>NC_142065.1:125589586-126311253 GCF_059756535.1 Pantherophis guttatus
CTGTTACTAATTTAACAACTGCAATGATTCACTTAACAACTGTGGCAAGAAAGGTTGTAAAATGGGGCAAAATTCACTTAACAATGTGACACTTAGCAACAGTAATTTTGGGGTCAATTGTGGTCATAAATTGTGGACTACCTGTATACATTTGCTGCCTTTAGCTGCCTATAAAGGAGGAAAACCCTTCCACACCTTGATGTAATTGAGAGGATGAATGTGATTTAATTTGGGAAAATGTCTATATTGGTCTCATTTATGTAAATCTTAAAGTTGTGCATCTTGTTTCCATAATCTCTTTTTATTATTGTCATGGTTGAAGAAAGCTAGAAGACAAACTATGTAGGAAAGCTGATAGGAATGAAATTATTAATAATAACTACAATAACAACAACAACAGAAATGATTGATTTCATCCAGAAATATCTATCAAATGTCTAAATCACATAATGATAATATTCTTTACCTATTGACTGATGTCACTGGGCAAGTAATTTGACTTGCCCAGTGTGGGAGAATAAGTCCTAAACCCTGTGAGTTAGTGTCCGAAGAGACAAAAAAACTCCCCAAGAATATCGTTATTGCCATCATAATTTATGGTTGAAATTATGTTTGTTGGGCTGATACAGAAAGCTGAACTATCCAAGTAAATATGTTATGTAGCTGTGATGGCTCTAATATATGTTTCAAAAAGGGCTAGACTCAAAAGAATGTTTGGGTTGGAAGAAAGGTAATTAATGAATTTGCCTGCATACTGCAAAATAATAAGCATGTGGTAGAACATATGAAAGAAGGGGCAAAAATTCAAGATAGTTAGCTCCAGATCTCTGTGCTTAATGAAGAATTCTGCCTTGGGTGAGATGTATCAGTGAAGAACAAAATGAAAGCTTTATGTACAACCAATCAAATTGTTGAGTAGATAAAAGCTCATATAAAATGGAACATTTTCCAGGGTGGGAGAGGTGGGGGCTGGGTAGGAGAAGGAGCTGTGTCTCTGAATAGTTCAGTATCTTTTTTCAACATTTAAGGAAAACAGAAGGATGATTGCACACTTCTACTATTTGCTGTGAAGACAGTGCCCTGCCTTGCACATTTCGAGAAGGTCATCTTTGAGATGTACAAGTGAACCCCCTTCATTTAAGTCTGCTTCTAACATTCATATTTAACTTTCCTTTCATTCGGTGGCCTTTATTAGCTGAGCTCCTGGAGCTTGTAGCACATTTTAAACAGCAACGGTGGGAAGATGTAAATGCAGAATAATGGATCAGGACTCAAATTTGCATGGTCAAATGTCAAAAAAATTAGGTCTTCCCCAGAACCATGTCAAGAGAAATAACATAAGTGGCCAGCTCAACAGCAGGCCTGCCATTATCAGTTAGTTCAAGCTGTCATCTCTACCTAGGATGGGAAGCAGTGGTCATTAGTTTTAACTCTGCAGAGGGAGGTGCAATTCTTTTTCATTGTATAATATATATAGGTCCTATTTTTAACACCACATGACAGTTTTTCACAGTGAACCCACAATGTTATGGTGTCTCTTTGACATGGAGGTGGTGTTTAGGGCAGCAAGAAAAGGCAGAGGCAGAGGAAGAAATTTCCCATCAACAACTGTTAGCTGAAACATGCAGGAACTCAATTGCTGATTGGATAAATGCTCATTTAAGGTAATCACTTTATTTCAGGCCTATAATGACATTAACTAGCTTAGAATACAGGGAATTACATGAGCCAGAACAAATAATTGAATATTCCGCTACCCAAGAACGTGAAGTGAAGTCTGACTTAATGTCATGCCATTTCAGAAGCTAGCACAACCATGCAATTAGATAATAAGCTTAAAAAGCATAAAATTGAGAGAGAGAGAGAGAGAGAGAGAGAGAGAGAGAGAGAGAGAGAGAGAGAGAGAAACTGTTAATACCAAAAATGACAAACTTTATAGACTCTGTAAAACAAACAAAATCCATATATAGTGCTTTATAATGATGATTTGCTGAACTGTGGCTGAAAAAATGCTAACATGGGCCTGATGATTCATAATCAATAATTTAAGGCACCAGAAAGAAAGAAGAAAAGTTCTTTTATATACATTTGCTTTCCCAAGTCCCACTGAAAAAACCCTGAAACTATTCAATTAACACTGTGCCAAATGAACATGATTTGGGATACTCTGTCTACCTATCTGAGTATTTAGACATTACTGATGGATCCATTTATTTGTAGAAATATAATGAGGGTTAGCAAGGGATCTGTGAAATATTTTTATTCTGCTTCCAGTCAAGACAATTAATGTGCCTTGTCTCATTCTCAGCATTTAACAGCCAGTCTAAATGACGAAGTTTCTCATCTCCAATATCTCCCCATTTTTCTTTCTACTAAAAAAGAAAAAGGAAGATAGACTAGGTCCATGTTTCTTTTAGCATTAAAAGGGTTTTGGAAGCCTCTGTAGTATGAATCTATTTGCAGACTTCAAAGTGTTTTCTGTGTTTTTGAATACATTATTTGGAATGTCTGCATATAGCTTAGGATATCCTGAGTACTAACAATGCCTGAAGAAGGTCATCTAATATGATCTTCACATTAGACATGAAATATAAGAAGACCTTCAATGGAATGTAAGACTGTGGATCTTGCCTTCCATATTCAAATACTTCTAGAATTACTGAATTGCATAATGATGCAATTTTCAGTTGCACATAGGAATCTAAACTGAGAAATTAGAAAAGCTTCTTGTGATAGAATGGAGAAGTATAGATACCACTAATACATAATTTGAAGTCTGCAAATTAGGAGTTGATTATTGTCAAGCAGCAGCCAGATAACTGCCTGTCCTTATAGAGTCTATTCTGCATTTACTTAAACCCGCAGAGCTATTAATGCTTTTAAATATCATTTAAGAAATATATCAGTGTTCAGTTTTGAAATGTGATTGATTATGTGCCATCAAGCTGGTGTCAGCTCTTAGGCACCACATAGATATATTTTCTCCAGGAGGATCTGTACCTGTTTTGAAATGTACATGACTTGAAATTGACAGGCAGTTGAACTGCACATAAACTCATGAAAGAAAGCAATATGATGGCATCTCTACTTTTGTAAAATCTTAATTTCGTAGAAATATTATACTGAGAGTGTAAACCCACATGTAAATTCATGTGCATCTGTGCTCTTCATATTAGAGGACCCCTTGTACTCTTCTCAGAATTTTGTGAGATCTCCCTTTTCATGGTGGGTTTCCACATACAGCAGTGCATATATGCACACCTCTGAAACCTGGAGTTGATCAATCTATTGCCTTTCCCTCTGGTGGAATAGGGGAGAGACTCACATAATTAGCTTCATCCTTTGTGGCTGAGATCTTCAGCACCTATGGCAACATGGGGGCCAATGATATGTATATGATGATGAAATCATAGCAAGTTAGGGTGGATGGGAGATGCCAAGATTTTTGTTCCTCCCCATGATAATTGTGTGTAGGGGGAAATACCTCAAAAGAGATAACAAAAACATAAGAAGAAACCTAGAACACATCCTCTCCAACAGTGAACACCCATATAACACCAGATAAGCAGAGATTAACACCAGACAAATAATTAAGCAGAAAACAATATTCTAATCAAGGAATTGCCAAGAAGAAAACCACACCTGTACCAACACTGATAGGGCAAGCTACTGTATATAAACAAAGAACAAACCCCACACTCACTAGTACAGTTGAGGTTACCTAGTTGAGTAATGAAATGTCTGCAAGCAAGCAAGCAAGCAAGCCCAGAGAGCACCAAAGACTCCACAGCTACTACATTGGTGTGAGCTTTTCCCATAAGCTCTTACATTATGTAGAAATTGCCCCTCCTCATCCTACTAGTAGCATTCCCTTCCAATTCTGTTATATAAGGCCATCAATTCTGACTGATTAAAACTCTAATTCTTATAGCAGTTAGCTTAATCACTGAATATTGGCAGGCTTTGTTTGTAATTACAATGAATCACTTTTAGTATGATCTCCTTAAACTTATTTGTTTGCAAAACTGTTTGCATTCATCCATTCCTTTTAACCATTCATTTTTTTGTGCTATATGATTGGCCACCTAAATTGTATACTATTGTCTCTGCTCCATGACTGGAACTTTTGAAACACAGTAACAGAGCACACTTGATGAATAATGAATAACGTATCATCCAGTTCACCCATGAGTAGTTTGGCTTGCATGGAAAACTGAATATTCACCTCATTTTTTTTAAAGCAAGAAGCAGCTTTTAGAAATTCATTCCAGAAGAAATTGAGAATAAGGGACTTTTGGGGTACAGTCTTTTAAGTATTCATACTGCTGCTTGCTTAAATCCCTTTCCTTTACTAATTCTGCTTGCTATCCTTGGAAATGTTAATAGACTCCATTTTTAAAAGATGTTTGCTTGGCGTTTATTGTATCATTCATGCAATGTTTATTTATCATTTAGTGTTGGACTATTTCTTATGCTAAGAGCTCTAAAAATGTAATAGCAACGAGATAACTTGACTATTGATTGAATTCTTAGGATTTTATATTGTGCTTTGAGTTCATACTTCAGTCTCTAGAGTGCTATGTATTATATTTGTAGCATGTATTTTTCCAAGAATTTTGGGCTGACATAAAGGGGAATTATCATATTTTACCTCTTACCTTGGTATTGTATATGGGAAAGCGAAGTTAAATACATGAGAATTAGCAGTAACAGCTCCAATGTCACATTTGTTTAATTTTGGACTAAGTTTAACGTGGACAAACCTGGACTTGGCTTGCTATTTTGCAAGAGTTTTGCAATGTGATCTTGCAATGAAATATTGAAGTTAATTGGACAGGCTGTAAAATGAGGTGAAGACCTTAACACAATTTCAACACTTAGGGCAAAGCCAGACAGTGACATAAAAGTACTACTCACTACTTCTTGAGCAAGCAGGAAAGTATGTCAGAATTGTGCCGCCCTGACAGATGAGCCTTATTCTGCCTCAGTAATTATGCCGGTGAATTGTGGTGTCCTTACAATTTTAATGCAGAACAAGATAAAAGAGTGATTAACAGAGTCCCTTGATTTCTCTTCCACTCCCACTCTGGAACATCTGCTGATGGGAAAAATTATGAACTGATTGCTCTCCTTAATAGGAGAGGGCAGGGCTGGGCATGGGTAGGCAGTGCTTTGAATTATTGGGTTGAAAGTTGCCCTACTATTGGTCAGAGGAATAGATGAAGAGTTGTGAAGGGCACTGGAGACAAGTTCTCCTTTTTCATTCCATGGTCCTCAGTGCCTATCTTCTGTCAGTCAGGTTAACTGTTGTGGAGAAGAGATGAGGCAAACTAGGGAGGAGACATCATTAATGAGCAAAATCTACCCTTAACTACAGGGGAATGGTTATGCTGGCAGGAAGAGCACCAATACTAGCTTCTGCAGTAAGCAAATGACATAGATGTAGGCACAATGGCACCATTGCCCCTTCCAAAGGAATAAAATCAGTAACAGTGATGATTATCAAAAATACCTTCTTGAAACAAGCAGCAGAAAATCTGTAACACAATCATTGATGACAGAGCCAGCAACACACACAGCTTTTGTTTCAAAAGAATGCTAGCGCAGTCTTGCTTTCTTAATAAGGGTCTTATGCATTTCCAAAGCATGCTATATCCATGCGATAAGAAACTGTGTAAAACTTAAGAAGCATTTTGGAATGTGTTGGTCAGGTACTACATGGACAAACATTTTTGTAGAAGCCAAGTGTCTAGTTTTGTCTTCAGCCAAAGGCCACAAAGGGCAGTGGCCAATGACTAGAAGAAAGGGAATAGGCCCACAATGGTTTAAAGTAGCCAATAAGAACTGAGCAGATCCCAAGCTCTGGCTGTGTCATTGACATTGTTAATGATAACCACAATTACTTATCGAAGAGAAAGTCACATTCGGGGAACTTATTCATAGATCTCGCATAATTATCAGTTTGCCCTTTGCCTCAGTTTTCCTTTTGCCTCCCCATCCAGCTAGTTTACACCACTGGCTCTGGTGTAACATATCTTCTCTAAACTTACATTCATTAGAAGGTTATCTTGGTGGGAGAAGTTCATATTATTAAGAGGAAATTCTGAGATACTGAAAAGAGTGGTAGATCATTTTCATGGGGGAGTATCCAAATCTAATGCAATTTTGAATTGTGCCAAATTTATGAGGAAGGATTATTGAATTTGGAATGAGCTTTGGATAGGTATGAAAAGTCCTGTTTTACTCCTCACTCCAGTCTGAACCAACTACTGGCACTAATAGGACCAAAAGAAAAGAATAGAAAGTACAGTAAGCAGATCTCCTAATGGCCATTCAATGATATCCAGGTTCAGAGTTCGAAGCCAGATGACTGAAAAAACAACCATGGGAGACTTGTCTTTGAAAGCTCTAGGGTCTTAGGCCCTAAATTGCTATCATATTGAAGCTGGACCAAGCCCTCAAGACCTAAAATAATTTTAAAAATAATGTAAAAAGTTAATCTCTCAAGCCAATATATGGTGTTGCTATTTTTTGAGCAACACAAAATTTATTTATAATTTTATTGTCTTCGGAAGGAGACACAAGGGGATATTTAAAATGTTTAAAATGTCTCTCTAATATTTGATACTGTTTACAAATACATAAGCTAAAAATACCTCTTAAAGTGGAACACACACCTTAATGGTCTTGCTAAAACTTCCTGGTTTGTCAGAAATACCTTTATTTACATTCATCACTGGTTTTTCTCCCTTGTGTTACTCCTTTTTGAGGAGGTAATGATATAAGAGTGTTATTAAACTGAACTTGGACTCAAGTCTGGCCTGGTACAAAAGGGAATTTAACAGATTGCAAGGAACAAACCATTAATCTAGTGGTGGAATTAATTTTTTTTTACTACCAGTTCTGTGGGCATGGCTTGGTGGGCGTAGCTTGGTGGGCATGGCAGGGGAAGGATACTGAAAAATATCTATTCCCTCCCCATTCCTGGGGCCAGCCAGAGGTGGTATTTGCTAGTTCTCTGAACTACTCAAAATTTCCGCTACCGGTTCTCCAGAACCTGTCAGAACCTGCTGAATAGCACCCTTGTATTAATCCCCCTAACATGAGAAGCTTCAACTTTTGAATAAATACCAACTTCTGGCCTTTGTCTTATCTATTAAGATACCCAGAAAAGATTCAGATACCCTCCTTGTTCACAGTGATGCAGAAGAGATGATTTTTAATAAAGCTAATTTGTCACATGGGCTACACTTGACAAAATTCCCTTTTCTACACAACTCTTATTGGTGTCTAAACCTTGTCTTAGCTACACTTTATTCAATCCCTAATTATTGTTTTCCTTAATTCATTGACATACAAATTATCTGGGCTCTCAGTTTGTTTGGGAAGATAGGGAAGAGAATGCCTTCTCCCAAGTGGCTCTTCCCTAATCCAAAACACTGCAGATGTTTACTGCAACAACAATTTCTTGTTCAGACTGTCCAGGGCAGTTCCCTTCTTTGTCCCAACTGGGCTGCTAAATTAGTATAAAGTTGATTCTAATAAAAGAGGAATAACAGCAACAAAAGTTTATAATCTATGGGATAGACTAATGCTATAATAGGGGTGTTAGGAAATGGCTATTGTCTAACTAGTTGGTCAGGCAATATATAAATTATCAATACATGTTTGTCAAAAGGTATTATATTGCTTTAAGACTGTATTGCATCATTCTTTATCCTGATTGGCTAAGCTCTGTAGCCAATGTACTTAAGGGGAAGCCTGAATCATAGCTTGAGAACACTATACCATTTTATCTGCTTATTTGCTGTTACTCTCTACCTGATCTCTCTTCATTATCACTGTTTGATCATTGCTACTTGTTGCTTTCTACTATTTATTGAATGTTTTAATACTGAACTTGCTCCTATTTGAAACACGAGAAGAACTGTTTTATTGTGTAATGACAACAACTGGTAAGAAGACTTTGTACTTGGAATATCCCTGAATTGATATTTTAACTATCGCCTTATCTGTGTATGACTTGGATTGTTATTGGATTTTGCTTTACTTTCTTCTAAAAGTAAAAGACTACCACAACTCAGTGTGTCAGTATATTAACTGTGGTTATTCACTCTCAGCTGTTTTCATGTGCATACTCAAGGGGTACTCTGTTCAATAACCCATAACATCGGTTATGAGCCAAAAATATCCTTAACAAGGAGCAATCCATTATTATGGAATGAATCCAGACTGAGTTTTGGCAATTGGTTTGTTTTTCACGATTCTTTGAAAAAAAATGTTTTTCCTTTCTCCTGCACCTGGGGAATTTGACCACTGGGGAAGGGTATTCATTTGATGTTTAACATTACATATATTGCTCTATTGATATGGCTAAATAAGGTTTATAATTGTATCAACACAAGTGGATCCAGCAGGTATCAAACATCAAGAGATTCTACCGTCATGTGAATTTTCCTCTTTAAATATCTGTCAAATTCTGGGCCTATTTCTCCCTCTGCTAAGTATAGTGTATCTATATTTCATATGCAAATTCTCCTATGAGTGATTTGCCTGTTTGGTAAGCTAGACTGCACCTGTAACATGTGGGATTGAGTTAAAAATGACAAGCAGACAAGCACAAAGCACATTATCTTGACAAAACCAGCCTCTGAAAATTAGCTTGTGCCTGAATTATTAAAATAGCAAGGAATATTTCACTCAGCTATGCAGAAATGTTCCTAATTGTCCACTTTAGCTAACTTCCTTTGACTTCACAATTGGTCAATTTGCAGCAGGGGCTTGCACATTCCTGCTCCCCCGTTAGAGGAAAGCTCAACAACAGTTCAGCCACCCTCATTTATTTTAATAACCTGCCAAGCAGACATGAAAACGGGGAAGCGGAAGGTGACAACGTGACAGGAACCTGACTTGTCAGAGCTACATTATAATCTAGTTAAACTACTTTCTGCCTTTCATTTCTTTTGGAGTAACTGGCAAACTAATTGTCAAATTACTAATTTTGTTGGCATTAATATCAATACTAAGCAAAGAAAACACTGATAGTCCTTCTTCTGTTATTTTGAGAGCAGCTGAGGTGGGGTGGGGGGAAAGTATTCAAATAGGAATGGAATCTGTGAAACATGATAGGTTTCAGGTTGTGACTAGACTTGTAGCTTCATACTCTAAGATGAAACTTTGAAACTGTCCACCAGATTATACTTCAGCTGAATTTTATGAAATGATAAAAATTAAAAATAGTTTTTTTCAAACCACTGCAGTGCTATCAATGTTATGGAAAGCGGTTACCATTTCTGACAAGGGGACTATAATACCACCCAGTTCTTCTTTTGTTCAGACCCTATTTTTCAACCTAGCCTAGAGTTGTTCTAGGGCTAAATTTTATTGCTACATGTATATTTTAGACATAAAAGCTTCTCACCAAACCTCTTGTCCTCTCATTGATTGGGACTAAACTTCTCAGGTATCTTAAGCAGATGGCTGAATTATTTGTACTCAGGCATCCTATAATATTATCCTAAACTCTAGGAATGACAATGAAAGAAAGATATACTTTCCTTCTTAGATATACTTCATAAAGGCTAAGCCTCACCCATTTGAGCATGCAATGTTATAGCAGATGGTTAGAAAACTTTGCACAAAAATTGAATCACCATTTTTGACAGAAAGAATCCTGAAAATGTGATGCCAAGGGTAAGTTAGGTAGAAAACTGCACAGAAAGAAACAGAAAATTCCCTTTCAATTCCTTGCTGGGTCAGGTTTTACAAGTTGTCTTCTAAAACAGCAGAAAGCCTCCCCTTGGCATGGAAACAGGGAAAAAGCCTTATCCCTTAAATAATATCTCCATTTTAGCAAAGAACGAGAAAAGACAGCGGTGGATATTTAGCTGGCCATTAACATGTCTGCTTCCCATTCCCAACATTTAAAAGCTTCTGTTTTAAACCCAGATAAACATGTCCCCCAAGAGCTGAGCAGTGCATGCCACAGAACAATTGAGGAAGGATCAAAGTGCCTGACAGATAAAACTGTGCTGGATGTGGTAAAATAAACAGGGCTTAATCCCTTTATAACTTGAGTAAATAAATACAGCTTTAATTCAGATACAGTTTTGCCTCCAGGTTACTGGGTTCTGTTAACACCTCTCTGTCAGCAGTAATACCATGTAAATGAGCCACTCGGAGCTCTTCCCCTTGCTTCTTACCTAATCCTCTTCCATTCTTCTAATCATCCGACACACAGAGGCCAGTATCTATTTTCATCTGGCAAGATAAGATCTCCTAAGGAATTAAAGAGGGCTTCCACTTAGCTTGGCAGCAGCCCAGGTCTGGCTGTGATCTAGGGCTTTAGGGATTTCTCATTATGCGCTGGTGCATGCTGGATCGAAGACTTGCATTCCTGGCTACTGGATTTTTAATCCTCTTGCGACCAGTGTTAGGAGCTCCACTTATTTGAGATCTTTGATTATTTAGAGCTGGGCCTCTTTGATTGAGTGAACTTCAGAAGACAGCATGTGACTGCTGATTTCAAGTTAGGCTTTTTAAGTAACTACTTGAAAAAAAAAATACACAGGAAAACTCTAAGCTTTTCAATCTCTGTCCCCCTTCCTCCTCCTTAATTGACTTTCAGAAGATAACTATATGTACTCAAATGCAAAAAAAAAAATGTCCCATACAGAGAAAGGAATCATTTCAATAGAATAGTGGCTGGCATTCAAATATGCAATGCAAATCTGCAAAAAAAATAGTATGTATGCATAGAAGGCAATTGAGACCACAACAACAATGTATATGTATTTTTCTTACATTTTGCTACATAACATAGGGGTCAAATCCCAATGTAAAAAGATTTAATCACAACCAAAACAGCTTTTAGTAATCCTTACAATATTATTTTCTACCATTTTCAGCAATTGCCAATTAACTTGTCTCTGAATTGCAGCACCATTTGCAAAGATGAGCTGATTTGCATGGAAAAGTTTAGACTGATTAGTAATAATTTTCATCTGAGTGTGTAATGAAGGGGTGTCAAACTCGTGATGACATGTTGTCACATGACATATCACAACTTTTCCCTCCTTTGCTAAAATGGGAGGGCATGGCCAGTGCGTGACACATCTGGCCCACGGGCCGTGAGTTAATTAACTTTCAGAAGATAACTATATGTACTCAAATGCAAAAAAAATGTTCAATACAAAAAAGGAATCATTTCAACACAATGGTGGCTGGCCGTGTAATGTGAACCAAGATTCAGCTCAAGCTTACTTGAGTTTAAAACCAAACCTGCATAACTTACTACTCATTACATGACAGACTGCAAACTGCCTAAATGAAGAACTGAAGAAGCTTCTTGGATGAGAGGTGAAATATCTTCAAGGAAAAACAAAGAAAGACCAGTTGCCTTTTGAAAAAGCACCTTTGGGATTGCTTAGTTTTTCCTTCCACAGTCCCTGATAAGTAGAAGCTACAAGTACAACCATGTAGAGTGTTAAGGTCAGCTGGTATTGGCTCACAAGAGAATTTTCTGGAATTTAGTATGCTGATTGAGTGCAAAGCTGAACCACTATGGCTGGTGTGCCAATCAGCTGATTGACAACTAATGGCATCACACATGCCAGAAAGCTAGTTGTTCAATGTTTACCAGCACACCACTTGGTATGCCATTATGGGCTATGTGGCTTGGTAGTGACACATTGTTGGGTTTGATTCAAAACTGGATGCAGCAGCTAATATTGCACACAAAATGCCAAGAGATAAATAGTGTAATTTTATTCAACTAATATCTCAGGTTCTGAAAAGAAGGTGCCCATGACATTGTAAAAGTGTAATTTATGGTTGTGTATTAGCCCTTAAGCAAATGAGCAAACAAACAAAAAACCCAGTCTGTTCTCACTCCTTTGGGTTTCTGATCCTATCAGAAATAAGTCATGATCAAAGAGCAGTGGTGACAATGTATAACTGGCAACATTTTATTCTCCTTTCTCAGTCTCTCCCCCTATTTCTTATCCTTTAGGGCAGGTGTCCCCAACTCCTCCTTTGCAGGTCTTATCTAAGAAGCGGTACCAGTCTGTGGCCTATTGGGAACTGGCCCATGCAAGGGGCAGATGAGCATGTGAGGCTTCATTTGCGAATGCATGGGATCTAGATTGCATACCATTGAAACCATCCCCCCCCCCACTGACACTGGTCCATGGAGCCAGAAAGTTGGGGGACTGCTGCTTTAGGGCAACCATCTGGAATTGTCATGACACCTATATGTTTTGCAAACACACAGGACCAATTGCACCATTTATTTGTCTAGCTGTCCAAAGCACAAAATGGAGTATGATGAAATGGCTATTGCAATTGGTATTCAAGATCTAAAATATGTTTACCTTACTATGGAGCTAGGAACTAGAAAGGAGGAAGCCCATAACTAACCCCCAAGTTTTGGGGAGCATGCAGAGAATTGGCAGGTTCCTTGTTTGGGCTGCCCTGGGCCATACCCTTTAACCAGACAAAAATTAAAGTGTGTGGAGGCTGAAAGCAATCCTCCTAATTACTGGCCTGGTTATATATGTAAGAACAGTGGCAAGTATATTTTTATGTTAATGGATTCTCTTCCATTCTGTTGGTTCAGCAAGACTTCTACCAAATCTATTACCCTTCCGCTAAAAAGCCCGAGCTCTTAATATTACTATATCCATCTGATGTCTTTCCACTTTACTGGAAATCTTGTTTTGCCCATCAGACATCTTAGTGAGAATGTATACGTATATACCAGTCTGAAATTTACACCTGATAAAATTTTAAGACTCATTGAAATAATTTATTCTTTTAAAAAAGTAATATATTGGCATTCAGTCTAGGATGCTGTAATTCCAATAATTATTTATTTTAATTTCCCCCTAAATTGCATATGATGCCACCTTATAGCTGGCAGCATCTTGTGCTTATGGTCTTATGGTTAAAGGTCTTCCTCAGATTTCACAGATTTGCATTTGTCATACAGAATTTCAAGAGATTAAGAAAACACACACATCTCTTAAACACATAATCTGAATAATTTGCTTTTGGGGGTCCCTGTCTTTCTTCGGTGGGCTACTCAGAGTTAAATGACAAGGTTGTTTGGGAGAGAGCTAACAACTGCTATGGTGTTTTCCAGAAAATTATTTTGGTGTGTAGCTGGCAACACCACTAAAATCCCATCTCATATTATGTGATCTGTGTTGGGGTGGGGAAGGGAGTCTGGACCATCTGCTTAGACCAGAGGATTCTAGTTTCACACAACAGTCCTGGTATCTCAAGTTCCAGCTGGAGCAAAACTTTCTTTCCAGAGTTGTTTTACTTGACAGAATATGATAGAGATTCTGGCATCAGGAGCATATCAACTCAATGAATGAATGACATCCTTTCCTTGCAGAATGTCCATGGAGATTCTCAGTTATCCAGGTCATGGTTGTCCCAAATATGTTTTTTCAAGAGGCAACTGGACTTTTTGGTGTCCTGGTGAAGTCCTGTGAATTGTTGATATGATGGGTGGTGTTGCCAACTGGGGGAGCTAATAAGGTGATTAGATGTTTTACTATGTTGTAGGTGACAAAGTTGCTGCTGCTGACAATTGGTCTCAGTGGAGTTTGCTCTTTGTGGATTTTGGGAAGTCCATATATGCATCGGGTGGCTTCCCCAGGGTAAAGACAGTAATTTCCAGACCGTAAAGACCAGAAAGTCTAGTTGCCTCTTGAAAAAGCACCTTTGGGACTTTCCTTGCAGCATCTTTCTGATTGGTATACCAAGGAAGCACCTGTACATGATGCTTGACAAAGAACTGGTTTGACAAGCCCCTATTCTAATGGGATTACAAACTCAATGAAGACACAAGGGATACCGAGGCCAGGATAAATGGGGGAAAACAATGTGCGATTATTTCAGAAACATTCACTTGAATGAATGAGAATTGGTTAAGCCTTCATCAGAAGGGATGCCTAAGGATCCTTGGGATGTGAAAGGAAATGCACTAGATAGTGTCTGTGCATTGAGACGCGCATTGAGAAGTGAAAGGAATTATCATTGTTTTCCTTTAAAAAAAATATCTCCAGGTTTGGTCTGAATCCTAACCAATGGAAGCAAGCATGCAAATTATATTAGATAGGAATGGAAGAAGGGAATTGCTTCAGCTGATGGCAGGCTCATGCCATTAGAATAAACACAGTCTTTTGTAGGCAGCAGGTGTATGAAGCAGATAAATGTGGCTGGGCAGAAGGGGGTAGTGGTAAAACACGCATGCATAGTGAAGGATCATTTGCATAATAAGTACCCATCAGAGCTCATCGACTTCCTTGCCAAGTTATGGACTACCGAACAAAGGAAGAGTATTAAATAAGACGTGGATTAATTAAGCTACTGTATAACAACTGGAAATAAGTTGGTCATTTGTTTCTTCCCACCAAGACAAAAATTGATGTATTGAGGCTTGTATTCATAATGGGCATTGCCCAAAATACAAAAAGGATTCCTATTAAGATCTGTAAGAAGAGAACATATGGAAATATAGTGGGATTGGCAACACAATACTGCAAAATTGTTGCTTTTTTGAAAACAAAACACCTTTAATCATGCTCACTGCTAGGATGGTATAAATCTTTCAAAAGAAGTACTTTGAAATGCAGGCAAGCATGTATGAAACATCTGTTTTTCAATAAAAAAAAATAGCTGGAGAAAGATGTGATGGCTTTTTAAAAAAGTGCTTAGCAGGCACCTCCACATGCCTCAAAGCTCTTCCAGGGTTTTTTTTTTTTTTTTTTTTTGTCAAACTACTAAGGACGTCCTGTCTTAATGGGTTATGAGTTTTCTTCCCCATTTTTTAAAAAGTATTTGATTTACTAAATATTTAGGGACCCCGTTTACCTAAATGGAAATGAGACTACCAAACATACAAGCAATCGGGAATCCCCCCTTTCCATAGCTATTTTACAAAACTGATTAATTATAAGCCATGCAATCAATATTGCTACTTAGCAATCATGCATAGAGACCTTCTCTTTAATGATCTGGCCCAGGTTTTCCAGTTGTGCCCCCACTGCTTTTGCAATTGAGTTCATCTCCCCTTGCTGCTGGTTGTCTTCTTCTTTCTTCTGGCATTCCCAGCATTATCAAGAAAGAGCTTGCATGATGCATGATGCATCCAGAATATAAACACTTCAATATTAATTCTGTCCTGCTTCTCCAAAGACCTACTTTTGCTTTCATAGAGTGTCACAGGGAAAACTATGGTGAGCTTTGGAGGTGCAGAGATCATAGCATCTGCATATGCAATTCTCTCAAGTCTTCTAAATAAGGACCTGAGTCACAGGTTTAGGTTGAAAATCTACCTACTACCTACAATCTGGAGCTCTTTTATTGGCTACAGAGGCCTCCAGGAAAGGGAGGCTGGGAGGCGACGCATATAAGCAGCAGCAAGTGGCCGCAGAAGAAGTGGGCTGGCAAGGCAAGGCAGGTGTCGGGGTGTGCAAGGCCTGGGTGCAACTGTCCGAAGGTAAGCATCTTCACCCCCCATCCCCATCCTAGCTTGATTTTTACCTATGCACCTCTCCCCACCCCATGCAACCAGGTGCAATGGAGTGGGTAGGGTCTTAACTAGGGCTTATTTTGGGGGTAGAATTATATTGGGCGCAGTGTAAAAATCAAGCTAGGGCTTTTTTTGGATAGGTCTTATTTTCAGGGAAACACAGCATAATCCAAGACTTGCAACCCAACAACAGATGAGAGAAAGGGGGGGGAGGAGGAGGGAGAGAAAGAGGGAGGGAGGGAGAGAGAAAGAGAGAGAGTGAGAGAGAGCCCTTTGCTTCTCATAGGATAAGGTTAGCAACTATATAAAACTATTCAATATTTGACATCACTCTATGGCAGCAATGGCTAACCTTTTTGCCATTGTGTGCCAAAAGCAGGGGGAGGTTGCCCATGTGTGTGCCCACACCCATAATTCAATGCGCCCTGCCCCTGCACACACGACCCCTCCTGCACCCCCGCTTTTAGCATGCAATGGCACGGTGGGCCCGGTAGGCCCACTTTTCACCCTCCAGAGGCTTTCTAGGAGCCCGGGGAGGACTAAAACAGCCTTCCCCACCCCCCGGGGGCCCTCAGGAGGCTGGAAACAACCCATTTCCCAACTTCCAGTGGGACTGAAAGGCCCAAAAATCAGCCCTGCCCCTGCGCACACGACCCCTCCTGCACCCCCGCTTTTAGCATGCAATGGCCCGGTGGGCCCGGTAGGCCCACTTTTCACCCTCCAGAGGCTTTCTAGGAGCCCGGGGAGGACAAAAACAGCCTTCCCCACCCCCCGGGGGCCCTCAGGAGGCTGGAAACAACCCATTTCCCAACTTCCAGTGGGACTGAAAGGCCCAAAAATCAGCTGGCTGGAGCATTCATGCACGCTGGAGCTGAGCTACAGCAGCACTCGCGTGCCCACTGATATGGCTCCGTGTGCCACCTGTGGCACCCGTGCCATAGGTTTGCCATCACAGCTCTATGGGCTCTAAATCAGAACAGAGCAATATATGGAGGGTCAATAAAACTAGGATTCTTTTGCTATAGGGAGATTTTATTTGCAGCAGAACTACAATAGCCAGTAAAGATTTCATGGGAGCCAACACCAATATTGCAATATTGCATTGTAACTTCAGCAGTCACTAACAAACTGTTGTAAGTCAAGGACTACCTGTATAATTTGTTCATTGGGAAATATGGGCTTTTTTTATACTTTCAAATTTACCAAGAGCTTTAATTGTAAGGTAGAATGATGAATTTCAGAATTCAGCTCCTCCTATTTTTGGTAGAATGACAAACAGGGATGGTTAAGGGTTAGGTTTTATAGAGAATTTTAGATATTTCTTAAGATAATAAATTGAATTTAGTTCTATATATTTAAATAATTAATGATGTATGTATTTTATGATACTTGCCAAATCCCTTCTTTAGTTATTGATATTTTATTCTTTAACCACTATGGCTTTTTTACATTTCTTATGTACCTATTTACTCTGTTCTTTAGTTGTTATAAAGAAATAAAATATTTTTTTAAAAAAAGAAATTCATACTGGAAAGTTCCAGAATTACAGTAAAATATTTTTTTTTCATGCTTGGAAAAAAAGTAAATTTGGCTCCTCTAAGGCTCAGCTTGAATTTTATGGTCTGACCCTATTAATTGGGATATTGGTTTATATTGTTCCACTCAGTATTGCAAGAAATATAGATAGGTATATGTGTGCAACTATTTATTTTTCAATTTGTATGATCACCCATCTCAAGCAAGTGACTCTGGGCAGTGAATAATCTTAAAACAATTAAAACAATTACAGTATAATACAAATTGAATATATATGGCAACTGAGGAAAAAATGATCATAGATATCAATACAGCCATGAAATAGGGCCCTTCACACCCATGGGACCCCAGGAACTGGACAGAAAGCCAGATCTTTAAGGCTTTATGAAAAGCCAACAGAGTTGGGATCATCCTCAACTTTGAGGGGAGAATGTTCCAGAAGGCGGGTGCAGCGGCAGAGAAGGCAGTCTTCCTACAGCCCGCCTGCTGATATTCATTGGTTGATGGGACTCATAGCATACCCAACCTGCCACATCAAATTAGATGGAAAGAAACCACTGGGAGAAGATGGTCCCTTAGGTTACCCAGTCCCAAGCTATGAAGGGCTTTAAAGATGACAACCAGCACATTGAATTGCATCCAGAAAGCTCACGTAGTGGTGTTACATGTGACAAATATCCAATAGCATTTATTACCCTTACAATTGCATTTAAACTCAGTTGACATTTTCAAATGCTTTTTAAGGGCAGCCCCATGTGTTGCAGTACCGTATTTTTCAGAGTATAAGACTCTCCGGAGTATAAGACGCATCTTATTTTGTGGAGAGGAAAATAAGGAAAAATTTTTTTTGCTTGAGAGACTCTCTGTTTGAGAGGCTGCATTTGCAGCCTCCAAAAGCTCCAAAAGGGTGGGGACTGGTGGGTGGGTGGGGCTACATTTGATGTGTAAGGTGCACCCAAATTTTCATCCTCTTTTAGGGGAAAAAAAGTGCGTCTTATATTCCGAAAAATACGGTAATTTAAATGACTGGTAATAAGGACATTCGTGATTGTGAGCAGAGCTTCCTGATCCAGGAATAGACGTTACTGACACACAACCCAAAGGTGTGCAAAATTCTTCCTAGCCAGAGCTGCCAGCTGTTTTTCTAGCAAGAGTCATGAGTCCAGGAGGACCCCCAGATTGCTCTCTGGGTCTGCCTGGGGACAGTGCCACTCCATCCAAGACCAAAGATAGAAGATCTTGTTGCTGGAGGAGCCAAATACCAAGAGCCACTCAGTCTTGCTTGGGTTGAATCAAACCCCATTTTGTGTATTTACTACATTTACAGACCGTTCATCTCATACACGCAATTCATATAATTCCCAGAACTTGGAAAGTGTGCAGTTAAAATTTCCATATGAAGCTGTTCCGATTAACCAAATGTATCCCTTACGCTGCCCTGCACTGGAAGCTGGACTTACAGAAATTGAAATACAAGCATTGTATTTGTTATGAGTGTTGAAATATTCCCTTAAGGTTTATTTCTAATCTCAAGGTCTGACGCAGCTGACATTAATCAATAAATATGATTCTTCCTGGAAAGTTCAAATAGAGAAAAAAGTATATCTAAAATGAGCTTTTCAAGGGAGATACCATGGGGCAAGATCAGGCAATGCTGATGCTTAAGCAAAGAATTCTTGATAGAGAATTACAGACAGAATATAGTAAAGTCTTACCTAGGATACAGTTCAAAGCAGCACTATACCTAGACCAATTTACAGACATAAATTTCAGTGAGTGGTAACATTATTATAGTACTCTAGTTCAATCCATTGAACTACTGCTAAAAGTCTTGGTGCCATAACCTTTAACTGGGAAAAATTTCACAAGGCAACCATTTTTGAACCAAGGTACCTTAAATGGGTAACTTTCAGAATGGTCCAAAATTTAGGATCTATGGTTCCTGAAGGGATGAAATTTGGGGAAATTGTAGCTATTCAGTATTACTGCTGTTTCTGTGCTGTTAAGTTGCTGCTGCGATCATGTGATCTTCCTTTTCAAGATTCTGTCCTCAGACCTCTCAGAAGCCCTCCCTCCCTCTCTGCCTTCCTATCCAGAAAGTAACCCCTTACCTGTTTACTGGAAAGGGAAGGAAAAGGAAGTAATATCAGATGTGAACTAGGTCCACACGTGAAAAATTTAACTAGCTGATTTATTGCTCAAGCTTATACAGAAATCTTCTCAGACCAATGGTTTGTACCTGGGTGACACTAGATAAAGTTCAATAGCATTCAGAGGGGTATGCACACTTCCAAACCCATGTTGCCCCAATGCACCCTCCATTCCACCAACCTATGCCCCTCCTGCATGACTTCCCCAATCCTTTTGGACACCCCCCCCACACCTTCCAAGTCCTGCCTGATACCCCCCTGAACACACTATCTTTGACATACATGGCATCTCTGCCTTTCCAACCCACATAGTACTTCTCACATACCCCCACCTACCATTCCTGACACAAACTGCATAAACTCCATTGCTCTCTTCCCCACTTGGCATGCCAAGCATCTGACTGTTGGCCTTGGACTAGCAATTTCCTTCTGGTTTCCTCACTGACATTCTCTCTGCAAGCTTCCTATGAACAAATGGAAAAGCAGGAATTCTAGGGAGGGAGAGAGGGAGGGAGGGAGGGAAGAAAGGAAGTATTCATTCTATTTGTCTGTTTAGGAAATATCTCTGAAATGGTGACCCAACTGGGCACAGGTTGTCTACTATTATAATATCAGTAGGAGGGAAAATTTAATAAAATTCTATACATGTGGGAAAGCATTACCCTTGTAAAGTTGGTAATATTAAAACACAAACTCATTCTGTTTTATTGTAATTTTTATCGAGACATACACAAAGAGCTCTTAATGCTTCTGCTAACTCCATTTTTGGGATGGAACTAAAGAATTTTATGTGAAATTTTTACTAGCAGATAAGAACCCCAAGGTAACTGTTGCAGTTGCAAAAGTCTTTATTATTATTATTTTTTTACAACTTATAAAACTCAGATATTGCTGATAGCAAAATAGGACAAGTATGATTGTATATCTTTTATCTTGCATGCTTTACTTCATTTTGTATGATCTATTTTGTAGCTCCATTCTACTAGATTTTATTTAGTAAGTTTTATTTTTATTTTATTCAACTCAAAAAGTTAAATGTATATTTGATTTGTAGCACTGGAGTTTATTTGTCAGTGTTTGAATTAAACTTGTATTGACAAATGGACAAGAAGTTTGGCATTCAAGCAATCTAGTCAAATATCCTTGAGTTTCATGTCTGTGATATAAATTTCCACGTTTTATTTTTCATTTTCATTTTTTAAATTGTATATGCTATTCAGTGCTGGGTTTTGACTGTTGATAAATCAGATGGATTTGACACCATAGAAAAGCACCTCATTACAACTGTGTAATTTATTTTCTTGTTAACAATACAATATACTCAGGATTATGTTACAGCTATACTTTGGGGAGTGATTTGGTTGGAAAGGCTATCATATTATAAAGTGTATGAAGCAATACTCCTCCTTTTGTAAATCTGGATTCAAACCATATGCAGAACAGATGACCAAGACCTTGTGCCAATTTGCTTGATTGGTTGCCATAAGGTAATGAAGATCTCATATATTTAGATCTGCTCACAACAGGATGCTTGGCAAAGTCTTCTATGGCTCATACCAGTAGAACTTGGCACTGTGCGTGATATAAATTGGATTATTTGGACGACTGCCAGTTTTTATTCTGATGAAAAGCTATCATATACTTACCATGTGGGCTCGTTTTCCTTTTGCATGCCAACTTCATGTTTCTTGCCAAATGTTGTTTTACTTGTGTATGCTTTCCAATTGTTTTCTCTATCCTGGATTATTGTTTATTTGGTGACTAGCAACTGAATATATGAACTAAACTTATGACATGTCATAGTATGTGTCATAATTTAAGTGCACATTCAGGCCATTGTTTATACTTTAATTTTTTTGTTGTTGTATGACTCAAACTAGACCTAAATCTGTTGGAAATAAACATTCCTTTACATAAACGTATAATACTGCCTGTCTGGTAACAATCACTTTTCTTCATCATCTTTTTTTATGACTGTCTGTGGAGATACTGGGAATCGGCAACCAGTTCATTCTTTATATGGCATTTAGCTACCTGGTAGATATGGGTGTAGCTGATGATGGAAATGGGTGTGGCCAAAATAACATATTGTATTAAAACAGAAAATGGAGCAATATATGGTCTATATGGCTAGATTTACTACAAGTAGACCTTGGTTAACAAACATTTGTTCATTGACTGTTTCAAGTTACATTCGTGGTAAAAGAAGAGACTTATGGACAGTCTTCTAAGTTGTAGCCTGTTGCCGTAATTCGAGGATCAGACTCAATAAAGAATTCAGAGTTATTATATTCAAACAGAAGATTGTTTATTTACAGAAGGCATTCTATATTCACAGAGTGATTGCAGATAGAAGCAAGGAGAATGAGTGTACATCTTCTTTTATACCAGGGAGGCGGGATTAGGAAGGGGGAGTGGTTAGTGAGGAATACATTAGGAAGGGAAGAATAAGTTAACCCTTGGTATTTCATGAATATATATTTCTTTCATTCAAGAATGAGGCATTTACCCATGACAAATCCCCCTCTAAATGCCGATTTGACACACAACAATAATTACATTCAGAGTTAGAATAGTATAGAACACACAATTTTGAGGTTAAATATTTATGTTGTTTGGATTGTAAAGGTTTAGTCAATATATCAGCTATTTGTTCTGTAGTATCACAATGAATAGCTTTGATGAATCCATTTTGAGACAACTGTCTTACATGTTTGTATTTGATATCTATATGCCTAGATCTTTGACCAATAGCATCTGCTCTAGATATCTCTATTGCAGCTTTGTTATCTTCATATACAGTGAATGGCTGTGATGGACTCTTCCAAACATTAGTCAATAAATCATTGAACCAGATGAGATTATTAGAAGCTTTCGACAGACAAATATACTCTGCTTCAGTGGTTGAAGTAGCTACTAAATCCTGTTTTCCAGTATACCAGTAGACTGGGCAGTTATTAAGAAAGAATACATAGCCGGAAGTGCTCTTCCTACTCTTAGTATCGCCTGCCCAGTCAGCGTCAGCGTAACAAGTGAGGACAGGCTCTTTAACATTGTTAGGTTCTAACAATAGGCAGAAATCTAAACTGTGTTTCAAATATCTCAACACTCTCTTAATTGCTTCCCAATGGTAAATTAAAGGTTTACTGATATATCTGGACAATAAATTAAGGGGTAGAGCAATATCAGGTCTGGTCCAATTAGCAATATACAAAAGAGAACCGATAACTGATCTATAGAGCGTATTGTCATTAAACTCAGGAGATGATTCATTCATATTTTTTATGAAATCAGCCTGCATTGGGGTGTCACAAGGCTTTGCATCATTCATATTACATCTGTTCAAGAGATCAATAATTTTATCCTTTTGAGACAATCTAAATCCATTTTTAGTTTTACTAATCTGTACTCCAAATATTTGTTTACTTTCCCCAATGACTTTAATGAGAAATGTTCTCCTAGTTTTGTTACAAATATATCTCTCTTGTCTTTATGCTTGCCAATATACAAAATGTCATCCACATAAATTAATATAAATTCTAATGATTCACCTTCTTTCCTAACAAAAAAACAATTGTCTGCCATTGTGGCATTGAAGTTCATGGTTTTGAGTACGTTGACCAAGCATTCATACCAACGTTTGCCGGATTGCTTCAATCCATACAAACTTTTGTTCAGTAACCATGTTTCATTTCTATTTGTGTTTTGACTATGAGGAGCTCTTACATATATTTCTTTATCAAGTTTTGCATGTAGATATGCAGTTTGTATATCATATTGAAAAACTTCAAGATTAAGAGCTGAGGCTATCACTAAAGCTGTCTTAACACTTTCAGTTCTCACTGTGGGAGAATATGTGTCGGTATAATCCTCAGGGTATCTTTGGGCAAAGCCCTGTGCTACCAATCTTGCTTTATATAGTGTGTTACCCTCTTCTAGATTTTTAATTTTAAATATCCACCTAGTGCCTATAATTGTCTTATTTTTTGGGACTGGTGCTGGAGTGAATACGTTAAGTTCTTGTAAACTGTCCATTTCTTTGGCCATGGCTAGTTCCCATTTGTTTCTTTCTTCCATGGGGAGTTTTAATACTTCTTCATATATATTTGGTGTTGGTGTTTCATTATGTATGTGCATTATGTAATCCTTATATCTTTCAGGTACTTGATTCCTGTTACATCTAATTGTTCTTTCTGGTCTACTATTGTTATCATGTAAATATCTTGCCTCCTTTCGTGTTAATGAATCTGTTTTGATTTTGGGACAGTTTCCCATCCATGTTTTGGTGCTGTTCTTTTGTGTGTTACAGGTTTGTCCTTCTTTTTTTGTTTTATCTAGTGTTTTAATATTAGGTCTTGTCATTGGAAGTATTTCATTGAGATGTATTTTAGACCAATTGGCCTGTTCATGAAATACAGCGGTCCTAGAGATTATGAATTTGTTATTATTGTCAATAAATCTATATCCTTTTGTACCTGTTTCATAATCCATGAACCTAAGCCTTCTAGATACATTATCTCCCTTACGTCTTAATTGTTTCGGTATATGTACATCTGCTGTAACTCCAAACACATGCATGTGGGCTATCTTAGGTTTTTTACTATAAATAATAATAATAATAATAATAATAATAATAATAATAATAATAATAATAATAATAATAATTTTATTTCTATACCGCCCTTCTCCCAAAGGACATCAGTTCGTATGGTGTTTTGTTTATGACACTAGACCAAAGTCGGTTAAGTGTATAATTGGAATATAATAGGGCTTCTGACCAGAAGTGCTTACCTAACCCAGCATCCTCTAATGTACATCTAATCATGGTTTGTAGTGTCGAGTTTCGTCGTTCTACTACTCCATTTTGAAAAGCAGAGAAAGGACTAGAGGTGAAATGTAACATTCCCATTGTTTTTAACCACTGGGAGAATTCCCTTGACATGAATTCAGACCCTGTGTCTGTCATGATTTGTTTGATTTGTATGTGGTGTTGTGTTTCTACATGTTTATAAAATTCTTTAAACTTTTGAAATGTTTCATCTTTGTGTCTTAAGGTGTAGACAAAACCATAATGACTGTAGTCGTCTACAATAGTGAGAGCCTTGGTAGTACAGGGGTTTAAGGCACCCTGTTATTAAGCTGGTTATTAAGACCAGCTGCCTGCAATTACTGCAGGGTTCGAATCTCACCAAGGCTCAAGGTTGACTCAGCCTTCCATCCTTTCTAAGGTAGGTAAATTGAGGACCCAGTTGTGGGGGCAATAAGCTGACTTTGTATAAATATACAAAAGGATGAAGGCTATTGCTGAGCACATTGTAAGCCGCCCTGAGTCTTCGGAGAAGGGCGGCATATAAATCAAATTAAAAAAAATATATCGTTTTTTGTATGTAATTGATGGAGTTAATGAGCCAACTAGATCCATATGTACTAGATTAAAAATATGATTTGATGATCTTGTTGCCTTTTTGGGTCTGGGCTTGATTCTCAGTTTTGAAGACTTACATACTGAACATTCCAGGTAATTTTTACAGTCTTTTATTTTAACACCTTCAGCATGTTCAATCATTTTTTGTATTACAGGAAAACTGGCATGTCCTAATTTTCTATGTAATATATGTGCACATTCATCATGAATTGGTTTTCCAATTATTGGTCTTTTGTTAGTGTATGTATTGTTGTCAGATGTATTTTCATCATTATGTTCTGATTCATGTTCTTCATTTTCACTATTTATATCATTTTCATTTTCTATGCTAGTGTTAGTTTCTACGTTTGAATTAATGTTGTGTAGCCATCTTTCTTCTGTGATCAAATATGGTAAGTCTCCTTTGGTAATTATATTACCTATGTTTACTTTGTTTTTCTCTAGAGTTACTTTTCCCTTTGAGAATATTATATTTATGTTAGAGTCCCTGCTCAGCTTTATTGCACTAAGAATGTTGTGAGGTATCTTGGGTATTAATAGAACCCCCTCTATTTTCCCTAGACCGGGTAATTCTACATTTCCTCTTCCAATGACTTGGACTTCCTCTTGGTTTGCTACTTTAATTACAAATTTATCTTCTATGAAGGAAGATAATATTTTCTTATCGTGTGTTGTGTGATTTGTTGCTCCGGAATCAATGAGCCAGGCATTATCCTTTGAGTCTTGGTTTTTGATTATTGTGTGTTTATCTAATCCGTACAATGATCCAGACTTCCTATCCCTTGAGTTGTCTCTGCCCCCTCTATGTTCTCTAAAGTTTGGTGAGTTTCTGTGTCTATATCTGTCAATAGATGATTGTCTATCGTGATATCTGTTTCTTGTGTCATGTCTTTGTCTCTCCCTAGGAGGTTTTGGACAGGAGGTTCTCTCCTATAATGTTCTTTAGACCCACAGTTATAACACTCAATTGTATCTTGATGCCTGTCTTGGAATACTACCCTTTTGATCTGTTTATGCTCTTTGTGTGTACTGTAGCGGCTTCTCCTCAAATTATCTTCAGCAATTAATCTATTTGATAAACTCTCTATTGATAGGTTAATTGTATCTCAATGTGATATGTAGTTGTCCCATGATGGGTCTAATGAATTAATAATAACACTTTTCATTGTCTGGTCAGATATTATTTCTCCCCTTAAATGAAGTTCTGCTCTAGTTGTGTTTAGTAATAGTAAATGTTCACTTATAGTAGTTCCAGGTTTTATCCTGCCTGAGAAAAAGTTTTTAGACATTCTAGTTGTGGTTGCCACACTCTCACTATGAAACAGTTTAAACATACAATGAATTATTTCTGAGACAGTTAGATTATGCTTAATACTATGATAGATAGCAGGTGATATACTAGAGATTAGTAAATAAAATGCTCTGTGATGTAGGCAGTCCAATTTTAGTGTCCATGGTTTTTTAGGAGGATTAGTTATGAAAAACAATAAATTTTCTTTTAAGAAAACAACCTGGAGTTGCTGACTCCATTCCTGTAAGTTAACACCGTCTATTCTCAATTTTGGAAAATCATTAGGCAAATTTCCAATGTTATTTGTTGCATTACTTACAACTGGAGGCTGTCCATGGTCCTGTATATGCTGATAATTGCAGAATGGTGTAGGTATACTCACGATTAGTCTGAATGGCTCTCTCTGTTCTTTATTGTCTCTATGTTCATCTGGGCGTATTTGCGCATGCGCGTAGATCATTTCGTTCCTGAAGCTGTCAGGGGAGGTTCTCGCCGCTGTAGCTCCCTCACAGTGCTCTTCCTCTGATGACTCGCTCTCTGGCTCGACTTTAGGTGTCCAAGTGTGGATCGGGGCTTGCTTCTTCTCATCGTAGTCGTCTCGGTTGAGGCCTCTGGCTCCCGGAAGCGTTTGCGGTGTAGGCGAGTACTTGCAAGGCTCTCTGGATTCGGGCGTTAGCGTTCTTGTCGTTCGAGTTGGAGTGGATAGATCCTGAAACGCTTGCTCGCTTGCTTCTGTATCTTTGCTTTTGGATTGTGCTGTTTGTCTTTTCTTTGTTATTTGATCAACTGTCTTTGGTACTTTCGTCGATTTCTTTGATATTTTTAGATTTGGACCGAAGGTTGCAAAAAGTGTTTTCATAGCTGTTTCGATTTGTAGTTCGGTTGGTGTTTCTTCGGTGTCTGTGTCAGATTCTTCTGATGAGTAGAATTTTTCTTTTTTATTTCTTATGTTGTGTAGAGCTTTTCGCACCAGCCATTTTGAACTCTGCTTTCTGATTGGTTCTGAGTCAGCCATTTTGGCGGGCTGACAAAACCAAGATGGCTGCCATTCAAACTTTTGCGCGGGACCGTTAGTCTTTCTTTTGGTTATACTTTCATCTATAGGTAATTTGCTTACCATTTTGTGGTCTTTTGGTTCAGATGTGTTGATGTGGTTTTCTCTCGCTGCTCCGCTATCTTTTATGATGTCTTGGAGGTTCGCGATGGGATTTTTGTCGTCTTTTTGGCTTTTCAGCAGTCTTAGTATTTCTAATCTGAGCGTATTGTTTTCTGTCTTGCTCGCTTCTTGGTCGATGGGTTCATCGATTATCTCTTTGTCGTCCGTAGTGAAGTTTTCAGATTCTTTTGTTATTTTTATTGTAGATTCATCGATCATTTCTTGATCTGTTTCCATTTCTTTGTTGTGTGCCCTGGTGTTGGGTCTTTCTCTTTTGTTTCTGGAGTTTTCTTTCTTTGGCATGTCCGTTTCTTATTGAGTCAGCCAACCATCCTCTGCTACCAGATTGTTGCCATAATTCGAGGATCAGAAGGATAAAGAATTCAGAGTTATTATATTCAAACAGAAGATCGTTTATTTACAGAAGGCATTCTATATTCACAAAATGATTGCAGATAGAAGCAAGGAGAATGAGTGTACATCTTCTTTTATACCAGGGAGGCGGGATTAGGAAGGGGGAGTGGTTAGTGAGGAATACATTAGGAAGGGAAGAATAAGTTAACCCTTGGTACTTCATGAATATATATTTCTTTCATTCAAGAATGAGGCATTTACCCATGACATAGCCATTGCAGTGTCTTGCGATCATGATTTGGGCACTTGGCAACCAGGTTACAATTATGACAGTCACAATGTCCCTCAGTAATTGATCACCATTTGTGACTTCATAGTTGGCTTCCAAAGGGGCAAAGTCAATGGGGAAGTTGGCACGTGACATTGAACATAACTAGCATGTGGGATTCATCTAATGACTACAACTGGAACTGCCAGAATTAATGTTGTAAGTAGACATGATCATGCGTCATTGTACTTTATAATTTATAATACTTTATAACTATTGCTTAGTGATGGAGTTCCCATTCCCAATTACTGTTATTAACTGAGGAATTCCTGTAATATGTTAAAAGATTCAGCTAGTTCTATATTAAGCCTTTGTAGATATATTTTTAGTTTTATACCAACTTTATACAGATGCATACATATATATATACATTTACATTTACATATACATACACACACATCACATATATATATATATAAAAGAATTTGTCTTATATATGACAAATTCAAAGAATTTGTTTATGGTTAAGAGATGATATATGAGAAGATTTTTTCTTATAGCATCTGAGAAAGAAATAAGCTACTAAATTTGTTCTTATGATGAAGACAAGTAATTTATACGTCTTTTCTTTTTTCTTTATTGTGCTATAATTTTTTTTTAAATCGTGTGCATGATTTCTTTTTCCTTTTTTATATTTTTAGTTTATATTACCTTTTTATTGTTATATTTTTCAATATTAATAAAATTATTACATAAAAAGGAAACAATAATACTTTTTTGATTAGTCAATAGGCCACATTAGAGTACAAAATACAGAATGATAATAAAAACATACTGTATGTTACAAAGTAGAATAAAAGGAACAATTAAAAGAAAATACAGTTCATATTTCTTTGTGACCTCAATCATTTCATCTCCTATATATGGCTTTCAATTACACTGTACAGTGTACAGTGTACAGTGTACAGTGTGCAGTACAATGACAATTGTACACATAAAGGGCCATGTTAACCACGTTAAAGGGCTGTATATGGGTTCTGACTGCACATGTTATTTTAATGTATGTATCCCAACAACTTTTCATCTAACATGTAATTCCTGGTATTAATCTCTCTTTATTGTACAATTGCATTCCAATAATATACGAGGCATGTCCTCTATCTTTAGAGCTCCGCAGATACATTTGTCATAAGGAATTTGGTTATATTCTCCATATTTAATCATTCTGTCCAACTACTCAAATAACTCCCTAAGATACTTGGGCATTTCTGTATTTAAATATTTTGCACTTTGGAAAATACATTTATAGTGTTTCAGTGTACTAGCCTTACTTATCTCTCTGAACTTTTACATGCAAAATTCTTTGTGCAGCAATCTTTAAATTTGTTTTCCAGAGACAGTTGGAGAAGAATCACGGAGACCACAACTTCTGATATAGTTTGTGAACTGTGCAATCCAAGAAGTCTCTAACTGAGATTTTGTCTGTTCTATCAGATACAATTTTTGGAATCTATCAATTTCCATAGTATTGATTTTTCACCAATGACTATATGCCCTGATTGTAGACAAAAAACAAAGCATATAAATTCTAAATGCAGTTGAGGTCATTTTATCAACATCCAAAATACTTGTTAGATGCTGTAATTGTGTTTTCTCTATGGTACCTGTTTTAAGCCCAAATATCAGCTCCATATAAGAGTATAGGAATAATTTTGCTTTGTATATCTTAGTATTTAATACAAATAAGATTAATAATTATTAATCTTAATAAAAGGAATCTGGATAACAGCAGTTTATTAATTTTAACAATGAATTCATGTATGCCCTCATTTTGAATGAGCTCCTTTGATGGTGAGGAAGCCAAAATCCAAGAAACAATAACTTTTCTTCAGGCTGGAAAACACTAATGATTAAAAAAATGCAAATTATGTTTGCCTCTCTTTTGTATTAATGTGCTGAGTTGAGTCTTAGGGTTTATTTAAAAAGCTGAAAGATTTATCTTTGAAAATGTGAACCCCAAGGGCATTCCTGATAACAAATTCTAAATAAATTGTAGTGAATGTGAAAATAAGTGGTAAAGTATTGGACTAGGACTGGGGAGACCCATTAAGAGTTTTGTTCGTTGTTTGCTTTAATTTCTCTTATTAGTGGTTTGTGTCATTTATTTAAATAATTCCAAAGTGTTTGCTTTTTAGTGCAATTTTCTCTTTCCATTGCATGCTAGGCTCAGCATTGTATGGGCTTATCTCTTCTTCCTGCACTAATATGCATGTCCATTTGATGAGGTGACCTCTGCCCATGTCACAAGGTCTCTGTTTGCAAGATGCTATAAAACTAATTATGTATACATAAAAACAAGGTTAGCCACATTAGTCCATGAGAGAAAATATTCCATTATTTTTTTTTCTTCCTTAAATGATAGATGAGCCAGAGTTTAATCAATGAACTATAGCATCATAAAGTCAGAATATATCATCAAGACCAAATTAAACAATATATTGCTAAAGGAAAACATGGTTAAGGGTGATGTGTAAATCAAGCTGCTGGGTCTGGAAAGGGAGTGGGTGATGTTAGCCAGTATATTGGTACTGACAAGGAGTAGACACAAATAACTTGGTTTTCTAGTCCTACTTCTAGTTCTGAGCAAAATCAGTCCCTGAAAATTGTTAAACACAGTTCATATTTTCTCATTTTTTTCCTTCATGAACTCCAAATTGTCTACTTACTATCTGCATAATAAAACACTAAATATGTTAACTTTTATTCTCTTTTATAATTCAAATAAATTTTAAATTCATTCATTTTGTTTTCGAACACTTTTGAAAATACTCCAGAGTTCTATATTCCTAACTCTGTCCTTCCACTCAAAAGCAGGAATGCTGAGCTGAACTGTGGAACATCACTTTGTGGTGCACAATATATAGTTTATTTGGTAAACTGCAGAACAACAATATTTTATTCCCCTCTCCAAAATGCAAGTGACAATGACAGATTATTTATAAAAACGCATTGGGAGGTGAGTAATTCAAACTTCAAGTCTTTATATTCTTTTAAATGTCATTTCCTTCCCTAAAGGCTGTTATCAAAATAATCTAAATCACTTGCTTTATATTAATCAAAGAATTACAGCACTTAAATTTGTAGTTGTCACTCACACAGAGTATGCCTAAAGCATTTTGGAATTGTTTTGTGCAGTCATTTCAATCATCTGGGGTAGTTTTTTTTCATAAACTATTGTCAACATGTACAAAAATAAGGACAAAAATGATTAAAAAAATAAATAAAAAATATTGTTGCTTTGGACTTTTAAGCTTTATTATATTTTATTCTATAGAAATGGTAAATTAATATATCTCTTTATTAATAATCTGACATTAATATCATATTAATTCTTCATGTGCCATTACTCACATAACCAAAATACCATTTCTATGTCCTACGTTTTTCAAAACAGTTTTTTTTAGGAAAAATGCTGAAAAGTACAGTAGAGAGAGGTGTCATTCCATATATCCAATTGACAATTGAGAAAAATTAAAGTAGATTAGATTAGATTAGAATTCTTTATTGGCCAAGTGTGATTGGACACACAAGGAATTTGTTTTTGGTTGAAATGCTCTCAGTGTACATAAAAAGAAAATAGACATTTGTTAAGAATCATAAGGTACAACACTTAATGATAGTCTTAGGGTACAAAGATATTGGCTATCAATGGAAAAATAGAAAAGTAGGGACAACTCTATATTCTATATCTAAGACAAGAAGATTTGAGAATGTTATTTGTAAATGGTACCTGCTGCTTCTTAATTACATAACTACTTTTAATGCTCTGCATGTGTTCAGGAGCACATCCTCTAATAAGGGCTCCGAGGATTATATTATTAGAAAGTCTTACCTGCTAAGCTAAAAAAAATGAAAATGAAAATAAATCTAATATTTTATGAACATGAATTTGAAATTAGAAAATACATTATATCAATGTCAGGATTGAGTTTGGGTCAATTAATATTGACCTAATTAATTAATATCCCTTCCACGTTATTCCCATTCCCACCTTTCATTTTATTCATATATAAATTTCTAATGCTGATCCTTGTGCACAATCTCTCAAGCATAAGATGTACTAATAGGAGTGCAACAATACTTTAATAGCTTAATTGCACCTCCATCCCTCCTTCCTTCCCTTCTCTCTGTCTCTGTCTCTGTCTGTCTGCATGTCTCTCTTTTTCTTTCTTAGGTAGACATACAAACTGATACCACATAGAAACACACCACAAATGGATGCATGCAGACACATACACGATTCAAAATATGATACAAATATTGTCAACATTAAAATAATTTACAAGAATGAAGGTTAAGATGTACAGTTAATAATATTCATGTATTTGTTTTCTCTGAAGCTAAACCAGAATTCTAATGCTGAACAGAAGAAAAAACAATTGACATTGTTAAGGATTTGGCATTTTGTCCCTGTTTTCTAGATTTTTACATATATACATGCATACATTAATTTAACCTAATTTGCAATTCTTAAGACTCTTCTTAAATATATTTCTTGGGATTTAAAAACTTATTTCACTAAATTCAACAAACATAATTTTGGCTTTAATTTAAAATGTTAATTATTGTGACATGATTGGGTTTAACCATTTTGTATTCTGTTTACAATGGTACATCATTTGTAAAGAATAGTTTTTGCTAAATGACTAGTGCCAGCAATTATTTTATTTTTGCTCCTGAACGTCAAATGCAATATGTAGTCTCTTCCCTCCTCTCCTCTCCTCTCCTCTCCTCTCCTCTCCTCTCCTCTCCTCTCCTTTTCTTTTTAGAGTAATTGATATAAAATGTGGTACCCATTTAGAAAAATAAGAAGTTTACATTTCTTTCATTCTTGGGTTCATATATCACATATTTTACTCATCACTTGTTAAACAAAACATATGTGTGCCATATCAAAAGCTTTTTCATCATGTAAAGATAACAGAACAATGGAGTTGACTCTATCTTAATATATATCCCAAATATCAATTAATTTAATTAATTTATTTATTTTAAAAAAATTATCCAAAGTTGTCTATTTTTAACCCTCCAGATCAAAAGAGTTGAATTATATCTGGTAAAATCTTTGGCAAGTGCCTAGTTAATAAAGCAGTTAATATTTTTGTATAACATGAACTAATGAAATAACTTCTACAAAATTTAGAGACATGTTTTTTTTAATCAGTGTTTTATAAGCTCATAAAACAACAGAAGCAATTTACCAGAATTAAAGGACTCATTATATTCTTCTTAGCAATGTGGGAGCTTATATAAAATATTTGTACCATGCAAGTGGGAAGTTATCCAGGCCTGGGGTGTTCCCACTTTTGATGACTTAATTAGTCTCTAACATCTCTTGTAATGATAAATGCATTCTTAATACCATTATCCTGCATTAATGGTTGAATAGTAATTTGACCTAAATTGAAAATCAACCTTATTCTCCAATTTATATAATTATTTGTGAACAGATTCAGAACCATATGAATAGATCATCTTCTGTTATTATTTCAAGCATCCCAAATGCTTTAATTTTAATCTCATCAAAGAACTTTCAACCTCTTCAGTATAGAAAGCAGCTTTACCTTAGCCAACAACATAAAAGTATAAGCCTTTTCTATAAGGACTTTTGCATAGACAAAAAGAAAAATAATCTATCTCTGGATAAGAAATATTTCTACATTTCCTTTGTTTAGCTGCAAAAGCAATGACCTAGCCGTTTATATTGGCCAAGTAAACATCCCAAGACTTTAAAAAAAATGCAAAGTCTGTTGTTTAATATAAATAAGAAAATTATCATCTTGCAAGAAAAAATATTTAAAAACAACTTAATTAACTTAATACTTTTTAAATTGAAAAGATAATGCATCTAGAGTGAAAAAAATATCTAATCTAAAAATGTTTTGTGAGTATAAGGAAGTAAATGTATAAACCCTGCTGGGTGGGATAAAATTTATGACAAATATCTACCAAATCAAATTCGTGCAAAGAAGCACAAAGCACTTTAAGGCCTCAGTTCTGATTTTAAATATATACTTTGATGGGTTATTCCATTCCATATAAAAATAAAAAATAAGATCACCACTAAAATTATGAAAACAAATTGGACTAGAAGACCTCCAAGTTCCCTTCCAACTCTGTTATTCTATTAAATTGAATTTTGTAAATAGTACTAAAACATTTATGGTGCAAATTACCCCTTATCTTATTCCTAATAAGTTATAATAATAAATGCAAATAAGTATTTAGTTATGGGTCTTGTTTGGTCCTCAGAATTAGCAGTGCTAAATTAACTAGGCTGCTGAACCCTAATATTCCTATAGCAGGTCTATCAAATTTCCTCCCTCTCTCCCTTCCTCTTAAGCCTTAGTGAATGTAGTACAGCTCCAAAGAATTCTATATTTTGCCAAGAGGGGCAAGAATACCCTATCCGAATCGCTTAGCCACACCGGGAATTCATTTTTTCTGTATAGATAAAAGATATTATTAACCCTAAGCCATTCTAAACTATTCACCGTTACTTTGTTCTCACATTGTTTTAAACCATAGCTGAAGAAGCCAAAATAGCTGGATTCCTACAACACATGAATCCCAAAGTAAAGTACCTGGTCATGGTTAAGAACAGAGTCTATATTTGATGTATGACAGAGTCTATATTTGAAATAAACTGATTTTGTTTGTTTTGGCATTTGGCTAGAAATGCTGGCCTGGGAAGCTTTGTGTAGTAGAAGAAATAGAGTCAGTTTGGGTAGTAATTCACTGGTATTGTTTTTTGTACATATGTATTGCAAAAGAGGAGATCTCTTTATAATCTCAGTGAACCCAAATACCACGTTTTATATAGTTTGTTAAGGAAAGCCTAAGGCACAAATAAAGAAAAGCAATAATATTGATCCATGCCTGTAGTTCCTTTTCATAGTCATGGTTAAGAACAAGAATAGTGATTTTTCAACTAACAAAGAAATGAAGCTTGAGTCTGTTATTTCCTTTTTAAAAAGTTGTATCTTATACCATGATATTGTAAAACAGAAGCTGGAGATATTTGCTTGATCTTAGTTCATATCCTACTCCAAAGTTTTGTAATGCAAGTTTTGTACTGCCTTGACCATTTCTTGTAACACTACTCACAAGCTCTAGTAATACTTTGCTGTGAGCTTCAAACTTTATGCCTTCATGCAGTGCATTACTTAGAATTCACAATAATCTAAGCTTTTAAACTGGTCTGATAATACCTGAAATTCTCTAGATGTATTAGGATATATAACTCTCAGAATTCCCTTCAATTACTCAACTGAAAGGTAAGGCTGACTTAGGCATATCTATGGATAGCACTGATGAATGGATGGTTTTCCTTTATAGTAATGTAAACTAGTAAACATAGTGGAGATTTCAGACATCATTCTAGTTTCAATAGGAATAGAACAAATTCATCTATTATTCTAAAATAATTCTATACCCCTTGTCATCACTTAATTTTAATGTAAAAATCAAATGCTGTGAAAACTCAGCCCAAGATTTATCTGTATTTCTAAACGTTCTAGCTTTTGAAAAACTTTTCTATTGGCTCTGAAAACTTGTACCTAGCAGATAGTAGTATACTAAGACAACCAAGTGGGCTGCAAAAATCTGAAATTCTACTAGAGGGTTACAGTTTTCTATACTACTTTGTTGCCATCATTTTCTGGAATGTGAATAAATCTGCTTATTAGCTGCTTGAGGATTCAAAATAAGAAGGCAGTGTTTATGGCAGGTGCAGAATGTGGACTCCAGAGGTGGGTTTCAGCAGGTTCTGACCAGTTCTGGAGAACTGGTAGCGGAAATTTTGAGTAGTTCAGAGAACCGGTAGTAAAAATTCTGACTGGCCCCACCCCCATCTATTCTCTGCCTCCCAAATCCTGGTAGGCAATTCTGGAGAACTGGTAGTGGAAATTTTGAGTAGTTCAGAGAACCGGTAGTAAAAATTCTGACTGGCCCCACCCTCATCTATTCTCTGCCTCCCAAATCCCAGCTGATTAGAAGGAAATGGTGATTTTGCAGTATCCTTCCCCTGGATTGGGGAGGGAATGGAGATTTTACAGAATCCTTCCCCTGGAGTGGGGTGGGAATGGAGATTTTACAGAATCCTTCCCCTGGAGTGGGGTGGGAATGGAGATTTTATAGTATCCTTCCCTTCCATACCCACCAAGCCACACCCACCAAGCCATGCCATGCCATGCCATGCCATGCCACGCCCACCAAACTACGCCGACAGAACCGGTAGTAAAAATTTTTGAAACCCACCACTGTTGGACTCCCTTTTGTCAGTACTTTATTCAAGTCTTTTATTTTTGATTTTGGAATTTTGACCATTCTTCATGCAAAAATCTTCCTCTTCAAATATTTTCTTAAATCCCTTTGAAAGCATTGCTTATGTGAGGTTCCCCTATAGATTTTTAATTAAGTTATTTATTTGTATCATTGTTCTATTAGTCTCAGAGCAGAAACCTCTAGCATTTGGATATTTGTATAGCCTTTGCTTTGCAGAATTAAATTATTTTCAAACAAATTACAAATATAGATATTGGCTGGAAAAATGGATACAAAATAATATTGTAATGATACAAGATAAAATTAGGAGAAAATGCCAACTATTCCATTGGGGGAAATAATCTCACTTTTATCCTTAGATATACATTTGGTGTACAACAAATAGGGGGGAAATTTCATAAAAGTTTAACACTTTCAAAACTAGTATAATAGAGGTAAACCACACAGTTGAAGAGTTTGGAAATCTTTTAAAATGCTCAGACAGTTGCTGAGAGGAGTTCATGACTGTTGAAAGGAGACAGAGCAACAATCACAAGCGAACAGTTAGAAAATTCATAGTATTTGCTCACTTGTGGAATTGTCTTTTCTTGGCTAATCGTAGAGTCAATCAACCTTTGGGCCTGTAAAGAAAATTTTACAGTTAAAAAAAGAGAGCCCCAAATCAAGTAGAAGGTTGTCCAAACTTCTGCAGCTGCCATATTCATTGTTTTCATTTTTGAAATCTGAGAATATAAATATAAATACAAATTTGTAGAATGTTGCCATGTTTAATGGCATGCTATTCACTTAGGGTTTCACCAAGACATACAATCTGAGGAGGAGTGTAAATAAGCAAATCACACATAATAATATTGCATACTCATTAGTGCGTTTAAACTGTTTTTTCACACCCATACCCCTTTATTGATGTGGAAATTGACATTGGTGAACTGAATTAAATATATGCCTATTTGATTTAAATCCTCTGTGTGTGTGTATGTGTGTGTGTGTGTGTATGAACACACAGAGATACACAGACACACAGAGTGCTAATTTGGAGAATTCCTCAATACTGTATAAACTTTCAAGTTGGCCTTTTATAAGTCTTTAAACAAAAAGACTTATTTTGATTTTAACTAAACTACCCATAAATCTATGCATACGTGTATTGATCTTGGCTCCTTCTTAAAAATGATTCTGTCCTAATATGTTGGCATATTTCATAAACAATAAAGAACAAATTATCGATCTTTCTAAAAGTCCTGTGAAAAATCTAGGTTGCTTTGAAGTTCATTCCATACCTAAGGGAAGGAGAAATCCTGAAATGAAAAATAGGTATTTTTAAATGGGGTAGAAATAATTCAAAATATATAGCTGCCTTACCAACATTTAATCTACTATAAGTCTGATGAAGTGTATTGTATCTCTTGTTACATCCAGCGATAAAGTATTTAAAATATTGGTATAACCCCTTTTGACATGAATTACAAATTAATTTAGCTATATGCTAGGAGATAATTTGTTCTTTGTGGGAAATGTTGCTATCGGTTACAGACTAAAACTATTGCTTGGCATGCTTGGTTGACTGTGAACTCACACTTAAAAATACAATATTCTGATGATGGGTTTAGCTGTATGTGGAACAATGCTAGACTTGTTCCTTTCAGGGTATACAAGGGCCACCCATATTTTTGAAATCCAGTCTATAGGAGGTAGAAAACTAACCATAGATAAAAAGGTTGCCTATATGTTTCATTTCATCAGTGATACTTATGAAGTAAGATTCTGTTTCTTAATCCAATGTAGACTTTTAAAAGAAAGTGGCATTGTCTTCTGCAGCAGAATCTCATGGTTACTTGCCCTGTATTCAAAGTAATATCTAAACTAGATGACATGAGTAGGTGCTTATATTGTGCTTGGTTGTTTCTCTGTCTTTGCTCAATTTCACTGATTATTGTTTCAGAGTAAAATGCAGAGAGATGCAGAGCCAATGGCAATGGATTTTCTTTTACTGGGGAGACAAAGAGAACAGAAATAAATATAATTTAGATTGCAAGGGGTTCCAACCAATTTGTTAACAAGGGGCTCTCACTTGCAAAATGTAGCTATGTAAGTTAAGAACAATTATTTTTACAAAATGCAAAATATAATTCGCATGTGAAACAAACACTTTAAAAGCCTTAGCTGATCCACTGATCCATCATCATTGATGACGCATATCTTTGCTTTATTCTTATGTGAAATGATTATTTCAACAATTTGAGTTGTCAAAAAATGTAAATGGAGACTACTGCTGATGCTATTGTTTTTCTTTGAAATTTGTGGCATCAATATCAGACATAGATCCATTTGCTTTGCCAGACTACACACATTACCCATTTATTTTCTTTTAATGCTGTCAATTAAAGGCAATTACTTTTTGATCTGGGAGATCAATACCTAGATTATTATTATTAGGTATTATTTTTAAATGCATGCTTAATAGTGAATGTGATTTAATTATTTTACTTAAAAATGCCTGCTGAAATTCTTTAGACTTTCAATGTATTGAAGAAAAAAAAAATCTGACTTAGATGTATGGGAATAGCTTCATTTCTCACTTGAAATTTCATTTCATTTCATTTCAAACATGAAAATTTGAACATCCATTGTCACTAAACATTATCTACTATTTTAACTACAAACAGTTCACATTCTTTCTTGCAATACCTTGCCTATATTTGAAGCCAACAATCTGGATTTTCAGAAATGTTGTTTGTTATAGTGGGTGACTCTACTGTAGATATAATCAATGGATCAGAATGGTTCTATAGTGATAGATTGGTCAGTTTTTATTTGCTACACTCTCAGAAATGTCAATAAAATACCTTTTAATTTTGAAAACATAGCACAAGTGTCCTGTACATTATAGTTTATTCTATAAACCAATTATCTTATATTCCATACAAGTTCCTTTCATTGATCAACTCACCTTCCCCCACATTCCTTCCATTTCCAAAGTCCATCCCCTTCTTTTGTAACAGCTATTTTCTTTGGTCTTCTTTGCATTTCTGCCTTTTTCCTTCCCCACCCTTCCAATACTTCCAATACTTCTGAAAATCCACAATCCAACTGCCATAATCCTTCTTTTTGATCATCTCTATTTCATTTATCCTGTTTTATACTTTCAACTATAGCCAGTATCCTTTCTGCTCTCATTGCTTACTCAAGCCCAATAGTGTTGCTATTATGTGTAAAACATCAACTATGTTTTACACATAAGGCTTGGATAATCTCCCCAGAATTAACAAGGGACTTAAAGGAACCACTTTTAGTACAAACCCAGTTTAAAATTATTGGAAATCATAGTGATCATGTGTCTGACAGTCTGTAGTTATTATGTTAGAACTCCTTTCTATGATTTTTAAGAGATGATGAGTAACTACAGACCAGACAGCTTGATGTCAGTACATGAGCATCTAAAGGAGGATGAGAGCAAATGATGAAATGTTCCTTGCAAAGTCATAACACAAATTCTGCCCCTGTTGTATTTCTTTTGTAACACGGCACATACGTAAGAAAGAGATGAATTTTGATGTCTTGATGTCATGAACACATGTCATCATTTTGATAAAAGTTTTATTTAATGCCCATTCATTGAACTCTGAAACAGATTATTGTATAGTCCGTTTGTACTGGATTAGTGCTTGGGAGGAGTTCATGTGGATTTATTAGAAATAAATTATGCAAAACCAATCTGATCTTTTTGTGTGTGTGATAAAGTTACCAGTTTAGTTGACCAGAAAATGTGGTCAGTAAAGCATTCAACAAAGTCTCCTATGATATTACTGTGCAAGATAGCAAACTACTGAATAGTCTATGCTACCTTTAGATAGATACAGATCTGGTTGAACAATTGTTCTGAATAAGGGTGCATCAATGGCTTTACATCAAGCAGGAAGGAAGCATTGAGTGACATACTGTAAGGCTCTGTTCTCAGCCCTGTGCTGTTCAACCTGTTTATAAATGACTAGGATGAGGGATATGAGAGATTTGGTGGGGTGGGGGTGGGTTGGGAGGAGGGGCTGGAAAAATAACAGAAGAAAATTTAGATGTTTTGTAACCAGAGTTAAGAAAGTTTGTTATACCTATCCTCATAATCAGCAGCTCAGTTCAGGCTGAAAGAAGGCCAGAAATAAGACATTCAAATAATTCAAAGAGACTCCATCTTCAAGAACTCATTTGAAAATAAGTGTTACATATTTCTGTAGTAGTTTCTAAGATTTTTGTCTTACCCCCAATCCTGCCTTTAAAAGCTTCTTACTGAACTCTGTATAATTCTTGCTTTCTTGACTATGTCTTGCTGTGAGGGCCCTGACAAAGGATTAAAATATGATTATTAAATTTACAACAATAAAGAGAGGATAATAAACACTTTAAAGAACAGTTTCAAGATTCAGTAGAATCTTGACAAGCTGGAGTCCCTATATTTGGATAAGAAAAATCAAAGATAATAGTTGTGGCCATATTGGTCAACTACATATAAAAAACAGGTGGGTTCTCGGTGGAACACCAGTTGAATTTGAATCTATTGTAAAGAGTAATTGTTGTTGTTAGTTGCAAAGTCATGTCCAACCCATCATGACCCCATGGACAATGTTCCTTCAGGCCTTCCTGTCCTCTACCATCCTCTTGAGTCCATTTAAGCTCATGCCGACTGCTTCAGTGACTCCATTCAGCCACCTTGTTCTCTGTTTTCCCCTTCTTATTTTGCCCTCAATCTTTCCCATATAGCTACAAGAATGGGGGGTGGGGGGGCGGGGAAAGCAAATGCAATCCTAGGGCACACCAAGAGATGAAGAGGATCGAGATCGAGACAAGTCATTTCCCCCCTAAAGATTGACAAAGATATTGACAAAATAGAGAGGGTTGAGAACACAGGTGACATGATAATAAGAGGCCTAGATGGAGAAATATATAAAGATGCAAACACCGTATTTCAGGAGCAGTTTGATCAAAACAAAACAGAGAGGGTCTTTACCCATGAAGAGGCTCTTCTGTTTTGAATACAGAAGAGCCCCTTCATACGTATATGAATACGGCAGAGTAGCGAATAACCCTTTGCATTTGTATGCATGATACTGACACTGTCTGGATTTAAACTGATCTACACATCATTAACCTCGGCAAAGATATGCACTTTCTTGGGAAACTAAAGGAAAGATCATTGTACCAGTGAGGCAGAGGAGACCACTTGATATTCTAATAAAAACCTCTGGCTTTGAATCAATTTTATGGATGGTAGGTAGATGACTGTGGAACAGAAGAAACTCCCAATGTCAACAACAAAAAGAAAATGGTAGTGTCAGAATGGCTGTGAAAATAATTTGGAAGAAATATTTGGATCTCATGTGAGTTTAGCAACTCTCTGTTGTTCATTAAAACATCCTGATTCTGTATGAGTCCGAAAAAGATGCTATTACTTTAAAGAGTTGATTCTTTAAAATTAATAGGATTCTTAGACAGTTGTATCTTTTTTCAAGCTTCTATGTATGGCTGAACAAAGACATGGCTGCTTTAATGAATAGCAGTGAGTTGCTGGGCTCATGCTTTTACCTGAGGTCAAAAAGCACTTAATTAACTCTCAAAACATAGAAAGCCACATTGTGTGGCAATAGCTTGGTCTAGGATCCAGTTGTAGGAACATTTCTCCTACAGCTGTGTGGACCAATGGTAATTCACTTTGTGTCTGCATAAACACGCATAAAATTTTACACAATCTAATTTCTCTATGACATATTTTATTGAAGACTGACCCAGAAAAACCTGTAGTTGCTGTTGAATTTTGTGCCAATTTGTGTAATTTTATATTTAATACAGTGATAATTTATACTTTGATATGCAATTCTGCCTATAAGGTGTTCCTTTTTTATATAGCTTCTCATATATGTTGCTTATTGGAACAATTTAGTTCTAATTTTAAGAACATTTTTTTCCAAAAAAAAAGACTTGGTAAGTTTTATAAATTCTTCTGAAACACATACTGAGTTTTACAAACTTTTCCAGTTGAAAAAGAAGGAGCTTTCCAGATTCCATTAAGATGTCATCTATATTTCCTATGGCAAAATCTACTTTAGTGGATCATGGTAAAATGGCTTGTCTTTTTTTAGCAGGCCATCCCAGGCATTTTACCCATAGTGGGACACCCACTTACCCTTAGATAAAAGAACCTGAATCTGGAATCTCTTGCTTTGGAGTGGCAAAGTTTCCCAGTGAGATATTACTGTCCTTGTAAAGTTTAAACATTCTTTTATTGATATGTTGGGAAAGGATTTTATAGCACCCTATATCTGAATGCTATCTTTGATTTCAGTAGAATTTTGGACTTCAAATTAAAAAATATAATTAAAAAATTGAAGTTCTGTAGCAAGCACACTTTTCATTTATTTTCATACTTTATTAAAGAGAACATAATCTTACAACAGTGTTCCAATTTCTTTCTTTGAAGGATAATTAGTTTTCATTTCCACTAACCGATGTCAGCAAAGCTGTTGCGAAGTGCATCATTATGGAGGAGTGTTCAATTAGTATATAATTTCTGAAACTTATTGGACAATAGAAGACTTTCCTCTCCCCTTTTCTTTCTCTCTTACACACACAGACACACACACACACACACACAGACACACAGACACACAGACACAGACACACACACACACACACACACGAACAGAGAGGGGGGGGAATATATTGCATACAGAGAAACTTCATTTTAAAATTTCCCTTGGCCACTAGCCAAAACTTCAGAAACCCCATTAAGGCTATTAGATAAATTATATCTCTTCCTTTGTGAGATGAGTAAATTTCACAGTTATCACAGTAAGAGATAATAAATTGGAATTGGAGGTGTCTTGGGATGCTCATCCTGCAATATTAGGATTTAAAGCCAAAATCATAGAAAGTGCTCACATTTTCCTTGTTGTCTTCTACACCAGAGAAACAGTGGGTGGCATTCTAATCTAATTGTGGTGTGCCAAGGATGGGATGATGGGGATCTTGGCAGCCCAAGGTAGAAGGACTCTGTTGAATTACTGGTTTTATTGAAAGTCAGCCTTACCTCTAAAACTGTTTTTCATGTGCTACATCTGGCATAGTGTTATCATAGCCCATATAAATCGCCTGGAGAATAACGTCTTCCTCACTGAAGGTAATGGACTGTAATCCACTATACAGTCCAGTGTAGGTTGGTAGATAGATTTTTTCGACTTCCCAATCTAGGATTGAAAGAGAGTCTTTGGCCCAAGGTCACTAGTTAACAGTTAACCTATGGGATGGAGGCAGGAATGAAATCTGGGCCTCCCTATTCCTACTCCAGCAACTTTACTACTACACCACACTGGATCCACTAACTACATATATGTGTTCTTGTGTGCACATGCATGTATGGTGATCACAGCACATAGAGGCAATGACATAATCATTCATAACACTGTGACTACAGTAGGTTTGGCCAGTGTTGCAAATAATTAAAATTAATTCTAGAGCTTTGTTAGATATTATGCAATGCATTACATTGCCATATGTTCATTTAACCTTACTCAACCTGGGCCCACTATTCTTTCAAAGTAGAGAGGGAGTGGATGGATTTTTCAATTTTGCATTTGAAGGATTTTGTTACATATCTATCTTTGTGCATACTTGGGGAAATAGGAAGCCTAGAATTTCTGGGCAGTTTCCCAAACCGACCCTTGTTAATAGTCCCCCTTAGAATAATAGAGTTGGAACAGACTGTAGAAGTCATGCAAGCCAACTCACTGCTTCCCAGATGTCAAAAACAAGTTATTCTGAAAGTTGATTAGGATTTTTTAAAAAGTTTAATCAAATATATGTCTTGGAATTTTTAACTTTGATTTTAGTTCTGCTATACAAAACAATATAAAATGACATAAAATCTGCACCATCTTCTTCCTGACCTCTTTTCCCATATTTAAGTCCCTGCCAGACAACAAAAAAGATAATGGCAGTTAATAGCACTTAGCAATAGCACTTAGACTTTTATACCACTTCACAGAGCTTTATAGCCCTCTCTAAGCTGTTTTACAGAGTCAGCATATTGCCCCCAACAATCTGGGTCTTCATTTTACCGACCATGGAAGGATGGAAGGCTGAGTCAACCTTGAGCCAGTCAGAATTGAACTCCTAGAATGAGTAGTGGGTTAGTCCTGCAGTATTGCATTCTAACCACTGTGCCACCATGGCATTAAATCTTGATATTAGATGCATTTGACTTGGAGTCACAAGTTGTGCTTAAAATATTTTTGCTTTGGGTCTACCAGCCATGATGCCCAAATGATACCAAAACAACAGTGATCCCAAAACAGCCTACATGTGAAGGGATACCATCATGCAAATGTGTTGTGCAAGTATTTAAGTCTCCACATGTGCAAGTATGATCATGACTATGCTTGACCTTGTCCCCCCTCCCCCTGTAAATTCACAGCAAATAAAATGGAACTATATGAGCATGAGTTTAACTATGCCAACGTAATTGGTGGAGATAAACATGGCTGAAGGTTGCTCTAAATCAGGGCTCTCTAATTCCTGGCCCGTGGGCCGGGTGCATCATGTGCTGGCCACCCCCATGCCTAGTTTAGTGAAAGGGGGGAAAGTCCCAATATGTCACGTGATGCCATGAGTTTGACACCCCTCCTCTAAATAGTCACCTTTTCTATACACAAAGATTTTGACATGAAAATCAAGGCCTAAGTCATATTTTGCAATGAAAGCTTTCAAAAATCATCCAGACATTTAATCTACTTCTTCTGTATTCTTTTAGAACAAAACTGCTTGAAAGCAAAGACTTGTTACTGTGGGAAGAAAATTGCTTTATAAAAGCTACTGCAATACTTTTGCTACCATTAAGAGACTTCAAAGGTTATGATGGCAAATGCGTACTAATTATCTAGTGAGAGTCACATAAAATACTCTGTAGGCTTGGTAATGTAATTAAGAGCAGTTTTAAGAGATCAAGTAGTTGAATGATGGCAAAATCAACTTGGAAACTAAAAAAAATGTAGAACTAATTTTTTTTTTAAAATGCTTTGGAGGTAACACTCAGAATGGTGTTAAGGAGGGCAATACATTCACTCCAGCCTGCATGATGGGAATATTTTTGGCTCTGAAAGTGTTTCTGACCCATTTCTTTAATTATAGAGAGAGACCATCTGCAGCTCCCCAGTGATATAGGTGACACTATAAATATCAGAGGCACTTTCTTTTATTAGATTATATTTCTCTTTGTAAATGAGAGGCAGTGGTAAAGTGGGAGAAAGCCCTGCTAACTAGCCCTGTTTTCAGAAGAAGATTAAGATGGTAGTTGAGCCTTGATAGTACAGTGGTTTAGTGCACCCTGTCATTAACACAGCTGCCTGCAATTTCTGCTGGTTCGAATCTCTCCAAGGCTCAAGGTTGATTCAGCCTTCCATCCTTTCTAAGGTAGGTGAAATGAGGACCCAGTTTGTGGGGGCAATAAGCTGACTTTGTATAAAATATACGAAAGAATGAAGGCTATTGCTTAACGCATTGTAAGCCACCCTGAGTCTCTGGAGAAGGGCGGCATATAAATCAAATTAAAAAAAAAAAAAGCTCTCTTTGAAGCTGAGTTTGCTGCTTACATTTAACACCACTGATTTAGTTGTAAACTAAGATGTTACCCAGGACAAACACACAAACTCTCTTTATCCTATACACACCTGAATCTAAACATCAGATATGAAAAGTATATTCACGAGTAGGTGGATGGCAAGAAAAGAATTGCTTGGCCTTTTCTCCTCCTGACATTTGTCTGCTTCAACATGTCTCTTCCAAGCTGTGTTCCTCCCTATGGAAGGGGGACACGGTGACACTATATAGTTTCTCCTGCAAGGGGAAAGCAGCCCATTGAGGGAGGCTTTTAAGTAAGAAAAATGGCAGAAAGGGAAAGGATCAAAGAGTTCTTTGTTCTCTGCCTCCAAGGTTCTTTTTGGCTGGAAAGAAAAACGCACACACAACAAAACCCAAGTCAGACTTTTTTTTCCCCCACAAGGGCTGTCTGAAGCTTTGATTTGAAGATTGGATTTAAGGTGATTTGATTGACACTGCAAATCAAAATGACTTGCAGCATTGGAGCAGGGATTCACACTGAATTGTCAAATCAGGTTGGATAGTTTAAAAAACAACAACTAATAATACTGAATTGATTTTCTGAAGCTAAGCAGTTCAGTTCAAATGGTCCAATTTTCCTGGTATACTGGTCTTTGGGACAATGGACAGTTGCTGCAAGGACTAAATCCAGCGAGGAATTCTGCTCAAGTAAATTACTTTCTTAAATGATCTGCATGCCTGTTTTCTATTCAAGATGGTGACTGCAAGAACTTCCATTTAATCTTAAAACTTTACCTCTACCTTCTCTTTTCTCTTCCCTCCCTATCCTTTTTTTCTTTCATGTTATGGTTTTTAGATTGCTTATTCCCATGATGAGTGATAGAGTCTGCTGCTGCTTTACTTGGTAGTTTACTTTCCCTGAGATGAAGTGGAAGATGAAGTGGAAGATGATCCTGCAATCGCCATCTTGGCAAATGGACACCTGTTCCTTCTTTAACAAGCAAGAAAAAAAATAAACAAAATCTATGCTGGTCCAGTGGGGTCAGCAATACTGCAGATGTGTTGGGGGAAGCCTCAGCTTTCTCAGAGTTTTCCTGCCCATTTTGCCATGTCCTGCATCAAAGAGGGAAAGACTAGCTACAGAAGCTCTTCTCTGAGCTTCTATTTCAGTTCAGACAGCCAAAAAACAGCTCTTCTCCTCTTCTGGACTTGTGTACCAAAAACTGATTGAATGGAGGTAAGTGAACCTAAGGTTAATTTGGGGTATTTAAAGGTCATTAGAAGATGCTAGATTTTTAAATGATCCGCTTAAGAGTTTTTGTGCAAATGAAGCTTTAGAGTGAAGGTTTTTCCACCGAAACTGACTTGCCTTGTTTTAATGAGTGTATGCAAATGATTCCCAGGGTTTTTTGTAAAGATGCTAATAAGAATAATATTGCAACAGTAATAATGATAGTTGGGACATAGAATGCAGAAAAAGAACTAGAACAATGCATATCTGGAAATAATATAATATACTTTTTGAAATTTGACTTTATTATTGGTTGCTTTGGTCAACAGGATGTATTGATTGCAGCTATTGGCAATTGCTAATAAATGATGACAAGAAATGGCAGAAACTCCTTATTTGTTATAAGGCATTTTGTTTTCCTTTTTAATGTAACGGTTCTTGGAATTAGAAATGTTTCAGTGACATTTCAAATAATAATGAATGTAATTCCTCAACAAACCATTTTTTCCCTACACTTTGGCAAGGGACCAATCAGATTCTCTCAGAGTTTGAACAGTGTTTTAATCATACCTCTTATTAAATAATCAGATGAAAGCAAACATTTGCTGTGGCCTATTCCCAAAATAAGTGTTCCTAAATGCCAATAAACATCAGATGAAAAGGAAAAATACGTCTCACTTATCCAGTCTCATGCTAAGCCTGAGTAATAAAAAAATTGCCAATAATGCTGCAGTCTTTTGGCGCTCAGATCTCTGTCCCTGCATCTGTTGTAGATGCTTTTATTCTAACAGTACATTTTAATTTTGTGGTAGGGGATTTGGGTGGGTTCAGCCTGCTTTTATGGTCACAGGCAGCAAAACTATTGCAATTCCAAAACATCTTTAAAAATGCAGTTGTTTGTCATTTCCGGATCTGGAGATGCTCCTTTGCCAAGCAAGATATTACTCGGCTATACCGCTAATTGAACATGATTTCTTCCAGAGATTCATCCTCCAAATCAGAAAATAATACATGACTCTTTCACGTGTGTGCTCAAGCTGACTGGGCTGCTCTGAAGGCAGATAAATGAAAAAAATACGTGTTAGACTGACATCCCACCCCCATGGATGACGGTCAAAGATTCTTGTGCAGCTTCCTCAGCTACAAGATCTGCTTTGTGACCCTTAATGCTAGCCTATGTGACTGCTGCATTAGTGGGAACGACGCAATCCATCTGTGTTGTGAGCCACCTTGGTTTGGTGAACCGTTATCTTTTTTTTTTGTAATCATTGTTCATATGTTATTTTTGTGCCTTATCCTGATCTTTCTCTCGGGAGTGACTCTTCAGGTGACATTTAGCTACAGTTGGTGACGGACAAGGGTAGAAGGTTTAACCTGTTTCTAGTCCATATCACATTCATGTATTATGTTTCCAGTGTTATTCTGATAACGTTTTAAAATGTGTGAATAAGTAAGTATTTCACAGACCACATAGGCCTGCGTATATCTACCTATGAGTTTAGAACCATGCATTGCAAAAATCAGAGTGAATCATTATCTAAGACATATGCTCTGACAACATTTTAAAATTATTTTATTAATCTCTATTGCAAGGATCACCTTCCTTGGGCATCCCTTTTTATATATTATATATTTATATTTTTTTATATTTTATATTTTCCAGGTAGCACAATAAGATGTATATCTCCATATTCATCAGTATTTACATTTGCCAGCATTAGAAAATTGGAGAGGTCTAAATGCTTTCCAAGTAAGTCAATACAATAAATTGATTTTGAATTCTGCCAAACTGAGTTTACTCATCAGTGATTTTCATGGTACCCTCAGGTGTGTTGCAAGTGCCTCTTGCTTGCTTCTCATGAAAAATTGGTATAGCATGGGGTGTTGCATAGATGAGATTCTATTAGGAAGGGACAGACCACTGAAAATTGTGAATAAGAGGTTTTAAACAGTAAAATAATTAATTTGGAAAGATGAAATTTCAGTCCCATAGTATCTCAAGTCAGATCCACTTTGGGCTTCCTCTTCCATCCCATCCTCATTTAATTTTAAGTCATTAAACCAAAATGGGAGAATTGGTTGCTGAACTTTTATATTATATACATTAAGGCCTTCAATAGCTGTTTTTATATGCAAATTATTAGCTCAAATGACTATACGTGTCCCATATCAAAATAGCATGAACCTATCATGAGTTTTCAGCTATCACCAATGGATGTCCAAAGAACACAAAAAGGGCCCTTTAAGACTGTCCTAAGAGAGATGAATCCCAATTTCCATTTTCTTGAAAGCCCAAATTCATATATAATTTCCCAAACATTTCTGCTAACTGGAGGACCTGCTGGTGCCAAATGAATATAGTTACATTCCTAGAGGACATTTGGCTATGTTGACTGCTTGCCACTGGATCAGTTTGCTGGGGTTGATGAGAACTGAAGTGCAGCATGTCTGAAAGACACCAGATTGGAAAATCATGTTCCATCAGAATCCAGGTTCTCTTTCCAAAACTTAATCTATTTTCCTGAGTGGCTTTGAGAAAGTTGTTATTCCTTGATTTTTGCATGTAAATGTAGGAATAGCACCCAAGGGAGATGCTAATTTTCAGCTCCTTTGACCACATCACTTCCCACAGTAGATTTATCTGCTTTTCACATTATCTGAGAATAATCCTGTTTCCCTTAATGTAATCAGTTACTCCTCTAAGTCTGCTGACTTATTTTTAGTCTTTCAATGTCACAGATGTTTTTGACATTATTATGATGACAGGATGTGCCATTTCCCAAATGAAGCTCATTTATTTCAGTCATGTGTATATCCGTGTCTATCACTGAAATATTAAACTGTAGCATGGGCTGAGTATGGTGTAGCTTGCTTGACTAATAATTTCCAAATGATATCCCCAAACACAGAAGGGTCTGTAGGGGTAGTCAAGGAGAGCAAATGACAAAATCAGCTTTGTGTCATCATGATGCAAAGCATTACAGCTTTGAAATGTGGTCTGGACTCTCTTCAGTTTGCTAGCTTTTATTTTTATGACCACCCATCTTACCTAAATAGATGACAGTGGACAATAGTTTTTTAAAAATCTAATAAAATCAATATACAAGCATATAAAACATCAATAATCACTTTTGAACAAACAAACTGTAATCAATGGATGAAGTCTGTCCTTGTGCCCAGCTTAACAAAGCCATTGTAAAAGCTCCCCACTATTATGGGACCCCCACAGCAGAAGAGCAGGGTAGTGTTTCTCAATCTTGGCCACTTGAAGTTGTGTGGTTGGAGAATTCTGAGAGTTGAAATTCACAGATCTTCAAGTGGTCAGGGTTGAAAAACTCTGCTACAGGGTTTTCCTAAAGGCAGGTTTAAGTTCCAGGGAAATGTTCCAAATGACAGGCACTATGGCAGAAAAGAGTCACTTCCTACATTTGCAAAATGATCCACAGTAGACAAGTCCCATAACGTGCCATTACTGTTGTTCCTGATGAAATGGGTAGTGGTAGATGTAACTGGAGAGAGTTGATCCCTCAAATACTGTAACTTGGTCCAAGGTTCTCCAGGTTCACATTAGGGAGATGCAGAATGTCTGTATATCATAAAAACATGGAATATAGAGCTAATGCTCTGACCTGAAACAGATAACATAGTGCACAGAGAAGGGTCTGTAGGGGTTATCACACATCATTCCATTGCCTGACTTCCAGCAAGAGCAGCTGCTGCCATGTTTTCTTGTGATGAAAATCCTGTGTGGAAGCTGAATTTTATGTGGGTAGCTCATTGTGTGGGAAAGTGTTGTGTTATATATAGTTATGTACTACTGAACTTCAGTTCACGCACAAGCATTACTCAAGATGTAAATACAAACAAAAATGTGTTAAGCTTAAGTATGTGTGTACTCTCTATGCTCTTGGTTGATGAAAGTGAGGATGCCTTAATAGCTGCAATGTGTTTGTGTTCAAAGGTACTCTGAAAGCTCTGCAATCAACAAAAGAGAATACAGTGAGTACATATGTACGAACCTAAATTCATCAAGGTACTCTTGTTGCTTCCCCACTCCAACCCCCTCCCCTCACTTCCCCTCCAAGTTTTATGCTAATGGCTTCCAATAGCTTTGGTCTAGTTGGGTCTTTTGAAGTTATGAAGTAATTGTGACTTTTTGATTGGCTTGCTAAATCCATTTATCATTGCATTATGGGGATTGCATTCATTTGGGCCCTTTAACGTTTTGGAGACAAAGTGCATGCAGAATGAATGCTATACCATGCACTTTGCTGCAAAGGAAGAATTGAATTTGATCCGAGAGCTTTTGATACTGAGGAAAAATATGTGCATGATTCATAATTGCTTGTTTATTCTGCTAAATCGGTATATTGTACTTTTAGTGTACAAGTGTTGTCAGCCAGGAATAAAGAAATGTATCTATTTTCCCTGGTGGGAACTTTTTCCCTTCCCTTCCCTTCCCTATTTACCCTACCCTATCCTCTCCCCACCCAATCCAGCAGGCAGTAACTGCAATTCTTGATTTTGGGAATATTTCAGTTTTAGCAAACAAAGGTCAAAGGAGAAAAAATCCATGCAAAACATGTGACATAGATGAAGCTTTGAACTCTTGGGAGAAGGGAGAAATCCATATTAGTGAGGGCAAGGTTAGGTTTCAGTGTTAATAACATAGGTCTAGAAGATGGTTAGTTTAAATATAATCTTCAAAATAACTATTAATGGATTGAATAGAATTTAATATTTTCTATCAGAACATTATGCCCTGGAAGTAATTTATTTGGAAAGGGTATATTTTGTATGAGAGATCAATTGCCCAGAACCAACCTATTAGTAATCTCTCTCCTCATAGCATTTTCAATTAGTATACTTAGTATGAGCCACAGTGGTGCTGTGGTTAGAGTATATTTCTGCTGCCTACTTCTGCTGCCTGCCTGCTGCCTGCAATTTGGCAGTTCAAATCTCACCAGGCTCAAGGTTGACTCAGCCTTCCATCCTTCCAAGGTGGGTAAAATGAGGACCCAAATTGTTGGGGGCAATATGCTGACTCTGTAAACCATTTAAAAGAGGGCTATAAAGCACTGTAAAGCGGTATATAAGTCTAAGTGCTATTGCTACTTCTAGAATGCTAGGGCTACAAAGCTGGACTACAAAAATTCAAATAAACACTAGATGGAAATGTTAACGATTGGGAGGAGTTGTAGCTCTTTGCTGCAATCTAGTGGCCATTGGGAATTCTGGCACTTAAAAAGCTTTTTCTGAATTTTCATTGATTCCCATGGTCAAAACATGTGAAACTGTTTCAAATGTTATCACATGCTTTTTAAATCTGTGGCCAAGTTGAATGAGATCAACATAACTTTTGGGATACAATGCTTTGTTTTAAACTCAAACTAAAATACATTTTTAATTTACGTATCTAATCTCTGTCTCTCTCTCTTTCTCTCCCTGTGTCTTTGTGTGTTGCATGCACTGATTTTCTACCAAGCTATAATTAAGCTGGAATGTCTGCTCTACCACGCCACATAAGGTGATGAGTTTGGCTTCATTGTGCTGATTTTGTAAGCTGTCTACTTTTGGCTTTGAAAAGTGTTTTCTGTCTTAAACAGGACACAACCTACAACAATAACATGAAAGAGCAGACTAAAGAAATGATTCAACTGTTAAAGACAGTGCCACATACATGTCTCTGTTTCTGCATCTATTGTTTGGCAATGACAACAAAGAAAAATAAAACCATTTTCCAGAAACCAGTACTGACCTGTAAAAATCTTGTTCAATCATGTAGTACACACACATACACACACACACACACACACACACACAGAGAGAGAGAGAGAGAGAGAGAGAGAGAGAGAGAGAGAGAGAGAGAGAGAGAGAACAAGCAGATTTTAAAATTACTTCCTTTTTCATTGCCCCAGTAGGTTTCTGTTTCTCTTCTCTTCTCTTCTCTTCTCTTCTCTTCTCTTCTCTTCTCTTCTCTTCTCTTCTCTTCTCTTCTCTTCTCTTCTCTTCTCTTCTCGCCCTTTCCCCTGCTTTTTCAAAATGCATTCATTGAACTCCTGGCAATTAGTGTAATTGAAATTTATTGACAATGTGGCAGTCTTCTAAAGCTTCATTGTTCTGAGTGCTTAGTGCATAGGATCATTGAAGAGTGCCATGGTTGTGTCAAATGGCGCATAGCTTGCTCAATTATATCAATGGACCAGTGACTGCCAAAGGTTCCTTTGGGGGTATGAATGTTACTTAGTGATAAGAGCCTCTAGAAACAGAATCCCTGGGCCCCATCTCTAGTGGGAGATGGAAATGAAATATGTATTTCTCTGCTGTGGAAAATTAATGTAATTGGCTCTCTTAAAAAGCTTTGACAAGTTGACCTGTTTGAAATCCGAGGAGGGTTTCTGCTGCAGTATCACATTATCTCCAACATAAACCCCCTATTCTGAAAGGGAAAGGGGGGGGGGGGGAGATAAATGGAATTTGGATAGTAATGTTAAACTTTAGTAGCAGGGACCACATTAGTACATGCTTCCTCCCTCCTCCCCATCTAGTGGCCTTGTCTAGTTTCTGAATGAATTCTTTAAGAAATCTTTCCCTTTCACATTATTACAGTTATCACTGCAATTATCTGTTTTCCTTTTATAAATGAACTAAAGGAATAAAGGAAGTTTTTGGGGATAGGATTTTTGTGCATCTGTTACTTTTTTTCTGAAATGGATGTAGTACAGCCCTCTTTTAAAAACATTTTCTCCACAGAAATCCCATTTATTGCAAGAGCATCAGTGTCTTCAACAAGTGATTCAGCTGAAACTCGCTCATCTAACAGAAATGTCATGAGCATCTTTCTCTGAAAACACACCGAAATATAAATCGATACATTAATACAATTGTGAATTTGGAAGTGATCACAAAGATGATCTAGTCCAATCCTTTGCAATGTGCAGGAAAGCCAATTAAACCATCCTTGAGTGAAAGCCACCAGAGATGGAAAACTCATACTTCTATAGTAGACTGTCTACCATTATATAGATCTTACCATCAAGAAGTTTTTTTTAATGGGTCATTTGAATTTAAGTTTCTAGACATATGCTATACTAGCAACTGCAGTTATTGGGAATATCTTCTGAAAGTGTCTTACTGGCAGTAAGCTAGGCATTAGTGATACACCTGAAGTTTTTGTTAAAACCTGTCATATACTGTAATTCTGGAACTGTGATCTTCCATAGCAAATGCCCCTCTCACCTAGATGTTTTCTGGGTTGCAGTTCCATAGCCAGGGATGCTCCTGATTATAGTTCTACAGCATGGCTGATGTGTACCCCCCACATTTGCAATCCTCCAGCCCAGTTGTGGTATTCACTTACCTTTGCTACCGGTTCACAAATGTGAGTGTGTGTGCCACCTCTGCGCATCCACAGAGCATCCGTAATGACATCTGGGCAGGTGGGTGGAGCCTCCCGCTGCCACCGCCACTACCAGTTCAACCAAACTGGATAGAACTGGTAGAATCCCACCACTGCTCCAGCCTCCACTTCCTGTTCCTTAATGTTCCTTCTCCTCCATATTTGCCAACAAAATGGGCAGCAAATAAGTAATTTTTAGCAGCCATAATTATCATTTTCTTCAAAATGCACCTATTTTCTACAGAGAAAAAAAGAACGTCATAAAAAATTGATGAAAATGTTTTATGAAAAATACATAAAATACAGTAAAAGATAAAAAAAAAGTTAAAGAGATGAAGGACTGAAAATATCAGCCTTAATCCTCTACAACATCATGTTGTCCTTGGAGCTGTTTTTTAAAGGTAGAGTTTCAGCAACAAATTTTACCCACCATTTTTTCCACACATGTATCTGTTGATGAGATTTACATCATATCCTTTAATAAGCTGCCAGGAAGGATTTACAAAAGGTTAAAAACAACAATAAAATAAATAGAAAGTTCTTCAGAAATAAGAAATATACATTTTTTAGGACTTATCATTACAAACTGTTCACAAAAGGAAAAACAAACAGTTTTTAAAGAGGATTGACAGGAAGGTGGTATATAATATAACTGCAGGCTCTGAGTCAAAATAATAATAGAGACAACACCAAAAGGAATGAGCAATATTTTATCATTATATAATATAGAAATTCCTGACAAATATTTAGATATTGCAAGAAGAGAAGGGAGAAGAAAGGTTTTCTGGCATCTGCATGGAGGGCAAGTAGCTGTCCTTCAACATGATCACATAAATCAACATGGAGAATTTTACCTATCAAGAAATCCTCAATTGTCAAAAGACATGGTTAAAAACTATTTTGCTTTTTAAAAACACAGGTTAGTTTGTTCAAAGCCCTTTATAACTTCTGTTGATTAGCACACATGTTTGATATCATGATTAAGTACAATATGGTTGTGGCACTGCAGGGAATACAATTTTGAAGTAGAGCTGTATTGAGTAGGACACAGCAATTTCAATTTAGGGATTAGGTGCATAATACTCTACAAGTTCTGTTTTACTCTCAGTTTACTTATATTTAATTATCAAAAGTATATGCTACCAACTTCATTCTGACTTGTAGCATCTTACATCAACTAATATCTCAAAAATATCTATCAGTATAAAACAATAAAACTTCCACAGTAAATATAAAATATTAAAATGTGTAAAAATTTCACATTTCATAATATTCTACAGTACTGTCATAATATATTACTATTAATTATTATATTAGTAATATATTACTAATGAGGACTGCAATAATCCTATGCAACCCATATTTAAACTAAGCAAGAGCCGAACAAAGCAAAACATTCAGCTGTCAAAGGCCCTCTGGAATAATTCAGCTTTTAGTCCTTTCCAAATTTAATAATCAAATTTAAATTTTGTCTAATCAAATTTAATTCAGACAATAGTCTTAATGGAAAGTAGGGGGAGGGTTTTTCTTGAAAAGATTTAAATAGTTTTACAAGATCCATGTCAACTGACCATAAGATAGACAAAAAAAGTCTGGATAGTGGATGTTGCAGTACCTGGAAACAGCAGAAGAGAAGAGAAAAAACTGGAGAAAACAACAATACAAAGGCTTGCAATTAGAAATAGAATGACTGTGTTGAAAGAAAGCAAAGGTGGTACCAATAGTAATAGGTGTCTTGGATGCAATCCCCAAGCATCTGGAGCACTACTTGAACACCATCGGCCTTGACAAAATCACCACTGGTCAATTGCAAAAGGCAGCTTTAATCAGAATGGCTTACATCTTACAATGATACCTTTCACACTGTTAGACAGATCTTCCTATCCCAGGTCCTTGGGAAGGACTTGACAGGTGGACGAAAATGCCAAATCCAATCTGAACATCCATGCAATGAACTATGCAATGAACCATCATTTAGAATATAGAAGCAAAACTATATTGTGGCCTACTTTGATGGGCAAGATATTTAAAATCATTTAAAATGTGTGAGGGGAGCAGATAAAAATGAATAATAGAATAATTTCTATAAAATTCTCTGTAATTATGCTTCAGGAACGTTAGATGAAATGGCATTAAACTTGAATCATAAATCTTTACGAAAATATGAAACTGAACACATTAATAGAGAGCAATGGAAAATAATAGAATATGATCACCGGAAACAGTGCACATGGTGACTTAGTTCACATATAATTCTTATTAAACTATTCATTTAAACTCATGCACCATGTACTTGGAATATATTTTCCCCCTGTAAAATTATATTTTGCCAAAATTCTGCATAATTTCCTAATACATTAGCAAACCTCTAACCAAACAAGTTACTGCAATTACGGGACATTAAGAAAATTATGGAACATTTTGTTGAATAAATTAATAATAATTTGATTCAGGTTCTTTTTGTTTATCAGCTTTATGAACTAGTTTTATTGTAAGTTTTTGTGGGTTTGTGGGTTTTTTTTGAAAACTTCTTGAGAACTCAGTGATAATCATTTTAAAGGCTCAATCCTCATAGAACTACAATATTTTTAAGTGGAAAAACTTCCAGCTTCATTTCAAAACTAGATACATGTTTGAACTTGCTCTTTATTTCCATGATTCCAGCTCTCCAAACATCACGCTCGTCTATAATTGTAAACAAAACTATTGCTTGGCCTTATTGCAAAATGCCCGCAGATGCTCTACATATGAACAGCTTGCAAGTATTGAGCACTCTATTATAAACATTCCATCAGCACTCATGAGACTGACATAAGTCTCTTGATTCAGAATGCATTTTTATAGGGAATCAATTATTTTAAGTGTTCTTCCCATGGATTCTCTTGGTAAAAGATTTTAAACTCATTCATAAAATATTAATGTCACAATGTATGAGGTGTCCTTTCCACTGAAGTGGTCTGACATGAGAAACAGAAGACTCGGATATCTTTATTGGGGAAAAGTGCCAACAATTAATCTATTTTTTTCAACATTAGGCAATAACTTTATTAGGACCAGTTATATGTCCATAAAAAAACTGGTTCAGTTTAGATAAAGCAACTGGAAAAATAAGGGTGGATTGCTTACAAAGTGACTGTGCAACTTGTTTAATATGTGTATGAAAACTGTATAAGTGCTTGTAAATTGGAAGAATGCCATTATTGTCCCAATATACAAAGAAAATGATACCATGAATTAGATAGAAATTTATAGTGGTATCATTTTGTTAAGTGTGCCTAAGAAGGTATTTGGCAGAATTCTGATAGAAGGATATGAAGTTTGTGTGACAGTGAGAAAAAGTGGGGAAAACAGTTACAGGTTTATACTGAGTGCAAACGTACAGATGAGATTTTTGCAAAACTTTGAGAAATGCTTGAATATGAAGAAGAAAGTTTATTGTTCATATGAAAGCATATGATAAAGTGAATTAGCTGGAATTTTGGAACATTATGTGTGAATACGAGTTGAAGTTTGGCAGCTGAATGTAACATGAGCAGTGCAGGTAGTCCTCAATTTATGATCACAATTGAGCTGAAAATTTCTGTTGTTAAGTGAGACATTTGTTAAGTGAGTCTTGCCACATTTTATGATAAGTTAATAACCTGGTTGTTAAGTGAATCTGGCTTCCCATTGACTTTGTGAGAAGGTCACAAAAGGTGATCACATGAGCTTGGGACACAGCAATGGTCATAGATATGAATGAGTTGCCAAGTGCCTGAGTTTTGATCACATCACCATGGGGAGGCTGCAAAAAGTTGTAACTGTGAAAAATGGTCATGAGCCACATTTTTCAGTGCCATTGTAACTTTAAATGGTTACTAAATGAATTGTTGTAAGTTGAGGACTACCTGTACCTTTTATTAAAATTAATATTTTATAAGAAATATAAGAAAAGATATAGTAAATGATGTGGTCTAAACAAGATTTAGTAAGAAGTAAGGCACGCGCACGATCCCATTGCAAATCGGTAGTAAAGGTAAGTAGAACCCACCCCTGATAGATATGGACAAGCCTCTGCATTAACTGGCAAAACTTACCTCCTGGTAAGAGTTACGTTGTGGACGAGTCCTTACAAAGCAATCTTATTTGTTGCAAACTAGCTGGTTTTTTAGGAATATGTATTTAAAGATCAATATACTTTCATTTTTGGATGAATGTAATTTGATGAACATTCCGGCTGAACAGATTATAGCTAATCTTAATATTGTGACTTGAAACAAATAAATTTCAGATCCTAATTTATGGCTAGTTAAAATTAGTTTCATTTTAAGATTTGGTCAACACTAAACTAAGGCTAATCTAAAATTGAAACAGAAGCTTTTAGTCAGTTCCTCTTCTTTACAGTGCTAGGGAACTGGCTTGTGGCTTGTCATAGCTTGTCATTATGCTAAACTATGATACCACTTTAGAAGTAATATGTCCTCTAGAGATTGCTTTAATTATTGAATATGGTTTCATGCTATGAATTACAGATCCTTTCTTTTTTCTCTTGCAGAAGTTTGGAAACCTAGCTTTAGGCTAATGCATTGAATCAAACCAGTGTAACTCTCTGATATTATATAATTCCTCTGAAGAGATAAATTTGGCGTAGTTATTTATTGTATATTCAAGCATTAAGGAGAGTGATATATGAAAGGACATTCAGCTGCACAAAAGGGTATTTCCAGTAGCCTGATATTGTGAAATGACTGATAATTCCTTCTGTACAAAAGTGAAGATTGGAATCTGATCTGATTCTCCAATCCTTAAACAGCTTCTGTAGCAGCCTTCTAATTTAGAAAAGAACTATTCTGAAATAAATGGTCTCAAGATTGTTGCCTAAGTGATTGAAACACCATCATCTTTCTCAAGGGAGAGCCAATTGATAGACAAGAGGAACTGTAGCTTAAAGCCACATATGTTACCCATGTTAGACGAAATCTCGCCAAGACAGAATTAACAGGCCTTTTACATTAAGTAGTTCTTTCAGGTTAATGTGCTGCATTATTCCCAAATGATATGACCAAAACATTCTGTCAGGTTGTTGTTGTTGTTGTTTTTTGAAGGATAATAGAAGACAAAGAGTTCCAATGCTTGATTATTTTTTCCTCTAAAAGCATAAGGAATAAATAACTTGGTCTATTATAACTATGGACCCATCCTTACAAACATTATTAGGTTCTAAACAATGTGAAAGACATTTTAAACAGAACTCATTTAACAATAATGCATATTATGTACTTGATAGCAATTACCATTATTTTGAATGTTGTTATGAGAAAAGATGAGCACCTTCAAACTAAATTAAAATACATTCAGATTTCATTGATTTCAGAGGGAGACATTTAAGCATATGCTTAATGTTCGCAGTTGAATAAAATAAGATTTCAATTTGCTTAAACTGCAATACTATGTATGTGTATCTGAGAGAAACCAACTGGGCTTACCTCTCTGAATAAATATTAGTCTTCTGTTTTTGTTTTGTTTTGTTGACTTAAGAGGTGGACATAAATGGTCTTTGAAAATGCCTAGAAAATTTATGAGCAAAGAAATTATATGGACAACTTTCCCCCACTCATCCTCCAGGGGAAGGATAATTTTTTCTGTTTTTCAAGAGTGGGACTTTTCCCATAATAATGACAAAGTGATGCTATTGAAAAAAAAAATCATGGGAGGAGATGTTTTGTAATAAATCTCCAGACTATAGCATTAAACTGAAATGTAGGGAGCCAGAAAGGCAGCAGGTTGCTGAAGAGATTGTTATACAACAAACAGTCTTGCTTTTATTTTTTGGGCTGTTCCATAACTAAGAAAGTACAAGAATTCCAGGCTCCACCCATGAAAAGTTCATTGAAATTCCCTCCCATCCAATTGAATGAGAACTAGCAAGAAAAAATAGGATAATTTCTTCCCCTGCACTGAGTCTGTCTGTCTGTCTGTGTCTGTCTGTCTTTCTCAGTAGTTGTCCTTTCCCTGCATTGAGTCTCTCTCTCTCTCTCTCTCTCTCTCTCTCTCTCTCTCTCTCTCTCTCTCTCTCTCTCTCTCTCTCTCTCTCTCTCAGCAGTTGTCCAATACTTCAGAAAAGACTTCTCAAAATATAATTGAAACAAGTTGCACTAAACATAACACCGACTGAGACTGGAAATCTTTGAGCTATTTGGAACATTTGCAGTAATTTGGTGCAAAGCAGACACAGTGGGAATACATTTGGATTTATTTCTTTAACTATCACCTTTAAAGCTAATCTGAAAGTACAAGAACACAATAAAAAGTGTACATAGACTCAGCAATCCCACGCCCACTTCCAAAACCATATAAAAATTCTCCAGGCAGTGCAGTGTGAGAGATGGTAAAGATTTATGGTGTGTCTCCCATTGCTATGAAACCACAGCTCAGAGCTCCAGAAAAGAAGGGTACAGATGAAGCTATGAGACTGTTCATGTGAAGATTTAATACCATCTGCAGTATGGCCCTATGTAGCACACAGAGCAAGGTGTTAGTATTGCCACATAGCACTGCCATTATGCTGCAGAAGCTCGGAAACTGGCGTTCTTAACGTGTTCTTACAATTCGGTTTGGGGTTTGTTTTTTGTTTTTCATTTCAAAGCTGCACCAAAGCGAGATCATCACTGGGTTAGTGGCTCCTTTCTCTGCTTCTCAACTCAGTTTTGTAATCCAGCTCTAGGCATTCTTCTTCAGTTTCTTCAAGCTGGTTCAAAGAGAAAAACGAGGCTTGCTAAGTTGCTGACTTAGAGGATTGTCTGAGCTTAGAAGGCTTACTTGAATGGTGCCATGGTAAAATGAAGCTGATATTTTTTTCCCCTTCTAAGGTCATTTTTTGAAGCTCTAAAGGGGGAGAGGAGAATTAGCTGAGCATTTTCTATGTTTAGCTATGGGTTAACTTGAACAGAAGAAGGATAAGATGCTCCCTCTGAACTCAGCATCATATTGAATACATTTGGAATCCATGAATAGTGAGCACTAAGTGTGGAAAATGTTATTGAGTTGAAAGTTTTTCAGATGGTTTGCAAATGGTGATGTGGTACAGCTGGACTTATAAGGAGGCTCAGATCTCAGTGCAGCTGTCACACATCCCTGGATATAGCCCTGAGCTTACTGGATTGAAATAAATCCTTGCATGTGTGCAGAGCCCCTTAGGAACAAGTAAACCTTTGAATGGAGGAAAGCCACTGGATGGTTTAAAGTTATAAGTAAAATAGATATGACACCTGAGATTTAAAAGTTCCAAAGGCCTCATCTAGGGAACATTCAATTACATGAAAGTTTAATATGCTACAATAAATTAATGCTTATGTATTTAATTCTGTAAAAATTTGAATCATGTCACATGCCATGACTTGTTACCAATATTATAAACTTTTCATTCAACCAATATTCCTGGTCTCCTGGTATCAATCAAGGAATAAGATGGAAGATTAATTCCATAACTAACTCCTATTCACAAATAGCTACAGTATATAATATTGTTCCTAATTCTGTTTCATAATAATACCATTTCTAAGTGAATTATTGCTCCATTTTGTAATAGTTTTGATACATTTGCAGAGCCTAAATTAAATATATAAGAGCTAGATGGCATCCTCAATATGTAGTAGCCTAAAACAACCTTGTATTTGGATTTCTAATCTTCAAGCACTCCTAAGTGTAAGGTACAGTAGTATCCCTGTGCAGGCCTGATGCCCCATATATACAGTGGTTTCAAGAGGCAATACTTTTAAGAATGCATTTCCCAATTACTAAAGTCATTTGTATGCAGAGTATGTGGCATTCTGAAATGCAATCTGGGTGATACTTTACATCCTTTTTATCAGTTAGTGAGCTAATTTGAGACCTTACCCCTTCAATTGCTGCTTTCTCTCTGAAAAGCGAGTGTGCACATGACCACTTTAAAAACCATGGCCTGAAGTGCTGGTGTCAGCACTTGGCAAAAACTGCAGGTCAGGTTCTTTCCAGAGAAGGCAAAATGGCTTTGCTTAGAGATGCAGCTTTCCACAGAAAATGCTGAGTTGCACTGGGACAAAAGTAGAAAGCAGTTTCTCTTCTTTATTGGATCTTCCATGAAATGCAGAAAAGACCTGACATGAATACTGGAAGAAGAGAGCCTTTTTTGCACCCCAGGATTCCACACAGCTGATGGGAAACCTTTCTCTATTACACTTAAGTGAGTTACCATAAATTAAACACCTTTGCTATTTGTTTCAAAATTCAGATACAGCGTTTTCTTATATTTTATTATGAAAAATATGGGAAGATGTTTTACATTGGGACTGTCCTCAGCATCAGTGCTCCTCTATCTTTGCCCTTTTACATGCCCATGAAATCAATGGGTGTCTTCATCTGGAGATTTGAGCTCAACTGCCATCAGCATGGTGGTGATGTGCATCTCCACCCCTTCTGAGCACCATTTCCAAGGAAGCTGTGGAATCTCTGGCACATGTGGAAGATTCTTTTTGAATGGAAGAGTTGAAATCTGATCTTGGTAAGAGAAATGTGATGCATGAGGCCATATGATGATTAGTATGTTGGTGCTCAACCCATCTCTGAAAGGGTTTAATTTTTGCTGCAGGGTCAAAAATAGCATTTGGGATTCCTTGATTCTGTGCTCCCTGTGAAAATACAGGTGTCATCAGCATTATGTAGGCTTTTTTTTTTTAGTTATGCCTTCACCTTGAAGACACACACACACACACATAGAGAGAGAGAATGAGAGAGAGATAGAATTAAAGAGAGAGAGAGGCATATCCATATAGATCAGGGGTGTCAAACTCACAACAACATGTTGTCGTCACGTGACGTATCACAACTTTTTCCCCTTCACTAAAATGGGGGTGGCCCTGACCAGTGTCCGGCCTGGGGGCCGTGAGTTTGACACCCCTGATATAGATCATCCAGAATACATGAAGTATATCATAGCATACATCAAAACTGAATCTGTAGGAATAAGTGTTTCTTCTGGTGTGACCGGTCTATCAGAGCAACCTGGTCTACCCAAATATGGGACAGAGCATACTACTTCTGTTTTCATCTTTCAGCCCCAATCCAGGAGCCTTCGCAGGCAGTTGCTTTCATGACAAACTACTTTTGTTGATTAAAGGTTAATACATCTACCTAATATGTAAGTAGCCCGGGTTCAATACCCAGAAGGGTATGGCTAGGTGATGAGTGCTAAATAGCGTGAAATAGATCTGTACTAGTCTCCCTTTATTTCTTTGTCGGTAAATATAAATTTTCAATGATCTGTAGGAATGTATATAATCTACTTTTTAATTACAAACCTATTTAAAAGTCTTACTATTAAACTTCAAAAACAAACATTTTGAGGCCAACAATCTTGAAGGACTGTCCTAAAATCAGTATCTAGACCATTGGTAAGGATTGTAGAAACAAGGAATGGCTTATTTCTGTGGTGGCTTCCTCTTTTGAGATACCTTCCCAGCAAATCACGCTCAGCCTTTTCCTTGTTGGTTTTTAGATAGGTTTGTGTGTATAATAGGTATTTAATTTGTTTCATGTTTGTGTGTTGCGTATAACATGTGTTTATGACTTTTTAGTTTGCTTTTTGTGATATGGGTATTTTGTTTTGTAGAAGCAGTTATGGAATTTGGCATTAGAGAATCAATTTTTACTTCTGCCTTCCATTTTATTTCTTAGCTAACTTGTTTGTCTTTGCAATTCATTAGTTTTCTTTCTGTGAATGAAATACTAAAGCACAAAAATTGGTTTTAAAGGCTGCATTTGCAGTTTGGAATTAAAATCCATTTCTGTCTTGTAGTTAGGTTCTTAGATAAGTTGTTTTTCTGTTAAGCTCACCGAACTGCCTTCTGGGAAATGAAGCTCTAAGGCTGCTATGCCCTCAGTATTCACTCTCTATGAAAGGTCAGGTTTCTCCACATGGCACTTTCTCAAAATCCCAAGGACCAACACTGTCTCCAAAAGATTGAAGACCTTTGATTACCATCCATTTTTAACTGATTTGATAATGAATTAAACTAGTCTCTAATGCTGGGAAAATGGAAGGAAAGAGAAGAGGAAGATGACTAGCATCAATGTGGGTAGAGTTACAATGGATGCACTGTTAGAAGACCTGAATCTGGTCGGATTGTCATGGAGAAAATCTATATGGTCACAGTGTATGTATGTATGTATGTATGTATGTATGTATGTATGTATGTATGTATGGTTTAATTTTTATCCCAGTTTTCTTACTTTATAAGTAATTCAAAATGGCAAATATTCTATATTCTTTCCTCCTATTTTCCCCTCAGCAACAACCTATGAGGAGGTGGTGGTGGTGGGGTGGCTGGGAGAATGACTGGCCTAAAGTCACCCAGCTGGCTTTTGTCCCTAAGGCAAGACTAGAATTCACAGTCTCTTGGTTTCCAGGCCAGCACCTTAATCACTACACCAAACTGGCTCTCTTGACTTGGTGGCACTTAATCAATGTCAGTCAGTCAATCAATCAAATATAAATCACCTTCCTTTTTATCCATTGGGGATACTGAAAGAAATGTGACACAATTTTAGACATGCAGAAGGAAAATGTACCACTAATTGTTGCTTCATATGTGCTTTGCTATTTAGGATAATAATGCATCTAAAGAAGTGATATGTAGCTGCCTCTGAAACAGCAACTCAGCATCTTTTTAATCTCTTTCTCCCCAACCTCTCCTTTAAGTTTTGGAAATAAATATACTGAACCCCTGGATATCTTTCAAAAGTTGCAAGAAAGGGTCCTGTAAATTAGTTAACTGTTTTTGAGAGCATAATACTTTTATTATGCTCATTTATGCTCATTTATTAGACCCATAATAAAACAATTTTTAAATGCAGTAGGCAGATCTGATCATCTGCCTGGGGAAAATCTTGTAGAACTTGAAAGGATTAAGCAAAAGTGGCTCAACCCAAATGAATCACCTAAAGAAATGTTATAAAACCTAGGGAGTTTTTTTCTTAAGAAAAGTGGGCATAAATAACATGAAATACAGATATATGTAGTTATGGAGAATTGAATGATGGAATTTGCTATTCCAGGATATGGCAGTAAGCATCAACTTGGATAGTTTTAATTTAATAAATTCCTGGGGTTTAAGACTATTCATGCCTACTATCATTGCCATTGATAGCAGGTTTCTTAGCACCATCCAGGCAGGTCATTCCAACAGAGGTTTCTGTTTCACTTGCTATTTGGTTATGGGTAGCACAAAGGGAAAAAAGGGAATAGGCAGGATTTAATTTTATCCAGCATGTTCTCCTTATGTGCTTATACCGGATCAAGGAAAACTATGGTTTAGAAGAAACAAAAGTCCCAGCCCATATGGGAAGTTATTTATGTAGCGCTACCCCTGCAAGGGCTGCTCCTGCTGGTCTACACTTGTCCCCCACTCAGGTATCTCTACTTGTCTGAGTCACATGGTGGGGTGATGGTCAGTCTTTCCCCAGCAGGCTGGCCACGTGATCAGGGGATATTCAGGTGGCTGATTGGCCCTTCTTCCCTCCCCCTTCTTCTCCCTCTCTTGCACTGCCTGGTGGACTCTCTTTCTACAGCCTCTGCTCCTTCATTAATTGCTCTGCTTGCTTCCCTTTCTCTCAAACTGTTCTTTTCCTCAGGCTTTCCCCATAGAAACCTCTCCTATTCTCCCTATCGCCTCCAGTCCCTCTCACTTCCCTCAGGCCTCTTTCTCTATTTTCCCCTTAGGCCTCTTTTTCTATCCTCCCAGGACTCTTTTTCTATCCTCTCAGGCCTCTTGTTCTCCCTTTCCCCAGGCCTCTTATCTTATCCTTGCCATCTGGTTTTTCCCACCCAAGCCTCCCAGTGGTGGGATTCAAGTAATTTAACAACCGGTTCTCTGCCCTAATGATTTCTTCCAACAACCAGTTTGCCAAACTGCTCAGAAAGTTAACAACTGGTTCTCCCAAAGTGGTGCGAACTGGTTGAATCCCACCACTGAAGCCTCCCCTTTCTCTTCTCATCCTCTCTTTCTCTCCCTTTCCTGCCAAAACTCCTTCCTTTTATTGCTCTCCCCCCCCCCGCTACATTTATAATACTACCTCAATACTACAGAAATTTATGTTAATTGGCAATTGCAAACCCTAAGATTCTGTCAAGGTTTGAACTGCCATGTAGCATATTTACAAAGTAACTGTATACACAGATGAGGGTTCCATTTTCGAGTCTGGTGGATCTATGGTTTAAAGCAGGGTCTCCAAATTTGGCAACCTTAAGACTTGTGGATTTCAGCTCCCAGAATTATCCAACCAGCCTAATTTAAGGGTTGGATGCTTTGAGTGGCATAAAATCTATATTCTTTGGAAAAAGCTAACCTACTATTAGAGATGTTTGGGAGCACGTATCTGTCACCATCTTTATATTCTAGCCAGAAATACATATTTGAAGGATTTTCCTGAGACAGAAGTTAAAGCATTAACTTAAACCAAAACAATTTCAGTGAAATTACTGAATACTTTGGGACCATACATTTTTTGTTTTGTAAACATGGCTTCATTTTCAATCCTGACCCTCTTAAGGCTTCTCCCTTATTTCCCTAAATCACATCCCACTGTTGAAATACAAGAAGAAAATACTATCAATCTGTTTAAGAAGAGCAATTCAATTCTCCATAATCATCTCTCGCCAATCCAAAATTACATTAGATTCATACATGTAAGTACATCTCATGAATATGCAGAATGACTCATTGGGACACACATATTGGATGAGATATGAGGAAACATTCATAGTTATAAAAGCTTGTTATGTTCAGAGGCATATATGGGGGCAGTAAAGAAAGATGGCAGTCCCAATTGCACAATTGAAGCCTTGTCCTTTTGTACATGTGACAGTTGCATGCATTTATGAAGGGGCAGGGCTGTCATTGCATGGTTTCAATCTTCATCTTGATGTCTGAGACACCTGTCCCTTGTGGATGCTCCAGTTATGGTTGTGAACTTGAATGTGTAAATGACCTCTATTATTTCTAGGAGTTCTACTAAACACAAGAATATGGTGACATGACACTTGCATGGACAAGATTCTTAGAAGTCCCAATTGTTATCCTTTATTAGAATTATAACACTGGTACACTGCCCAAAGCACCCATTTTGATGGGATTTGGTTGAAGATCAAATGTTGAGGGTTCAGAAAGAATACCATGTGTAATGCATTGGGCAAGAGGGCTAAAACATTATATAAGTATTACAGGAACATAGATTTTCATGTGCACTGGTAAAAAGAGATTCTTATAGCATGGAAGTCTCTCCCAACAGTGATTTCTTTTACTGAGGTAGCATTTAAAGAAGTTGCTCAGATTAAGATCAAGATTGTTTAGACTGTTCCCCCTCCATTGTTGCTCAGATTAAGGTCAGAAATTGCTCAGTAATCACAATCCACATGAGCTTCTATGCTCTTCTGCCAATGCAAAGAGAAGGAACTGCTGGGGAAGAAACAATGATGCCATCAGCTTGATATGAATAGTTGTCATTCATAGTCACTATCTGATGGCAACAATTTGGGGGTGGGGTTTACAGTCTAAACAATTTTGAGCAGTTTAAAGGATCAGATTCAGGAGCATGTAAAGATACCCATTAATATTTCTCTTGGAAATATAAAGGAGCGGATTGTGTTCTTTGTTTTCAACAATCTTTTTTAAAAAAAATCGAGAGACTAGAACTTCAAGCAAGAACAGTGAAACGTGAACATTAAATCAATTTGACTGGTTTAAAAGTATTTTTGGCTCAATTTATTAACACTTTAATACTTTTTTTCCATGCTCGCTGCTAATCAGGGATGACAAATAGGCTCACCTCTGAATACACTTGGCACTAATAATGCCATAAAATAGTCCTCTTTAATTGTTACCTCAGGCCATAGTCATCAAGCAGGCCCATAAAAATGAAGCTGGTGACAGCTTTTCCTTTTTCAGGATTTATAAAGAAAGGCTCACCTATACGTACTTGGTATTTATTTATGTTGCCATCTTAGTACTAATCTTATTAAACAAAAGAAATGATTTGGTATCTTTTCTTTTTCACAAGCAGGTTGTGTGTAAGAACTAAACACTATTGGCTGTAACTACCATTTCTTCCACTTAAGAGAGCAAAGAAAATTGCAGAAGAGACACAAATAAGCTACACAATTATTTATGGTACTTTGTAGTGCAAGGTGAATAGTTCATGTGCATGGAGAATTTGTTGTTTTTCCCTTCCTTTTCCTGTGACGCTGCAAGCTATCTAACTATCATACTGGGCCAACGTGAGAGAGATATGATGTGCAATTAGTTTACCACTTGATTCTTCTAGCTGGTTACTTGATGGACTCAGATGGATCCAAAGTCCCTAAACAGCAAAGGCTAAACCCCAGCTTTCTGTCCTTTCAGGAATAGGCCATCACAGACTAGATCATACTTCCTGCTTCATAACTGATTCTTGGTGGTTTGAGAAAGGGAAGATCTCTTCCTTAAAATACACATTCAGTATCACAGGAACCAGATCACCTTTGTTTTAGGAATCTGGTGAAAGTAGCTTGCATTCCCATTCCTTCACCAGTGTGGAGGATTGTTGGCTGAGCAATTTCTGCAAGTTGTTCCAAGGCCATTCACTTTTCAGTTGATTTATTTGACCTTTGCTTCAAGCCAGACACTCTTTTTGAACTATATCCCTCTTTTATGTGATTCACTTCCAACCTCTGTTGCCTCTTGACCACAGAGAACATTGGGAGCAGTTGCAAAACAAGCTGATGCAAATCCCAGCTGGTAAAGAGCAGATAAGAAAGCTGGCGGGCATTGCCCTGTTATAGGAAAAAAATGTTATCAGCAGCCATGAATCTGTGGGCATTTGTCTGATCTATGTGCAAGAAACAATGTCTCAGTGTTGGATCTAGATGCAGTTGCTGCTTAGCTTTCAACCTTTTATTCTGGGGTAGTTTGCACCATGAAGGATTGCCTCAGGACTCCAGATACACTGGATCACTGGCTATATTAGCCCTCTCTGAATCCAGTTTCTTAAAAGAGAAGCTCAATTCCCTCAATTGACACGGTGGCTCAGTGGCCAAGATGCTGAGGTTGTCGATCAGAAGGTTGGCAGTTCAGCAGTTTGAATCCCTAGTGCCGTGTAAGGGGTGAGCTCCCGTTACTTGTCCCAGCTTCTGCCAACCTAGCAGTTCAAAAGCACGTAAAAAATGCAAGTAGAAAAATAGGGACCACTTTGGTGGGAAGGTAACAGCATTCCGTGCACCTTTGGCATTTAGTCATGCCAGCCACATGACCACGGAGACATCTTCGGACAGTGCTGGCTCTTCGGGTTTGAAATGGAGTTGAGCACTGCCCCCTAGAGTCAGGAACAACTAGCACATATGTGCAAGGGGAACCTTTACCTTTACCTTTTAAGGAAAGTAAACCTCAGGCTAGATTCAAAGGCACAACTGATTGAGTCTCATCCTTTGACCTGGTAGTTCCCCCCTCTCAATCTATTGATTCAGAACTACAATACTGTACCATAAACTATGGAAGCTCTTTGGCTGATGGGCATTTCATATAGAGCAACTATATTTGGGCTGGAAAGAGTCCAAGAAACTTTTACCCTTTGCTTCCTACCAGTGGCCATTTGGAGTTTGGCAACCTAGATATGATTGCTCTAGATTCACATCCACACTTCAGGAAGCCAGCAACATTTATGACCTTTGCCCACTGCTGAGTTTGTGCTATCCTGGAATCAGCTGAAAATAATACCAGCATGAAATTGGCTGTCTCCATGTAATGATATGTAAGATTGACATTGGGCAACAGGTGGAAGTCACAGAATAAACAACAGTCAGACAAAAGGTAGGTGAATTTAAAAAAAAAAGAATGGGGGTGTGGCAAACATCTCAGGAGGACTCTTCATAGTTTGTAAAGCCAAGGAGGAAAACTTGCCAGAGTATGTTAACATAACATTACAATAAAGTTAAAAACTTCTGGATGCCTAAGCAATATTGTAAAGATAAAAGTAAAGGTTTCCCCTGTCCAATCGTATCCGACTCTAGGAGGTTCCTCTCCATTTCTTACCCAAGGGAGTCACTGCTGTCCGAAGACACTTTTGTGATCAGGTGGCCATCATGTCTATATACCAAGGTGCACAGAATGCTGGTACCTTCCCACTAATTTAACTACTTGCATTTGCTAAGTGAACAGAGGCTGTGGCAGGGGTAGGATTCAGCTGATTCTGACCAGTTCTGGAGTACCGGTAGCTCTGACAATCAGCTGAGAGCTAACTTGTTCACTCCAACGATCAGATTGGCCCGCCCAGTGGTGGGTTTCAAATTTTTTTACTACCGGTTCTGTGGGTGTGGCTTGGTGGGCATGGCATGGTAGGCATGGCAGGGGAAGGATACTGTAAAATCTCCATTCCCACCCCACTCCAGGGGAAGGATACTGCAAAATCCCCATTTTCTCCCGATCAGCTGGGACTTGGGAGGCAGAGAATAGATCAGGGCGGGGCCAGTCAGAATTTTTACTACCGGTTCTCTGAAACACTCAAAATTTCCGCTACCAGTTCTCCAGAACTGGTCAGAACCTGCTGAAACCCACTTCTGGGCCCACCCGCCCACTCCTGCGCTATAACCTATCTATATTTCTTTTGTTTTAAGCCCAGATGATAGGCGCGGTAGAGCGAATTGCCGCACGACAGCTGTTTTATTCACTCTGGATTCAGTAGAACATAACTTTTGATCGTAATGTGTATGCACATAAGTGTGAGTTTGGTGTGCATGCAAACCGTGGTGTTACAACCGGTGAATCCCACCACTGAGTTGGGTTAAGGAACAGGAGCTCACCCCCTTGCATGGGTCTCAAATCCAGGCTCTCAGCTTTCCAGCTGACAAGCTCAGCATCTTTAACTGCTGAACCATCATGCCCCTTCAACGAAGCTTGATATTATACATTCTTAGACTTTACATCTATAGTATTAATATAATATTGGTAAGCTTATAAAAATGTAAGTCTTACTCATGGACTGGGGAAGAGATAAAGGCAGCATCATGGATTGGGAAAAAAAGATGTTTGATAGGGCATCCTTATGGGAAAAGGATCTTAAGCAAATGGCACAAGGTCTGTTATCATCCAAGTGGGTTGCATTGTTTGTTTATCTTCTTCTTTTCCCACACTGTTTTGAGTATTAAAGATGAGCCTCTCTCCTGGTTTTTTATAGAGTTTTCTATCAGATCTTCATACTCATAAGGAGATGTTTTTCTGACATTACTTTGCTATGATGGCCAATTCCAAAATGTATTAAGTCTTCACATCTCATCATTGTTGCCACCTAGTGGCCACAAGACAGACAGGTTGGCTTAAACAAGTAAAGAAATTGAAGGAATTGACCTTTTAGTGATTGGAGAGAGAGGCAGTTTGGTGTAGTGGTTAAGAGACCAGATTGGAAACTGGGAGACTGTGAATTCTAGTTTGGCCTTAAGCACAAAACTAGCTGGTGTCCTAGAGCCAGTCACTTCTGTCCTTGCCCTATGAAGGAGGCAATGGCAAACCACTTCTAAAAAACCTTGCCATGAAAACTGCAGGGGCTTAACCAGGCAGTTTTTAAGAATCAGACACAATTGACCACAACACACACTCACACACACTCACACACACTCACACACAAAAAATATACAATAAAATAAATATAAAAACAAAAAAAATAAATTTGGTGAGATTTTAATATAACTGTACAATGCTTTTTCTCAAATAACTGGTTTATTCACAAGAGGTTATTCATTCATTTATTTATAACATCTATTACAAAATGTAAATGTAAAATATAACTAAACTTGCTCATATTGCAACAAAACTTCCACTTTTTAAATAACTGCATATGAAATCATAACCCAAGTACAAAAGGATGGAGTTGACATGATACCCCAATACATATTTCATTATGAAGGTGACATAAAAGGAATGGATAGGACCCCTTGTTGTCAACACAAATCTGCTTATTATATATTTTTTCTAGTAAATTTAGTCTCACAGTGGAAAGGGATTTTACTGAGCATAAACAAAGTTCAAAACGGATGTCAAGTTTTCAGTTCTATACCTATAATAATCCATGTTACAGCATCATATTTCCAGAGTTATAAAAATAGGGTAGACTTTCAAAGATTTTAAGACATCTCTTGCTGTATATAAGTTCTCCTTTCCAAGGGTTACCTCACTGACATGATAGAGAGCATGCTGGTAGGTAGTTAGTTCCAAGAATACATGAAATGCAAATAGTGTCCATGAATAATTTATCTTTTACTATCACATCTAGAAAATTGCATTATGTGCATTTCAATGACAGATTCAGTCAACTGAGCATTCGATAAACTCAAGAGTTTTTCTTTACATTATATCGGTAAAGAAAATACTATCTACTCTTTTCTAAATTGCTTGGTTGGTGGTTTTGCTTATTATATTTATGCATTTGCAAGCCTACATATAGTTCTTTCATGAAGTCCCATCTAGGCCAGATATACTTAAGGTCAACAGTAACTATTTCATGGTCTTTTTTCATCAGAAATCATTGGAGAACAATGATTAAAAATGATTTTTTAAAAATTCCCTAGAGCAGAGGTTCTCAAACTGGGGGTTGTGAACAATTTAGAGTGAATCTTGGAATTGTTTTTAAAGTTAGTCAGTATTCTTACACAAAATGGAGTTTTTAAAACTTACTCCCATTTTGCCTATGCACCCTTGCAACAGAACAATGCATAGAGTGAGTTTTGTGAGATGGCTAATCCTGGGGTATACCATCAGTCAAAACCACCCATCAATCACAGCAATGGTGTAATGGGCAGATGGTTTCCTGCCAGTCATGGTTTACAGCAGCTATGCTGGCTGGAGAATTCTGGGAGTTGAAGTCCACAAACCTTAAAGCTGCCAAGTCTGAAGACCTCTGGCTTACAGCATGGCAAGTACAAGTATATTCTGTCTTTGAAGTGCCCATAGAAACACATACTGTATGTTACTGAAGTTCATCATTTTTATCCACTATTTTATAGCTTTTCAAAATGGAAAAGTTTTGATTCATAATAAAATAATGATAAAAAGTGCCAAATCCAAGTTAAACATCTGGCTGACCATAATAATAAAACAATAAGTTTGACCAATTTACCAGTGGTATTAATGAAACAACAAGAAAATGTGATGAAAATTACATATCATTTAGTAAGTTGTATGTATATTTCTTACCAGCCCTAATCTCAATAAAATCATTACTTGTATTAATGAGATAGTTGTACAAATTCATTTCTCATTCTAGGGAGATAAAGTATTGCAAAATTGGAAATTCCTGCATTAAGGGATAGTCTCCACCCAAAATGAGAAATATTTACAGAAATTGTCCAGATTGATAAATTTGTGTACTATCAGAATATATCTGTTGGCATTGGTTTGTGCCTATGAGCGTATTTGCAAATAAGAATCTTACCTAAATGCATTTAGTGTAACAGTTTTGGTAATTACAACAGAAATGATATTTAGTTACATGAGTTACATTATAAGAATTGATAATGCCTGGCACTTTCATCCTATCAGAAGTAAAGTAAAAGAATGTATGTCCTCTAAATATGTACCTGGAACAAAAAGTAAAAAGTCATCTACAATTAGGAGTTTTTTAGACAAAGAGCAATTACAGTGGGGACAGAGAATACATTCTTAATTCTTTATTTACTCTACTGCCCCCTTAAAATCATGAGATACTGAAGAATCATTATCACTTGATTTCCACAACTGATATTTTGGAAATATCATCTGCCTCATTCACTGTACACATTCTCTAACACATCTCGAGATACCTTTTTGTCTAAATATCCATCTGGCACACAACTTGTATGATGAAATTTAAACTTGTATGCAGGCAATTGCAGTATGTTTCAATTTCAACTTCAATGCAATTTACTTTACTTTACTTTACTTTTACTTTTATTTGATTTATATACCGCCCTACTCCCGAAGGACTCAGGGCGGTGAACAGCCAACGATAAAATACATACATACAAAATTTAAAAAGCAGATACAAAGTTAAAGTCATTTGAGGGTTTTATTTATATATGGAAATATCTTTTAGTGATATGGGCAGAAGAATAAAGATATTAAATATATTATGTATGGTAGACCTGTAGGATAGTGGGTGAAATAAAATTGATATGGTACAAGATGATAGGTAATGTTACTGATTTCTTAGTTCAGGAAAAGGGATGTTATGTTTAGATATTAATATACTTAAAAGATTTGAGTTAAGAGATATACGTACGGGGGTGGATTATGAGTAGAATAAATGCCAAATTAGGATTTATTATATAGTTTCATAGCCGAATGTTGTTTGAAACGTATAGTATGTGGGGGACATAATAATAATGTTAGAAAGAAATGTTTAGCACATAGGGGGTGGTGTAAAAGGGTGGTAAAGTATTATATAATGTGATATTAATTTGTATTTCATCTTGCAGAAGCCATGGGGGGAGGGGAGGGGGAGGGGGGGTTAGGGAATGGGGGGGGAAGGGGGAAAATTTGTATTTGAAAAACTTTTTCAATAAAAAAAAATAATTAAAAAGCAGAGATAAAATCGAATTAAATAGTTTGGCCCAGACAGATTTAAAACCCCAATCAATTTAAAACAAATTTATTTATTTATTGGTGAATATTAAAAATACTAAAAAATATTAAAAAATATTAAAAATGTTTAAAAAGAGGGAGAAAGTTAGGCCAGGCCCACCTGGTGAAATAAAAAGGTCTTTAGAGTGCGGCGGAAGGTGTGCAGATCCGGGATCCTCCGTATCTCCGGGGGGAGCTCGTTCCAGATAGTAGGTACCCCCACAGAGAAGGCTCTCCCCCTGGGGGCTGCCAGTCGACATTGTTTGGCTAATGGTACCCGGAGGAGTCCCTCTCTATGAGAGCGTACCAGCCGGTGGGAGGCTATTGGTGGTAGTAGGCGGTCCCTCAAGTACCCAGGTCCTGAGCCATGGAGCGCTTTAAAGGTGGTAACCAAAACCTTGAAGCGCACCTGGAAGACCACCGGGAGCCAGTGCAGCTCGCGCAGGAGGGGTGTTACATGGGAACGCCATGTCACTCCCATTACCACCCGCGCGGCCGCACTCTGCACCAGTTGGAGCCTCCGGGTGCTCCTCAAGGGGACCCCCATGTAGAGAGTGTTACAATAGTCCAGGCGGGAGGTGATGAGGGCATGAGTGACCGTGTGTAAGGAGTCCCAATCCAGAAAGGGACGCAACCAGCGAATCAGGTGAACCTGATGAAAAATCCTACCGGTCACGGCCATCAAGTGCTCTTCTAAAGACAGCCGTGAATCCAGGAGGATGCCCAAGTTGCGCATCCTCTCCGTGGGGGCCAATGATTCGCCCCCAATAGTCAGTGATGGCACCAACTGACTATATCGGGACATCGGAAACCACAGCCACTCGGTCTTGGATGGGTTGAGCCTGAGTCTCCCCATCCAGATCCGCACGGCCTCCAGGTACCGGGACATCACTTCAAGGGCATCGTTGGGGTGGTCTGGGGTGGAGATGTACAGCTGGGTGTCATCAGCGTACTGGTGGTACTTCACCCCGAAACCATGGATGATCTTGCCCAGTGGCTTCACATAAATGTTGAACAGGAGGAGCGAGAGGACCGACCCTTGCGGCACCCCGCATATGAGGGGCCTCGGGATCGACCTCTGCCCCCCTGTCAACACAGACTGTGACCGGTCAGAGAGAAAGGAGGAGAACACTGCAACACAATGCCTCCCACCCCTAACTCTTCCAACCGGTGCAGCATGATACCATGGTCGATGGTATCAAAAGCTGCTGAGAGATCTAACAGGACCAGGACAGAGGAGCACCCCCTGTCCCGAGCCCTCCAGAGATCATCTACCAATGCGACCAATGCTATTTCCGTACTGTACCCAGGCCTGAAGCCCGACTGGAATGGATCCAGATACGTCGTTTCATCCAGGTGCTGGGGGAACTGTTGTGCAACCACACTCTCAACAACCTTCGCCACAAAGCGAAGGTTGGAGACCGGACAATAGTTTACCAACATTGCCAGGTCCAGGGAAGGCTTCTTGAGGAGAGGCCTCACCACCGCCTCTTTCAAGGTGGCGGGAAAGTCACCCTCACCCAACGAAGCATTTATAATCCCCTGGAGCCAGCCTCGTGTCACTTCCCGGGAAGCCAGCATTAACCAGGAAGGACACGGGTCCAATAAACAAGTGGTGCGTTCAGTCTGCCCAGAATCCTGTCCACGTCCTCAGGGGTCACAGGATCAAACTCATCCCAGATAACATTCTCAAGACCTGCCCCAGTCCCTCCCCCTGAGACTACCCAGTCGGAGTCCAGATCTTCTCGAATCTGAGTGATTTTGTCATACAGATACTGAACAAAATCCTTGGCTCTACCCTCCAAGGGGTCCTCCCGCGCTTCCTGGTGGAGCAGGGAGTGGGTCACCCTAAAGAGGGCAGCCGGGCGGTTATCTGATGATGCAATAAGAGCAGCAAAATAACTACATTTTGCTGCTTTTATTGCCACTAGGTAATTCCTAATATGGGATCTTACTAGTGTCCGGTCAGATTCAGAAAGACTGGCCCTCCAACTACTCTCTAGGCATCTTTTCTGGCGCTTCAACTCCCTCAGCTCCTCAGTGAACCAAAGAACCAATTGAGATCGGTGCCGGGTCAGAGGCCGCAAAGGCACGACCCGATTCAGAGCTCCAGCGGCCGCCCTATCTCAGGCGGCCACTAGGTCTCCAGTTGAGGCATGTGCCAGAGCCTCAGGAAATGGCCCAAGCTCCATCTGGAACCTGTCAGTTTCCATCAGGCGCCTGGGGTGGAACCATCTTACCAGCTCCGCCTCCCTGCGGTGGGGTGCAGCGGTTTGAAGGTCGAGATGAAGGAGAGAGTGAACTGACCATGACAAGGGCTCGGTAACTATATCCCCTATCTCAAGATCACTCAACCACTGTCCAGAGACAAAAACCAGATCCAGCATGTTTCCCCCCATGTGGGTAGGGCCATGAATTAACTGGGTCAGGTCCATGGCTGTCATGGAAGCCATGAACTCCCGAGCCACCTCAGACGCCTCACCCACGGACGGCAGGTTGAAATCCCCCATGACCATAAGCCTGGGGGTGTCAACCGCCACCGCGGTGATGATGTTGAGCAGCTCGGGCACGGCTGTTGCCACGTGGCAGGGAGCCAGGTACGTGATCAGCAAACCCATCTGAACCCCATGATCCCATTTCACAAGGAGGGATTCACAGCCGGCCGTCTGAGGAACAGTGGCCTCCCTCGGTCTCAAACCTTCTTTAATGATAACCGCTACCCCCCTCCCCTCCCCTGTGACCTCAGCTGATGGAATGCTTGGAAACCTGGTGGGTTTCCAAGGTTGAAATCCCCCATGACCATAAGCCTGGGGGTGTCCACTGCCACCGCGGCGATGACATTGAGTAGCTCGGGCAGGGCTGTTGCCACGTGGCAGGGAGCCAGGTACGTGATCAGCAAACCCATCTGAACCCCATGATCCCATTTCACCCCCCCTGCCCCTCCCCTGTGACCTCGGCTGATGGAATGCTTGGAAACCTGGTGGGCACATTTCAACGAGGGGGACCCCCCTCCTGGCCCAACCAGATCCCCATAACACCTGCCAGGTCCGCACCCTCCTCCTGAACAAGATCACAAATGAGGGGGGCTTTATTTACTACGGACCTGGCATTGCATAACATCAGCTGAAGGCCTGGGTCCTGAGGGTCTATGCAACCTGGGGGGCGAGTGGAGCCTTGGGGGCTGGAGCATGCCACCGCTCGTAGACAGCGAGTGTGCACTCCCCTAACATGATATGGCCCCCTGCAATTGTAGTGTTTCATACACAAAGTAAACTTCAGTGTTGATGGTGCTTTGCCAAGAGCCTTTATAGATGCAAGTCGAACTCTAGGTCTGAAATTTGGGTGGTATATATAAGATTGGCAATTCAACCAAGTCTTGCTTATTTATGAATAAAGATGTAACATGGCATAAAGACCAAGGAGAAGCTCTGTCCTTAATGCAAAGAAAACCAAAGCAAAATAAAAGCCCCCCCCCCCACAAAAATGTGCCAATTCTTAGCTAATACATCAATGAAGTTAAAAGTCCTTCAAAAACTTAGATCTTGAGTAATTTTTTTCCCACTTCTGATCCAAAGGAGGCAAATTGTGATTAGAGTGAATGAGTGAAGAACATTTTGATTTATCTTCCATTTCTATCTATTCACAGGGAATGATTGATGTCTAACTAGCAAAAATGATGATTCTAGCTACTCCTGTAGCATTTTCCTTCTTAATTTTAGCAAACACCACTGTGTCTTCAGGAGTCTTTAGTGATGGTCAAACCTTTGAGATCATTATCATGTTGGAAGGCTATAGGAATATGGCAAACAACAGAAGAAGAGTTAGTGAAGGTTCTTATTAAGATATGCCAACAAATCTGGAGAACAACACACTCATCAGCCAATTAGAAAAGCTCAATTTATATTCCAAAACAAAAATGGAAACGTAATAGAGTATTAAACTATTGTCCAATATTTTCAATTGTATGGTAGAAAAATAATACTTAGAATCATATAACAGAGATTAGAGTCCTTTATGGAAAAGGAGATGTCTGATGTTCAAACTAGCTTTACAAAAGGCCAAGGAATATGGGACACTATTGCTGATGCATGTTGCATAACTGAAAAAGCCAAAGAATACCCAAAATAAGTCATTTGGTTCTTCATTGATTACAGAAAATGCTTTTGATTGTGTCAATTATGTTAAAATGTGGAAAGTGGTAAGAAAAATGGGAATCCCAGTACATCTCATTGTTCTGATGAGAAACAGATCAGGAAGCCATAGTACAAACAGAATACGGTGAAACAGATTGGATTCAAATTGGCAAATGAATGCAATAGAGCTGTATACTCCCCCTTATTTATTCAGTCTATATGTGGAATATATATTAAGGGAAGCTGAATTGGAAGAAGATGAACATAGATTTAAAACAGGAGAAAGAGACATCAATGTCCTTTATTATGCTGACAACATTACTCTAATAACTGAAAATGCAAAGGTTCTAAAACACTAGTACAAAAGGAACAGTGAAAAAGTGGGGCTAAAATTAAATATAAAAAGGAGCAAACTTAATAACAACCAGTAGAGCAACCAGCCTTCAAATGAAGACATGGAAGTGATGGATAAGTTTCTGACTTTTAAGATCAACTATCAACAGTAAAGGAACAAGCAGGGACACTGCAGACTAGCTTTGCCATGAAGGCCTTGGAAAAGATCTTCAAATGCCATGATATACAGTACCTATACCTACAAGATAGAAGGAAAGAGAAGTAAAGGACAACAACAGCAAGCTAGATGGAGTCGGTTACAGTTGTGATGAGTGCCCCCCTTGAAAGAACAGGTTAGGGGTAGATCATCATGCAGTTTGCTGTAGTGCTGAAGGTCTGGCCTAGAACCAAGAGACTTTGAGTTCTAATCCCACTTTAGGCATGAAAGCTGGCTGGGTGATGTTGAGCTAGTCACTCTCCCTCAGTCCAACCTACCTCACAGAGTTGTTCTTGTGGGGACTATAGGAGGAAGAAGTATGAGCTACAGTACATTCACTGCCTTTGAGTTATTTATAATATACAGTATTATAACTGTAATAAAGGCAAAGTAAAAAATCTAAAATAAAATTTAAAATCTGTGATCACAAGGAGTCAAAAATGACGTAATGGCACATCATCAATAAATCAGCACTTGTGAGGTGGCTGGTGGTTCTGGATTCCTAATATTTTTTATATTATACATTTTTTCAATCACTTTGTTGCACCTCAGCTGCCTATTCTTCATAATTTGAAAGCAAAGATGCTCTTAAATTTAAATTAGTACAAGAAGTCAGAGCATCTGCAAACTGCTGGAGAGATGATTACACTCTGAAAACCTGAATACTTGAAGAGCCAGTTTGAGATTATAGTTAAGGTACTGCTTTAGAAAAGATTGTAAGTTTTAGTCCTGCCTTAGGCATAAAAACTCTGGCTTAGGTGACTTTGGGCCAGTCACTCTTTCTCAGTCCGATCACCACATCTCAGAGGGCTATTGCTTATGAGAAAATAGAAGTGGGGAGGCATATTGGTATGTTTGTTGCCTTGAGTTGTATATAATAAAAGTCAGGATAAAAATCTAAAAGAAAAAAAATTGCTGGACTTCATATAGTATAATGACAAGACCTGTACATTTCATCCGCAAGAATTTTATTAAAATCTTCTAGTTTGATTTGGGCTGGGAATAAATTATTTCTTTTGTAATTCAGCATGCAAATGGTTGGAAAAGTCATGGAAGAAATGTTTGGCGTAACTGGATCACTGGCCAGTAATATATTTGTAAATAAATATATGTTATTAAATAAATAGATACGGTAATATATTGTAATATACATATAATATTTGAATTGTGAACAGTCCAGAGTTGTTTGATGAGACAGGCGGCTATAGAAATCAAATAAATAAATAAAAATAAGTATTCTCTCCTTCCTGGCTTTAGCTTCTTCCCCCTTCTGGCTAGAGCACTGCCATCAGTTCCTTTTCCATGCCATGCTTGTCCCTTGGTTCTCCATCCCCATCCCTAGTTTCATATGCATCTGCTTCTGCTTTCCACTCCTTCACAGCATTTCATTCAGACTTCCACATGGGATATTGGAAGAGCTCTCCATGCTCAGAGTCCCATGGTGGGGCACTGTAACACAGCAAGTGGCAAATTTGATAGAATCTTGATACACCTCTTAGGCATTTGGAATCAGATTGTTCTCTCCTCAAGGCAAGGAAGCAATGACATCAGTTATATCTTATATCATAGTATCTGCCTGGCCAATTGTATAAGGCACATTTTAGGTTTATTTATTTATTTATTTTATTTTATTTATTATTTTATTTATTTATTTTGTCAAGCAGAATGACAAATTCATTTAATGTCATTAAATAACATTAGATAACAGATATGAGTATAAACATGATTATGAATACATAGAATGGATATGTATAAAAGGGGACAGTAGGAGAGGGACGGTAGGCACGTTGGTGCACTTATGCACGCCCCTTACAGGCCTCTTAGGAATGGGGTGACGTCAACAGAAGACAGTCTAAGGTTAAAGTTTGGGGAGTTTGGGGAAGAAACCACAGAGTCAGGTAGTGCATTCCAGGCATTGACCACTCTGTTGCTGAAGTCGTTTTCTGCAATTGAGTTTGGAGCAGTTTACCTTAAGTTTGTATCTATTCTGTGCTCATGTATTGTTGCAGTTGAAGCTGAAGTAGTCATTGACAGGTAGGACATTGTAGCAGATAATTTTATGTACTACTCTTAGGTCAGACCAAAGGTGGCATAGTTCTAAATTGTCTAAGCCCAAAATTTCAAGTCTGGTGACATAAGGTATTCTGTTGCGAGTAGAGGAATGGAGGACTCTTCCCATGAAATATCTCTGGACTCGCTCAATTGTATTAATGTCTGATATGCAGTGCAGGTTCCATTGATTAATCTCCTCTGCCACCTCTGTGGACATGGAAGCACCCTTTCTTTGTAGTATCACCTCCCTTTGTGAGGATGACTTATCGCCCTTTCCTTTTTTCTGTTCCCCTCTAGATTTGTTTTGTCAATGCTGTTTTTTGTCTTTTGTTTTGTCCTCCTTTTGTGAGGGTTTTCTTTGTATTGTTCATTGTTTGTAAACTGCCTAGAGTCACTGGAGTCAGCTGGTATATAAATTTAATAAATTAAGTAGTAATTTAATTAATCTACTCTTACCTCTGAATGCTAAGAAATCCTTGATAAGGTGACTTTTAGTAATTTTAGAAGATGGACGTACAGTACTGAGAGATTTATTTGATGTGTACTCAGACTCTCAACATTTGAGAGGCTTAGCTTAAAAGAAAAAAAAAGTGCTTTGAAAGAATGTTTAAAATGGCCACTATAGGGCAACCCCCAGCCAAATGTGGCTGACATAAAAAAAAAAAAACAACTGAGCAGGTTTAGCATTGGTTGATGCTGATACATGATGCCTGGGTTGTAGACTACAAAGAGAAGTTGAAAATGTATCCTGGAAGAAGGTAATGGCAAAGTCATATTGTTGCCAAATAACAATGTAGATGTTCCGTGTTAAAAGATTAAGTGATTTTATAATATGTTTAAAAGGAGTTAGCACATGCATCATGATATAGGAAGGAAATGGGCAGATTCACCTATCCCTCTCAAGGACATTGCCTCTGTGGAACAGAAGGTGTGGCAAAAAGTTGAGCCAAGAAGAATCTCAGAGACTACACCTTTATTATTACCGGTACGCTGGTCCTCCAACTGGATGGAGCTGGTCCACATTCCATCAGTAAAGTGTGGTATGTAATCAGTGCTACAAAAGATGTTTATGAAAATAATCAAAGAAGGATGTTATGGAAAGCTGATATTCTGTGTGGATGAGATATTCTGACAGACAATAGTTTCCTGCATAATGTTGAGTTCTATATATTTTCTGGCATTGCAAACTTCTCCAACCACATAGATTATGCCAGGGTGAGGGCTCTGTGAATTAACATTCTCTGCGTCTAGAATAAATTTTGCTTTTCCTAGAATTGACCAAAGCTGTTTTTCCCCATGAATGCATTTGTTTTGCTCTGCAAGCCAAGAATAATAATAATAAAAAAAATAGTTCGTGCATTGACATTTTCTGGGTCTAATTTATTTAGTTGACAAAGAAAATATGATAACGGATCTAGTCAAAGATTCATTGCTTTGTAAACAATGAGATAATAATTGGAATATTGTAAGCCAATCATCTATGCCAAACCCAGTTTCCATCTATAGGGCATGTAAAAAAAAGCAATATTAACTGAATTTGCTTTCGTCTAAAATATTCATATCCATACAATGGCCTCTGGCACAGTTAACAGCTAGGCATATACATAGAAAATCTCAGAATTTTTAAAGCAAAAGTGGTGGTGATCAGCTGATTTGGCAAGGTAAGGAAAAAAAAAAACTTCAGACACTAAATCCAATCCAATATTCTCCTCCTTTCCAATTATTTTTCAAGGATTCCAATTATTACACAATGTAATTTGGGGCAATCTACAGGTCAATTGTGTAAATACTCATCCGATTATTGACTTCATATTATTAGAGCTCTTGGTGGATTAGAATGATACTAGCATGTTTCTGGGTATATGCAAATATGCTGTTAATGAATGTGAGGATAAATTTGAACATAGTTCAAGGAACATCACATAGGTCACATATTCCTTTATGTTTATGAACATAGACTATATGATTGACACATTATGCAAGCCGATCTAACAAACTAAAGCAATAATGAAAAAAAGCAATACTTTTTTTTTTTAAAAAAAATGTTTTTAGAGCTTCATACTTAGTTATAAAGTATTTTCTCAAAACTATGCCATCTGCCTATGGCACCTTTTATCTTTTTAAAAACGCTTTATTGATTTTATTGTCGTTTCTTTTTTGATTGTTGTGAGCCTCCCAGAGTTGTTGAGAATCAGATAGCATACCAGTTCAATAAGTGATTATTATGTTATATGATATTTGAAATTTTTGAAATATAAATATGTGTAGGTTAAATATGAGGTTTGGCTAAATATTTAAAACTTCACTTGATTTTCACTGATTCAGATGGCTTCCAACACATGTGTTTTAATGATCTGGATTGGTCCAAATTGATCTGAATTAATTTGGATATTTTGCTCATTCTTGTTTGGTAAGATCAGACTCTTAAAAATAGTAATTCAAATATCAGAAAAGAGGGATGTCTTAAAGCAGAATCATGGCAATTAAAAGAATAATTAAATCCAAAGGCTTTACCAGAAGTGTTCAGCATTTGCTACCCTATGAATTAATGAGATTTCAACACCCTTAATTTTAGCTGGATTATGATTTTGGAATATTTACTTTTTTAAAATATATTCTATTACTCTGCTACCAAAAAAAGTTAATGTAAGTGTCAGTATATATTTAAGTTTTTCATCTTTCTTATAATGTAGCCACTTCTCATGTTTCAATAACTAGAAAAAATAAATTATGTCAGCAAATATAGGTTTTTGTGGTTCAAACAGAACCTAACGTGTGATTTCTTGCTTGCTTAAATTTATAATGTTTAAGTTGTCCAAAGAGATCTCATCTTTTGACCAAACACAAAAAGGACACAAAAATTCCTTATCCTCTGTTGAAGGAGTTTAGTTAACCCTTATCCCCAACTGAGTGGGTCCAGATCTATCTCGTTGCTGGCTGGACAAACAGGGAAATGTCCTCCAGTTTAAACATTGACCTTGACTAATTATAGATAATTGGTGCAGCTGGTGCAGCTTAGCTGAATGTTGGAACACAATAATCTCTCTCTCTCTTTCCCTTAAAAAAAGCATTCAACTTTTGAGCTGCCAACCTACAATTCTTGTTTTAAAGACTTCATCATCATGTTCACTTACCCTCCTTTGGCTGATGATATTTACTTCCATTAATTTGCCTTGACAGCATATTTTGGCAGGCAGGATGTATTCCCACTGTTTCGTGTTTGGCTCGCTTTCACGTCTACTTTACAAATCTCAAGATGGTTTCAAGAGAGCAGCTTCCAAATGGCAAGATGAAAATCATCTAGAAATGACTGATCTATTCAAAAGTTGCAGATGAAAATTGAAGTGGAAAAAAAAATAGAGCTACACCAGGCAGGGAAGTAAACAACTCATCAAAACTTTTCACCTTTGTTCCTCGTTATCCACTTGCCTTGTTGTTGGAGATTATTGTATTCACAGGGTTTCGATAAGCTAATTTTAATATCAGCAGGATGTGTGACAAGTTAGGGTGAATTTTAATACAGAGATTTAACATTTTGCTTTAGTTCCTCAATAGCAGTGCTAAAGTTTGTATACATTTTAGTTTATTGATCACTTGATTCTTGTTTCATTTAGTTACAAATGGTAACCGTAGTTCAGCATTCACTGCTGAACAAGCTGGGAATGGTCCACTTTTTAAAATTTGGTCCCACATCATGATTCACCATGTTTTGCCATCTAATACATGGGCTTTTTGCCCATATATTTCTAAACCTCAGTTGGTCCTTCCTCGGTCACAGAAAAGACAGCCAAGCTTCATCTATTTATCTGCCAAAATCTCTTTGTTATGAACAGCCAAGAATGTTCTGAAAATTTCCACTGAACCTTAAGAGCTGGTTCACTGGGCAAACATGTTCCAGTCAAGAAGGGAGTCTGTAGTCTAGAGGAGCATCTTCCCACATGGATGCATGCTTGCATTTTCTGGTGTGATTATCCTGGATGATACACACCTCAATATATAATCGGATTTCCATTCATGCTTTTACTATTCATGCATATCATTGCTGTAAACCATTATTTTATGATGCATGCTATAAAAACCTAGTCAACTGTGGACTATCAAAAGACATCACTAAACAACACACCTTCTATTTACATAAACTGAGACTATTTTAAAACCTTTGTTGTGATCCGGGGAAATTTTTTTCCAAGCAATGAGAAAATTAGTTCATATATTTGACTAATAACTTAGTTCATATACTTCCCTAATGAGATCTTTATAAAATTATATTGAAATCTCTACTGATTTTCTAATTATTCTATGAGGCTTTATTTCTCTTGGAAGTGCACATCCAACAAACCCTCAATTTAATGGGCTAAAGCAGGGAAGGAGTCCGTTAAAGGCAATTTTTGTTCAATTTGAATGGGAATTTCTACATGTGTGTGCTCCAGTGGTGGGTTGCTACCGGTTCATGTGAAGAGCTTGTGAGAAGCGAACTGGTGGTAACGCGGGAAGCGAACTGGTGGAACTGGTGGTCCGGTTGAAACCCACCACTGGTATGCTCCCTATTTTACAGATTTCCTGCATTTTATATATACCATGCTACAAGTGATTTTAAACTTCTGCGAAGAACAGATTTGGAGACTATAAGAGTGAGTTCACATATTACACTAAGTTATACAGTAGAATTTCATTTACTGCTTTTGATCATTCTTTCTGGCAGCAAATTGCCTAAACTTAAGCCTCTATGGATTAAATAGTTGTCTTTTTTCCAGGTGTAGGTGCAAATACAGCCTACACAATGTCTACAGCTAATTTGCAGTCATGTTAACTCATTCTTTGTATTTTTCAATGTTACGGCATGCTATACAGATTAATGACATAAATTAATCAAAAACGCAAGTGTTTTCATCTAGAGTTTAAGTCTTTTTATTCTTTGTTTAATTGTATTCCTACTTCCATTTTTCAGGAGACTAATTGGTTGAGATCATTGGATTTCTTTTCCCCTTGTCCTTCTTTCATTAATTTCTGTCAGTTCCCAATTTTCTTCATCTATGACATATGGTGCATCAGAGGATCTTCTGCTGGGATTGCCCCATGTAGTTCCTCATCTGCATCCAAGATTTCTGACGATGGAACATCTGGCACCATGTTAATAAGGCCTCCTTTAGTAACTGCTTCTTTTTAAACAGCATTTTCAGCATAACCCAATAGATAGGTTTGCACAATGTGCTCTTTGCAGCTATATTTATAGTATCTTTGGTAAAATACCTGTATAGTACTGTACTTCATTATTTTTTACCAATCACATGGTGCTCTGGAGGATTATCTACATGGAGAACCTTCTAGTATGACTGGGCTGCACATTGTAAATTAGAAAGTCCTTGAAATAATCCTAACTGGAGCAGTTCTAACTGTATTTCCACCATACCCCCCAACTGTCCATGTTGGAGACAAGTGAAATATTTGTATAGTGTCATCAACAAGCTGTGAGACCACCCTTTTTTCTGACCTCTCCACATTTTTTATTGTGGCAGTTTTCTTTATCTATTCTGAGGATGTGTGAAAGCATTGCTGTGACACATTACTCTGAGAGTAAAGGCACTGCTAAGAATATGGTATATTCTTATGAAATCAGGAGGAGGCAGTTTTTTCCCATAACATTTCTTTTTCTTTGCATTGCTTTGAAGGGGAATCTCTTCTCTTTTTTGCAGTTGGTTGTGTTGCCCAGTTATTGGTTTAGGGGCAAGCCTGAGTGCTTGTCCTCTTCCTATTTTATTCATATGTTAAGAATGACTTTACATCTTTTGTGACTATGTGACTTGAACCCTACTCGATGGAGAGTTTGTTGATGAGCAGATCAGGCCATTTTGTTTATTATTTATATTATTTAAGGATATAAGGATATTATTTATATCCTTCTTTCTGTAACAATTATTAAGAGCCTGGTGGTGCAGTGGACTAAACTACTGTTAAAGTAGTATTTAGCCAGCTGCCTGCAATTACTGCGAGTTCAATTCTCACCAGGCTCAAGGTTGGCTCAGCCTTCCATCCTTCCGAGGTAGGTAAAATGAGGACCCAGTTTGTGGGGGCAATAAGCTGACTTTGTATAAAATAGAACACCGCTTGGGGGGGAGGGCAAAAGCTGTACTAAGCAGGTATATACAAAAGTATGAAGGCTATTGATTAAAAGCATTGTAAGCCGCCCTGAGTCTCCGGAGAAATTAATTAAATAATTTAATTAATTAAAATTAATTTAACATTAGGAACTGAAATATAAAGAGGATGAGTTGCAGGACAATCATACTTTATAAGGTTTTGTTATAGCTAACCTCAGTTTTAGTCATTCTGTGTAATTGATTTCCAGGTCTGACCCATAGCATGACATAGCATGACATAGCATGACAGTATTATATAGAAAGATATGTCACATTGTCACAATTGCACACTGTTTAGAGGCCAATCAAGTTTCTTGACAAATTCTCCTACTGCATCAATGCTCATATTTCAGGTTCCTAGCCCATGAATGAATCAGGCTTATATAATATGGTAATGGTGTTACAGTAGTATTTTTCCTTATGAAACACAATCTAATTGTAGCCCAATTTGTTTTGGGATAAAACCAGAGATCTGCTTTATCTTGATTTATTGCTTTAAACTTTGTTTTATAGCAGCCCAGAGTCACTTGATTGTGAGATGGGTGGCCATATAACCATAATGAATAAATTATTAAACTAATCGAAGGGGCTATGGAAGCACTGATGGGTTGTTTCAGGCAGGTGCATTTCCTCACTTTCAGTCCTTGGTCAGCCTTATCAATTGCCATTTTATTATGTTTCTAAAATGCCTGATACTACCAATTTGTGCAATATCAATTTGATGGCAGAATTGCATAATTATGCTTGATTGGATTGCAATTGGATTGCAAATACTCTCTTAGGATTTAGACGCTGAAATAGCATAAAGAGACTGAAATGGCAGATTAAATGAGGGGATTGAGCCAGTTTGGTATTTAGAAACAGGAGACTGAGTTCTAAAACACAAAGCCAGCTGGGTGATCTTATGCCAGTCCCTCTCTCTCTGCCATAGGAAGGAGGCAATGGCAAACCACTTCTCAAAAACCTTGCCAAAGAAACTGCAGGGACTTCTTCAGGCAGTCTCTGAGAATCAGACACAACTGAATAGAAGAAAAAAACAAACAAACAAGGAGACACCTGGCTTCTCTTCATTCCCTCATGAAAGAATCTGGAATTTGGCATTTCTTGCCTATGCAAAGAAAGACATTGAAAGAAATCCTCAGTGTTCAGCTTGTCATTCAACTCCTTTTGAGTGGCAACTTTTTTTTTTTTTAAGAAAAATATATAGTTCTGGCCATGATGGAAGGAGGGGAACAAACAAGGATCACAGTGATGAAGCTTCTGCAGTCAGACCTGCTCCATTTCTGCTCTGGGGCCATGATTAGTGGATGTTTTTCCCATCCATTGGTAAGGTACAGAGTTTGGAGGAGAACAAAGCTGTACCTATCAGCCAGACACTTTATTTACCACATGCTATACTCATAATATTAGGACTATGCTTGTTGTGAGGTAGAACAGGGGCATGAGAGAGACTAGCAATAGGGGCAGCAAATATCTTGCCAATAGAGTTGTTGTTAAGGTTGGTAGAGAGCATTGTATTTTAGCAGTGGGAGGGCCAGATAGCCTGACAGCTAATTTGTTATAAGGGAAACATTAGAATATTAGTATGTTGGTGCAGAAATGAAATATGGATTTGAATATGTCAATACAACCCTTATCTATTATTCTAATTCTTTTATTGGATAGTCTAAGTCTTTAACTCTGATGTTATTGATTGTTTTAACATCTTTGTATTTTTAGTACAAAAATATTGAAATACATAGTAAAGACACAAAAATACATAGTCCAAGACTCCAGTAGACACAGTCTCTGAGTGGTTTGAGGCTATCATAAAAAAATCTAAATCTTGATCAGTTAATGGCTCAGCAAAAATTAGTTCATGTTAAAAATTGTTCTGAATATGAAGCTTGGTTTTATTCCATATAGGTACAGGTCTATAAGTTCAGTAAGATTTTTATACACAGTTGGAAATTTTTCTATTGCAAGAGTCACATTATTGTTTCTTTTTCTTGGTTTCAGCATAATAAAGAAACTTTCCTGAAGTCCATTGACTCTGAAAAATGGGATGCTCTAACATTCTTGAAATAATGCAATTGTGAATAAAAGTCATATGAAAATAAATCTATGCTTATTATGTTATGGCCCTACATTATTGATGCAATATTACAAAAATGAAAAGTCAAATATTGATATCTGTCTGAACAACATTGGTGAGTACCTCACAGAGTACCTCACGGGTGCGCTTTAAGGTGTTGGTTCTCATCTTTAAAGCGCTCCATGGCTTAGGGCCAGGGTATTTGCGAGACCGCCTGCTGCTACCGATAACCTCCCACCGGCCAATACGCTCTCACAGAGAGGGCCTCCTCGGGTTGCCGTCGGTCAGGCAATGTCGGCTGGCGGCCCCCAGGAGGCGAGCCTTCTCTGTGGGGGCACCCGCCCTGTGGAATGAGCTGCCTCCTGGAATACAATTGATCCCGGACCTCCGGACCTTCCGTAAAGCCCTGAAGACGTTTTTATTTCATCAAGCTGGCCTAGCCTAAATGGTTTTTTAATTGGGATTTTAAATTTTATGGATTTGGGGTTTTAAATTTGGGTAGCCAATGATTTAATTCTTTTAATTATCTTAACTTTTGCATTTGTATGTTTTTTTAATTTTGGCTGTTCACCACCCTGAGTCCCTTCTGGGAGAAGGGCGGTATACAAATTAAATTAATAAATAAATAAATAAACAGAAACATAGAAAACTGATCTAGTGGTCCATTGAATCTGTCCTTTGAGTTTGATTTTATTTTTTTGAATTTTGGACATGTGTTTATCTAAACCATGTTTAATCTCATTTACTGGTGATTGACCCATTATCTCCACTGGAAGTTGGTTCCAAGCTTTGATTACTCTTTCTTTCTGTGAAGCAATACTTTCCAGATGTAAAGTGGGGAGTTTATAAACCTAATGAGTTTATAAATTGAAAGGCATTGCTATGTAATCAATAGACTGCTATTGATCTAGCTTAAGTTTGATGCATTGGACACTAAACCAGTCAAAAGCCTGCTGAGAGACACAGTTTTGAGTGAATTTGCCTACATTTCTTTAAGATGGTGGACTCAAGTTAAAATTTAGTTTTAATTGATTCATTAATTGATTGATGGATTTTGTGGCACCTGATTGTTGCTGACTTTTAGTGACTACATATATTTTCTCCATAATGATCTGTCCCTAAGTGAACCTTCAGGTCCTCCAATGGTATACTCATCACCACTGTGAGGAGTCCATCCACCTTGCTGCTGATCATCATCTTGTTTTTCTTTTTCTTTCCACCTTTCCTAACATTACAGATTTCTTCAGGGTGTTAGGTCTTTGCACAATGTGCTTGCAGTAATACAAATAAAGATTTCAAGTGACTGAAGAACTCATTCTTTGCTCTCGCTGACCTCCGTACATTCAGCTGCTGGTTTCAAGGACTGGCATGTTCTAATTTGCATGAAGGTGAATGCAGCGCTCCTTGTGCTCTAGGATTCCTGAGAGTCCCACATATGCTCTTTAGTTCAAAGCTGTCAGCTACTCAGAGCTTGTAGAGTCTTACTTGGGATCATTCTTACTATTTGTCCAAATGCCATCATGCCCAGCAGCCTAAGGTTTATTCTGCAGCTCCTTTTTTGCTCTGATTTGCTCTTCTTGTAAGGTTTCCTGGAGTGTGTACCTGTATTTGCTTATCCTGCCCTGTTGTCCTTGTTATTTTTTGTGTCCAGTCTGCCTAGAGTTTTTGACACCCCCCCATTAATTTATTTTGCTTTCCTTTAATTCTCTCCACTCACCTGAAAGAAAACCAAAAAGTCTTCAAGTGCCTATGTGTATTTTTTTTTCCTTTACATCACATATGGTATACAACGTGGTGTTAAATACAGAAGCTTCTCAGATTTTTCCACTGTTGTTGTGTAAGCAACATTTAATGTATCATTGCCAGAAAAAGCTAGATTGCCTGTAAACTAATAAGCCATGCCAACAAAATATACTATATTTTACCTATCTCGAAGATTCACCTTTTCTTGCTCATTTCCGTATTGTCTCACTATATTTCAGTGGATAACTGGAGAGAGGACATATGTCCCTCAGAACAGCCTAACTGTAAAGAAGGAATCTGGGAAGAAATCCCATAACTGAATGGATTAATTACATGTATGTCTATTGCTATCTTTCTGTGTCATGCTTCCCTACAAATGTTAATTTGGTACTTCTTGGAAAGAGATCTTCTTTGTGTGTTGCAGGTTGTGTGTATGGAGACCTTTTACATACAGTGAAGCACTCTGATTAGTCAGCACCCCTTGTCTTGGTAAGAGTTCTCTGTAAATACACAATGATTCCTCCTTTTCATACAGATATATATTTAGTAGGAATATACTTCTGCAGAACTGACTGGAGTTGAACTATAATGAGGTAAGGTTCAGTATCCCATTTCTCTTCTGCATTCATTATGACAACATTACAGTTCTACCATATTTTTGACTGTATATATTCCTAATCAGGAAAAATAACAAATATTGTACTGTTGCCTAGCATGTAGAAATCCACATGTTTAATTTAATAATTATGGGACATAAATGAATTATATTTGATGGTCTTCCTGGTCAACTCTTTTAAGGTACCAGTCCACACTGAGAAATCCAGAAGTTTAAAAGAGAGGCCAGGTTTGAGGCTGAATATTCTACAGGTAGATTTTGAAAGCTCTGCTTCTAATCTCCACTTATCAAATGACTTAATTGTGAATATCTTATTGGGAATGTGGTATAAAAGGCAGTGTACCCACATACAAATGGATAAGGACATGGTTCCAAAGATTATAAAGGAGCTAGTCTGTCTTTAGAGGTATTCAGATAATATCCTCTCGATAAATTTGATCATTTCCAAGTACTCACTTCACTCCACAGGGGTCAGGAATAGCGGCACTGTACATAGATCTAAGCTCCCTTGATAAAATCTCTCTAACTTTGACTGGAAGCCTTCATAAATAATACTCTATTGAGTTGAGTTGTGATTCATCTTGGGTGAGCTGAATAAGCAGTCTGAATGCTGGCTGTACACTGCATCTATGTGTCTATGTGTGCTGATGTGTTTCAGACTGAATTAATCCAAATAGAAAAATGCCTTTTTTTTTTATGACAGAACAAAGCTGCATACTGGAATGTTTGTATTTCTCATGATTGAATGGGAGGTTCTCTTGCATTCATGAATGATAATCAAGTAAGATCCAATTAAAGGTCAACATTAGAGGTGAGTATGCCCAATCCTTTGTTCGCATCAAGTCCCACTGAATTTTGAGATTGATTATAGTAGGTATTTGAGATGAGAAATGAGAAGATGTGGAAAACTCTTGTTAAATTTTTGATTACCAAGAACAATAACTGTCAGAATCAGTGTTTAAGGGAGAAGAGGCTGATCATTCCCAGGGCTGCCAACTGATTTTTTTAAAAAGAAGACCTTTTGCTTTTGCAATGTTAACAACAGCTATCTATCTAGAAGGCAGTGAAGCTTCTAAATGCTCACAGAAATGGATTATTCCATTCTCATCATCAAATCAAGTTCCTGTTTATATTACAAGGACAGAAGGTGATATGGGTTTTGCTAATCCAATAATTTTTTTTCAGTCTACTATCATTCTGCAAAGGAATACTCTTAAAACACAGTGAAATTTGACAATTTAAAATATCTAAAAATAGGCAATTGAATTGGTTGTAAATTCTTCCCATCCTGATTGAAATCTCTTCTTCACTGAAACATGAAATAAATATTACAATCATTATATTTAGTGCAAATGGAATTCTTAATAGTGATATGCTGCCAGTTGTAAACACTCTTTTGGAGATGCATTGCCTCACCTATAGCCTTAGGTACAGCAAAGGCACAAATCTCAATTTTAAAAATCTATATACCTTTACTGTGAATATTTGGAAGTGTGCCTGTATATTCCAAGTTATTTTTTTAATGGTCAGCTCCATATATAGTTGCCCGTTTTCCATAAGAAATCAGCTACAATGGTATTGCAATAATAACATTTATGAGAAATGACAAGTTAACTGCAGATTTACTGTGCTGTGAGATGCAACATTATAAATTCATTTTTTTAAAGAGTACTGTAAATCCCAGTACTTTAGCAGAGAACTTAAGGGTTAATGTTATTTCCATTCTGGTGAGTTTTACTTGCCATTATTTTTCTTTTCCTTTTCTTCCTTTTAACTGATTCATAGCATAAAATCTTCCTGGACACCTAATTATCAAGCCAGCTCGCAGTCACAGCTGTCTGCTTGGAGAACCCATTAGATGCAGCAGTTGAAGCCTCCATAATTCCCCAAACTTCCCGGTTGTGCATATTAAGAAAAGATTTTTACATGTCATATGCAATTCGGAGGTGGTGTGAATGGCGTTGGAAATGACGAGTGCTGAATGCTTGTCCATCACTCCATTCACTGGTTACAGGTGGTCTCATTTTCCACTTTCAGATATCGGCTAGCTATGACAGCAGGCACTTAATTTGCATGTTCGACAGACAACAAACGGCCCTGTGCATGTCAAAATAAGTGGTGATGCGTGACAGTTTCTACACAATGCCGTCTCCTCTTTGCTTGACCTTTGACCTTCCTGCATGTCTTCCTTCACAATAAGAAAAAAAAAGAAAGCACTTTTCAGCTTTGGAATAAATTTGATACCAAATTGATTATTTTTCTTTCTTCTTTTTCCATTTCCTCTTCCTCTTCTCTTATTTTAAAGTGTTCAGGCAGCTAGACTTTCATCTGAAGAGCTGCAAAACTCTGCCTGAAGATCTCAGCTATTTTAAAATTTAAAAATAGGTAGGCAGCTAAGGACAGGAAGCTGCCTTGTTAAAATTCATTGTTAAATAGTTTTGAGAATCTTTGTAAATGCAAATGTAACCTTTATAAAGGAGCTTAAGACAGGTTAATATTTGATTAAAAAAATAAAATTTAAAGAAACCATCTTAGAGCTCACTTACATAATAATGCTTACTTACCGGTAGATGTCCAGAAATTCATCCTGCAGTGTACAGAATTCCACAATTTAATATGCTGTTCACATTTAATATGGCATCAATTTAATTTTTTTCAAATAAAACAATCTGGTGGACACATGATACCCCATATTTATTGTACTGTGAACAAAACTTTATGATGGATAGTTTGACAATAGAAATAAGGTATGTAATATAGCAAGGAATCCTGAACAGTCTGTCTGTTTTTGCATATTCTGATTCTGGAGCTGAATTGCAACCACTTGAAGTCTTTCCTATGGGTGCTTGGGCTACATAGTGCCAGAATTTGCTGTTATATGGGCTTATTAAAACACATACAGTATGTGATTAAGATTTGTTTTGGAACTTTCACAACAATTGTAGTATCATAGAAATACATATTTCGTGCCAAGTTTTGAAAATCCAAAAAAAGAGATCTGTGTTTTTCCTCCTAGTTTCAAACAGTATTTTCAACTCCCTCTTAACTCATAGAATATTGACCCAAAGTCATGGAAACAAAAATAAACAAAAGGATCAGCCTTGTGTTTCTAAATAAATGCATTTGTTTGTTATAAAGCAGAACAGTCTATTTATGAGCAACATCTCACAGATGTAATTATCCTATTCTGTTTTCAGAGATGAGATTAGTCATTACCAGGGATTTTATGATAAATTCTTTTTGAAGACATAAAAACTGAATTTTCTACATTATACGTTTAACAAAGTTACTAGATACAGTACATTCAAACTTAAAGCCATTTTAATACATATCAACCAGGAAACTGTGAGTTCTAGTCATACCTTATGCATGAAAGCTCACTGGATGACTTTGGGCCGGTCACTCTCTCTCAGCCCATCCACTTCACAGGATTGTTGTGGGGAAAATAGGAGGAGGAAGGATTACTATGTATGTTTGCTGCCTTGAGTTATTTGCAAAGTAATAAAGGTGGGATAAAATCTAATAAATAAATAAACATTGCTATCTCCTTGTTGCTCTTATATCTGTTCTTTCTACTATATCATTGGTCCTATACTTTTTACATCCTAATCACCTTCTATCTGGACCCAGTATTACTTGTTTTTTTTCAAAGTTAAAAAAAAGGGGGGGGGAAATGGACAGATGTTATAATATGACACGATGGAAAGGATCAGCAATTTTTTCTTGTTATTGCCTTGTATTTTTTCTTGTTTTCTCACCCATTCTCCATGATTACTACTCCAGATTCAATGTAAGCTTCCTGCTTATCCCCTTCACCTCTCTTTGCTATATGATGAACATACATGTTCATTGGAAACTGAGTTCTTCATGGCAATTATGTCTGTTGCAAAGTAAACCACTAACAGGCTGATAGAGCAGTTGTTCTCCAGAGAAAGCACAATCACAGAATTTACCTTTTCCATTGGTTCCATTGAAAATTGCAAGCTACATGGCCTCTCAAATCATGCCGATATATCTCTATATTAAAAGACAGCCATTAGACCTTTGTGTGTTCACATTCTTTAAGGTATATTAGGGTAGGACAGTTTGGTAGAATCTGAGGAAGGCCGCAACCAAGATCAGCCATAATGTAGATGGAATCTTTACTGAGCTATTATGATTTCAAAATAATAGTGACCATTAATGCGTTCCTTTTGGTTGAGAAAAGGCATTCACAGATAAATGGGGACTATGAAATTTGAATTGAAGGATGGTGGCTACAGCAATCATGCAGGGATTGACCAGTATGGCTGGTTGGATGCAGACACTTGGTAGATGGGTGTGGCAAATGAAATAGAAACTGTTCACAGGGCAAATGAATGATTGTTCCTTAGGTAGTTATTATGAGCCATATATTTTTTTGTACTCAGGCTTTATTTTATTTTTATTATTTTATTTTATTAGTCATATTTCTATGCCGCCCACTCTCCGAGGACTCTGGGTGGCTTACACCAAAGACAGTATAATAAATAGCATATATTGCCCCCAACAATCTGGGTCCTCATTTTACCCACCTTGGAAGGATGGAAGGCTGAGTCAACCTTGAGCCGGTGAGATTTGATCCGCTGATCTGCTGAACTAGCAGTCAGCTGAAGTAGCTGCAGTACTGTACCCTAACCACTGCGCCACCTCGGCTCATAGTATCTTGGGCTTGAGTATCTTGGGCTACCAGTACAGAGCTCTTGCATTCAACAGCCCTGTACTGGTAGCCGCCCACATGCACCTTCTTTGTTACAAGTCTATATCAATGCTCCCATGGCTGCCTCTCAGAAGTTTCATTCGTCATATGCTATACCATGGCCTCTATGAGTAGCCACAGAAACGTAACTGCTGCAGTCTCCCAATGCAAGGCAAAACCAATGCAACTCAATAACATTCAGTCATCTGAAGAGTGGTTTGAAAAAAAGCATAGCAGAAACTTTATCCTTAAAAAAGGGTATATTGTGAGAGAAAGTTGTCACCAAGCCTCTGCCATAATTGCCTTGTAACTGAAGTATCACTTGGAAACACAGAATGCAACCACAAGAATGCATGTTTCTCCCATTACAAAGGCAAGAAAAGATATGGGTTCTCCCACATGAATTAAACCAGAGCTGGAATCTATATATGCCAAATCAACAGCCACGCAAACATTCAGTCAGCAGGGGTGCATTTCACTGATAGTGAGAAAAACTATTGTGAGGAAAACCTCATTACAGTTCAAGCATGCCTTGGTGAATTAATCCCAGTTACCACACATACTATAATTTCTTCCAATGGATAAACATATCTGAACAAATAATTCAACTATTTTCTTGGGAATAGCAAAAGGAATTAAAACAAGAAAATCCAAGATTTCAGCTGAGGAAATTAGTGGATAATATAAAATAAAGCACATGGAAGCTAAATAAAACCTTAGCTTTTATGGTAGCAGTGCAAGACACAAAAAGCCAAAGAAATTAAAGTTTGTCTGGAGGGAGGAGTTTGTTTGGCAGGCTTGATCATGTTTGGAATCTCCAACCTTTTGTTTAGTTATATTGGGGATCAGCGTTTGTTTGGAAAGTATTAGCTTTAGTCAAGTTGAGGTATAAAAAAATTGGGAAGTGAGATAAAATAAGAAAATTTCTTAAAACAAATCAGAAAAAGCGGGATCTAGGAAAGCATGTTGCATTATGAGATTTGGTAAAGGAGTGGGGGGAGGAGGATGGAGAAAGAGAAGGGGACCCAATATACAAAGACACTTTTTAGGGGTATTGGGATAAAAGTGTTCAGAGTCACCAATTTAATTTTTTAAAAAGTATTACAGAAAGACAGAAGACTGATTTAGAAGACAATTTGTCCCTTGAGAATGGACGTGATTTGGATCTAGGCCACAACTGTTTAAAATAGAATAAAGAACATTTGGGGATGACTTTTCCATTCTGTTTTCTGGGATCTCATGGAACTAATGTGCCTTTGCACTGTAGCTCTTTGTAAACAATCTTTTGGTTTTATCCCAGCTGCTTTGCTTACTCCTCCAAGGAGAAATACAGAGGTGTGTGAAAGAAGAGACAGCTATGGTTAGATCTTTATGCTATGGTTAGATCTTTAAGCTATGGTTAGACCTCAAAACTTTAACCTTAGACTGTCTACTATAGACCTCACCCCATTCCTAAGAGGTCTGTAAGGGGCGTGCATAAGCACAGCAGCATGCCTACCATCCCTGTCTTAATGTTTTCTTTTATTCGTACCCTTTTCATATATTTATAATTATGTTTACACTTGTATCTGTCATAAAATACATGCTTGATGAAATTAAATAAATAAACAAATAAACAAACAAATAAATAAATAAATAATAAAAATCTAAGAAAAGCTGAAGTATTTTACTCTGATTTGCAAAAATGTGGTCTCATATTTCCACAGAAGCAATGCTGTGATTTTTCTGTAGCTATGCATGTTATCTGGATTTGTCCCCCAAATCAAATGGACAGCATGGTGGGGAATGTCTACAAATTCATAGTTTTCAGAGAGCAGATTCCAGCTAAAACATGCAACCGGTAAGGCTATTGCTTTGTGCTGCTAGTTTTCCACATAGCATTAAGGAAAAAACAGGTGGAAGAAAATACTTTTTTATTTAAGAGATGAGTTAAGACTGTAGAAGATGACTTAAAGGTGTATAAGCTATCATTATTCCAATTCATATTGCACTGCAAGGACCAAACAAGAAACAAATGCAGACTGTTTCTTTGATTGGAAAACCATGAAATAAATTTTCTACATATTATTTGTGTTCACTGTAAACCTAACATAGGTAGTTGTTTAAGCATCAAGGTCCTAAAAATAACAAGGTGGCCAATGGCCATCCTTTAACAGCCATAGTTAAGCTAAAACAAACAAGCAATACATCTTTCCCAAAGTTTGAAGCAAGCCACATAAATAAATAAAAAGTGGCTTTGCTATGATTTGTTTTGAAGTACAGGAATTTTCCTTTTTCCTCTGCAATTACATCCAAATGTACTGTAGCCCTCTGCTTTGGTGGCCATATCACAGTTATAATATGCCAATATATAGTATTAAAAAGCTGAATATACCCTTGTGTAGCTTATAAACCAGAATGTGATTTTCTCAGTGTCATACTTGCTCCATGCTATTTTCCATGATCCCTCTTGAGAGTGACTATAATAGAGAAAATGTTTAATTACAGGCAGAAGTGATTAGTATTATCCTTTCACTATGCTGCATTAGCCAGGCAATTGACTGACTGACTATGATATCTTTGGGGAAATATGTCATGTTGATGTTTTATAATAAATACACTTTCCGTAAAAGTTTTAGTTCATATTATAAGGGATATATAATATTATGGGTCAAAAAATAAATGGGAAATAATCTATTAGTTTGATGGGACTGTTATTCTGCAAAGTGGGCTGTGATTTATAAAATGTGTCATAAAATTTGTTAGCTTTAAGATGGCACAAAGTTTTAATAAAAAATAATTAAGCATGATCACTTTCTTCAGCCATTGTCTAAGGTTCATATTTTTCTTGAGAAATAGCTTTTACTATTTATTTTCTGGTTATAATGGTTACTAGCACAGAAGTTTCATTTTTAAGAATTACACAGATGTATGGAAATTCATTTCTTAGCCAGTCTCAAAGAATTGCATGCATCCATGTAGAAATCAGTTTAAATACAATCCTATTATACATATAAAAAGAATCTGTGACACTTATTTTGAAGCAAAATGGTGTGGATCAACCCAAACTGAATCTGATATGCCATGGATTGCTGCATGACTAGTGTCATTCTATCTCTCACTTCAAGAATCGTGTAAAAAATGTACATATTTTGAAAATACATATATTTTAGAAATTTAAAAGAAATAAGTACTTGGAAAGTACTTGGAAAAGTGTCATGAAAAAGATACATTAGCCAGGACATTGAAATTTGTGTGTGTGTGTGTGTAAAGAGTATGTATGTATGTATGTATGTATGTATGTATGTATGTATGTATGTATATGTATTAATCAAATTTATATAGCTGGCCATCTCACAAGAAGTGACTCTGGGTGATGTACAATAATCAGTAGAAGTGTGGGCAAAATGCACACAAAATACATATTCAGAATAGATTCTGAATGGCTTAAAAAACCTGATTTATCCCTATAGGTATGCCAGCGCACCCCAAAGGACTGAAAAAAAGTGGCTTTTTCTATTCTTGTGCTCTAGAAGGACACAAGAGATAATAGGGATAGGCATAGAGCCCACTTATCTCAAACTGTGAATAGTTATGTATATCCTTATCCATATGGAGAGTGGAAATGTATTTTGTTAAGCAAACACTGCCTCTGAAAACTCCATGAAGATAGTAAATGTAGACTTCAACAGTAGGAAACAATATCATTTGTATGTAGGTTATAATTATCTTAGGCATTTCACAATTAAATAATATGGCTAATAGAAGTGTAAAAAGTAGTAACTGACAAGACTGCTCTCTGGAATGAGGCTCCTCACAAGATGCAGAGGGCCCTTGAAGGCCTGGTCTCCAGGCCTTTGAACAGAGGGATTGTGGTCCCTTCTGAGTAATGTTTGTTTGCTTCTTTTTGTTGCCTACTTTTGCCATATTTTGTCCTTTGTTTTTACCATTGCATTATTTGATGGCTTTTTCTGGTTTTATGAATGAATCATCCAGAATCTCTGGGACCCAGGCAATATAAAAATGTAATCAGTTAATGAAGACATAAGCTGTCAGTGTAAACAAAACTGAAGTGGACAATGAACTGATTCTGTCTAAGCCATCTTTGTTACAGTACTGAAATCATGCAAGACTTTCTTCTTTCCAACAGCTCCTTTGGCAAGGGAGCTTCTTTTTGAGAAGAACTGGGATAGCCATATTTTTTTTCTGAGCTGCATTCCTTGTAGATATCCCATTTCCCCAAGGCCAAGTACAAGTTGCAAAGTCATATAAATCTCTCCTTCCACTTCTGGTTCATTTGGACAGCAAGCAAAGTACAGAGTTATTCCAGCCATGACATTTTTCTTCTTCAAGGATATTGACGGTAGCCTCTTTCACCTTCTGTACTTTTTCCATTTAAGCCACCTGAATCTCCAACAAAAAGATATACGTAATTGGTACAACTATGTATGCTGCTTGTAACATCTCAAGCAAAGGAATATCTTTTTGTATCTTTTTTTTGCTTTGTTTTGTTTTCTCCAATTTATGAATGGAAGAGTGTTCTGCATACATGCAAGAGAAGAAACAATTTGATGTAGCAGCCTCAAGGATAAAGAAATAGAGTTAGGGGTACCATCTAACCTCTGAGAAAATTTTGTTTTTATGGACAATGGGCTGCCTTCTTAAGAGTTTGGAAAGATTATCCTTGGACTTGGAGAACATGTTACAAAAAAAATGTTAAACTAATTCTTCATAAATAAACCTTCTATACAGATCTTTGCTTTGTTTTGTTTGTTTTGAAATTAAAATAATAATGTCCTTCATAGACCAAGCATTTCCTATAAGCACCTTGAATTAGTGTGTCATTATTTGTCATTGTAACATGCTTCTTTTATTATATATAGTTTTACAAAAGTCTCTCTAAGGTCATAAAGAGCTTATAAGAGCTGGATCTGTCCATTAAATCTCTCTCATATTATCACCCCAGGTTTTATCATAGTACTTATCAAATTCTCTCTCCCTTATTAGTAAACTTTTATTGATACAGATGGCCCTTAAGTGGGACTTCTGATTTTCTCAGTTGGTGACTGTATGGTTGATAAAATATTTAATGATCTTCCTCTTCTAGCCTCTAATTATAGAAAATCTGTTTAGAAAAAGACTGTCATTGGCTTAAGAGAACAAAGCAAGTTCAAAGGAAAAAGAAAGCCCTTCTCCTCTGAACTCAAACTTTAAATGAGATTGATTTTATTACTGGAAAACTGCTATTGATGCTCACAGTTAACACTTTCTTTAAATTTAAGTTTAACCCTTAAATTAATAACCTTGAATCCATTTTTTTTATCCCCATTCTAGGCTAGATTGAATCCTTTAATATAATCATGCAACCCATTAAAAATGTCTTAAATTCCTTTGATAAATTTATGTGGCTCTCTAGGCAACCTACTCATCATGTGCTAAAACTATATTCCCAGATCATAGCATTTCAACCGCAGGCAAGGAATTTAATGACTGAATTCCCTAAGAAATAGAATTCCTACACAAAGAATATTAGCATATCCAAGAGAAGGTTAATCTGCAACCCTTTACTCTCATATCAATTTGCAAGAAGGAAGTTTTTATGTGTGTTTTATTTAACTGTGGGAGCATAGCATTCTTAATACAACATTGTACATTATTGTACATTGTACGTATTGAACTCAATTGCTTTTACACACACAAACACAAATGCACACAGATGCATTTGAGTCTATCTCTATTCCTGATGATTTTATGTCCATGTCATGTAGATTTCTTGACTGCAGTGGTTTGATGCTGCTTTCTTTCACAATTATTTTGACTTCCTTGTCTGGTCTGTATTCCTGAATTTCCTTATGGTCTCCAATCAAACCCAACCCTGCTGAGCTTTTCAGATTGGCCAATGTCAGCTAGATATTGCCACCTAGTGGGATGGGCCCCCTGCTAAATGGATATAAACATATAACCTGCAGCTGTGGCTAGGGGTTTAGCAATGGTGGGGAGGTCTTGCAATGGCTATATTGAGCCAATATAGGTTGAATTCTGCTGCTCATGAGTTTCTATTTTAAATTGGTTATTGATGCTTTGCATGTTTGTATATTGGTTTTTAACTTGCTTTTATTGGATTGTTTTGAGGCACCCAGAGTAGCTTGGATCAGATGGCTGGCTTTATAAATCAAATAATAATTAAATAACTTCATTTATAGAACTTAGAAGATTTATACTATGGTATAGAAACATATGTTATGTTTGTAAAATAGGCCTGTGACTCACCATGTCAAACACAGTCCATCATTCATATATGGAACTTATTAGTAGCGTTATTAAAATTGTGTAGATATCAGTTCTTGAAAGCCTACTGTTTGCCCACTAAGTCATAGGGTTAAGGTTAAAAATAGCAAGCCCGTTGCAAACGAATACCATTTATTTTATATTAATAATATTAGTCTAGAAGTGATTTGAATTCCAAAGGATGTGTTTTAGCAGGAAATTAATCAATATAATTCTATCTGTCTGTCTGTCTCTGTCCATTCATCCATCGATCCATCCACCCACCCACCCATCCACCTTCCAATCATCCATCCATCCATCCATCCATCCATCCATCCATCCATCCATCATCTATCTATCTATCTATCTATCTATCTATCTATCTATCTATCTATCTATCTATCTATCATCTATCATGTCAACAAATATTTTTTTCACTCCTGAATCAAAATACTTCTTGCTTAAAGGGAGAAAATCAGTCCCAGAGTCTCAATATTCTATTGGTACATTATGTGTGAAATTCTTCCTTATAAAGAGCAGCTTTTCAAATTCATATTGTTACCTGCTGAATTGCTATCCCATAAACAGCAAGCAATGCAGACACCTTATGCAGGAAACAAGTAGGCGAACTGTGTTTGAAATTGCAGTTGGTTGCTGTTCGTCTTATCTTCTGCCAAGCCTTAACTATATAATAAGCATCTTAAGTAGTTAATTTATCCTACTACATACAGGTTTCTTTTTAAATAGATCATGTAATGGATCTCCAGGCTCCCTAGGAAGGAGGCAATGAGCAAGCCACTTAAAAAAATCTAAAACCATGCAAAGAAAACTGCAGGGATTTGTGCAGGCAATCACCAGGAATCAACACTTCCTCAAAGGAAAATAAATAAATAAATAAAAATAAAACTGTGATTCCAGCCACCAGCCTTGATTTATTCCAGGTTATTTTGAGTCCCCTAGTTTTCATTTCCCAAGTTTGTAGTGTCAACAGAATGCACATAGACATACTTTGAACATTCCTTTCTAGGCAAATTTAATTTTACAACAAAAGTATTCTGTGGAAGGAGTAGAAAATACTAGGCCAAAGTCTTCCCTTGCTCTCCTGTAAGAAAGCTAGCTTTCCCTTTTTAAATTACTGAAACCTAGTTTATGACAGGAAAATAGTGTCAGTAACTGAACTCAGATATACATTCTAGAAGTATCTCTATAACAGGCAATGCATTAGAACAGGGGTGTCAAACTTGCATCATCACGGTGGCATCACATGATGATATCACAACTTTTCCCTCCTTCCCTCCTTTGCTAAACTGGGAGTGGGTGCGGCCAGCGCATGACACATTCGGCCTGTGGGCCACGAAGCCTGCATTAGAAAGTCTGTCTGTCCTAACTTTTCTAGTTCCATATACTTCGATTAAAGTATATGTTCAGCTTTTTCTCTCATTAAAACATCAGTAAACTGACCTTAATTGATTTGACAGTTAATAAATAGTATAAGCATCTGGGCCAAAATTGACATTAGTCACATGGTAGGAGATATTAAGAAGGCAATTAATAATATTAATGGCAAAATATTTTTAAAAATGCTTCACTTTCCAAAGACCTTTCAACAGCAAAGTAACAAAAGTCATAGAAAGAACTAAAATGAGAAAAGTTAAGAAGTTGAAGACACAAGTTCACTTAATGTAACTATGGAGATAATTACCTTTAGGCTGTTTGCTTTCTCTTAGTCCAGCCTACTTCATGGGAATCTTGCTATATTACTGTATACAGTTACAGTAATAAATAAAAAATAATAAAAATGTGAAGGAAGCTCAAGTGGCAAGAATAAGGCAGGAATATGTACTGCTGAATCTTGAGGATCTCCCTGAAGGGTGCAAAACCTTAGATTAAAACACTGGCTTTTTAACAGATAACAAATTAACAGAGTTGGAAGGGATCTTATAGGTCATCTACCCTGCTTCCCTGAAAATAAGACATCCCCTAATAATAATCCCAATTGGGCTTTTGAGCGCATGCACTAAAATAAGCCTCCCCCCCCCAAAATAAGCCCTCTCCGAAAATATTTAAACGCAGAGCTGGAAATCAGGTAAGATGGCAAGAGGAGCCCCATCTTGCTCCATGCATCCCAAAATAATAAGACCTCCCCGAAAATAAGGCCAAGCACTTATTTCAGGGTTCAAAACAATATAAGACAGGGTCTTATTTTTGGGGAAATACGGTAGCCCAACCTCCCGCTCAAGCAGGAGACCCTATACCATTTCTGACAAATGGCAGTCCAATCTTTTCTTGAAAGTCTCAAGTGATGAAGCTCCCACAACTTCCAAAGGCAAGCTGTTCCACTGGTTGATTGTTCTCAGAAAGTTCCTCCTCATTTCTAGGTTGAATCTCTCCTTGGTCAGTTTCCGTTATTCCTTGTCTGGCCTTCAGGTGCCTTGGAAAATACCTTGACCCACTCCTTTCTGTGGCAGCCCCTCAAGTATTGGAAGACGGCTATCATGTCTCTCCTGGTCCTTCTCTTTACTAGACTAGCCAGGCCCAGTTCATGTAGCCATTCTTTATATGTTTTAGTCTCCAGGCCCCTAATCATCCTGGTTGCTCTCCTCTGCACTTTTTCTGGAGTCTCAACATTGTTTTTATAGTGTGGTGACCAAAACTGGATGCAGTACTCTAGGTGTGGTCTTACTAGGACTTTATAGAGTGGTATTAGTACCTCACTTGATCTTGATTGTATCCCTCTGTTAATGCAATTTAGGATTGTATTGGCTTTTTTAGCTGCCGCTGCACACTACTGGCTCATATGTAGCTGATTGTCCACTAAGACTCCAAGATCCCTCTCACAGTCGCTATTAAGCCTAGTTATCCCCAGTTTAAATGTGTGCTTTTGGTTTTTCTTACCTAAGTGTAAGACTTTACTTTTCTCTACATTGAATTTCATTTTGTTAGATAGGGCCCAGTGTTCAAGTATGTCAAGATCCATCTGGATCTTGAGCCTATCTTCTAGGGTGTTAGCTATTCCTGCCAGCTTAGTATCATCTGCACATTTGGTCAATTCCCCTTCTATTCTCTCATCTAAGTTGTTTATGAAGATATTGAAGAGTACTGGGCCTAAGACAGAACCTTGTGGCTGAATATAGAAAATAAACAATTGAAAACCAATTTGTTAATTGGAAGAACAAGTCAAGGCATGGTCAATATTTGAAGGATATGGAAGGAAAACCTGATAAAAACCCCACATGGAGTTGGTTGAGATCACAAATGTTAAAGAAAGAGACGGAAGGATTTATTTTAGTGCCTCAATCACAAGCTTTGCCAACTAATTGCAGGAAGGCAAAATTTCAATATATAACAAACAATAGTGAATGTCACCTTGCAGTAAAAAGGATGAAACAAATGAGCATTTGATCAGTGGCTGCAGCAAACTTTTACTAACTAATTACAAGCAGCATCATAGCCCTGTTGCCATAATTACTGTACTGGATTTCACCACTGGTGCAATGGCGTTGGGGCATAGTGGTCCTTCAGCAGTGTCTGAAGCATCTGCCACGAGATGGTGTGGACTGAGTTCGGTTCCGACAGGGCCTCAGCCATATCGAACACCTTGGCTCCACAATGGCTCAGGAACAGGGCTTTCTTCTGTACATTGGGCAGCCCCTGTAGGTTGCTGGCCACCAGGAAGCATTCGAAGCGGGACATGTAGGATCTCTACTTCTCTTCTGCGGGGTTGAAAGGCACTGGCGGCACGTAGGTAGACATCGTCAGTAGATTCTCCAAGTGCTCCGCTCGCTTGCCTGGCTGGATTCGGGTTTGCAGCTCTCTTGTCGGCTCATGGCTTCAGCTCTTTCCGTGGCTTCTGGCCTCAAAATCCCATCCTCATCACCAATGTTAAGTTGGGTGAATGAGGATGCAGCAAGCCAGGCAGTGAGTGACAACAGCTCTTTATTGTAGGGTGAGAACCCAGCAACTGACCAGGGGAAACAGCTCCCTTTATACCTTGCAGCTGTGGTGGTCAGCCGATCAGCTGACGGTCAGTTAATTCAAACTGCCTGCCCAAATCTACATACATAACACAGGTCTTTGAGAAAAACTTGATAGGTAGAAAAATGCAATTCTAAACATCTGGCTGACTGTATGAGCAATAATATTAATATTCAAAGAGCCATTTCCCAAAAGGGATAGGGACACCAAGTGATATAAAGGTAAAGTAAAGGAGTCCCTGTGGATTTTACATGGCTAGTGGTTGCCAACCATAGGGGATAGTGCTTATCTCCATTTCAAAGCCATTGAGCCAGCACTGCTCAAAGACCTTTCCATAGTCATGTAGCCAGAATTATGTCATGGAGCACTGTTACCTTCCCACTGAAGTGGTACCTAGTAATCTACTCACATTTGCATCAGGGGTGGGTTCTACTTACCTTTACTACCGGTTCGCAATGGGGCCGCACGTGTGTGCTTGGTTTGCTCACGCACGTGCGTACTCTTCTGCGCATGCACAGAAGCGTTTTGGTGACATTGGGGTCAGTGGGCGGAGCCTCCCGCTGGTTTTACTACCGGTTCTATAGAACCGGTACGAACCGGAGGCAACCCACCACTGATTTGCATGCTTTCAAACTGCTAGGTGGGCAGGGGCTTGGTGAAGTCAGGAGCTTACCCTGTTGCATGGGGCTCAGGTTTCAAATCTGGGCTGCTGGTTTCCCAGCTGACAAGCTCAGCATCTTAACCACTGAGCCACTGTGATGCTCCCAAGGAGATATGTACACTATCATTTTTGGGTTGTCACAACTTATTTAGATATTAGATTTTTAATTGTTTAATGGGTTTTAGTCGTAAAGTTCTTAATTTTTGGCCAAAGGATATAATTCTCTTAAATTTTTAAATTTTGTATTGGATGTTTTTTACTTGGCTGTGCACCACCCTGAGTCCACCAGGAGAAGGGCGGTATACAAATTTAAATAAAATAAAATAAAAATAAATTTAATTTTTCTCAATGTACATGCCCAGAGATCCCCTTGCACTTTTTAGTTCTGTAGCTTTGTCTGGAAAAACAAAACCCTCTAACTTATTTGCAGAGGGAGTGGACGTAATGGGGTGAGAGGGATATTGCAATTCAAGCCAGGGACTCCTGGTATCAACAGTACAGACCAATAGCCTGAGTTCCTAGAAGAGAATTTCTTCACATACTTGGGAATGTATATCTTGCTGTAAGGAAACTTCCAATATGACCTTCAATTCTCATATGATCTCTACATTATTTCACTGGCAGAGTGGCATGGGATGGATTAGCCATGTGGGATGTAACAGCTGTGGTATTCCTGTAGTGTAGAAATTAGGCTTTTGTTCTAAAGCCACCCATACCTTCAAAGCACAACAAAACAATACAACACTCCTGAGCTCCCAAATTACCATGATGAAAAGCTGACAAATAATTAATATATAGCAAACAATGACAGCAGTAAAAAAAAGAAGAAGCCTGAAGAGATACTTGCAAGTCATAGACATATGAAAAAAAGTAAATCTCTCTTGTTTCCGTCTTTGTGTAAAGACGTAAGCAGCAGATTAAAGGAAATAATAAGATTAAAGTGCTTAAATCAGCTGAGGTAGGTGTTTTCATGAAAGAAAACACTAAGAGGCGAATCCCGTGAACAAATTAAGTTCATGTATTCTGACAGATGTAACAAAGGCTAATGAAAGGAAGCAAACAAGTGCCTTGGGGAAACAGGAGAAGGTAGCTAGCCTCAGGGAGGGTGGGGGGTAGGGAAGGCACTGGAAACAAGAGAAAATGCTGAGTGATTAAAGGATCTTGCAAGGCCATGCCTGATGCTCAAGACCTAGTGGGGCATCCGTTTGGAGTTATACTAGGGTTTATGTAATTGAAACAAGAGTAACAACAAGGAAGGGCAGTTGATGTGAAGCCTGAGGCCATTCTTACTCAGCTGCCAGCGCATTAATCTCAGAGCCTTCCAGTAAGAAAATATGGTTGCCTCCAACAGGATAACTCCTTCAGTCTCTCTGGCTTAGGAAAAAAAAAAAGAGAGAAATACAGATCTCCTTAAAATCTTAAGGCTTATCCTAACAATGTACCTGCAGGATGAAGACAAGAGAGAAGATACTTTGTTACCTCAGCCCTTATATACGTACTGCATCTCATCTCTCTACTTTGAAATCAGGGGTTCTGTTCTTCTTGAGCTTTGTTCCACCTGGTTGTGGGATCTGCTTGCTTTTGCACTTTTGCACTCACCCAGTTCACAAAGCAAAGCTATCAAAGTGGGATGCAATGGTGTAGGTGTGTGTCTGCATGTGTGTGTGTGTGTGTGTGTGTGTGTGTGTGTGTGTGTGTGAGAGAGAGAGAGAGAGAGAGAGAGAGAGAGAGAGAGAGAGAGAGAGTTGTTTTTCAGCTGGCTTGCCGCAAAGCATGGCACTGATTTGGGCTGAGTGGGAGTGATTTGCCTGAGGTCACTCAGGTGGTTCTGTATCTAGGGGAGAACTAGAATCAGGTCTTCCTGCTCCTAGTCCAAAACCTCAGACATCATATGGACTCTCAGCTCAGGGCCATAGAATTTATGTATTATATTATTTTCTTTTGTATCCTCTCACTGCATTCATTTCATAGTAAAATCTATCTTCTGAGGTGCATCCTTATATTCAATTTACGGGTTTCTGAAAGTGTGAACAGAATCATCTGGGATTATTTTTTAGGTCATAGCATAAACCTTTCTATCCGAAGTTGCAGCAGCCCATGATCCTTTGAAGCTGGTACTTGATTGTGAGAAATTCCCTGAAGTGCCAGGAGTAGCACAGAGCAGCTGGAAGAAAAATGGGCGTTTAGAACTTGGAAGTCTATTTTCTGATTTAGTTCAACCCTATGCTTTAAACATAATGAAAAAAAAATCATGACTGGTTTGGGGACTATACAAATAATGAGGCTTAATAGGCAAAATAACATAGTCCTCAAGCATGTCAAAGGTCACAGCATTGTTTCCAATTTCACATTAATGAGCAAAAAAAGTAACAAGATTTGGAGCTGCACAGTCAGTTTTTAACGCTTATTTCCCCCCCCCCCCCCAATATGCAGTCCAGGCCACAAAAGCTTGATATATCCAACCACAGCAGGAACAAATTCCAAGGGGAAAATATTCATCTTTACCACAGAAACTGTGATTTCTTCTGGTATTAATCTCCTGCTGTTCTCAAGAACCTGTTGCTCCAGAGAGAGTGTGATGGTCCTGCCTGAAGTCAGAATTCTGATGAGCAGACAAACTTTTCCAAAATGAACCACATGCTGGTGGGTTATGGAACAGATCTGGAAATAATATTCAATAAAAGCCCAGTGACACTGGCTAATCTCTAAGAACATACCAACCCCCTCTTGCAGAACAAAGGGGAGACAGTAGAGAAGGCAGCCATTTTGGAATGTCTGATTAGTGTCACTGAGGCAATAATTTTCACAAAATTCTTCAATTCTTATTTGGCAAAAAGCTAAATCCACATTTTTAAAAGTGTGAGCACTCTCAAATGCTGGAGCACCCCCCCTCCAATATTCTGCATGTTCATATGAGTACAAAACAAGCAATTTGACTTTTCTTTGCTAAACTCTTATTTATAAGGCAAGGCAAGACAAGGAGGCAAGGGTTAAAGAAAGTGACAAGGAATATTCTGTACCTCTTCCACCAGCCTGCTTGGATCCTGGGCTGATGAAGAGGAAAGAATTTTGCTTTTTCTTCAGTCCTTTGCAAGCTGCAGTAAGCCTATAGGACAGACATAATTGGTGCTGACCTTCCATATATGTCTATGCCGAATGAACAGGAGGTTTGCCTGCTACAAATTACACACAGAAACATAGCAGGTTGATGTTAGAGAGGGAATTTTATTTACCTTCTTTGCTAGTCCTCTTTATTCTCCATTCTGAAAGCACCAAGAGGGGCTTACCCTTCGCATCCTGGACATAAATTGTTTCAACTCCTACCCTCAGAATGACACTATAGAGCACTGCACACCAGAACAACTAGACGCAAGAACAATTTTTTCCCAAACGCTATCACTCTGCTAAACAAATAATTCCCTCAAACTAGTTACTAAGTCTGCACTACTATTAATCTCATCGTTCCTATCATCCAACTCCTCCCACTTATGACTGTATGACTGTAACCTTGTTGCTGGTATCCTTAAGATTTATATTGACTGTTTCCCTATGACTATCATTTAGTGTTGCACCATATGATTCTTGACGAATGTATCTTTTCTTTTATGTACACGGAGAGCATATGCACCAAGATAAATTCCTTGTGTGTCCAATCACACTTGGCCAATAAAGAATTATATTCTATTCTATCTATTATCTTCTCATAACTTGAAAGAAATTGCAATATTTTCCTTGAACTAGGTGCTTGATTGTTATAAATTAAGTAGAATAAATAAAATTTTCTCCTGGATATTTGTATAGGATTGCAGAGAATTAGTGATTAAGGTTGGGCTGTTCTCTCTCCTTTTTTGCAACAGTAAACTCAGTTGCCTGGAAGGAATTTCTTTTCATCAGAGCTGATCAGGGGAGACAGTGGGAAAAAAGGGCTGCTTTAGAAGCACCTCTCTCAATCCCAAACCATGGGGAATACTATATAGCTCAATAGTCTATTTCAGTGTTTCCCAAACTTGGGAACTTTAAGAAGTGTGGACTTCAACTCCCAGAATTCCCCATCCAGCATGGCTGGCTGTGGGATTTTGGGAGTTGAAGTCCATACATCTTGAAGTTCCCAAGTTTGGGAAACACTGGTCTATTTCAATATAAGCACACACACATGCTCCAGTGAAACCTGAATTGCAGGAATAATTGTTATGGTTGTTGTTGGTTTGTTTTTCATTGCTTAAATGAAAGAATGATCAAGTCAAGTATTGCTAGTTTAAATAATGGAAATTATCTGCAATAGCAAGGAACTTTCTTACAATGGGATGAACCATCTCAACACAATTGAATAGTCAGTTTTAAGTAAATTCAAACATTATTATAGAAAAAAAAACATACTAATTAGCAGATTATATAGTATGAAGTTCTCACCTATTACCTTTCATTTGCTATGGAGAAAAAAAATGAATTGATTACATTTTCTTATCTAATCAAATAATAGAAGGTGAGAAAAGGAGAGAGGCAATGTTGGTAAGTTATGACATTGGGAATAGTTATGGATATTCATCCATTGCCATCTCAGCTCTATCATTACAGAAGGGTTCATGGACTTCTCAAATTACATTTTAGCCAATACAATAGGACAGGAGATGAGATGGTAGCTGTATAAGAGCACTCTCTCACTTTGTCTACCCCAGCTCTCTTAACGTTGTCTGTGACACTAGTAATGCATAAATCCCCTTTATCTAACTTTTAATGAAAGCATCAAGTAACTATTTGAGATACACTTAAAGGGAAGAGCTGTCTTGACTTTGGTTGTCTTTACATCCATGAGAAAGTAACAGTTGAAGTGTTCAGAGGTCTGACTCGGCACTTTTGGCTAATCAGGGCAATTTTCCTTCTTGTCATGCATAACATTACTACAGCTTGAAGCAGCTAATTGGAGAATTCTTCACTTAGATAACCCCAAAGTGAAAAGATTGTGGAGTGCAGTGGATTAGCTGTCTGCATCAGAACCACTGATGACAGTCTGCAACATCCAGCAGAATTTCTTGAGTGGCAGACCTCATTACATTGAGAGGCCTTCCTCATTACAGATACACATTAGATCTGTGCTAAGCACCCTCTATTAAATGACAGTTTAGGCCTCTAATTTTGCAGACTCTGAATATTTGTTTTCCAGAGCTCAGTTATTCTTAATTGGAAAGGATATGGAGGAAGGGTATATTTATTCACATTTATAAACTGGCCTATCTCCCAGCTTTAGTATTGTTGACAGTATTATTCTATAAAATGGTAGGCCTGCACAAACATATATGCCCTCCTCTTATATCTACACATAAATGTATAACTTCTTCCCATCTATTTTTTCCATTTGTTAAATATTTTACTGACATTACCGTAACTATAACTAAACAGTATGAAAAGAAGGAGGGACAAAGACTGTAATCTGGGGGAAAGGTACAGACAAGGTGGTAGAGAGAGACACACTCATCTTCCAAGCAGTATAGAATGGAGGACCAGAAATCTTTGAAAAACTGGGGATGTTGCGGGAAAATCTGAGGGATAATTTTGGGAAACTAAAGATTTTTACTAGGATTTGCCACCAGCTATAAAATTTATTGATTGCTATGATACTACTATTTTGCTGCTTGTGTTATGCTTCTGGGAAGGAAGGAAGGAAGGAAGGAAGGAAGGAAGGAAGGAAAGGAAGGAAGGAAGGAAGGAAGGAAGGAAGGAAGGAAGGAAGAAAGGAAGGAAGGAAGGAAGGAAGGAAGGAAGGAAAGATTTTAAAGATAATAGATTATAGATTATTGTGTTTAATTTGCACCAGGCAGAAGCAAAATTTGAGGAACTAGTGTCTTGTATCCCACTAACAATACTGACAAAAAGATTGGTACTTCAGGGCAGAAACATGGCAGACTACCATGTCTCTACAAAACACAGAGAATGATTCAGAGACTAAGACTGACACCCAAGTGATGTGTCCGAGGTAACAGAGCTTCTCTAGATAAGCAGAAGCCATGAGATTGCCAATGTGAGCTCCAGTTTGGGATGGGGAAACAGTTCCTTATGAAATAGTCAAGAGGGACTCTGTGGGCAGCCTGCAAGTAAAAGCATTGACATCATGCTCACAACCTCACATGAAGCCTGTTTAAAGGACAAGAGTTCTTAAGGGTCTGCCTGATCCACTTTCTGAAGTACATTTAAATGAAACAAATTTAAAATATAAAGAAACCTTATGAGCAGCAGAGCGCCCAAAGCCTCATGGATGAGTGTACCTTTGTTACAGGAAATGTTAAAGTAAAAAGAAAGGAACCAGATAATGATTTAAAAAGAATGAAGTGCAAAAAGCTTAGAGGAATTTTAGAATGGAAAAGTTTTTTTAAAAAAAAAATAATGAAGGAAGAGACAGTTACGTTTGGAACATTGCCTCATTTAAAGTATTTTTTGAATTAAATAAACAGATAATATAAATATCCGTGGGAAAGAAGACTGTTCAAATTTGTTAAGGAAGCTGATTGGCTGACTGTGTTAAACCAAGGGATAAGTAGAAAAAGGCCACGAAGTTCTGAGAAGATCATGTGATTACAGTGCTGAAAGGGACTAAAGGACATAGGGAAAAAAATGCCTCCCTTTTAGTTTTTACACTCCTTTTATGGATTACAAATTTGAAATAAAGAAAAGTAGCTATACTACACAGAGTAAAATAAATGTTAGTAGAAGGGAGGAGAGGAGTGTTTGACCACTCCAGAAGAAGATGTGTGTTTGTGGGAGATAAATTCATAGAGGAGAATGCTATTTCATCAACCAGTATGTTTTTATTTTTGTATAAAATGGAGATATATTGAAGTACCCAGAATGGAAGATAAAATAATAAGAACTTTCATGAAAAACTAAAGATTTCCTGAAGATTGAAAAAGCTAAAATGATAGTTATTTTAGAGTGAATGATTGAAAAAAAATGTTGAATAAAAGGACAAAAGGATTATGGTTATATTTAAGAGGCAGGAGGGATAATAACTGACTGAAACTACTATATTGAAGATCAGAAATTTACACACACACACACACACACACACACTTGTTTCTTGCATTTTTCTTTTTCTCCTTTTCTTTTAAGTAAAAAATTTCAATGAATATAATTTTTACAATATTATTATAAAAGATAAAGTGCCATAAGTTTTATCTTTAATTGATTGCAATTGTAAGTTGTAGGATGTCCATTTACAAAATTATGTGCCTCAACAACTTACTTAGACAACAATTGTGCTTTAAGAAATTAAAGAAGAATGGAACATGCCTTCCTCTAGTGCTTATTTTACAGAGATATGCATTGTACCATTACTTCACAAGTATCTAGGGCACATAGAACAATTTTACACTTTCTTGCTGTTTTTGGATATCAATCCTGGCACACCATATACTGGTAGCATTTCCTGATTCTGTTTCAACAGAGTTCAGAATTCTCTATTTAATGAGCTCTGTTCTTAGCGTCTAACTTTATAGCTTAGTCTCATACTGTCTCTAGTATGTCATCACACAGTGTTTTATAGCCTAACAGCTTATTGTCTTTTAATTTACCTAATTTACATTTAACCACATATATTTTGTATATCTTTTATATAACTTGTTACATCACTGAATATGTTTTATGCCCTAAAGCATAACCTCCTTCATTAGCTGCATTCCTTCCCTGTGCCTTATGTTGGTCTATAGCCACAATAGAGTGATTTTATTTGAAAAAAGATAGAGCTCTTTCTAGATATAAATCTAGTTTCTTGACACAATAAAATTGCAAACAAAAGACTCCACTTCCTTTCCCAAATCACAGTAATTGGAGAACTTCTGTCAAACCATGAGTTAGAAGATACCTTGTCAATCACTCAATTTAGCACTTTTCTGTCCTTTCCCCATCCTTTGGAAAAAAATGGAAAGAGTATTTTTTCCCCCATTCTATCAATCGTGCGTTGCAAAACTCTAGACGAGTGCAACGTGACAGCAGCATGTTGTCTTTCTCTTGTTTCTGCCATCTAGTGGTTGTTTGGATTTTGCAACCCTGATCTGGTAGCCATATTAATTTTGCAGATACCATACACAGTATGTCTTTCTGCAACACTCATAATTCAAAAAATTGCTCTTGGACCTTTAGTGTGATTTGCCTCATTTGTGGGCTGTTTGCTTTATTTCATGGAACCATGGAAATGACATGAAGCAACTTGTTATAGGGTGGGATTAAGAATTTTATTCAATCTAATGCACATTATTCATCTTTATAAATTGGTATAAAAATAACCCTGCAGTTTCATCGATAGTCTCTTCCAATAAACTGGAACTCAGGCATAGTCTAAAAGGCAGTATTTTACTTCAAACTGAGTTTGCCTTGGCCAGTTTAGCGTTTCCAGAATCCTAATCTCAGTTTCTGTATCTTCCTGAAATAACATTCACATCGTTATTATTAATTTAAAAGTAGGTGTTTATATAATCTATAAAGTTTGGCTATGACTGGGATTAGTGATTCATAACCAACTTTCATCCAATTGATTTAAAGCTCATTTCCACATCTCAAAGTCTGACTTATGGCTGAATACAAATCTTGCTTATCCATTATTTCATTGGCAATCAACAAATGACTCTATCCCCCTCTTTTTTTCTCTCTCTTGCTTTGAAAAATCAAAATACTGTAGCATCTCCTGGTAGGGGATGATGCATGACAGATTTCAGATAAACAAGTCCACCAATGTGGCAGGCCTTTATTACTTTTATTTCATTAAAGGAACTCTGGTTTCTTTGCACTTTTTGGTGAAAATGGATAAGAGTTGACTCTTTGATGGGGCCATTCCTAAAATAGGAAAGCTCTCAAAGGCTACCGCTGGAGGAGATTGGATAGGAGTAAGAATATACTGAATTCTAGCACTTGGGATTTGTATCGTGGGATTTGTATCATGTTCTTGTATGCAAGGTGAATTTAGATAACCTTAAGAACCATGAATGCTGCTGTCTCCAACTTCTGCCCTTCAGGGGTTTTGCAAGCAGAATGCTCAGAAACCTTGACACTCACCAGAATCACTTAGGTGAGATGGACAGTATAAAAATGAAATGAATAAAATCACATTTTATACTAAAAATAAAAATAACACTGTTTAACCCTATTGACTATTTTAATTTTCATGAATAAAAATTATTTTCCTTTATGCCTGAATCACATTGCAAATTGTTATTAATGTTTAAGACTATATTTCTTCTTCTTCTTCTTCTTCTTCTTCTTCTTCTTCTTCTTCTTCTTCTTCTTCTTCTTCTTCTTCTTCTTCTTCTTCTTCTTCTTCTTCTCCTCCTCCTCCTCCTCCTCCTCCTCCTCCTCCTCCTCCTCCTCCTCCTCCTCCCTCCTATCATGTTCTCCACTCCAATAATCTATATCTCATAGACTATATAGGTCACATTCATTTGAAAACAGAACTAAAGTATTATAATTTGCTTTTTGACCTATTATTTTGTTCTTCGTCTCCCTTTTCAATTCCCCTTTTTTTTAACCAGATAAAACTGTATTTTATCACCTAAACCTCTCTCTGTGTGTGTTTGCACATGTGCACACACATACTCAAACACACAGCACTTTTAGAATGGTAGCACATTCTGACAAAACCATGAAGATGAGAAAATTGAAAACGACATCAGAAAGGGCCACAAAGTCTCTTGTGAAAACGGGATGAGGTGGGGGGAATGCTTCAGTTTGACTGAACATACCTTTGTTGTTTTTTTGACAGGAAGGAAGAGAGGGCAAAGACTGGAGCTTTTTGGCTTTTGCCTTGTTATAACTCAAACCTACATTTCTTTCTCTCTTTCTTATACTCGTACATACTGTGTTGAAGACAAAAATGGATGCTCTTTTATTGTTACAGTTAGGATTCCTTTACAGTTAAGCAGCAGTGTTGTGTAGATCAAAAATTATTTTTTTATCTTTATCTTTTTTTTAAAGAAAAGAACTAGATTCTTTCTTTCTTTCTTTCTTTCTTTCTTTCTTTCTTTCTTTCTTTCTTTCTTTCTTTCTTTCTTTTTGTCCCAAATGGTAATCAAATTATGAGGAATAAAGGGAGCCTGCTTTATTCTGAACTAAGGCAGTTGCCGATCCTAAATTGCAAGCAATTCTCATTTACTGCTGAAAGAGATGTTCCTCAGCATCAGTTGAAAAAGGTGAGCAATCCTATAGGAAAGTGGTTAAAACACACAGACACACACACACTGTCTTGTACAACTCTTATGGACAATGTAGGTCAATAAAAAGCATGCAAATGCTGGCACAATTAGAATAATGAAAACAGGCACTGATTTCTGACTACACCAACTTTATAGTTTGCTTTAAAAGTTGGTTTCTTATTTGTAAACAACATCTAACATTCATAAATATTCCACATTTCAATCCTTAAAGATCAAGATCATAAAACACTTCTTGCATCATCATACAGAAAGAGTGGAATGGGTTTGGAGAACATCTGAACTCATCATTTTATTTAGAAGTCAAAAAGGGTGAGGTTCAGAGTACTCTCTGTGTCACTGTCTTCAGGAAGGCTATAGGGACTGTAAGGACCAAATGCTCTTGTTAATATTTAGTAAAGGTTAAGGTTCCCCTTGCACATATGTGCTAGTCGTTTCTGACTCTAGGGGGCGGTGCTCATCTCCGTTTCAAAGCTAAAGAGCCAGCGCTGTCCGAAGAGGTCTCCATGGTCATGTGGCTGGCATGACTAAACACCAAAGGCGCACAGAACGCTGTTACCTTTCCACCAAAGGTGGTCCCTATTTTTCTACTTGCATTTTTTATGTGCTTTCGAACTGCTAGGTTGGCAAAAGTGTTAATATTTAAGCCTCTATAAATATTTTAGTTTTATTTTTACTTTTAATTCTTCTAATCACTCTCTTTTCTCCTTCAATCTGCTCCTCCATTTTTCAAGGGAGCATGTTCTACTTTGGTCATTGACTGTAGTAAATATATTTATATTAGAATCAATGCATACTGTTCATGTTCCAAAATTATTTCCAGAAATTCTGGAGAATAGAGTGAGTGGACCAAACCTAGAGAATGAGATTGGGAATTCAGAATGGAGAAAATCTACTCATCTCTGGAGCTGGAGTCAAGCCAAGTCCCCTCTTTGCCATTACTTCAATGATAGAATTGGAGTCAAGAGACATATTTGTGGCAGGAGATGAAATCTGGCATTGGATCCTTGAAGAGTATACTCTACTTTCCAAATGTAATGTTAGTTCCATTGGTAGCTAGAATTTGCATCCTTCATATATCATTTAGCTTATGCAGACATTTTAATGGCAACAAAGAATCTGTGAACATTTTCTTAAACTGCTAATGCTAATAAATAAAACCCTATGTAGTATCCTTCTAGAAATATCTCTAGCATGTGCATTTTTTCATGCATATTACTTCACTGACCTCTATTGGAAGCCTGTTCCAAAGTACTGGCACTGCCACAGAAAAGCATGATCATTGATCTTCAGCCCCCTGAAAATTGAAACAAATGCGGGATTACTAGAAATATCTCTCTAGTTGTTCTAACTCGGGCTTTTTTGTTTGTTTGTTTGTTTGCCACATTTCTCTACTTCTCTATGCTTTTGCTAACTTCTTTTGCCACCAATTAGATACAACAAACGTCAATATTGTGTATGAATTACCTTCTGAAGTGCATCAGAGTCCAGTGAATGGAAGCTTAAAGAGCAAGTCACAGGAACTAGAGATAGGATAATAAAACAGGGACGTAATATTGTATTTTTCATCCTGAGATTGATCTAGTTGCATAAATAAAAAAAGTTGTATTTAAGAAACCCAGTCATAGAACCATGACATGGATTCCTATGCCGTGCAAGCATAAGGACTTCACAGTGCAATTTCACATCCCTTTTTCTTCAGCCGCACACTGGAAAGGGTCAAGGGGGTCAGGCATGATTTGCGAGCTCCAGCTCCTGTGACAAGTTCAGTGCTAGCTGCAACTGAACTCCATTGCTATATTATCCACTCATGGCCTTCTGAAGCTGTCTTGCCCTCACACCCTGAAGAAGATTGATTGTTCATGATCCCTGCTTGAGATGCCTCTATTGTAGCCTGTCTTCAGTTCCAGCTCACATAGCTTACCTCTGGGCCACAGGATGATATAATTGATGTTCACTGGGCCTCAAGGGGTTAAAAGATTAATGTTCCACAAAGTCTCCAGCATTCTGCAATTTCTTTTGGGGGGGGGGAGTTGGGGGGAGGAATCAGGATAGAATCTCTTGTATTACATCTCAATGAGAAGCAAAAAAAAAAAAAATAGACAATAAGACTATTGCCCGATCTTATCATTTTGGATTATATTGCTGTACAATATTATAGGTAATCAATCTAATGTTACAAATGAGCTTGTAAGAAATGAGATAGAAATAAAGTCAATCACGTGAACAAATACATTATAGCAAGATGGAAAGCAGCAGTTTTGCACTAACCATAGTAGCTATCATTGGGCAAATTTATTTTTTAATTATTTTTTCATGTGAGAAATTGAAGTAATAGTGACCTAACTGTAGGATTAGGTGTGGATAAGCAAAATGTGCATTGTAAGGCACTTTAAAACTATGTGAAACAAAATTGATGTATTAGCTGAGTTATGGACAGAACTTCCCCTCCAAATCACTCAAAAGCTTATAAATTCATCAAACGGAGCTTGCAAGTGCTGTGTCTGTGACCTCTATAAAAACTAGTTATAAGCATTCTCTCTTGCATTTTAGTGTGATAAAGAAATGCAGGAGACTACAATTCATCTAATTCTCAGGTGAAGGCAATCAAGGTAGAATCAAGTTGAATAAAGTGAATGAATGCAATGCATACAAATTTTAGCAAGCTTTATTTGGTTTAGAAACCAAGTAATTCCACAGATTTGAAATAGTTTTTATCAGAGCCCTTAGAACGACTGAATAGATAATAGATATTGAGAACCCAATAAAGTAAATAATCAAATATATGCGTATATCTAAATAGCAAAAAGTTCCATGCTGAAGCGAACTTCTATCCAGCCATTCAATTACTAGATAATATGTAATGCAGAGTAGCTATTATACAAAAGAAATCTTGGAGGATAAATTGGAGTGCAGAGAATACTCAGCTCTTGGCTCTTGACCCCAGATTGCCTTTTTGCAGTCACCAAACTCAACACAAAAATGTTCTTGATTTCCAAACAAATTTTCATTCCCAACCAAAGAAAAACTGCACGGAAAGCAGCAACAAATAATTATTCTCCTCCCTAACAGGGTGAAAAAGAGAATGTCACCAAGTGCCAGCAACTACCCATTCTCACCTTTGCCTGTTCATTTTAAAAATTAAAACGCAACTTCCAAAGACCGAAACATTCCCTCTCCTAAGTGAGATCATGAGGCCACTGTGCCCTGATATTTTAGACTGCTTGTTTTGTCACCTAAAAGTAAGTGGCAACAAAATTGCAGTGGGGGCAAAAACTATCATTTACAACTCTAACATTGAATGGGCTGGTTTCTATTGACAATCATGCAGCAGGCTGCAATGTGTATATTATGCTCAAGGTGTCCGATCATACCCTTTTCTCTAAGGAGTCTTTGCAACAAACAGACCCTGACAGCTTCCATCAATCATGATAGCAAGCATTCTTTTAAAAGCCTATTTTCAGTTCTTTACCACTTTATCATGATCTGAAGTATCATGTTTGGAGTTTGTGTAAGAGATAAGACTTTGTGGGTAGAGGCTATATTGAAGATCTCTTGTTTCTTCTCAACATTAGATCTTGCTTGGTGAAGGATGTCCAGTTTGTTCCCGAAGCTCCTTCTCTCTCTCTCTCTCTCTCTCTCTCTCTCTCTCTCTCTCTCTCTCTCCCTCCCTCCCTTTTTCTCTTTCTCTTTCTCTTTCCCTTTCTCAAATCTACATAGCCACCCATCTCATGAATGTGACTTTGGGAGGCATACAATGAAAATATTATTGTTGGTTGTAGAAACCCACTCATTGTATCTTCATCTATCTTGATTGGGAAGAATGTATTATTTTACTTAGTTCTTGAGAAAGTTATAGCTTGTTAACAAAATGGAATGGGGTAGCATTAGAATTAGTTCAGTCTCTCCAAAGTATTTCCACACCATGGTCCATTAAGCCAGCAGCATAATCCACTGGAATGTTCTTTACAATCTCCATATGAATGAATGAGAGCTGAAATTGTATTTTCTTTCTTTCAGTAATACTTGTGCAAATCAATGTCCACATTATGGAATGTTTCCAACATGAAGTTGCAATCGGAGCCTGTGTGGTACAGTGATATCATTTAAGTATAGAAAAAAATGCTGGCACTTTGAGATAAAATATAGAAATATATAATGTAGATATAGAAAGCAAGCTAAGGGTTTTACAAAACTCTTGGGAGTGCACAGTGAAAGGTATATCTATTAATGTGTGGGGAATACATTATTATTCTGCATCAGAGACAAGGAGATGACTTGTGTATGTACACTTATAAAGTTCTGTAGATGTGTGAATATTGTATTCTGGATATACCAAAAGCTAGAACCCAAGGACAATATAAATTACAGTAAATGTTAAAAATTGGTTGCCAGTTTCTTGTAACTTTAAGTACCTATTTGGCATTACCTATAATTACCTAATTACCTGTAATAGCTTTTTCTCCAAAACAAAAAAATCCCCATTGTGTTTGGCTTAGGGGAACTGACTTTTGGTATATTTTGTATATGTTTCTTCTGCTGAAAGACAAGTGATAGTTTGAAATTATGGTGGTGCTGGAGTTATTACCTGTGCCCAAAGTTATGACCTTTGCAACATTTCCACAATCATGTGATTAAAATTTAGGTGGCTGACAGCATGCCTGCCCTTACAATCATGGGGGTATTGGACCTTTCCCACCTCCCTATTTCCTCTCAATCTAGGTCAGCCTGCACAGCAACACTTAGCAGAAGTAGATGCCCATGGCTTTCAGCCATCTGAGCCAACTGCCATCATCCCAGGCTTCTATGTCAACCCTAAAGCCATCTCTGCCCTCTGAAATAGTGCCTAGTTACATTCTCCAAGGCCTGTGAAACTTGGGGAAGAGTGCAATTGGCCCTGCTGCTCAGCACTCCTGAGGATCTGCAGCACACTGCTAACCTTCAGGCATTCTTCTCCTTCTGTTGAGATGCCTACATAGCTTATCCAGACAGCTCCTGGTTGCACCATGCCTTCTTTCCTGGATCCTCTTCACATGCAACTTTGGAAGCTTCTGAAAGCCCTGAGCAGCTTCTGAAGCAGTGGTGGGTTGCCTCCGGTTCACACCGGTTTTATAGAACCGGTAGTAAAACTGGTGGGAGGCTCCCCTTACCAACCCCGACATCTTCAAAACGCTTCTGCGCATGTGCAGAAGCTTCTGTGCATGCGCAGAAGGGCACGCGCACGTGCGAGCGAAGCAAGCACACACGTGTGGCCCTGATGCAAACCGGTAGTAAAGGTAAGTAGAACCCACCCCTGTTCTGAAGGCTTCCAAAGAATGGAGTTTGTTTGTGCATGGCTTCTGAAGGCTTTTAAAGTTGTGTGGGATTTCTAGAGGATTCCAAAGTCACCCAGGGCTTCTGAAGAATGGAGCCTGTTTGCATGGTGCTTCCAGAGGCTTCTAAAGCTGAAAGCAAGTAGACTCCAGGAAAGAAGGCCTGGAACTGCCTTGAGTAGGTTGTGCAACTTCTCAACAGCAGGAAAAAAATTTCTTTAAGATAAGCAGTGCACAGCAGATCCTTGGGAGTGCTGGGCAGTAGGGGCAATTGCACTGTTCTCCAAGTCTCACAGGCCTATGGCAAGGCATTATTTTGGAGTAAGAGAGGTGACTCTAGTGCTGACAAAGGATAAGATTCTTGGAAGCGAGATTGCCCAAGGTTAGTGACAGCTGTCAGAGACTGATGAAGGCCTATTTCAGATCCAGTTTTCAGATTCAGTTTTAGTGCTGCCACTGAGTACTGGTGTGGAGGGCCAGGCTATGATGGCTGAGGCTTTGTATCACACTGCAACAACCCCCCCCACAAGCTTGTGCACTGCCTGCACTGGATCCCCCCAAGGCCTCTCCCAACTTAATAACCCATTTGATTGCTTAATGACCTCAAGTAAGAGAGATGGGATTGTGGTTGATGAGTGAAGTGGATATGTAAGCATCTCATTTAATGATTTTTGACTCATTTAATGATTTATAAATTCAGGCTCAGTTGTGGCCATAAGTCAAGGACTACCTGTATGAGAAAGCTTCATGTATACATGCTTTAATCCCATTCACTCTTGGCTTTAAGATTGACCTCTTGAAGTCCCAGATTGACCACAAATCAATTTAAGATTGACCTCTTGAGGAGCCAGATTGTTGGGGGCAATATGCTGACTCTGCAAACCACTTAGAGAGGGCTGAAAAGCACCATGAAGTGGTGTATAAGTCTAAGTGCTATTGCTATTGCTCTTTGCACATCTTTTGGTGTGTGGGGGGGATGACTTCCCACTCATGCCTTTGATGGATGAATCTGAGGAAGATAATATGCTTTTGTTGCCACATCAGTGTTCTTTTCTAAATGAATGTTCTACCAAGGGCATTGTCAAGAAAGACATTTAAGAGTTAATTATGAGCTCCATATGGAGACCTATGTAATATTAAACATCAAAAGATGGATGGTTTTACCAAGAGCAAGTAACATTTCCTATCTGATGTAAGTGTAAAAACTTAATGCCAAAGAATGAACCTTTTAATTAAGATGTTCTGTGCTTGAATGATGTCTAAAAAATGAGTAAAGTTGCAAATTAAGTTAATTGGGACCAGTTGAGATGTTAACATAAATGCCACAAATGAGAATGCTGAAATGTTAAGATACTGCTTGACCCTCAGAGGACATTATGATTAAAAATCACAATTCTCTCGATAAATGAACAACACGAGCCCTCACCCTTTGGCCTAACTCAATGGAGAACATTTTAGGTGAAAATCTGCTCTTCGTTTTAGCAGCATCATGTTTTACTCTTTTTACCCAACAATACTAATTGTGAAACTTTTCTTCACTTGGCAAAATTCCAAATATATATTAACAAGAACTGCATAGTTCATGCCAGCCTTCTTCAACCTCACATTCTCCAAACATATTGTGGTACAGCTCCCAGTGTTCCCGGCAAGAAAGGCCAATGATTATGAATTGCATGTATTAGCTCTTCCCGTTCCCCAGGCTGCTTAGAGTCTCAGCGCCCGAGTCTCCGGCTGATGTTATGTAATGCCAGGTCCGTGGTAAATAAAGCCCCCCTCATTTGTGATCTTATTCAGGAGGGGGGAGCGGACCTGGCAGGTATCACGGAGACCTGGTTGGGCCATGAGGGGGGAGTTCCCCTGGTGGAGATGTGCCCATCAGGCTTCCGGGCATTTCATCAGCCGAGAGCTCAGGGCAGGGGCGGGGGGGTGGCGGTCATTCTAAAAGAAGGTCTTGATCCGAGGGAGACCACTGTACCTCAGATAGCCGGATGTGAGTCCCTTTTTGTGAAGTGGGGTCGCGGGGTGCAGATGGGTCTGTTGATCACGTACCTGGCTCCCTGCCACGTGGCAACGACCCTGCCCGAGCTCCTCAATGTTATAGCCGAGGTGGCGGCTGATACCCCCAGACTTGTGGTCATGGGGGATTTCAACCTGCCATCCATCGGTGAAACATCTGAGGTAGCTCGGGAGTTCATGGCTTCCATGACGGCCATGGACCTGACCCAAGTAATTCACGGCCCTACTCATATGGGGGGACACACTCTGGACCTAGTTTTTATCTCTGGTCAGTGGTTGAGTGGCCTCGATATAGGGGATGTAGATATCGAACCCTTGTCATGGTCTGACCACTCGCTCCTTCGACTTGACTTTCTGACCGCCGTACCCCATCGCAGGGAGGCGGAACCGACCAGGTGGTTCCGCCCCAGGCGCCTGATGGACCCTGATAGGTTCCAGATGGAGCTTGGGCCATTTCCTGAGACTCTAGCTCATGACTCGGCTGATGACCTGGTGGCCGCCTGGGATAGGGCGGCTGCCGGGGCTTTGGACCGGGTCGTGCCTTTGCGGCCTCTGACCCGGCACCGAACTCACTTAGCTCCTTGGTTTTCCGAGGAGCTGAGGGAGATGAAGCGCCGGAAAAGACGCCTAGAGAGCAGTTGGAGGGCCAGTCGTTCCGAGTCTGACTTGACACTGGTAAGGTCTCATATTAAGACCTACCTAGTGGCGATAAAAGCGGCGAAATCTAGCTATTTTGCCGCTCTTATCGCGTCATCAGATAACCGCCCAGCCACCCTGTTTAGGGTGACCCGCTCCCTCCTCCATCTGGGAGCGCGGGAGGACCCCTTGCAGGGCCGAGCTGAGGATTTTGTACAGTATCTGGATGATAAAATAACTCAGATTCGGGAAGACTTGGCCGCCGACTGGGTTAGTTCAGACGAGATGACTGAGGCAGGCCTTGAGAGTGTTATCTGGGAGGAGTTTGATCCTGTGGCTCCCGAGGACATGGACAGGATCTTGGGACGGCTGAACGCAACCACATGTTTATTGGACCCGTGTCCCTCCTGGTTGGTGCTGGCTTCCCGGGAGGTTACACGAGGCTGGCTCCAGGGGATTATTAACGCTTCTTTGAGCGAGGGTGTCCTGCCGGCCGCCTTGAAAGAGGCGGTGGTGAGGCCTCTCCTCAAGAAGCCATCCCTGGATCCGGCTATTTTGGCTAACTATCGTCCAGTCTCCAACCTTCGCTTTATTGCGAAGGTTGTTGAGAGTGTGGTGGCGCGACAGCTTCCCCAGTACCTGGATGAAGCTGTCTATCTGGATCCGCTCCAGTCCGGCTTCAGACCTGGGTACAGCACGGAAACGGCATTGGTCGCGTTGGTGGATGATCTCTGGAGGGCCCGGGATAGGGGTTATTCCTCTATCCTGGTCCTATTAGACCTCTCAGCGGCTTTTGATACCATCGACCATGGTATCATGTTGCGCCGGCTGGAGGGACTGGGAGTGGGGGGCACTGTTTTGCGGTGGTTCTCCTCCTATCTCTCCGACCGGTCGCAATCTGTGTTGACAGGGGGGCAGCGGTCGACCCCAAGGCGCCTTGTTTGTGGGGTGCCGCAAGGGTCGGTCCTCTCGCCCCTCCTGTTCAACATTTATGTGAAGCCGCTGGGTGAGATCATCCGTGGTTTTGGGGTGGAGTTCCATCAGTACGCTGATGACACTCAGCTGTACATTTCCACCCCAGACCATCCCAATGATGCCTTGGAAGTGATGTCCCAGTGCCTGGAGGCCGTGCGGGTCTGGATGGGGAGAAACAGGCTTCGACTCAACCCTTCCAAGACCGAGTGGCTGTGGCTGCCGGCGTCCCGGTATAGCCAGCTGACGCCATCGCTGGTTATTGGGGGCGAATCATTGGCCCCCACAGAGAGGGCCCGCAACTTGGGTGTCCTCCTGGATGCGCGGCTGTCCTTAGAAGGGCATATGACAGCCGTGGCCAGGAGGGCTTTTTGTCAGGTTCGCCTGATACGCCAGTTGCGTCCCTTTCTGGACCGGGACTCCCTACGCACGGTCACTCAAGCACTCGTCACTTCTCGTCTGGACTATTGTAACGCTCTCTACATGGGGCTCCCCTTGGGGTGCACCCGGAGGCTCCAACTGGTGCAGAATGCGGCTGTGCGGGGGATTATGGGAGCGACGGGGCGCTCCCATGTGACTCCTCTCCTGCGCGAGCTGCATTGGCTTCCGGTGGACTTCCGGGTGCGCTTCAAGGTGTTGGTGATTACCTTTAAAGCGCTCCATGGCCTAGGGCCAGGGTACTTACGGGACCGCCTTCTGCCACCAATAGCCTCCCACCGGCCGGTTCGCTCCCACAGAGAGGGTCTCCTCAGGGTGCCGTCGGCCAGACAATGCCGGCTGACGACCCCCAGGAGGAGAGCCTTCTCTGTGGTGGCACCTACCCTATGGAACAATCTACCCCCAGAGATACGAGTGATCTCCGACCTCCGGATTTTTCGTCGGGCCCTAAAAACTCATTTTTTTCAACTAGCTGGTCTGTCCTGATTTTAGGGTTAGTTTTAAAATTTTTAAAATTTTAATATTTATTTTAATTGACAAGTTTTAAATTATGAGCCAAATTTATAAATTATCTTAATTTTATTTTAATTGTGATGTTTGTATAGATGTTTTTTATCTGGCTGTTCACCGCCCTGAGTCCGAAAGGAGAAGGGCGGTATAGAAATGCGAATAAATAAATAAATAAATAAATTATATATATTATATAATTGTATGAATTAGTGGGAAAAAATGGTACACTATATGTAAATTTTATGTATGCATCTGAATTGCCCATGAGCTCTGATATAATCTAGTTGGTTTAGCATAACATACACTTCCTAACAATATATGATAATTATTTTTAAATAGGAATGAATCACAGATTACAGATATATAGATTACATGTCACATGTTGTATATTTATTTCAGGAAACAATAACTGAATATCTATGCATTTGAGATGCTATATCATACACATAGGTGTTTTTATTTGCAGTTTTATGCAAATTTATTAGTCCATGATGGAATCCCTGGATCTCTCTCTCTCTCTCTCCCTCTCCCTCCATCCCTCCCTCCATCCCTCCTCTCGTCTGCCTGCCTGCCTGCCTGCCTATATCTATCTATCTATCTATCTATCTATCTATCTATCTATCTATCTATCTATCTGTCTGTCTGTCTGTCTGTCTGTCTGTCTGTCTGTCTGTCTGTCTGTCTGTCTATCTATCTATCTATCCAGTGGTGGGATTCTGCCGGTTCTAGGTGGTTCGGCCGAACCGTTTGCTAAATTGCTGGCTCGCCCGCCCCTTGCCCCGTCCCTCCGCACCACTATTTATTGCCAATAAATAGTGGTGGGTGAGGGGCGGGCGAGCCAGCAATTTAACAAACGGTTCGGTGTTTTTTTGTAATTTTATTGGCCCGCGGAGTTTCAGCATAGGCTAATTAGCCCGTTGATTAGATAGGCCTCCCGACTCTCAGCTGATTTGCTCTCAGCTGTTTTGCTCAGGGCTCTGCTGCTTGCTTGCAAAGAGTGCTAGAGAAGATTTTTTTTCCCCTAGCTAGGCTGAAAAGCGAAACTGAAAGTAAAGCAGGCTTTGCTGTTGCTGCAAGTTGAAAAATTAGGCAGGCAGATTTCTTTTCTTTTTCCTCACTAAAAAAGGTAGGTGCAAACAATGGGAAATTTAGGGAAAAAGAGGAGAGTTCAAGATTTTAAAAAACAAAAGAAAAAACTAGGGAATTGTAATAATTGAGATACTATTAATTGTATATTGTGTTGAAAGCAGAAATGGTTTAAGTTGTGGTTTGGAGGAATATATGGGGGAAATTATTTGGTTTATTATTATTGGTAAATATAATTAATTGATTTGTAAGAAATTGGATTGCATGGAAATAATTGGAATATTCATGTTCATATTGATTAATATACAAAAAAGATAGTTATATAACTAATTGATTTATATTAAAATGTTGAATTTATATTAAACAACTGTAATATTACATAATTAACCAATATGAGGATGGATATAAAAATAGATGACAATGGGAAGGGGTATAATATAGAATAGAACAGAAAATTGAATTTGATTAAGATTAGAGATGAGGATGAAGGGTAATATTGTTTTTTTAAAAAATAGATAAGGAATAAATATGGCAAAAAGGAAATATAGAAATTGTAAATTGAATTGAAATGACTAAACACTGTTTAAATTTGTGAACTGGCCAAATACTCTGTTCAAAGAAAATATATTGTATGTTTGTATGTGTATTTCTAATTATTGCTATTTATTCATATTTGTTCTCTTTTATTCTTTAAAGTTTAACAATTCATTCTTTATCTTAATATCTTTATATTTGTTTGGGGTTGCCTTTCTTCCATTTCATCTTTTTTACTGTACAGCAATCTTTCTCCTCAAACCTACCACCTCTCTATTTTCTTTCCTTCTTACTTTCTTCCCCCCCCGCTTCTTCTCTTCCCTACTTCCTCTTCCTTTCTCCTTCTCCGCCTCTCTTCCTCCCTCTCTTACCCTCACTCCTACTCTAATTTCCCTTCCCTTCCTTCCTTCTCTTCCTTCCTTCCCTCTCTCTCCTTCTTTCTTCCATCTCTCTTCTCCTTCCTTCATCCCTCTCTATTGCTGTATCCTTTTGTGCATATGGATTACTCAGAGAGCTGAAAAAGTTATTTTTGACTGGTCCTTGCACTTTTGACCACTCCTCGAACTTATGACTGTCCTCACATTTTACGTTTTTTGCCCTATCTTGTCACTATGGTGAAGAGAAGCAGTTGTGAAATGAGTGACACGGTTGTAAGAATGCTACAATGGGCATAAATGATGACCAGTCATAAGGGTGAGGACCGGTCAAAAGTGTGCAGACCTGTCAGAAATCACTTTTTTCAGCCCTCTGGGTACTCCTTTTGTGCATATGGACTACTCAGAGGGCTGAAAAAATTATTTTTGACTGGTCCTCACACTTTTGACCAGCCCTCGAACTTACGACTGTCCTCACATTTTACGTTTTGCGCCCTATCTTGTCACCGTGGTGAAGACAAGTAGTGGTGAAATGACTGACACAGTTGTTAAGAATGCCGCAACAGGCATAAATGTGAGGAAGGTCATAAATGCAAGGATCGGTCAAAAATGTGAGGACCAGTCAGAAATGACTTTTTTCAGCCCTCTGAATAGTTCCTATGTGCATATGGACTAGTCAGAAGGCTGAAAAAGTTATTTTTGACCGGTCCTCGCACTTTTGACCAGTCCTTGAACTTACGACTGTCCTCACATTTTACGTTTTATGCCCTATCTTGTCACCATGGTGAAGAGAAGTAGTGGTGAAATGACTGACACGGTTGTTAAGAATGCCGCAACGGGCATAAATGACCAGCTAGCCATGCCCACCCAGTCACATGACCACCAAACCACACCCCCAACTAAGCCACGCCCACAGAACTGGTTGTTAAAAAAATTGAATCCCACCACTGTATCTATCTATCTATCTATCTATCTATCTATCTATCTATCTATCTATCTATCTATCTATCTATCATCTATTGGGTGGCTCAGCAGTGGGTGCCAGGGATCATTTTAAAAAGTAACTTCCTTTCTCTCCATCTATTCAAAGGCAGATTTCATCAATACATTCTTTTGTGCTGTTAAGGATTTCACTGTGAGTGATCAGTGACAATATCCCATCAGCAGGAGGAGCATTATTAAAGTAAAGGTTAGGCAATGTAATGTTTGAACCAACTAGGATGATCCACAATCTAGTTACATGAAGAAGCTGTTTGTAAAAAGTGGTGCTCTGAAGTAGAAGGCTTTTCTCAGATTGTTATCAGATTGACAAAAAGCATTTTTTTCCTAAAAAGAGAATAATTCTTTTTCTGAAATGATTTTTAAATTGAGGGGAATTAAATCTTCCTTCTTTGCCACTCACTGGGCCCCACAGCTATAGAGGGTAGTAAGTAGTACAGGGGAAAAATGGAGTAGACAGACTGATCCCCAGTGGTACATTTTCTTTAAGAAATGCTGCATTTGCAATCCTCCAAAGAAAAATTATTGAAGTAGGCTTATTAAAACTATGAAGTTACAGTGTGCTATTCCATGCAATTCTGTTTTTAAATCTGAATTACTAGTTGAAAAACTTACATTTAGATTCTCTCTGCCTTTATAAATGTATCTTGCAGAAAAAAAATAATCCAATGTTAATTTAGTAAAAAGCAGAATGAAGCATTTACAAACGACTCTGCTGCTTTTTTAAACCATTTTTTCATTAATGCATGTTGTAACATACAAAGAAAATACAAAAGCAAATAGTAGGAAATTTGACTCTCCTTTTTTTATTTGTATTCTTTAATGGAGTGAAATGATTGAATGTGAAATCAGAAGAAAGCTTCCTTGATTTCAGTGCTACTTATTCCCAATTTAAAAGTGCTGAAGGATTAGCAAACTGTCTAGGAGAAATAGATTTGAGGAAGGGGTCATTTTGGAAAATCTTTCAATCTCCCTCCCTCCTGCCCTCTCTCTCTCTATTTCCACCACTAGTTCCCCGAAGCTCTTATTTTTGTATGTTTCCATGGATGTTTGTATTATTAAAGGGACTTTTCGACAAACAGTATATAATTTCAAGAATTGGTCCTGATCCTGGCTAGGCTGAAAGCCTAATGTACTTCTGCAATCCCGTAAACTTGGCAGAGATTTCCAGATGGCAAAGAGCAAAGCAGGAACACAGGAATGCTGTCTTCCTTGTCACAGGAGATCATTGCAACAAGGAAGAGTTTGTTTAAGCAGCTCATCCCTGGTTCCCTCTGTTTCTGCACAAACAAGTGAAGGCAGGGGAGAACATTCCACAGAAGTGATCCTGACTTTAAGCCTTTCAAGAATGTATCCAGTTGAGAAAGAGGAGATAGTTCAACAGTATTATTGCAGAAGAAGGTGAGGAGGTGGGGTGGGGGGAATAAGGTGTAACGTTTCTTTCAGGTGAGCTCAAGTGATCAAAGGATATAATAGACCTTTTGTTACTATGTACAAAGAATGTAGAAAGCTTAACCTTTGCCTTTGATGGCGTGTCTTTTTTAATGTCATATCAACTTTGAATGCTAACAAACCTTTCTAATAAGGATTATAAGGTTTTGAAGAGGGGGGGCAAGGGGCTGACATCCCTCATCTAAAGTACTTGACTTCAGAAACCAAAGAGAAAGCAGAAAGTTATATTACCTATACCTATAACAATTCCACATAATTGTTGTTCCCCCATTTGCTTTAACATTTCACTTTTTTTGAAATTTGGATATCAAGTCAATATCCGTGGGGCGAGATCATCCGTGGTTTCAGGGTGAAGTACCATCAGTATGCTGATGACACCCAGTTGTACATCTCCACCCCGGACCACCCCAACGATGCCCTTGAAGTGATGTCCCGGTGCCTGGAGGCCGTACGGATCTGGATGAGGAGAAACAGGCTCAGGCTCAATCCAAGACTGAGTGGCTGTGGTTTCTGATGTCCCAATATAGTCAGCTGGTGCCATTGCTGACTATTGGGGGCGAATCATTGGCCCCCACAGAAAGGGCTCGCAACTTGGGCGTCCTCCTGGATTCACGGCTGTCTTTAGAAGAGCACTTGACGGCCGTGACTGGGAGGATTTTTCTTTTTTCTTTTTTTTTTTATTGAAAAAGTTTTCAAATACAAATTTTTCCCCCATTTTTCTCCCCCCCTCCTCCCTAACCCCCCTTCACCACCCATCCCCCCCTGTGACTTCTTCATAACAAAAACCTAATTCATAACAGATTATATAATATTTTACCATCCCCTTACTCCCTCCTGATTTTTCATCAGGTTCGCCTGATCCGCCAGTTGCATCCCTTTCTAGATGGGGACTCTCTACACACAGTCACTCATGCCCTCGTCACCTCTCATCTGGACTATTGTAACGCTCTCTACATGGGGCTCCCCTTGAGGTGCACTCGGAGGCTCCAACTGGTGCAGAGTGCAGCCACGCGGGTGGTTATGGGAGCGACGTGGAGTTCCCATGTAACACCTCTCCTGCGTGAGCTGCACTGGCTCCCGGTGATCTTCCGAGTGCGCTTCAAGGTTCTGGTTGTCACCTTTAAAGCGCTCCATGGCTCAGGACCTGGTTATCTATGGGACCACCTGCTACCACCAATAGCCTCCCACCGGCCAGTATGCTCCCATAGAGAGGGGCTCCTCCAGGTGCCGTCGGCCAAACAATGTTGACTGGTGGCCCCTAGGGGGAGAGCCTTCTCTGTGGGGGCACCTACGATCTGGAATGAGCTCCCCCCGGAGATACGGAGGATCCCGGATCTGCGCACCTTCCGTCGCGTGCTTAAGACTTTTTTATTTCATCAAGCTGGCCTGGCCTAAATCTTCTCCCCTTCTTAAATGTAAATTTTAATTTGTTTTTAAATTATGGGGTATTTTAAATTCAGCCAAATTATTTAATTCATTTTTAATTTATTTTAAATTTTTGTATTTATGTGTTTTATCTTGTGGCTGTTCACCACCCTGAGTCCTTCGGGAGAAGGGCGGTATAGAAATTTAATAAAATAAAATAAAATAAATAAATAAATAAATAAGTCTCTTGCAAGAGGGCTGTCAATACTTCACCATGTTTTCTGAATATCTTATTCACTGTCCTCTCATTCCTAACAATATCATTCATTGTTGGTAAGAGGCAAAAGAACATTTCTGATATTCATGGGGGGGGGGTTGTTGTTGTTCCCAAAGAAAAATATGCCAAAAAGACACTTCCTCCCCAGTCATGCTATGGTTGGCTTTCTGAAATTCTATTAATTCTTCTTAAAATAATTGAGGTGAACAAGTTCCATGTATCCATGCACAACTGAAATAATGCATTCCAGTGTTTTACCCAAAAGTGCTTTTTCCAAACACAATTGGACTTCATTGTTTTCCTTGAAGACATTTCACATCACATCCAAGAAGTTTCCAGCTGCTTTTTGAAAAAGCACCTTTGGGACAACCATGACCTGGATGACTGAGAATCTCCATAGACATCCAGTGTTTTACGTCTGGCTGGCAAGGTCATATCACCAAAGTTCTTCAAAAAGCACTGGCATCTATTGGTGACAAAGATTCCACTCAAGTTATACTAACACATTTCCTAGTGGAGGAAGGAAGTGTTTAAACCATAATCTGGCGAGAGAGAAAAAAAACTCCTAAATATTTCCAAGAATATTTTCAACTGCATTCATCCTAGTGAAATGCCAAATTTGGAGTTTCACTGGGTAAGGAACAGATTTGAGGGCCACAGTTGGGGAACAACACTGGTGGGAAAAGGATGTAATTCTCCATCCTACTTGATCTCTTGTGCTTTAAAAAAACACCTACTTTGTTAGGATGCCATCAAAAGATGGCCTGTGCTATAGGGGTATTCAGAGTTAGAAAGAACTCTATATATTAAAATGGAAGCCCATGGTGAGGAAATCAGGAGCTAATGGGATCATTAGAAAGTTACTACTTAGATTCCTATCTCTTATTGATGATACGATATTGTGGCAAGTGCTTTGCAAGTTACCAAAATGCATAACTGCCTACAAAGGTCTGAACTTTAATCAATATTTTGATTACAACCACCTGACAAACATCTGGTTGGATAGTTGCACTCATCTTCTGTTGATGTCCAGATTGTGGAATTATTTTTGGGTGTGATCCATTTTAAATGTTTAACCATGGGACTTTTAACCTTTCACATATCCCCCAACCCAATTCCCTACATATGGTCTCAAGATTGTATGTTTATGCTTATAAACAATTAGGCAATGTGAATTAGATAATTTTTCATCATAAATTGACCCAATAGATTATATTAGCTCTCTAGACTCCCACTGTCTTGGGACCAATGCTCCTGATTATTATGTATTTTGTTTCTCCTGCACAGGGAACTTTGGGACCAGCTGTTCTTGAGAAGCATGTTGCAATTGTTCTTTCCAGTGATACTTTCCATATCAAATTCAACATAATGAAGAGTGGTGAGCAGCCATTCCCCAAGCTGTGCTGAGTTACAAGTGAATAGCAAATCATCTTAAAATACAGTGTGACTTTCTGCAACAGAAAAACTCTGTTGACTCCCTTTTTAACCAACTGCACTGAAGCCAAAGAATTTTGTTTGGTTACATCATTGTACGCAGATATGTTACCAGCATAACTTTGAGAGTGGCCACTCACCACTCTTTGCTTATTGAATAATTCACAGGAGTTTATAGCCTGAACAGAGTTAACAGGAAGCATGAATCTTTCAGATAGCACACATCTCACTTTGTCTCTCAATGTTATTTTCTACTTGCCAGAATATTCTTACTATATGGCCTGGTTTTCTCTGTTATTAAAAAAAAAAAAAGTTAGATCCTTAACACTGTTAAGAATGCTGCTTGTAGTGTTGTGACACTACTTCCTTGACTGGCTCTAGGAAATCTTCCAGAATCTAGGCCTTGGATGATCTCGAAAAAAGATAAACAAGCTTGGATCTTTTTAGTATTTGTTCAAGTAGAAATTCCAGAACTGTGGGTTATACTATCATAGGAAATTGAAAATCCTCTCAGAAGAAAGCATTGGAAGGCACTTCCATATTGCTGCTAAGAAAGTACCAATGTGTTCTCATATCAGTTGAACTAGACTCAAGGAAGTCTTTATTTTTGCTTTAATAGGGAAATATATTTCCATAAATATTTTTCAATGTTCATGTTTTCCCTCAAGAGACTGGGATTGACATACAGGTTACCTTCCTTTTATTAGTTGTGCCTTCAATGTTACTTTCTTGCCAAGGTCTATCTGATGATGGTGAGGAGTAACGGAGTAATGGTTAAGGCCTCTACTTGCCAAGGCTAAGAAAATTTTACTCAATTTATACATTGCTAATCTATGTAGTCAATACAGCAAAACAAATTTCTCTGAATAAAACATCTTGCAAAAACAATGGCATTGAATTGACTGCCTCCAGCCCATTTCTGTGGAAGATTTAGTGGTTTGCTTATGGAAATGCTTATGGAAACTGAACTTCTTACAGCCAATAAATCAACTGTCTTCCCCCATATTATTTTTTATTCAAACATGATGGCTGGTTCTAATTCCTGTCTTACTATTCCACTGTTATAACCTAAATTAGAAATTAAATTACTTTAAGACTAATCTAAATGCAATCTAAAACTAAAAACTCAAATGAGCTTCTTTATAGGATATGCCAAGTAAAATTGAATGATACACATCAACCTGGATGAATAAATGCCATTGATTGGTTTCTTCACTGTTATGAAGTTGCTCTTCACTCTTGTAGACCTTTGTGTCATCTTCCTGGAAGATTGATAAACACACAGAGAGAAGCAAAACTATTACATTACCAACAACCTCTGCTTCTCTCTAACTTTGAGCCAGTTGCCAGATACTCCAGCAAGCTGCCCTCACTGTTGTGATAATGGGAACGATTTTGAGAGACAAGGAGAAGAAATGCTGCCTAGGAAACAATCAAATAAAAGTGGGAGGAGCCAACAATTGCTTAATGGGCAAAGAAAAAAATGGATCCACCCTAACATTTCAGACTTAAAAGTGACAGTGGGAGATCTGTATTTTCAAACTTGCAAGATTCTGTTAATATAACCTTTCAATAAATTAGAATTAGTTCACCTGATGCATTTCCCATCTGATTTATCTGGGATGTCTGGCATTGTTTTTTTTCCCCATTGGCTGTGATAAACTCATAGTTTTTAGAACTGGTGCTTGAACTTAGGGCAGGGGTATCAAACTGGTGGCCCACCGACCAGATGTGTCATTCACAGGCCATGCTCACCCCAGCTCCATGAAGTGAAAAGTTGTGATACATCACGTGACAGCAGTGTGATGCCACAAGTTTGATACCTATGCATTAGTGCTTCCCTCTCCAACTTTTTCCTGATGGTTCCTACATTTTACAATACAATTTGACCGGAGATAAAAGACTAGGTTACTCCTAATATATGTAAGAATTTTTAGAAGGTGCTTTAGGATCAAATGGGCTAAAATCATTCTGTTCCTGCTGTTATTACCATAATTGTTATTGTTATCATTTGAGATAGGTGTTAGAGTCAGAGAAATAATTGGATCTTGCGAAATAACGCAAGATTGATCCCTCTTGTCATAATAACACCACCATGATACTGTAACATAATAAACATGTTCAGCAGTCAAGTAAAGTAATAGTAAGATTTGTTTTTGAATTTCTAATGGAGATAGAGATCCAAGAGACACATTCCATGCATAGAATGTAATAATAATAACAGCGAATCTTTACCACCACTGGAATTTTGTAATTCAGACAGTCAGTCCTGTCAATTCTTCTCTCTACCTTTTCCAGGCTCTGCTGGTCAATCTTCTGGTCAAAATGTCCATATTTGATGTGTCTATTGTGGGGTGTCATATTTGATGTGTCTATTGTGGGGTTTCAAGTCAACCAGTGCTGCCCAACTGGTTTAGCAACTGGGTTCCAGAAATCCCAACCTTGGCTGTAGGCTGGTGAAGGCCATGGCAGAACAATTGGACAGAGTCACTCTAAAGTTTTTGGTTTTTTTTGTTTGCTCTTTGGCAAACTTGCTGATTATTTTTAACATGTCTGATCTTCTAGCAGCTACGTTCTCATTCAAGAGCACAGAAGGCCACTTACACACTTCTGTGACCTCCATTCTGTGACATCAATCACTACTGCCATTAATTCACTGTGCATGTCAGGACTTATGTCTTTATGGCCCCATCCTTCAAACTCAACAACTTGTTCAATACAAGATCTTATTTTGCAAGAGGGTCCAGGTGACTATAGTGATCAAAACACTATAAATGTGCTTGATGTCTATTATATACATGACAGACATGCACATCTGATGCTAAATTGCTTTTTGTCCTAGGGCTTTCAAGGGAGTTATGGTGGTCAGAGTTGGCCTTCTGAGAGCAGCCATAAGGACTCTTAGAGAGGATACAAAATTCCTGGCTATAGGTTGGTGGCAGTGGTGAAATCTGAACCAGTTTGCTACCAGTTTGCTGGCTGCACATGCGCGCTGCATACACAGTGCACACCAAATGCAGGCTGTGCATGCACATATGCATGGTGCACACAAAACACACGCTGCATGCACACATGCACACTATGTGCCAAACGGCTTCAGAATGTAAGTATAACAGCGAGGGGGAGGGGAACAGCTGTGCCACGTGATTTAGATTCACTAGAAAGCAGGATTTCCTACTTTCTATAGATTTTAAATCGTGCTGCACAGCTGATTGTTGGAAATACTGGTTTGGAGGAACTGGTAGGGTTTTTTTTTTACTACTGGTTCACCCAAACCGGTAGTTTTTATCACTACTGGTTCACCTGAACTGGTGCGAACCGGTTGGATTTCACCACTGGTTGGTGGGGGAAATGGCAGTCTATCTGCTGAATGACCTCTGGCATATTGTCAGGATCATTCAGTGACAGCTTGGAGGGTTCAAAATAATCTATCCTATTCTTTAGAGGGTGATGATTACTTCTGTAAAATCACATCTGTAATTGTTGTAGTCACTGTTTGGGAAGATCAGCTGATTTCATAATTGCACCGGGGTGGTGGCAGCCAGTTATCACTATGAATTTACCCAAACACTAACTAGTTAAGTTGTTCTCTATATACCCTCTGGATATTCTTTCTTTGCACAAACTATTTTTGTCTTTTATTTTTCTGGCCAGATGGGCCCATTTCAAGACAAAAGTTGAACTATAATAACACATCATTGTTATAATTTTAATTCCCCTGGGGTTAAAGTAAGATCTATTGACATTTTTGGGGAAAGAAATATGATGCTAGGAGCTGGCCTTTGGTTTCCTTTGGTGTTTTTCTTTCTTTACTTCCAATCAATAATACTTCTTGTTTAATTCTAATGAACCCAGAATCATCGGGAGACCCAGACCTGATGAGTAACTCAGAACAAATAAAAGTGACATAGAAAGCAAGGGAGGTGACACTATCTGTAGAAATACGACAAATTATTATTGACCCCAGCAACACTAATCCAAAATTTAACTTCCAGAGGAAGGATCACATTGTGAATGAATGCCCTGGATTAGGAAAGAAAAGATCAGAGGAAACAGCATGTGAAATTGGAATAGGTTTGGGAAGATAATAAATTCCATCAAGACTCTTTAAAAATTACTGGTCCAATGAGATAGAATTATTAAAAGAGAATAGAATTTAGGATATCATTACTTAGGACTCGAGATCTCTCACCCTATTAAAGTCGAGCATCTGGTAAACCATTGGACAGCCATATTAATGGACTTAACTGCAGGCTAGACAGCACAAAGTTCTGTTGGTGCTATTCTGCTTTAGCAACAATATTGTTGATTGGTGTCCTCACAGATTTAATGTGGGACAATTTACAGAAAGGGATTGGTGAATTCCTTGCTCACAGTATAACACCCACCAATTGCTCACCCTGAGGGAGGAGACCCTTTTTGTCAGCTTGGTCCTTCATTTGTGTGAAGTAGACAATATTTTCCAGCTTCAGCAAATAGAACAACCATCCTCCTTAGAACAAGTCTAATACCTGAGCCACAGAGATCTAGTTAAGTCTGAAGACTCAGTTCTTCCTGATTATTCTTGGTACTCTTCAGGATAACACCACTAACTGCTTGTTGGTTCAGAGATACTTTAAAAAAAACACAGATGTCTGATGATCTTGTAAAATGAGCCTTTGTTCTCTAAGATCTGTGTTTTGTGAAGCACCAGTCAGGTGTAATGCAAGCAGGTGCCTCTGACAGAGTTAGGCGCTCTTTGTTCCCTACTGCCAAAGCCAAAAATGGAGAGGAGTGTGTTCACAGCAATCAAAGTAGAAGCTGGGCACATGCCAGCGCCTGGTCACACGATATCCCACATCATGTAGGAGATGTTACAGACCATTCATCTGACATGATTTGGGCAGTGAGAAAGATGAAAAAAAAATTAAGCTGAAATAAATAAAGTTGAAGATAGGCTACCTCCATTACATGAAATAATGTTTTGAGGATAGGTACTCTAAAAATGAGTTTTAAGCATCTTTGTGCCATAACTGTCATGATGTGGTAAGAGCTCTTTGTTGTTTCCTCTATTTCCTTCACTAGAATTTTCCATTTACAGTGTAAGAACGGGGAATTTAAAGAATCTTCCCATTCTTTCGTCCTCCAAAGCACTAAATTACTCATGTGTACTTTTAAAAAACTGAAATGTGTTATCAATAATTTTGGAACAGAAGGGGAATTTGCAGTTCATAACCGAAGCCCCAGTCACAAGTCCCTATCATGCATATCTACATACAAAGTAGTCTGATTTGATTTGAAATTCAGAATTTGGCTCAATCTGATGCATAACCTTAGTTTTAAGCTATTTCTTCGAATTTGCAATCCGTTCCACAATATTCTTTTTGTGGTCGTGCAATATTTTACTCATAAAATATAGCTTCCTACAAATCCAAGGAATAAAACCCCTTTTATTTTGAAAAGAATCCACATATGGAATGGGACACAATAGGAAAGAAGTTATTGTTCTTCTTCCAAGATTTTGAAACAAGCTAGTTATAAAATCAGAATGTGTATTCAATAGCTGGATTGAGTGAGAGAGTCATGATCTTCACTGGTGCTATTCCCGAGATAGCTGTTATTGATGGGGGATTTGTGTATGTGAGTGTGTATGTGAAAGAGAGAGGGAGGGAGGGAGAGGGGGAGGGGGAGGGGGAGAGGCAGAGAGAGAGACAGAGAGAGAGAGAGACAGAGAGAGAGAATTGTCATGATTTCTCAATTTCAAGTAAGGACTGTGTGCCAGGAAAATAAATGCATTTTGAAGTTAACAAGTTTATCGTTCTTGATAAGTGTTCCTTTAACAGTGGTTTAATAGCAGCTTGTGATTAATAGCAAAGATAAGAACAAAATTAAATGTTATGGCTCTCCACAGCACTCGCTTTTATTTAGATTGCCACCATAAAACATCTGTTCAATTGGAGGCTGAGGATATGATCTTACTTCTGACATTGGCTTTGTTGCTGCAGCTGCTGTTTTTGGCAGCAGTTAAAATTGTGGTGAGTATTTTTCTTTTTGGGTTCTTTTTGCTGAACATACATAAAAATTAGAGCATATTGATATGTTGAAATCTATGCATCTCCAATACAGTTTACAACCTCCAAAACTACATAAAGAAATATTTATATTCTGAATGAATGAATAAAACTTTCTTACAGTCCTCGACCAGCAATAGACATACAATAAATTAAAAATAATACTGACATTAATCATGAATAGTAACATCCCTGTTATTAAAATACATAATCTCAAATCGTTAGGGTCATTCCTTAATTTATATGAGTGGAGAGCCGATAAGTATGACCAGTTTTTTTCTTGTGGACATTGCAGCGTCACAGAATTTTGCCACTGCCCGCGTGGTAGCCAGATTTGAGTCTTGAGTGCCCTTGACTTTAAAAGCAAAACCTGAAAGGTTTGTACTTTTTCTGCATTTCTGTAATAGTGAAGTGTTCATATGTTTAAGAGTTCTTGGCTTTTAATGATTTGTTTTAACAAAATGTTTGAATTATTATTTGAGTAACAGTAACAAAAAATAAAGTTTAAACTTAAAGGAGGAAGTTTCTGCTAGAAAATGAGCACAGAAATATGTGCTGGGAGAAATACATACAAAACATTTAAGAATGTTAGTGCAGAGGTTGTCTTAATTACAGACTGAAGAGGAAAACGGATAAACCAAATCTGAAATTGGATAAATGAGAAAGTGAGTGAAACTAGAAGTGATTTGATTTTACTGAACACAACTCATGTTTGTAGAAGACTGCAAAAGTTTAAATTGGGAACTTTCTCTGGCATTGCAATCCAATGGAGGAATGCCCTGCTAGGTGACATAACATTGGCACTAACTATTTCCGTAGCCAGTAAATACATTCTGGTTTGAACAAGAATTTTGGAAAAGTAAATAAATGTTAACATTTAATCAAATCAACAAGCAAAACTGATAGGACATCTCTTGGAAGGATTACATTCTTATATGCTTATATTCATTTTTACCATTATTTTTCACATCTTTCAATTTATCTGCATCTAGTTCCAAGGTGGGAAGTTCATAGATGGTTCTCTCTGTGAGAAAATATGAAATTTTGCATAGTGATTTAAAAAGCAAAGATGGTCAAGCTTAATTTTGAGGATTACATCTGTGCAGTTTTCTTGACATACCTTCTTCTGGGATCTTTTTCTGACTTCTTTACTCCTTTGCAGTTCACATTTTGCTGGTCTCAGTGTCGATGAGAGACAGCCCTTGATAGATCACTCCTCCATTAAAATATCTAGTCCTCTTTTTAAAACCATCCCATAAGTTAGTGGCCATTATCATGTCATAGTAATGAATTCCACTGTTAATTAGATATTGTTTGAAGAAATAGTTCCTTTTTGTTAACTATGGAATGAAGTTAAAAAAACATGTTAAGACCAGAGAAACAGTTGTCATTGTGAGTGTCTTGCCTAGAATGATATTTTTATTTCAGACAATATTTGTATTGACAACTAATGCACTATTTACATATGACAGAAGGATATATCTACATTTGTGTAGCAAAGGAAATAAGCCACAAGTTAAATATACAGTGCTATAAAATGGAATAAAAGTGGGAGTCTATCTGATTTGAAATTGTATTTTGCAGCTTGCATTTGGTTTGGGTGAAAGAATGGATGCTGCTGAGAAATAGAAGCATCTTAGAGTTAGGCATGACTTGTGATTTGGGTGGCATGGATATTTGTGATAGGATAAACCCAATTAGGCTTATGTACATTTAAAAACCATTATGTCAACACCATGCGATGTTGAGAATATGTGATATATATAAAAACTCAGGTTGTATCCAAAAATACTTTTGTGATTCTCAGCACAAGAAGCATTTTATAGGTGAGAAGTAGGAGGTAAATACAAATGGCTAACCTATTGTGAGATACCAGAATTTTGTCAAAGGAATACAAAATAAAATCAGAAAACTGATGGCAGAGAGATATAATTGCCAATGGATTTCTTATTTCCAGTTATTAGAAAGATTTAAAGAAAACAAAAGATTTTATAGTTTGGAGCACTGTAAGACTGAGTTTGAAATAGAATTGTGTACAGATAATCAACATGTCATTGCTAAAATGTATAAACTTCTACTGAATTTCGAAACAGAAGAAGAACAAGTGAAAGTGAAGTGAACAAATGAAAGAATGTATGATTAAAGGGATAAATTTTGCTTATAATAAACTATGGGAAAATTGAAATTTCCTTTATGTTATAATCTTGAAGGGAATTTTTATAAAATGATATATTGTTGATATATGCCACCAGAGTAATTGTCTAAAATACATAGACATAAAAACATAAAAAACATAAAGTTTAGGTTGGAAAAGTAACCAGCAAGATGAGACATTTTATCATGTTTAATGGATGTGGAATAAAAGGATTGAGGATAATCAGTCGATAAAGAATGATTGAGAAAGTAGTCTTGACCTACTTCCTACCATCTGACCCAATATTTTGTGTGTTCTGGCACTAGTAATTGGTTGTAAGGTTACTTGTGTCTCAATTTAAGTACAAATACCTACTCTTATCGTTGTCGATATCCAGCCATAACATGTAAATAATTACATTCAGAATCAAATAAAATCTTACCTATAAAGTTGCAGATGAATAACTGCTACTTAACTGATATGTCAACCAAACACATAGGAAGCTACTTGCAAGATATAGTGATGTATCAAGGTCACCAGCCGTTCCTTGATTTCCTCCAGCTTTTTTGGTATAATTTTCCAGGATCCATTAACCCATCCCCCTGCTGGGCTATCATTCATGAGCTATACTGTGATTTTCCTCCTTCGAAGCATCAATAGTGTTGTTGCTGGTAGTAGAAGTATGCTGATTCTGGAAGAGAGCTTACAGTAGGTTCTTGAGAGACAATTAATTATGGCAGGCCAACAGAATCTCATCTAACTATGCTTCTCATGGCAGCCTTATAGAATCAAAACTGAATGATTTTAAAAACCACTCTTCCCATTAACCAGCTGCAAATATAAGCCATTCCTAATTTCATAAAAGAAGATTTAGACATTAGGCATTTGTAGCACAGAATATCAAGCTTTTCAGCATGAGCAGCAGTGTGATTAGATATCAGCAGGCTGGACAAAATCCAGAAATATGAAATCACCACTCAGCCATGAAATCCTTTGGGTGAATCTAGGGTTGCCATTCCCTTTCAGCTTAATCTATAAAATGGGTGGGATAAGGTAATATAAGCCATGGTAACCCACCTGAGGAAAGTTGGGAATAAAATTAAATAAATAATTCAGGATATGCTTCCCCCACCACGCTTTTATATTACGTATAATACAAAAACAAAATACACAACTGTCCTGATATAATATGTGACTGCAAAATGGGCAATCTGTCCATTCACTGGCTTTGCATTTCATCCTGCTAGGAATTTTATAAGAAAGTAACAAAACCAGGATCTTGTGATGGAACCCAAATATACTACTTGATGGGAAACAGGTTCAAAATGGGTCATTATTGAATATTGGGTGTTGTATTATATTTTACTTTAAAGACTATCTCATCAAGACTATGCAATGCCAGGTCCATGGTAAATAAAGCCCCCCTCATTTGTGATCTAGTTCAGGAGGGGGGAGCGGACCTGGTGGGTATTACGGAGACCTGGTTGGGCTCTAACTGAATGCGGCCGCGCGGGTGGTTACAGGAGCGACGTGGCGCTCCCGTGTGACTTAAATTGGTTTTAAAATTGGGGTGTTTTAAATCTGGCCAAAGTATTTAATGTATTTTAAATGGTTTTTAACGTTTGTATTATGTATATTTTACTTTTTTGGTTGTTCACCGCCCTGAGTCCTTCGGGAGTAGGGCGGTATATAAATTTAATTATAAATAAATAAATAAATAAATAAATAAATAAATAAATAAATAAATAAATAAATAAATAAATAAATAATAAACCCACCTTGTCTGGCATTCCTTGTGTTTGAAAAGTTCATTCTTATTGACAAATGTATATATATTTAAAGATGTTCTCTTCTCACCCTTAAGGGTGGGATGCAATTTCCTCAATCTTGGGTCCTCTAGCAGAGACCCAAAAGTTTTACACAGTATTTTAGCTTTTTCTAGCACTGCACTCTTCTGGAGAAAGAGCTATGATGTTGTTCCTGGGATTTGTTAAAATCACTCTCCCAAGTTAGGAGAGTGAGCCAGGGGTGAAATCTAAAATTTGTTACTACCAGTTCTGTGGGCATGGCCTGGTAGTGGGGGTAATGTGACTGGGTGGGCGTGGTCAACTTTTTTTTTTTTACTTTTAAAAGCATTTTTTCTACAATCTCTTCGGCAGAAGAGGTTGTAGAAAAAATGCTTTTAGAAGCCTCTGATGATCAGGCAGCTCAGCTGGGATCGTCAGAGGCTTTTAAAAGCATTTTTCCCCCCTACGACCTCTTCGGCCAAAGAGGTTGTAGAAAAAATGCTTTTAAAAGCCTCTGATGATCCCAGCTGAGCCATGTAATCATCAGAGGCTTTTTAAAAAAACTTTTAAAAGCATTTTTTCGGCTGAAGATGTTGTAGAAAAAATGTTTTTAAAAGTAAAAAAACCCAGCCTCTGATGATCGCACAGCTCAGCTGGGCATGGGTGTGTGTGTGCAGGGATTTTTGCTACCGGTTCTCCGAACCACCCGCCACCATTGCTACTGGATCGGGTGATCCGGTCTGAATCAGGAGCATTTCACCCCTGGAGTGTTCCTACCACTATCACTTTCTACAGCTTCTCTACTTTCTCCTTTAGGACCTGGTACTTCTCTAGCTTCTCATATTCTTTTTTTTTTTCAGATGTTGCTGTCACTTGGCACTTCTATATTTATCACCACCACTGTTTTCTGGTGCTTGTCTACTACCATGATATCTGGTTGATTGGCCAATACATGCCTGCCTATTTGAATCTGGAAGTCTCACAGGACCTCAGCTCTGTTATTTGCCACAACCTTCTATTGAATCTCCCATTTGGACTTGGGAAGGTATAATCCCATGATGGCGAACCTATGGCATGTGTGCCAGAGGTGGCACATGGTGCCCTCTCTGTGGGCATGTGAGCCATCACCCCAGTTCAGTTTCGCCATGCATGCACATGCACCTCCCGCCGTCCAATTGGTCTTCAGGTCTCTGTCGCACATTCACGGGGGTGGTGGTGGGTGGGAAGCGTGGGGGGGCACACACACATGCAAGAGGGGTAGAATGCATACTGGGGGTCCAAATGTGCATGCACAGGGGGGTGGGGGGCATGCAGGGGCAGGGCATGTGCATGCAGGGGGGCACATGCAGGCAGCTATTCGTGCATGTGCTAGGGGCAGGGCGCATGCATGGGGCCATGCACACATTGCATTTTGGGGGTTCAGGCAAGCACACATGCATATGTGCACATGGCACATGAGCATTTGCGTGCATGATATGCGCTTTGGGTTCTTGGTCTGGAAAAAGTTAGCCATCACTGGTATAGTCCATATACTGTGCAGATGTTCCTGTACACAATGCCAGCTGCTTGGTTGGACTATTCAGTGTATGCTATTCCTACCTACATCCTATAACCTACCATTATATCAGTGGTGGGTTGCCCCCAGTTCGGACCGGTTCACAAGAAATAGTAGTAAAACCGGCGGGAGGCTCCACCCACTGCCCCGGATGTCATCCTAGGTGATCTGTGCATGCGCAATCCCATTGCGAACCAGTAGTAAAGGTAAGTAGAACTCACCCCTGCATTATATGTTGGACTGTCTCTGAGGCCTCTCTGCACAGTCTGCCCTTTGTGTCCTGTCTAGTGTGGTAGACCTTTGCTTCTATGGATCTGGTATTAATGCCTGTTCTTGTGCTGCTACTATGTTTCGTGCCTCTATGCTGTCTTTTAGACCTGCTCTTTCCAATTTCCCAATGTCTGTCACCTCAGCTATCTGTCAGATAGATATAGATGATATAGATATAGATAGATATAATTCTTTTCAGACTGTTCGTTCAGGCTGCTTTCTCTTTGTACATATACATGGAGGATTAAGTTCTATTCAGTTCCATAGGAGAGGTCTATGCTGAATGTCAGTTGCTCAGTGTGCAGTCATCACTGAAGCCCAAGTGAGACAACTTCATGGCTGTGCAAATTTAATGTGCTCTCTACTACCACAATATTAAATTAGCAGTGATATGCCAGGCTGTCAAGGCATATCCTGAAGAAAGCATATGACCACTTTTCCACATGTTGAGCCTGTGTTCATGTAGCAGCTAAGATACTGCCTTATTTCAGAACTCCATGTCACCTCATTTCACTTTTCATATTATATTTTGTATTCAGGTAAAATACCTAAAGTGAAACCTGAATCTGGGTTCCTGATGGAGAGGTCTATGTTGTCTTTTGTGGTTCTTTATTCATGTCAGAATCACCTTCAAATTATAGGCATATAACATTCAACACTGAGCAAATAAAACAGGTATAAAATAGGTCATAAAAATATAATACATGTTAAAACTAAATGACATGCAACCAATATTGGGTCATGTTGATAATATTTTTTCGTACGCTCCCATAGAGAGGGGCTCCTCAGGGTGCCATTGGCCAAACAATGTCGACTGGCGGCCCCCAGGGGGAGAGCCTTCTCTGTGGGGGCACCCACCATCTGGAACGAGCTCCCCCCAGAGATACGGAGGATCCCAGACCTGCGCGCTTTTCGCCGTGCCATCAAAACATTTCTTTTTCAGCAGGCCAGCCTGGCCTAACCTCTCTTTAAACTTTTAAACTTTTAAAAAATTTTAAATTTTAAATTTGTCTTAAGAATTTGGGGTGTTTTAAATTTCGTTTTCCGGGCCAAATTATTTAATTGTATTTTAATGCTTTTTAACATTTGTATTATATGTCTTTTATCTGGCTGTTCACCGCCCTGAGTCCTTCGGGAGTAGGGCAGTATACAAATTCAATAAATAATAATAATAATAATAATAATAATAATAATAATAATAATAATAATAATAATAATATTATTATTATTATTATTATTATTATTATTATTATTATTATTATTATTATTATTCTCACCAGCATCTGTACATGTTGAAGGACATTGTATGCTATGATCCACATTCACACAGAGTATCTTCTATAGGGAAACTCTATTTTCTTAGATTGATCTCTCTACTCCAGCATACAGTCTGTTTAGAGATTTCTATGATTAAGGTTCTTCTTAACCAGCAGCAGATAGTCATGTGGTTAAGCCCAATTGCCCAATAGCTCCTTACTAGCCTTCCATAGTTCCAGGGCACTTTGTGGTGTCTGGAGGGGCAGAAGTTTGGAGGAAGTTGTTCCTCAACCTCACTTTCAATCTTGGAGGTTGATGGCCATATAATAGATGTGTTCCTATAGACATTGCTGTAATCCACTGTTTCTGCACAGCACTTTCCTGGCAGAATTTTGGAGGGTGGATACCAGCTACATAATGCACCTGTTAGATTGGGCTCCATTTTAGACATCTCATGACCAGTCTCACTGTTTCCTTTAGGGCCAAACCCACCTGTTTTGCATGTTTCGATCTATATCTAACAGAGCTGGCATATTCTCATATTCTCAGCTCCTTGTCCCACACAGCACGGAGACAGCAATAAAACACAGCTGGACACATCAACTGGAGAGTGAATCCTGGTTTAATGCTTTTCATCAGTTACGGAACAATGCCAAGCTACAAACTTTCAAAGTTGGCGCTGCGAGCATCCGCCTTGCAGCACTTTATATCCTGGTGCCCCACCCCTCTCTTGATGAACGTGTGGCTCAGCTGTGTTGGGGTGAGTTGCAGCGACGTTTCCCGTTTTCTCATTCCGGATTTCTCCGCGTCCTAAATGCAATCCCTCCACCGACGCCCCTCCACCATTTCCTGTGCCACTTATTTCCCGTGCCCCCTCTACATTGTAGATTTGTTGGGGATGTGTTACTCTTTCCGATCTGCCTTCCCATCCCGGTTGTATGTCGGGCACGCCGGGCTCGACACATATAGAGTAACATAGGGCTAATATGGAAGTTCTTAATGTGTGTGGTTGGGTGCCCCATCTTGTGCCCTTTTAATTTTCTCAGAATGTTGTTCCTAGCCAATATATTTTCTGTTTGGTATCACGACAGTAGTTCTTAAAGGTAAGTGAGCAGTCCAGAGTTACTTCCAGATACTTTGAAGTAGTGCAACGTTTAAGGCTGGTGCAGTTCCATCATACCTGCAATGTTCTTGATGCCTCATCATTTTTCAAGTGGAAAGCAGAAAGTTGTGTTTTTAAGCAGTTTGGCTTCAGGGTTTCTGGATTATCTGGATTTTTGCATATCTTTTGAAAATGTGGGACCTCCTGATCAATACAAGCAGTCTTAGTGCTTGTTTATTTCATCAATGGAGTCATTCAGTATGTGACATCCCAGTTGAAAATATAATTGTCCCTTTAATGTAGATTCAGTAACTGATGGTACAATTTTTAGCTGTAATTACTTCAGAAAGTACTACTGATTAGACTCTTACATTGTTATATAATAATTTGGTTCCATAACTGCTTCATTGAGTATTTGAAGTCAGTATTGTTTGAAGGTTTTCTACCATGAACTGCTTGTTTCAGGTTCTGAAACAAAATCTTTATCTTTAGACTTTGATTTGATGATTCCAAAATACTAAATTTGTTCTTCTCTTGTAGATGTGCTTGTATGTTGGGAATTGTTATCTTGCTGTATGACCCCACTTGCCCTTCAGCTTGAAATTGACAGACAGATGGTCTGAAATTCACTTGTAGATTTTTTTGATACAAAGCAGAATCCATGCTTCCTGCAATGAGGGCAAGTCATTCAAGTCCTGAGACAGAAAAGCTTCCCTAAACCATGACACTGCCAGCCCCATTCTTGACAATTGATATGATCCTATTATTGTGGAATGTACTGTCTGGTTTGCCATATATAATAGCACCCACCTCATGTCAGGGAATGTAGTAAAGAGGGTGGATTCCCAAGAGGGAAGGGATGTGGAAGAGTAAAAGGCACCTCAGTTTGGATATTATGTGTGAGAAAAAGAGGGTGAAGACAGCCCCTCCCTAATAGTTGACAGAGTGTATTGTAGATGTAGTTAGTAGAATCCTCAATCTGGCAAGCTTTTGTCTATAGGTGTTAAAGAACTCATCTTGGAAGAATCACCATGTGCTATCCTTGATTTGGGGCATGAGAGATACTCTTCATTCATATTCTTCAGCAAGGCCATCCAACAGAGTCTTAAAACAGGCAGAGGCAGAGCTTCAGGCCCAGATATATTTAAACTCTATGATTTAAATATATCTGGGCCTGAAGATTAAAATAATTAGAGCATTAATGCTTTTAAACTTTAGTGTTGGAGAAGATTCCTCAGAATACCATGGAGGGTTCAAACCCCCCAAACCAATGGATTATTCAACAAATAAAGAGCTCTCACTTGTGGCACAAATGACCAGGCTTCAATTATCCTATTTTAACATATTATGAAAAAACCTAACTTCCAATAGAAGTCTCTAATGCTGGGGAAAGTAGAAGAAAAGAAAAAGATGATGACGAGGTGGATGGATTTAATAACAGTGGCAATGGGTGCACCTTGGAAGACCTGAGGGGCCAGAATAGAGACAGATTCTCATGGAGAAAATCTATTTGGTTACTAAGTGCTGACAGTTACCTAATGGCATACGATCAGTCAATTGGCCAGCCAACCAATCTCTTTGGCACAATATAATTCCAAGTCTTTGTTGGGGCCTTTGTTTGGGAAAGTTGGCACATTTAATTTATGGGAGCAAAATGTGACTTTTTTCCAAGTCTGATAGGCAATCATATTCCTTTTAGATTGTGTTCCTTTAAAAGAGATGAAGTTATGAGAAAGCAGAATCAGCTATCAATAGAATGCATGTCTAAGTATTTTTGAGAGTTCTTTTTCAGACTTTATAGAAATGCCTTTCTGATACATTGAGAAGGATGTCAACTATTTGTCTATCCATACTCAAGTGCAGAGTATAAGAAAATCATCTTACATCAGACTTCCTCTCTCTCCCCCTCTCTCTCCCTATCCCTCTTTCCATCTCCCTCTCCCTCTCCCTCTTCCTCTCCCTCTCTATCTCTATCTCTATCTTTATCTATCTATCATCTCCATCTATCTCTATTATCATATCTATCTCTTAGAGTTTACAGCAACTGTGAGGACCTGGTTCTACAAGAGACATTTCTTAGGGTTGCCAGGTTGACAAGATGAATGCTACCAGAAAAGGATAACTTATATTAATTTGTTTAAAAAAAGCCACATGTACACACACAGAAACACACACACACCCCTTTGTGTACATAATATCTACTCTTCACAAATGCCCTCTTTGCCTGATATAATTCAGCAACCATTACAAACACAATGAAAAAGAGTTGTTTCATGCAGTTTGATTATCCAAGCTGGTGTTTTTCACAAACAAAACCAACCGATATTATTTCTAAAGTGTTTGTGTAGGTGTGTGGGGTGGGGGTGGGGAGGGCCCTTTATTTCTGAAAAAAAAAAAAACCTCTTTTAAAATACTTACCAGTTTGATAAAACAAGGAAATGAGAATTCTACATCTAAAATTTACACTGATTTTCCTGTAGTGAAATTTCTATAATCCATATAAAAGCTGTATTCTGTCCTTCTTTTGGATTCTTTAAAAGGGCTTATCAAGATGAATGAGAACAGTAGTGTGTAATTTAAAAAATGTAATTGCTTTTCTCTCTGGCTTTCTTTAAGCATTTTCAAGGTCATTCTTAAAATGGGGAAGATAAACCTTAAAGTCATGCCTTCTTCTAGTATTCCATGTCAGTATATATTGTTGCTTTTGCTTTTTAAAAAAAAAATCTGTTTTTTCCCTATAATTATTTGATCCTGTTTTTCATCCCTGGCCCTGAGGTGTGACACTCTTTAGTTTCAGCTGCAAATTTTATGTTTCTTAGTGTCCTTTCAACAATGTCATGGAGGGTCAATACAATGTTGGCATTAATTGTATAACTAATTTAGCATGATATAAATATCTCAATGTATAACATATTAATACACTTATTCTGCCTTGCTTTTCTCTGTAATTTGTTGATTTGTTGTTATTGTATTTCTTTTGATTAACTTCAATCCATCTATAAAATGAAGCTTTGGGGTATTTTTAGTAACTTACTTATTAATAAGTTCATATTTAATTGGATCTACTGAATATACTTACTGTGACCTATTGGATTGGATCCATTTACAGTGCAATGTTATGCCTATAGACTCGGAGATAAACTCCATTGGATTTAATGTGATTTTCTCCCAGGTAAATGTGCACTGGATTTTAGCCTTAGTCATACTTCTCTAATTGATTGCAATGGATCTTCTCTAACTGTGTCTAACTCTGGATCCAACCCAGTGTTACCAATCAATTTACAGAATAATCCTACTGCTCTGTCAAAGAAGTCTAAGATTTGAAAAGTCCTGCCAGCTACAGACACTTATGGCAGTCCACCCCCACACAATCCCCGCAAAGCAATTATCATCCTTCGCTGAAAGCAAGAACAGGAAACACATATGAATCAACTTGAGAATTGCAAGATTGACCATGTATGAGAAATCTGATACTTTTTGCCAACTCAAACATCATTCTAAAAAGTTCCATGACAGGCAATCCTTTTTAAAGTAATGGATTGACAGGCGATATTGCCAAGATTATGATTACAATAGCCAAATCATATCATCAAGTTCCAATGGGTTCCCCTCTACCATACAATTAATGAAGGCATCCTATAAGATTTAAACAATGCTCCTAAAAATAATCTCAGTGCTTATTATCAGTAAATCCTCTTCTGAAAGGCATCATAAAAATTTGTGAAACAGGTATTCCTTGACTTAGAATCACAACTGAGCCTGGAATTTTGGTGGTAAGTCATTAACTGGGTCACCACTTGACTCGATTTTACTATCTTTTTTTCAATGGTTGTAAGGTAAGCCACATTAGCCATTAAATGAACCATATGGTTATTAAGCAAATCTGACATAACCAATGCATATTGCCCCCCCCCCCATTTTCTACTGGAAAACAGCAAAAGAGTCAGAAATCTCAGTCATGTGATTGTGGAACACTGCAACTATTGTACATACAAGCCAATTGCCAAGTGCCTGAAATTTGATATGATTATGAGTGTGTTTGACGATGGGTCATGAGTACTGTTTTTGAAGTCCATCATAACATCGTTAAGCAAGGTCTACCTTATATAAATGCTTTTTTCCATATTACTCTAGTAAGTGACTGAATCTGGAAATGATGTGGGTGAATATTTGGTTCCTGTTCTTGCTAGACTTAAAATGCTTTTATCAGTAGTGATGCAATTGTGAACTTGTTATATAAAATGGGATTGATTTTGTGTAAGAAATATTTGTATATAATTTAATATTCTCTGTCCCAAACCAAACTTGGTTAAGTTTGGGTCTATTTCATCTTTAATATGAACTGAAAAGTGTTATTTTTATTTATTTTACAATTTTTGAGCCTGGCTAGCTCAAAAGCTTCTATACAAGTTAAAATAAGTTAATATTATAAATACAACAGTAACATACAATTATGAAAACAACAGTAAGAAGAAATCAACAATAATACTGTATATCAACCTTCCTCTTATGCTCCAAGTCCTCAGGGTCGCAGGGTCCAAGGAAAAGAATGTCAGGCAGCAATTTCCAGGTTTTCCCTTGTTATGGTTTTCTTTTCCACCTATAGGGCTGTCTCATATTTTATATGTAGAATCCATCATTTCCATCTTTATCAGGATAGGTAGACACAATTGGATTCTTCTCCTCATAACTGAAGTATCTTTGGTTTTCTACTCCTGGTTCTTTCTGCCTCTATTCCTTGTCTCATCATCTGGCAACCTTAATTCAATCCCTCATTTTGATACTGAAAGTCTTTAAAAGCCTCAATGAAATATCTAGTCCAATTCTTTTTTTTAAAGAGGAAACTAGACTTAATATAATTTCAATATTCTATAACCATTGTAGTTCTCTGAATCCCCATAAATAGTTTTGACATCTACATAATCTTTCACAACTGGGGTAAGGGAGGCAAAGAGCCTCTTGTCCCCATATCTTTTTCTTCTTCACTCAAGTATTCAAATAAAGTGTCCTTCCCTAAGTATTGTTTATGTCAGAGGTGAATGGTAATGATAGTGGTGATAGTAATGACACTAGACCAGGGGTGTCAAACTTGCGGCCCATGGACCAGATGTGTCATGTGCTGGCCCCACCCCCGCCCAGTTTAGTGAAGGGGAAAAAAGTCCTGATACATCACATGACGATGCTGTGACGATGTGAGTTTGACACCCCTGCACTAGACTATGGGATACTGAGGGATAAGCTTATAAATCCCACTTTAGAGTTATTTTGGGAAGCTTTCTGGTTTGACTTTTTAAAATCTGCAAAAAAACATTTTCTGTTATTTTATGTGTCTGGTTCTACTTCCTGCTTTATGCCACTCTTTTAACTTTTTCTTTTCCTCCCCTGATCTCTCTCTCCCTCCCTCCCTCCTCCTCCTCCTCTTTCCATTTGCAGGATCCAATCTGGGTCAGTCACCGGGACCAGAGGTTTTGTATTCCAAGCTTTCGGACTTGTGCTGGAGCCGATCTTTCCATTTGTTTTGTGATTTTAATTCTTGTAAGTGCCTGAAAATTTATGGAAAGATAGAACACAAACCTCCACATGAACATTTTTACACTTACATACATACATACCCAGACACATGTGTTCAATACATCCCAATGTCCTTGTAGCATACAGGTGCTTCCCAGCATCTCTAATGATGAGCATTTTTCAGAAAAATAAACCCCCTAATGTTAGCTGAATTATCATATGCACACAAAAACCTTATGAGTTTTCAGAATTCAACCCCCAATGCCCAATCCCAGATCAGCACCATGATTTCCAGTTAACACATGGTTAGTTATTCTGCCATGCTAGTAGCTTTGACCCTGAAGGACAGGGCCTTTCTTTCTCTATGGGCTGAGGGCTCTAATTAAGTCTGGTCAGAGATGCCCCAGAGTCTAGATCTGTGTTCATGTCTACATCTCTTTTCACTTTAAACTGTTTCAGTCTTAGTCACAGCATTTCACCATTCTTTAGAAGACGCTTGATAGGACCTTCTACACATTTAAATATCTTTTATTTGCTTTGTTCATGCTGGCATTACTATTTATGTCCTGTGTGATATTGCTATTGGGAACCCAAAGTGTAGCACTTTGATACTATTTATTGTAATTGCAAAGTCAAAATACTATCAATTCCTTACAATTTCTCCATGACAGGAAAGTTGACATTTGCAGTCTTGCTTTCTAATGGAATGCATTAGATCTAGAAAGTAGGTGAGGAGATGTGGGTGGAGCAGTATTCATTTGGGAGAAATGATGCAGCTGAGCTGCGGTTGTTGTGATGGCCCCAAACTTTTGAACAGTCATCCTTAACTTGATGCTCTCCAGATGTGACAGAATTCTCAGCCAGCATGACTCTGACTACTGGGGTTTGTAGTCCCAACACATCTGGAAGACACTTAACCAGGGAAAAGCTCTTCTAAAAGAGAGGAAGATGAGAAAGCTACAGTAAGCAGGACTCCTCAATCAGGACTCCATCTGAGACAGAGCCTGATCCCAATCATTAGTTAATTGCTACACTTAGAGTCTGCTCAACCATTAAGGAGAATAAAACATCATGTTTTGACCATCTGAAATTATTCAATGTTTAATTTATTATAGTTGCATTTCTACTATAAGGGGAAGAGTTGTGGGTTTTCTCATTCAAGTGCCAAAATTACTTGGCTTCCTTTCACTCACCTTCATGGAATGGTGATGGGTGACAAAGGGTTCTCTGGCTAATCCTGAATGCCAGAAGTAGACATTTCTATAGCTCTATAGTTCAAGTAGATATTTCTATAGTTCTAATAGTTTTCTTGTATTAATTTACAACTTGTTCTTGGAACCTGGTGTAGAAACTGACAAGCATCATCAATATTCCACAATCGTCTAATTGTGTTTCAAATCTAATAATCTTTGGTAAAATAGCCCTTTAAGAAAGGCAATTTTTGAATCTTTGAATGAATTCTTCTTCATTGTTTGCAGTTCTGATCCAGTCTCTATGTTCATTTTATTTTTCATAACATACAGAATTTAGAAAATTATGGTGTTTTGTCTAGATAGTGGATTGCTCTATTCTCAGTATGAGAAGCAAATGGCAATTTATAGAGGAAAAACACTCTGCAAAAACATCTCAATTTAAGGCAAAAAAAGCAAAACTCCTTGAAAATGGCAAAAGAAGATTTTAGATACACAGGTAATCCTTATTGATTATTTGGAAATCAACATTTCTAACTAGAAGGCATGATTTTTCTTCTCTCTGAGAAGTCAATAAGAAATTCTGGAATAAAATCCATAGGGGTAAACAACTTTGTTTCAACTTTCTCTTATTTTGGGGTCTGTGCACGTAATTTTAAAATAATTTGTGCCTCAAAATGAATTGTCAATATACAGGAATTTCTTCTTTCCTTTGAAGACCAAAGTAGAAGTAATGACAATAGCAAATGTCCAACAGTAGCTAAATATAGCAGCTACATATATACCTCCTTCTACTTCTTTGTATTATTCATCTTTTGATGTCATCAGTTTGATTGTATCCATTTCTGTGTAATCGTTTATTATATCAGAAGAGAGGGAAATACAGAGTCTTATTAAAGGTAAACTATCCTTTATCATTTGTCATGGGGCTTCTGAGTATATATTATAGGTAGGCAGAGCTAAACAAATGGCTAATTATTAGTATTGGCAAGTATTTATTGTATTATGTTGAAGGAACAAGTAGTAATACACTAACATTAGTTAATGTAAAAAAAGAAATCAAACCATAAGTTGATGGTTTCAAACCATATGTTGATCCCAAAAATGTACATATTCACCAGTCAGCTTACCAATACTACCTTCTACATTATTATTATTATTGTCAGAAGGAACCGAATGGAGCTAGAGTCATAAGTAAATTTAGGGCTGGATAAAACTTTAAAAATATACTTTCTTTTGACAGTTCTTTGACTGAAACATCTTTTTGAAGACATTTCAACAATTCATGAAGCAATATGCCACCATATGATTCGAAAGTCCAAAGTGAAATGGCCACATAGTTTTGTTTTGTTTGCTCTAAGACACATCTGGTAAATAGATGCATTAAAGAGGGCTGCTTTCATGATTCAGTGAAATGAAATGCCGTAGCGTGAAGTATAATTGAAAGGACCCAGCTTCTGTCATCTCTGTGATGGGGAATTTCCTCTCTATTGGCCACTGTTCTTGGGGAAACTTTGGCTTCCTTGTGTTGGTACCAGAGACCAATGGGTTTCTAGGATTCAACAATAATATGCTTATACCAGGGTGAATTTGTAGAGTATATATTAAAATTGTTACAGAGGGGAAAAATAGACCAGAATGCATTCCATCAGGTTGTCAGGAACCCCTGAAATAACAACAGATCAATGGCCTGGAGCTGACTGGCTGGCTGATGCTTAGCATATTTTTGAGTCTTCAGATCTATGCCAGAGTTCAATTTGTTTGAGGTCTCTAGCCACTTTTCTCTACTTTTTCAAAGGACAATGGTTGTAAACAGCATAACAGGAGCTGGCCTGATGCACATCTTGTCGTTGTCTTGGTCACAAACTGTCTGTCAAAAGAGATCCCAAGAAAACTATCATTGTTCCTTTTATCTTAATTGTTACAAGCTGTAATACAGAAGGGAGACTCAAAGTGAAAATGATTATACAACAATAAGATGCAATCTGTAAAGCTTGCTAAGTAACCTTTTCTAAGCATGGCTGTGGAGGAATCAATGTTATAATTGCAAACAGGAAAAAAGTGGATCATACCTCTCACTATTTCTTCTGTGGTAGAACTACCTACTCTTTACTTCAGGGCTGTCAAAACCACGGCGCATGGGCCAGATGTGTCATGTGCTGGCCATGCCCGGTTTAGCAAAAGGGAAAAAAAGTCCCAATATGTCATGTGACGCTACCGTGACGCCGCAAGTTTAACACCCCTGCTTTACTTCCTTTCCTTACAAATGCTGTCTTTAAAATAATAATAATAATAATAATAATAATAATAATAATAATAATAATAATAATAGTGTCATTTATGTAACCTGTCACAGATAATATTTTAACACTCTGCCTCCTTCCCCATCTTCTACTGTTTTGCATAATCAGAGCAGAATTTCCTTCTTTCCTTCCTTCCTTCCTTTTTAAAAAAATGAAGCAGTTTCTATTTTATTAGTTAGACAAATCAAGGTAGATTTGTTCCCCACCATCCTTGACTAATGCAGAAGCACAAGCAATTAGAAACTTAAACATCCAATAATACATGCCATTTATAAGCAGTAGATAGTATCACTGAGTAAAGGAATGAATGTCATTGATTTCTGGTAGAGGTATATTGCTCTGGAAAATCCCTGCTGCTTAATTCTTTTCCAGTACTATAGCATTATGTCAGACTCCATCATCTCCCCCTGCCTGAGTAAATATAATATACTTTGCTTTTTAAACACTGGATCTGTAAAAGAGACCACTGAGATCTATCCTAAAGGAGAGTTGCTAAAGGAAGAAAGGCTTCAATCTTCTGAGTGTGAAGAATCTCAAAATTTCAAGAGAAAATAATCTGTTTGCACACTAAGTCATTTCCCCCCTGAATAGTCTTCTCCAGATGTGTTAAGAGTTCAGCTCCACTAATCCTTAGCAAGTGTGCCCATTGGGGCTTAGAAAACTGAAATCCAGCAAAATTGGAGGACAAAAAGTTAGAAAAGGCTCCACTAACACAGACTGATAGCCCAGTAACCATTTTTTCTATCTAGTCCTCCTGATGTTGCCATAGCTCAGGCAGTTAAAAGTTACCTGTTCCAGTTTTAAAGCAGTCTTTGTCCCTGATCTCCAGAAACATTGCTTTTGCAGTAGATATGATCTGAGAAACTTTGCACCCACAATGATTGGTGACACTTAGTAATTGGGATCAGTCCCACTTTTGGCTGTTATGGGAACATCCCCCGTCTCCAGTCTTTGGGAACTGCACCACTTCCATCTTGGGTGACTGGAAAAACTGGGTACCTGGTTCCTGCAAGGACAATTATCCGCATAATGACTGACTGGTCCTTTGGATTGTGTTTGCCCTGTTTTTATTGACAAGTCAATTTAACCAAGCAGAGCCAGGTTCTGCCACTAGTTGGGTGTGGCTAGTTTTGTCACCACTAACTGCATCTTACATATTTTCTGATGCTTGTAGTGACCTGCCCGTGCTTTTAACTGTTCATTATTTTTGTTGTTTCTGAGGTCTCTCTCCAAGATTGGTCCATATTTCGGGGACCAGCATCATTCAGTTACAGTTTGCATGGCTGCTTCCTATGGTGGGGGTATAGCTGATATTGTGCCTTGATTCCAGCTTTAATGGTAAAAGTCAATATGGTGATGAGTTGTCCACTGGCTAGTTGAGGTGCTGGGTCAAAACTCGACTTCTTGGTCAGTTGTTGCCAACAGTGATGTCTCATTTCAGCTCCAGTTGAGAACAAAGTTTCATTTCAGCTCCAGTTGCTCTCTCCTGTCATATCCCATGCTCCCCCCCACTCTTGGGATCTACCTCCTTGTGGTATTTTTCAACATGAATTTAGTGCTGTTTAGTGCTGTTTCAGAAGAATGCCAGATCCGTATTCAGAAATAGTTCAACTCAGAGATCACAGATGCAGAGTGGGGGTTACTTTAAACATTAGATCAGAATAGCTCCCTCCTGCTTCATTATATTTCTTTGTTTCTTTTCTGTGTATCACTGGCTAGTTTTGATCACAAATTTAGAGCACATTCAGAAGAACACTAGACTTTTGTTCAGAAATGGTTCAACTGATAGAACACAGGTGCAGAGAAGGAGTTGCCCCAAGCAACTGAAAATACTCTATTGTGCTACTACCACTTGTAGACACCACTTGTAAACCAGGCAACTTGAAAAGTGGTTCTAACTGCCATTTCAAGAACAAAATCTATTGACAACCAGACATCCAACATTAAAGAGTGGCAGTTTTTCTTACTAGCAGGTGATAATTGGTTGGAGGGAAGACGAAGCCAAGGAACTCCATAAGCCACTTCCTTTAATTTGGTCTGCATTAAATTAGTAGGTGCAGCATTATTTGCTGGCTTCATTACTATGTCAACAGAGAGATTGGTATCAAAGTTAGCACAATTTATGCTGGCGTACAATTCTCTCAGTTCAAGGACAAGCGGATAGCACTTTTATATAGCCATCTGGAAAAGCCTTACAACTTGGTCTATAACTAAGACACTGTCTCTGAGAATGGGGGAAAACAGAAAGATGCTTGTACTGTATTTTAGCTTTAGCTGTATGAGATATTTATTTCATGGGAAAAAAAGCAGAATAGAGAAAAATTGTTAGTTTTAAATGTATGAAAACAGCTGTAGGCATCCTTGGTGGAAACTAGCTACACATCTAGGCTTTTTTTAAAAAACATAAAGTTGAAATTAACAGGGCTGCACTGCAGATGTGTACAAATCCCAAATCCGGAGGCAGACTAGAACAATTCAGAACAGATTGTCATATAATCAGCAAGGAGCAGACAGTTCTAACCCACCCTGTCTCTTTCAAATCTTCTGTGAACTTATGGTCCTTATCTGTTGCTTCACACTGTAAAGAGTGACACTTTGCAAAGGGTGACATTGTGCCACTCACTCTTTAAAAAAAGAAAAGAATGAACATTCTTTTGCTTGCATAAAAAAGGATGGCAGGGTGGGGAAGAAAGAAGAGCATTGTATCAATGAGTCTTTCTTAACTCAGGATGCCCTTAGTTATCCCTATCACAGTGACATGGAGAAGGCAAGTAGGACTTGTTTTCAGAGCACTGATTAAAGGGCTGGCTGAAGAGACTGAGGGAAAAGCAGAGCAGCAATGGGTCTCAGTCAAATTGTAAGTACATAGTGTTATTAGACATATAGGGTTTGTTATGAAATAGCCTGAACAAATGGTTGCTAAATAAAAAGGAAAAAAAAGTGGTATGAGACTCCTATTGTGCAAATTGTGATAGACTCAGACAAAAAATTGTACAGTTGCTTAGGGGACACCTGCATTGCTATCATGAGAAGGAATGGCCAGGAAAATATGAAGACAGTAAATATCCTTCTCCTTACACAGGAGCAAATGTTTGCATTTTCTAAAGGCCCAAGGAGGTAATGCCTGCATGATTCTGCAGTTAGAATTACCAGGTCAGGGTTGCAAAAAAACTGGAAAAATATTAAGTAGAGGTTGGTTCATTAAAGCTAGCAAATGCACTTAACATCCCCTTGTCTGCTACTTCATTTTTCTTGCTTTGTTGTTTTTATAGTCTTATCATTTGAAATATTTTTTACTGATTAATGATAATGTTTTAGGTAAATAATGATTGTTTAAGCTTTGCTATATGTCACCCAGAGTTGCTTGTCTGGTGAAATAGGCAGTTATATAAACTGACAATTACAAGGTCTTCTTCTAAGCAAAATTAAATAGTTGGATATCATGAAGGTTCTCCCTTGAATAAGTTAGGTCTCTTCTAAGTCTCTGTACTAAGATGTGACATGATCTACAGTATGTCTAAATAGGCATCAAATGGAATGATGTCACAGAAATCTCTTTAAGAAAGGTCTGCTACCATTTTGACAAGGGTAAAGTAGAAACTCTTTAAATAAGTTTAAAACCATATGTTTCAATCTGGGTCTTTCATCCACTGATTTTACTGGCTGGATGATTATGGGATTTGAGGTTGAAGATACCTAGAGGGAAGCAGACCAGGGAAGACTGATTTAAGACATGAATGGGATATTTCAGAAAATACATATTTATTTTTTATTTTATTTCATTTAAAACATTTATACTGATGGCCATATTATAGCTAGTTCTGAGCAGCTACCAATCATTATTTTGAGTTATTACCCACACAGATGATCAAAAGTGTAATAAATAATAGGGCAGGCATTGATAATATAATATAGTTGAATTAAAATTTTGCTATTCTTTCATACAAAAAGCTATGTTAATTCTGTTGTCATATCCTATCATAAATGACATTTTTTATTTATTTTTAAAATTATAATTCAACAAAAGGTTGCAGGTCAATAAATCCAACAGAATAGATTGAGGCTCACAAAATCATTTGAATTGAGAAACCTTAGAAATTTGATAAGTTAAATTCTCAGATTTCGTGAGAGTTGAGGTGACACTCTTACATGGACTACGCGCAGATACAAACATTAGCAAATAGCTTTGAAGGTGACATTGGGGGCTAGATAGAATTCTAATATTACTAGGATCACTGCCATACCCATGTTATTTCCTGTAGCCCTTTAAGAGATCAACCTGATACTTATACAGAGCTGTCAGTATTCTTTTCAAACATGTCCAGAGGAAGCTTGTGAAGTAGAGTTTTAGAAGAGGTTGCCCCTCACTTCTGATTACTGTTCACTGGCAGAAGCTCCTCTGGAAATGGGTCTTTAGAGATGCTAAATGAATCAGCAAAAAATATTTGATGAGCTGTAAAAAAGGACATTCCTTTCACACTTATATACCGAGAAAATAGAGAAGGCATACCTTAAAATCCTTCATTGAGGATCGTGACTGACCAGTAGGTGGCAGCATTGTCAAAGCTCTAACTGCTGTGGCTCCAGACAATATTTATTTCATTCCCCCTGAAAGTTTACATACAGAGCTGCTTGACCTTCCATAAATTTGTTTGCAACCTTTGGTGACTGGAATTAGCAGAATGTCTTGGTCCGCTTGTACTTTTTGTCCTTGCCCAAGTTTTATGGTTAGTAAGACTGTGCCAAATACTTTCGTTAGAATTTTTTACTGGGAACAAAAAAAAAGAAAAAAGAAAAAAAAAAAGGGGGGGGAGCTTTGATTACAAAAGACTCATTCCTTTATCCATGTCATCATTTTATTTACCTGTTACTGCTTTCCCAGTACTTTCCCCATTCTTTGTTAGTGAGTCTTTTAGTTGAATTCATCGCACATACATTCCATGCAATTAGAGATCATTGGATAATGGGACACAATCTCAACACTGAAGAGTGATGGTGTTAGTGTCATGAACATGGAAGAGATGAGGCAAATTCCTTGCTCACAGGCTTCTAAGCACAGCTGTGTGTGCAGAGAGATGTTGGTGTGACTATCTATGAGGGCCTATGACATTTGAGACATCCATAGTTCTAGTCCTTTCAATTTCAGGTGATATTTAATCAGATGTGATAATCCTAAGACTATAGAGAGTCAATTTAGACAGGTAGCAATGTAAATAATCATATTTTTCCAGGAAAAATATGAAAACCCTTTTCAACACTACTAAATTGCTTTGCCAAAAACCTAGGAGAGACTTCAACACAGCACTTATGATTAGTAAATGACCAAACTCTGCTCATTTCATATTTTCTCCCTTTTTTTTCTCTGCTGCATGGCACAAACTCATTTCTTTCTCCTTCAGCCATCCCAAAACAGAATTTAGAAGATAAATGGGCAAAGTTTATTTCAATGTGATGTAAGACAGTAATTCTTCAAATTTTCTATCTTTAGTGAGCTATTTTTATTCAGAGTTACAATCCCAGGCAATTCAGAGAATCCCAGGCAATATTGACACTATAGGAGGCATTCATTTTAATCAGCCACGTTCCCTCTATTCCTCTTGAACTAAGCTATATGACACACATACTGCTTATAGGGTGTTTAAGGAAAAAGTTGGAATGCAGAAAAAACTTGGATAAGATGATTTCAAGGAAAATGTATCTGCAATATATAGAGCTATATTAAGGCAGGGGTGTCAAACTCGCGTCGTCATGGTGTCACCACGTGATGTATCAGGACTTTTTCCCCCTTTGCTAAACCAGGTGTGGGTGTGGCCAGCATGTGATGCATCTGGCCACACCACGAGTTTGACAGCCCTGTATTAAGGGAAATTTCACAAGTTCCTGAGGAATCCTAGGTGTATCAGTAGAGCAACTGGAAGCCTTTAATTTAAGGAAAACTGAGAAATCACAACAGTAGCAATGTTGTGCTAGGAATTTACTATTTTTTAGAAGAATTTTTCTAATTCATTGCCAGTATTGACATTTTTTATAATATTTGTGATGTTGGTTTTACATTAAACACTTGCTTTTTGTTGCTAATGATAATCAGAACTGACTTTGAAAAGTGAAGACATGACCATCAATTCTAGCTTAGTTAGGCTTCCCCCACCCTTATATATTTAATTTTGAAGAGAAAGGTTGAACACAGAAGAACCCCATCTTAGACCTATCCTCAAACTCTCTTTGGAAGGAAGAGCCTTACTTCCATTATGATTTAATTTCTGTGAACTGCCCATGCTAATTATCACAGCATAAAGAAGAGCAGGTTCTTATCACATACGTTTGATGCACGATCCAAATTATTTATTTATTTATTTGTTTGTTTATAAAATTTGTATGCCGCCCTATAATCCAAGGACTCAGGGCGGCTCACAACAACAATCGACCAAGCAACTGTTAAAATCAACAAATATACACAAAAATATGAAAAGTTTTAAAAAATTTAAAATGTACTACCCCATCAGTCAAGTTAACAGAGGTTTTTTTCCCCCTCCAGTCTAAAACAAACTCACAAATATTCAGTCCACCTGAAGAGCTTCTTTAATGTTTCCACATTGACCTATTTCAGCTTCAAGGCAATTATTTCCTGTCACTTTTGATTTCCTCCCCAACACCCTTGAATTCTGGTGTCTCTTCTTGCATCTTAATAGTCCTTCTGATGGACACACTGAATTACTCCAGCTCCAATGAAGCATTTTGAAACTGTCACTAATGAGTATTTAGGATCATTCACTCACACTTTCTTGCCTTTTCTCTTGAAAAGGAAAGGATGTCCAACCACTGCCACAATGCAGTGCCAGAACTGATGTGACATAGTTGGTATGCAAGTTCTGTTTAAAAAAATAAAAAAGGAGCAGATTGAAGCCCAAGGATTCATTAAACTGAGTGGTGTTTCTCATTAAAACTGTCAATTGACAGAACCGGCTGTCATTTTTCTCCTGCTCTTTCCCCCTTCCATCTAAACAATACTGCATTTAGAATAAAACTTTGCCACGCGATTGTTGAGAAGGAGAATAAATCAGAAAATGCTTTGCATTGCCTTTTTCACACTGTGAGTTGTTTAGTTGAAGCGCATATCAGGGTTATGTACTTGTCTGACTTTAAGGGGCTATGGGGGGTATTCAAGGGACCACTTGGCTTTGAGGAAGGCTTGAATGAAGTGCTCTCTGGGCTTCAGGATGGGACTGGCTCAGCAATAAGAGCAGAGCCAAGACCCAGCATGGATTTTCTGCACTTGGCTCTTTACCTAAGAGGCACCTGGGAGCCCACACAAGCCACCTCTGCATGGAAGATGTGCAGTTTCTTCACCTCAGGGAAGCAATCACCTCATGCTGATGGCATAATGTGCCTCAGGCAAATTAAAATCATCTCATATGGGCCTACAAGATAAAGCTGGAATTGCACTAAATGTTCACTCGCAAAAAAACTATGAGATTTTTTTAGGTAGTCATACTTCTAACTTTCTGTAAGAGGTCACAGCTACCTTTTCTTGGGCAGCAGAACATGGCAGAACAGTTGGCTCTCTGGATGAGCATTTACTGTAAATTAGGGAAATTTGAGAAATCAGAGTTTTGCAAATTCCTGTAAAAATGACTCCTTATATTAATGTTGGACCATATGATCTGATGAGATGCTTCTAGGCTACACATATGCTATGAATCTGTACTTCCTGGGGATGGATGCTGAGAGTGGGAGGAGCTTTTGTGTTTTGTTTTAGGGAAAAGAATAAAATGAAGGCAACTAATCATTCCTTTTTAGCAACTGGCACCAGTCTATTGTGCTGTTTCCCAGCCCTGTTGTAATTCAGGAAGCTGTTGTTAGTTGGATTCAAAGGTTAGGACTTTGAATGGACTAAATTGAACTATTTTTCTTTCTGATCCACTCAATGGGTATAAATTGAGTGAAGTTTTTATATTGTCACCTATTTCCTCAGTCACCTCTACCTTTGCATAGACAAAATGGCAGCTGCCAGACAAACAGCTTCATTTTGTTACCTTAACAAGGTCCGTAGAGCATTCCAGTAGTTCCTGACTGCTGCAGAAGGCTTCTGCAGTGCTGTGCAAACCTTGTTAAGTCAGCAAAATAAAACAGTTTGTCATCTGACTGTGCATCTGCATGTGGCCACCATTTTGTGGGTAGCAAAAACATGGCAGCCGCTTCTAGAATTGCTCCATGAGGCTGTAGAAAGAAATAATCCATTCCTGCCCTCTAGAAGGCCTTGGAGCTCTTCAAAAGGTAAGTGAGGAGGAGGGTGTTTGGCCTGGTGGGATGGGAATCAGGCCTAAGACCTGGGACAACCTGGTGGGAATAGGAAAAGGCCAGTAGGGACCTGGTGGGAAGTGGAGCATAGGGTATTTCAGGCAGTGGGAAGGCCTCGGGAGGACCAGAGTAGGTGGGCCTCTGCCTGTACTAGGTCTCTCCCACTCTGTTCTTCACTTAACAACCTGGGTGTTTGTTAAACAATTCATTGGGATGAACAAGGCTGGAGAATCATTGTGAGATGGGCTTACTTAAGGACTCTCTTAAAGGCTCATTGCCTTAGAAGAGTGAGGAAAATTCTCAGGGATGACTCTCACCCTGGTCATCACTTCTTTACCCTCCTACCATTGGGAAGGAGATATAGAAGTATAGCCAGCTGCACAAACAGGCTGAAGAACAGTTTTTATCCATGGCCTGTCAGACTCCTGAATGAGAAATAACATAACTATCATAACTATGTAGTATGATGGACTGCAGGGCCAGTGCAATGTGTAACATGTTCACACTGGTGCAATAGGACTGGGTGTTTTGCTAATATGATTTATTGGGTTAGGGATATTCTGTCTTCACTGTGAGTTGTATTGTGTTGCGGAGGGTGCACTGAGGGAGCTCAACCAATCTCGTTGTACATATATTGTGCACTGACAATAAAGATTTGAATTTGAAGTGAGATGCTTCACATAGCAATCATCACGATAATTACAATCATATCTCAAGGACTACCTGAACAATGATGACATGATGCCCATGGTGATTCTTCCTGTCTCTTTACTGGCTTGCAGATGCTCATAGTTCCTGGCTATAGAGTACATTTCTGCTACTTCTTCTATCCATGAAATACTTCCACAAAGGATCAGAGAATCCTAGGCTTTCACCTGTTGGAATGCCGGGAAAGACTCTCATGGGTAGGAGAAACATGGAAATCTTCTTCCACTAGACTTATTAGACATGGCAAAATCTGACCATCATGAAACCAGCATTTGGTTTCTTGAGAGCACAGACTTTTAAAAGTCAAACTAAAGTCGCTTCTTTAACTTTTGCTGGAATATTGGGAGAAGAATGTTAATTTATGCAAAAAACAAAAAACAAAACTGTCATTCAGAGAATTAAGAAATCCAGAGTCCTTGAGCAATTCAATTTATCAGTCTTCAAACAATCTACTTCTGCCCCTTTTACACATAGTTGTAAGTAAATATATTCTACAAATGCTTAATAACTATAATCATTATAGTATAATGCTGATGTGCGTATCCTACAGATAGACAAAAGGAAAAATAGCGATGTATAAGTCATGCACAGTCATTGACCAAGCCAACAGGATGATGCAGCTCATTGGCTACATAAGGAATTGGACCAAAAATAATTTATTTTTGTTCCCTGTCTAAAATGATATTTTCATTGTGTCAGTCATTTGGAAGGCTATGATGCACAGATGTGGTCCATAAATGGGGTAGATTTGTGATATTTTTTATTAAGCAAACATGATTGGTAGATTGCAACATTAACATTGCAACTATGTGCACAATTTTTTGTTGTTGTTCAATTTATGGAAAAGTACAGTGAGATTCACTTACAAGCAAATATGCAAGCAAATAAGCATGGATTAAACTGTGAATGTGCCTTCACATGGTTTGGTATTGGTCTCTAATGCTTTGGGAACTGGAAGTTATCTGGCAGCAATTGGTGTGATATCATTAGGATGCTGATGATACCCTTGTTATATATCCCCATCCATGGCTATTCAGCTGTTGGCCCAGTATCTGGAAGTTGATCTGGACGAGGAAGAACCAGCTCTAGGCCAGAGGGAGTGGTTCTGGGCTTTTGGTCCTCCTGGATCTGGAGTACTGTCAACTTTGGGGGGTACTCCCCTACCCCACTCCTGATATAGAAGTAGTGCACAATTTGGGGGTCCTCCTGGACTCTTACTTCCTGCTTGAAGAGCAGGTGGCATCTATGCTAGGGAGTGGGGCTTTTTGCATAAATTCAACTTGTGTGTCAATTGTGTTAATTTCTGGACTGGGAAACCTTGTTCAGGATCTTTCAACCTTTTGTCACCTTCTGGTGGGATTATTACAATGGCTTCTCAATGATTCTGGGCATCTTATAAAAATCAAATAAATTACCATAAAATCAATAAAACATTAAACATAAAGATAAAAGATGGGGAGCACAGTGAAGAATCTCACTCTCCTTTATCAACAGAATGACTGAAGACCAAGTTCCTCTACAAGGAATAAGTCTGGAATCAGTGGCCAATGGCAGCAAAGTCCTCGTGTATGAATATGTGTAGAGTTGCACCTCTATGTGTAGAATGCTGGATCAATTCCCATGATTTTTCTGAATGACCAGAGCAGCAGACAAAAGGGCATCAGCTGATGTGAATTGGCTTCTAAGTTCATTGTAGGAACTTGAGGCAAGTCAATATTCATCATCTTTCCTATCTCTAATGTAATTCATTTGGAGAAGTTATATTGATTATATTATAGAAAGGAAAAGAATATTTCTTTCCATACTGTCAAAAAAATGTCATTTAAAAAAGCACGAGTGAGGTAGGAAATACACATGCAAACACTTTACTGAAATTACCCTTCCACAAAAACTTTATAAATGCAAGAAAAAAAAATCAAATATAATCTGGTAGTATGCACTATTTTAACTTACTTATTCTGAATAAATGATAATACAAAACATAATACAGTAATTATGGATTATATCAAATCTTCTAGGATGGACAAAACAATATTAGAAAGTACATGGACATTTACACAGAGAAAATGTATATGTATGAACAATTGGCAGAAGATAAGCTACAAATCTATTGTGCTGTCTTTGGATAATTTTTCAAGAACACACTGCTTTTTGCAAAAAGGGAAAATACTAGGTTACATGCATTTCTGATCTGACATAGCAAGCTTTCATTTCTGCTCATATATTTAGTAATTCTTTTCTCTTAATATTCATGTTGACTGTTATTAAATTTTACAGTTCTTCCTTTTCTTCTACTATCACCATTTCTTTGTTCAATAAATACAATGAGATTGGTTTTGGTTTCAGTGTATATTATTATAAAGGAAGATACATGATATATGTATGAAGGTACTTGTTTATACAAATAGAGCACATCTATTGATTCATCCCCACCAACTATTTTACAAAGGAACAAGAATCCGTGAATCTCTGCCTTATTGTAAATTATGTCAATTACTTTGGATATAACTATGTTTTAAGAGCTGTACATTTGTAGAGATTTCATGAACACGAGTAATTTTCTACTCTGACTATGGAACAAAAACAATCAGTATTAACAATAATTGTCCCAAATGGATAAATGGCATGATCATATTAATACTAGAACTATCCAGAAAAATTGTACCTGAATATTAGGAATGTGTGGATCAATTTAGATTTGATTTGTATCAGAATCATATATATTGACTTACTTTTCCTTTGTGTCAACTCTTTTGCAAATTATTTTAAAAAGGAATTAATGAAAAATGTCATTTCTTATTATACAGGACTTTTCTTTACAAATACAACTTTTTCCAACCTAATGTGATTTCAATGCAATTATTCCTTATATATACCATTTATATACAACTTTATGCTATTGCATACTTATTATTGATCTTTTCCAAATATAAAATGTTTTTCAGAGAATGTTTGGATCAGGACAATGGACATTATGGTTCACTTTGTATATGCAATTTACTCTAAAGAAAAACCAGTTTGCATTTAGGCTAAATGCATAAACTGTTTCGTTACAACCATACAAGATGTGTGATTTAGTTTCCAATTCAAATGTAAAAATAAGTTTCTGGTATTGATACATAAATTAGCCAATGATGCATAATAATAGGCATGCAGTATACAACAATGATTTGCATCTGCATGGAATCTGTATATGTGCTGTGTGGATAACCAGAATGCAACGGTATAGATCTAATAGGATATAGTTATGCAACATCAGATTACAATACACATTCTTAAAACTGAGATTAGATCTTTTCAAGGATAAAAATCAGATTGGAAAACATCTGTGTTTAGAAAAGAACTTCACCCTTCATATTAATTCAACTTTATGGGAATCTATGTGGGATTATCCTTTGATGCTCTTTAGGGGGAAAAACGTTGAATAGTATCTGTTGTTGTGCCCCACACAAGCAACCCTCTGTAACTGCATTGCTGTTTTGATCATTTTCCTCCCCATCCCTCCTAAAAAAATAAATAATTTTGTTAAATCTCTGGTGAACTGAAAAATAATGCTTCAAACCCCAAATTAATATGAAGAATTTAGCCCTATCCCATGCTTCCTGTGATGCATAGTTTTTTCTATCATCTGTCTCCCTCTCTCTCTCCCTCCCTCTCTCTTTCTCTCTCTTATCTATCTGTACCTGTCTCTGTTTCTCTCTCATCTATCTATCTATCTATCTATCTATCTATCTATCTATCTATCTATCTATCTATCTATCTATCTATCTATCTATCATCTAACCTCTGTAGTCCCTAGCCAAATAAAATTACCTTTTTCAGACAAAACAGTAGTGCTAAAGGAAATTTTGATGATTATTTGGTGAAATACAGAATCTTTCTGTGGTATAGATGAAGTGATATTTTTGTTTGAAATTTTGTATTTCTCATTCCTAAAATTATAATTCATTTCTAGGTCAGAAATTATTTGGTTAATTTGTAAACAAAAACACGGTACTAACATTTCTTGAAAGCAAAAACAGTATTAAAATCACTTGGATTTATAAATTGGGACAATTTATGGACTGAATAAAATATTTTTTAAAGTGCAAATGAAATGCAACTTTTATGTCGAAGAAGGAATTTTGATTCCAGCCTCATTTTTTTTCCTCTTGAGAAATGCTTATTTATGAGGTGATATCACACTTTTTACAGTATTTCCACAATTTCCCTATGTTCTCTTTGAGTAATATGACATTAGTCATGAAAATAGACAGTTGTTATCATTTTAAATAAATAGTTTAACGTCAATCTCTTAATGAAACATTTCTCCAGCAACCAAGTCTTTATGTTGTTGTTCTTTACTTGAAAGAAATATGCCTTATAAACTCTTGTAAATATATTAATAACAAATTGCATTTACTTTTTGGAATTTTAAACCATTGTATACTACAGGAATAATACTAAAATATGCATGAGGTAGACCTCACTTGTAAAAGGTTTTAAGTTTTGCTGTTTATTGTTGCTAGTACATAGTTACATTAACAATTCTAATCCCATCTTGAAAACAGTTGCTAAAACTTTGTATTTCTTGGGAACAACCAGCCTTTAACCCATTGAAATTTGTCTTATTAAGTTTATATAAATATCTGAAAATATTTACAAACAAAGTAATAAGAATTGCTTTTTGTGAGAAGGGTGACTATACAAATTTGCTAAATAAACAAGCAAACAAATATAACTGTGATAGATCATATTTATCATTTTACAGTCATTTTTTCCATGTTTTACTTTACTGGGAGGAGACTTCCTTCTTGTCATGGGCTTCTTCTAGATTCCTTTCTTTCTCTTTTTGTTTCTGATTCCACATTGTTCAGTTTCCTTTCTTTGGACTCACTCTTCATGACCCTGGTGTGCTGGTTGGAGAAAATACTCTTATCTGAGGTCTGAATTGAAGACTCATGAAAGACTCTTGAAATTAGGCTGAAGGCCACCAACAGCTTTAGCATCGTCTGCTGCCCATTCCAGATCTAGGCTTTCTTTCTAGAGCAGCTTCTAAAGTGAGGGCTGACTAATTCACATGGAGTTAGTCCATTCACTAATTCAGACAAGCTTCAGACATTCACGTCTGAAGTTTGTCTGAAGCTATTTTGTCATAGTTTGCTTGTTTTTTTAAAAAAATATTTTGCCTATCCCTGTGCAAGAATTGTCTCATTCAGAAATCATGTAGCTTTTATCCCATAAGGTAAATTAGAAAGATGAATGCTAATTATACAATGCCACTGCAGCTCCAATCTCCTTTACCATTACACTTGAGAATATCTGCTAAATTTATTTCAATTTTTTTTTTTTGGAAACACTGCTATTATTTCTAAGGGAAGTACATATGTGTATGCTTTGGTACATATGTGTATGCTTTGGTGTTGAAAGTTTGGGCCTATTTTTCAAATAGTGCAAATGATCTTTTCTGGTACAATATCTGAGCGGTTTTGAAATTCAGAATCACATTGCTACTTGTGGATGAAGAAGGAATTGTGCTGCATCTATGTTTGTGTACAAGGAAATAATTTCTTTCTGAAATACCAGACTGATTTGAACAATCAGTATTGCCTCCATCTTACAGAGGTTCTGTTCCAGGTTATTTGACAATTAAATCTGCTGATCTCAGTAAGGCTTACTCCTGAGACATTCCAAGATATATTTCATTTTAGCACAAGATAAAATATTTTGACTTGGCTGAGGCTGGCTGAGAGATCATCTAAACATTCTGCACTTTTCCAGAACTCAGTTTAAGAAACTATACTATTCTTGAAGCCTGGTTTAACTACAAGTAGGTTGGGGTAGGAGAAAAGTAGCTGAATTAGAAGAGAGTTTGGAACTAAAGCAAGGGGTGTAGCAGGCCTCTCTTTCTGAATGCATGGATGAGGCCAGCAAGGGAATTAGCATCATCATTCATCACATTTTCTTTGGCTTTTAGTATTTGAAAATACAATAGGTGGGTTTTTTTGTCTACTTTTATCTGAAATACTGGAAAATTGGATTTAAAGAAGATGAGTTAGTACAGCCAAAGCTTTGTCCAAATCCTAATGTTCAGTTACTGAATGTAAACTATTTTCTAAACTGCAGAATAATCCATCAAGATGTATTTTAAGCAAAGTGCTGTGTCAAAGTTGTCATACAATGGTTTTCTTAACTATCTGTTGAAGAGTTTTGGCATGGCCCCATTGCAAGAGAGCCAAAATGCCCTCTTTTTTCTTAAGTTTTACTTATGAACTGAATTCACTTTCCTCATTCAGCATCGTCATTATAAATTTCAGTCCCTGTCTTCATTATGCCCTCCTAGTATGTTTCCTTCAGTATGACTGACCACTGTGGAAACTAGAGACAATGCCAGACTGAAACATATTCTGATCTGGCAAGGCAGCTCATAAATCCTTTTTCCCCCTTCTAGTTTATAATATCAGATGAGAAATTGAAACCAGAAGCTGCTCTTTGGTGAATGATTACCAAGAATATAATGTCTAGCTAGTTAGAGTGGTTACTACAATGTATAGTCTCTGACCAAGAAATGTACTTCTCAGTCAAAATTGGACTCCTGAGCTGCTGAGGTGAAGTATTTTGCAGCACTCTCAAATTAGCACCCACCAACTCTGGATACTTTTAGGTTGGATCATTTCCAAATGCAAATTCAGATGTGCCGTGCAGCAAAGCAATAAATATTTCACATCCATCATGGCCATTTATTTCACAGTTTGTGGCATGGCTAATATAGCACTAACCCTGTCAATATTCAGTGTGATATTTATTCTCCTGAGGGGTTTGTATATCTGAGGAGTTGCAATAATCTTCTTCAAGCTTGTGTATGTGTGTGCATGTGTGCGCGCACATATGTTTGTGCACACATTGTGTGCCTGTGTGTGTGTATGTATGCTCACACACATGGGGGATGGGTAGGGTGTCCTATCATTCCATTAGTTGCAAAACTAGGTCTAGATCAGCAATTTCCCTTTGCTGCAGTTACCCCTTAAGCATTGTTTAATGCTTGTTTAAAGCATTTTTTTATAGACATCAGATGGGTTTGAAAAAAAGAATTAAAATAACAAAAAATGTTTATTTTGCTACTGGGGTTTCCTTTGCAAAAAAATCAGAAAATAAATAGATACATATCAAACAATATTGTACTATATATACTTGGTTCAAAGACTGAGTTGTGGACAAAGGAAGTTTCAGTAATGTCCACTTATCTACTCGAAGCAGTCAAAGTTTCTTATTCTTCTTGAAAGAATTCTGCTTTACTCTGTTGCTGTCCCTTAAATCTAGAATTCCATTCAGAAGATTTAAATATCAAAATATCTCTTTATTAAAAGATGCTAAAGTCAGCATTTCCAGAAATTTCTTAGCTTTCAGTCCCAATATCAACAGCTGAAAGTCTGAATCACAATACCCTTTCCTTGGATGAATAGACCAGTTTAAGGGGGAATTATCATGATCACACATGGAGCAGAGAGCATTTAACCAACTCTAACATTGTCCTTCCAGTGGGGCAGGAATCTGCTTTTTGAGAGGAGATAGAATAGAGAAATAGGAGGTAGAAATCCACACTTTCTCAAAACCCCAGTTCACCGGTTCTACAAAACAGTGTATTACTTTAAATAGGAAGGTGGTGAAAACCATTTGCCTCTGTTTCAAACAGTGAAATAGGCACTGACGAATTTTATGCAATAATGTAATTATGCCAATGCTATGACTAACTTGTGTCAAATTTCCTAATGCAAATACATCATGGCAGCATGTATTTATTTACATTATTGTATACATGTTTCTGTTTTGTTGTCACTGTGGTTTGCTCTGGATCTCAGTAAAAGACTGAATATTATTCTGTTCAATGGTAACAATATTGTGTTAAGAGGCTAAGGATGAGATCAAAAAACCTAATTTTACCTAACTTCTCCCTTAGAATTGATGCCTCTACCACTTTCCTTTTTCTTTCACTGAAAATTCTAGGATTTACTCATTTGAGGCTTGGATGACACAGGCTAGAAGGGCTCAAGAGAGGGGAAACTTCAAAAGCTTTGTCTGTGGTTCTCTCCTAGGCCCTAGTTAGTGGAAGCACTCCAATGTTCTCCAAGAAGAGTAAAGAGAATTGGGAGCAATAGGTGTCTAGTACAGGGGTCACCAACCATTCGGACCTCAGGGACCACTAAATTCATAATTTAAAATCCTGCGGACCACTAATACGATCTGCTTAATGACTGGCTGGGTGGGCGTGGCTAGGTGGTCATGTGACTGGGTGGAGGTGGTCAACTTAATGTCACTTGCGTTGAGGGGCGTCTCACCGGCCTCTACTTGCCCTTCTCCTTCCAGCCACTACTTGCCTGCCCGCCCGGGCTCCTTAGGGCCCCAGTAGGAAGCAGTTGTTGGACCTAAGCAGTCATCATGAGAAAGAGTTGGCAAAACAGCTGGCTCAGTTCAAATTGAATCTACCGAGAAGAAAGTTCAGCAGAAGCATTTCATTGAGGACTATGAGCATAGGCTTTCCAAGCAGAGGGAAGACCTGCGGGAGTGTAAGACCAGGTACTGGCACCTGGAGGCTCAGCGGGCTGAGATGGTCAGCCAGCTCCAGGCCATGATGCAGTCACACTGGAACAAGGCCCTCCGGCTCCTTGCCACCAGTGGCGCTTCCCTACAGTCTTTGCCAAAGTCCCGCACTAGGAGGCTGAAGCAGAACCCAAGTCGGAATTTCTTCCCCCCTCTGATCCACACAAGAAGACCCAGAAGGGGGAGACTCTCTGCAGCAACACAAATACACATTGCATGTATTCAGCCCAGAGTTTGAGGACCCCTGATTTAGTGCAATATAAATAATGCAAATAATTTTTCTGTGGACCACCAAAATTTTCTCATGGACCACCAGTGGTCCATGGATCACCAGTTGGTGACTGTTGGTCTAGTAGATGGCACAGCGATCCATTTGACATTGGTGTGAACTTTTTTTGACTTGTCACTTTGTAGATATTTGGACAGTAAAACATTATGCTACCAAATAACAATGAGACTCCAATCCCTGCTGTCCCCAAGTTGAAGTGCCTCAAACTCTTGAACAAGTTAAGTTATTCTACCATAAGTAAAAGCAGTTGTTTGAAAATTTGATTTTGTTGCAGGTGGTGGCAGCAATAGGCTCAGAATTCTTCTCCCAGTGAACCAATCATAACTGTTCGTGATGGCGCAGATGTTAGAATGCAGTATTGCAGGCTGACTCTGCCCACAGCCAGGAATTCAATTGTGATCAGCCCAAGGTTGCCTCAGCCTTCCATCCTTCTGAGGTTGGTAAAATGAGGACCCAGATTGTTGGGGGCAATATGCTGATATTGTAAACAGCCCAGGGAGTGCTGTAAAGCACTATGGAGCGGTATATAAGTCTAAATGCTATTGCTATTATTTTTTCCACATGTATCATTCTGAGCATCTGGGTGATTTTCTCCCACATGATTTATAGTCTTGCAGTGTCATCAAAGCATCATTGGGCTGATACAACAGTGAAGAGGCAATTTTTTGTATTGCCATAATAGTGGCTGGGTGATAATACAAGATGTCTTGAATCACTAGTGAGAAATGGCCTTTGGGGGCAGAGAACACACTTAACTGAAATATGGATCTTTTAAAAATATATATATATTTTTTTAAACAAACAAACATACAATGTATTTTTTCTGAACAGAGTATTGGCCGATTCCCAAATTTAAACAATTTTTAGTCATTTTAACACAATTTATATATTCCCTTTTTGCCATAGTATTTATTCTCTCTATTTTTTTTATAAACCAATATTACCCTTCATCCTAACCTCTTGTCTTAACCAAATTCAATTTTTCCTTCATCTCTATATTAACCCCCTTAAATTTAAAATCTCGCATAGTATACTTCCTAATATCACAATCATTCATTTCTTATCAAAATATTAAACCAAAATGTTTTATACCATTCATTTCTTAAATCTTATTCCACATCTTGATAAAAATCAGTTAATTGTATAACAATCTTTTCTCTTTATATGATAATATTAAAATTAATTAAATTACTTAAATTACTTTATACCATATATTTCGTTGAATCTTATCTCTAATTTTCAATTACTTTGTCAAATTTATGTATTTATACCTCTTCAAACAACATCTTAATCATTTCTACTTTCACCGCAATCTAATTAATTCATAATACAATATCATTTCACCTTTTTTTCTTTTTTATTAGGTTCCAAATATACAGTTAAAAATATTTTAATTTATTACAATTTCCCTATTTCATATTTGTAAAACTTATCATTATATAAACTCCATCAATACAATTAAAAATATTCCAGTTGTTACAATTTCTCTAATTTTAGGTAAAAATATTCCAACTATTACCATCTCATTTATCAAACATTCATATTTCTAACACTTAACTGAAATATGGATCTTGTGGTAGTACCATTCCCATCATGCAATGAATGGAATATCATATGTTTTTTTTTTCTGTTACGGGTGACCATTTTTTCCTGAATGAAAAAATATTCTGTACATATGTATGGCATTCAATGACAAGTAAAATATATCAATAAATGTTCTGCTTTTGCTGAACATTGATTATAGCAATGGATCACAAAAATTGGACTATAATAAATGTACTAGTTTTTAGATGCAAGATACCAGATCCTCTAGAAACCGAGAATCTATGATCCTTTCCTTTCCTTTCCTTTCCTTTCCTTTCCTTTCCTTTCCTTTCCTTTCCTTTCCTTTCCTTTCCTTTCCTTTCCTTTCCTTTCCTTTCCTTCTTTAATTGCTATAAGTGCTTCAAACCTGAACATGCAATATTGCAATACTATTGCTATTACTACTACCACCACCACTAATAAATCATTATCATATTCTAGAGGCTGGAATACTTGGAGACTGTATTTCACTGATAATATTCTTGTAATAAAACTTGGCATCCCTGTTCAATTATTCATATGATGTCATATGAAAACATGACAATTTTAAAAATGTATTCTTCTAGCATTGGGCAGTCAATCAGGATGCCATTCTGTGGGACATTTCCCCCTTTCTGCATCTCACCATCTGAATACTGTGAATAAATTCAGTTTTATTCAATGAGTTTCACTTCTGTTTTTATACATTTCGTTTGTGATTTCTACAGCTGCCCTTCTATTATATTAGCCTTCTATTTTATTTTTGCTTCTTGTCTTGAATTCCTTTTATCTCTTCCATGTGCTCTACTTTACTTCTCCTGCAATCTATCATTCTAGGTTGGCATGGTTAGATATATTCCTTATTATCTGATTTTTTCCCCCTGGATATACTTAACTTTATGACATTCTTTCTTCTGCTGACTGACCTTTGTGATATAATCCTTCAACTGCTGCATCCTGAAACCATCTTTTGACAGTAAAAGCTGCCACATATTTAATTCTCAAATAGCTGAACTTCAGTGTTCTGTATTCTTGTTTCTTTAGGAAAAGCTGTGACAAAATTCTGTAATCTCTTAGTAATATATTATGACACTTTAAAAAGCCCCACTTTTGAAATGTCAACATTTTATTTTAGTTATTGACTCAAAGAGTAATGGAAATACACAGTAAACAAGCCTAAGAATCCCACTTTGCAAAACCTACATTTGTATAACTATCATAGCAGTTTAAAGTTAGCTGTAAAGTCATTGCTACACTTGTATCTTTGAATAGAATCTAAGAAGTCTAAAACGTCTTCTTAAGGAGGCATGGATTGTCAGCTAGCTTGTTTATCTTTTGGAGTGCAGTGGCAGTATGACTCCATATTTCTAACAGAGTGTTATCACTAGTTATTCAACACTGGCAAAATTCCATTGCAGAATTTGAAAACAAATAATTATTTTTGATATGGGAACTTCTCCAAAAGAGAAATGTAAATTACAGAAATGTGCAGCTAAACAAAACCCTTAACTTTGTTGAAATAATTGCAGAATTCCTATATTTGAAATGTTTATGTCATGACATGTTCAGCATGTTCTTTTAGGGAACAAATGACATGTTACTATATTGAAGCAAGTAATGTTGTTTCTGCATCTTATTTTGAAGGAGTGGAATAGTTATATGAGTTATACACAATTTGGGGTCTCCTGAGGTTGTGTGCTTCAAGCAGCTATATCCAAAAACATGACTGAAACTTTAATCTTTGAACATCATAGTTTGACTAATTATAAATGTAAGAACTTGCCTAGACCAGCAGTAATTTTAATGTGCAAATTCATCTAAAATTTTGTACCAGACCTGGGCATTTTATGGCCCATGGGCCACATCTGGCTCTTTGTCCCTCTTAAGCCTGCAGCAACAGTGGCGGTTGAGGGTCAGCGGCAGGGGCAGTAAGGGATGGCAGTGGCAGCCCTCCACAACAGTCCCAATTTCTCATGCGACCCCTTGGGAAAATTAATTGCCCACCCTTAGAATATACAGTGTCTCACAGGTTCCATTGACTGATTTCAAGCTTGTCAACTCTTTATATTACCCTGACATTGGATATCTAAAAATGTCTTGCTAAGTATCTAATGGGATGACACAGGGTGTATGCTGAAAGCATTCACAAGAACAGTTTTTCCACAAGCATCCATTGATACAGGACCAGCTAAAAGTCATCACAGGTTTGGGAATTGCCCTTTAGATTGGAAGTCCAGAAGATATTACCCTGAACATCGGCTTTCAATTACTACATATCACAAATTGTACAAGAAGAAGGAGAAATAAATGTTTTCAGGCTGAGTAACCTATACCTAAAGTATGGAATTACCTTTTTGGCTTTATATTTGACAGGTCTGACAGCTCAGAGAACTGGAAAGGGTACCGAAAAGGGCAGCTAAAATGATGAAGAGGTTGGAGAAACACCTTTCCTACAAGGAAAGGCTAAAGGTTTTGCAGCTTTTTAGATTAAAAAGAAAAGACAACTAAAGGGGAGAAAAAGTACTATCTTGCAACAACCTGAATACCGTGAAGAGCCATCCTTTTCTTCTTTTTTCATGTTACAGGACTTTATCAATTGAAGTAAATTTACTGAAGACCATAGAAATAAAAAAAAATTCTTCCCACATAGTACTGACAGTCTTTACTGCCATGTCATGTCCTTCCTAAAAATGGACTTCCTAAAAGCACTTGGAAAAATTCATGGAATTTGGACCTTCCATGACAATGAGTTATTATAGCTAAATGAATGAACATCAGAAGTGTATTCCTTTCTTTTGAATTTCTGGCTGGCTGCTAATTTAGAATGCTAAATTATATGATTGCCCATCCGGAAGACATTCTTTCTTCCATTATAAGTTTTTAAGAATGGATGAATTATTAAATTTAAGAACTTACTATGGCATCTCAAATTAGTTTATTAATATATGAGATAAGTACTAAGGCAGTGAGATAAGTTGTTAACAACATGGAGAAAATAGGCACATGACAAAGGCATGCTCAGTATCAGAACTAATAAGTTTATGAACACCAGTAGTTATGATTCTATGAAGTATCAAATAAATGAAATCAATGGAAATGATTAATTAGACAACTATTCACTTGTATGCAGTACATCCAATGTCAGGGCTAAATTCTCACTGAAATATCTATTTATAATAACTCTCTCCTGCTCTCAGTTAAAAGCTATTCTAAAAGCTTATCCAAGAAGGCAGAAGTGATAAAATGAATAAGCAAGACTTTCATAAGGTGGCTAAGGGGAACATTAGCTGCCACACAACTCCATCTGGCAAAGAACAGAGATGTTTGTAACTTCCCATTTAGTAGATGAACAAATAGAGATGCTGAGTATACAAATTGATGCCATGCTTTAATAGATCATAATTCAGCAAAGGATCTCCTTACAATTACAATTGCTGCCAGGTTTATATATTTGCACTACTTGAAAGGCTTGGTTCATCCAACTTACTATTTTATGCAATGCACTTCCTATTTGGTCGCAGGCCAGATTTGCAGATCAGACATAAGAACTACAAGAACTGCCAAAAAAAAAAAAAAAAAAAAAAAAAAGCCCAGCAAAAACCTTGAATAAAAATGGAGGCTGAATATTTTTAGTCAAATATCTTTGACATGGAACTAGTGTTCCAATTTCAGTAGTACTGGACCTTTGATTTTGTTTTCAATCTGCATCCTGTATGGTGAATTTACTTTTCTTTGGAAATTATTTATTTATTTACACTTTCTACAATTAAGCAGTCTAACAATAAATCACTTCTGTAAGTTTTCTCTATCTGGGAACAGTTTGTACTTTGTACTTCCCAATTCTTGCACACTGTGTAACTGTGTACTTTCTATTCTTGCACACAAGTTGTATTATGTGTCTTTACAAAAGATTTCAGTTTGATTTTCAGACTGAAAACTGTTTGTTCAAGAATCCTCTTTGGATACATTTAAGAAAAACTCCCTGCTAAAGCACTAATAGTACACATCTACTTAGAAGCAATTCCTATTATATTGCTGCAGCTTATGCCCAGGAAAGTAAATGTAAGCTTTCAACCTGAAAGCATATCATGAAGAAGCGGAATGTTAAACTTCCTAGAGTGGTTTCCCTTCAGATGCCAAATGGACTTTGGTTCTTCTGTGTTGCATGGATCATTAAATGGCGTGGGAAATTATAATAGCAGCATGTTATGCAAAGGTTGGTCTGAACAAGTGTGGCAAATAAAATGAGGAAATGCACACATTGTACCTTGGAAAAGCTGTAGCAGTGGCACAGAAGTTTAGGGTTACAATAACATCTGAAATGAATCCAAGCCTGAGAATGTAGCTTTACTTGTTTCAAAGGGCTGCAGGTCACTAAACACCAGCATGATTTAATGCTCCATCAATTATTTCCTACCTGTCACTTAAATAGGCTTCATAGATGCATAGCAGGTTTGAGGGTACAAAGTCAAGGCAAAATAAATGATTTACTGGCTGGGGCAACACCTGTAAGTTAAGCAGCTAAGAAATTAGCCACAAGTAGCATATTAGGGCAGCTAATCAGGCAGGGTTGAGTATTTCGGTTTCTTGATTTCCCCATAAATAAGGCTGTATGTGTTTGCCCTGAGGTGATTTTGTGATTAACAACCCTGGCATAAAGTAAAGTCGTCAGGCTGGACAATTTAGTGGGAGGCTACAGCTCTGCAGTGTAAGCATGTTGCTTATTAAGTTTATCATAGGGATATTGATCTTCTCATGTTATCATCATGCTGCTGGATCAGATTGCTTTCATTCATTCATGTGTAGCATGTTAACATGTTGTAAATTATTGGCCATTAGGCTGCATCTTACCTAATTATTCAAGAACAGTCTTTCTCTCCTTTACACTTCTGTACATAGTACACCTCTGTACATAGTTTGTTCAGAGCCTCTAAAACAGAAATATAAATGGAAGCGTACAACTAGAAAACCAATTAATATTAGTAAGTTTATCAATTATTACATATTCTTGTCTTCAGTTCATGTACCTACAGTCTTCTAATTCTATTTGGACTTGTAAGCAAAATAACCTCTACTGTTATTTTAGGAATACACGAAGGAGGGAAAAGATGTTTAAGACCTTATTTTTCCTCTGAGATAACACACTCTAGAGGGGTTGGGTCATTTTATATAATATGTACAATATAAGAATGGGAGTTCCAATCCATTTTTGGAATGCCTATATAAGGCTTGGACACTTCCAAAGTTAAGAACAATTAGGACCATTGTGTGCATGTAAAACCTTACCAAACGGGCAGAAATAGCTCTGCATTTTCTCACAGTCTCTGCATAGAGGAGCACACATATATATAGAGAGTGTTAATGGTGATTGATCATAAACACACATTCATCAAAGAAACAAGTTCAGCTGCTATTTTCAATCATGTTCATATTTTCTCTGATGTGATACTCATTTCCCTTAAAATATAAATCCTTGCCTTTACTGGTGCTGAATACATCAGTTTGCAGTGTAAATGGAGTTTCAATCTGGAAAATACTGACAGATAAACTAGAGCAGGGGTATCAAACTTGATTTCATTGAGGGCCACGTCAGGGTTCTGTCTGACCTTGGGTGGGGGAGCAGGTGGGTATGGCCAGGGTGGACGTAGCCAGCATGACATCACAAGTCGGGGACACCTGTGGTGGCCTGGGCCGGGCTAGGGGGATCCATTGTCTCTAGCGGAGGAAGGTGAGAACAGGGAGAACTCCAAATCCTTGTCCTCCAGAAGAGCCTTGCCATCTGCTGGTGGCCAAGTGCTAAGGTAGGACTTTCCTTCCTTCCTTCCTTCCTTCCTTCCTTCCTTCCTTCCTTCCTTCCTTCCTTCCTTCCTTCCTTTTCTTTTTCCTTCCCTTTTCCTTCTCCTTTCTTCTTCATTCCCCTCTTTCCTTCTTTTTCCTTCCTTGCTCTTCCCTTCTTTTTCTTTTTTCTTTTTGTCTTTCCTCTTTCCCTTTCTTCTTTTCTGTCCCTTCTTGGATGCTCAAATGCAAAAGGGGAAACATTTCTCCTTTTGTTTTGTTTTGCTTTTAGTTTATTTTGCTAATCCTCTGCCAGCAAAAACGGAGCCCGGAGAAGCCATGTGCAGGGGGGGGGGGGAAGCTCCATGGACGACCTCCTGAAGCCCTCTGCCAGCCCCATTTTTGGCCTGGATGGCCTCCTGAAGCCCTCTGCCAGCCCCGTTTTTGGCCTGAATGGCCTCCTGAAGCCCTCTGCCAGTGAAAATGGAGCCTGAGTGTGTGTGCAATGGGGGCAAGCTCAATTTTTGCTGGCAGAGGCACCATGCACCAGTCCTTTGCCATTTCCCCAGCTGCCCCACCAGCCAGAATTAAGACCCCATGGGCCAAATCTGGCCTGCGGGCCATGAGTTTGACACCCGTGAGCTAGACACTCTCTATGCTCATTTTCCTGCTTGTCCATGAACATAAAATATGTTCATATATTGTATGATTTTGTGCTAATGGATAAGGCAGGAGGTTAGAAATCAGAGACTGTGAGTTCTGGTCCTGCCTTAGTCAAGAAAGCCAGCTGGGTAACCTTGGACTAGTCACTCTTTTTCAGCCCAACTCACCTCACAGGGTTATTGTTGTGGGGAAAATAGAAGAAGGAAGAAGCACTAGACATGTTTGCCATCTTGAGTTGTTTATTAAAATAATAAAAGTAGAATCTAAATAAATAAATAAAACAGTGCAGGCATCTCGTTCAGATGTTTCAGGAATTGGATATCATGAATATACGATTCAGTATGGACCAATTTACATTCCAGCAGATATACAGATTTGTATATCTGGAAGCTTGGGACTGAAGGGGATAATTTAAATATTTGACCTATTTTTGAACAAATTTCAGTGTGTATTAAGGGTAGGAATGGGAGCATTTCACAACCCAGAGACCATGGACTCCCATTCCCAATTTCAGTTGGCACCTTTTAAGCCAAAAATAACATTACTATTATTTGCCACCATATTTAACAGTGCAACTGGCGTGGTTTATGTCAAGCACCAGGGAAATCAAGAGATTCAAGCAGTTCAAATGAGTAAAGATTAATTGCAAGCTTAAGCTCTCTACAAAAATCTGACCAACTAGCTGTCAAGAGAAATGAACGGGAGATAAGACAGGCATTCAAGGTGGGCTGGATTTATATTTCTTGCGAATGTGCAGGGATTAGTGACTTATGACATGTTTTTCCCCTCCCACAGGCTCAGCCTGGTTATCTCCTACAGTTTACTTATTTTTGGGAAAATACAAATATATAACTCCTTTTAACAATAACTGTAAGCAACATTTATATCTCCATACCTACTAGCCAGGGGTGAAATGTAAAATTTGTTACTACCGGTTCTGTGGGCATGGCTTGGTGGGGGCGGGTAATATAACTGGGTGGGCGTGGCCAACTTTTTTTTTTATTTTAACTTTTCAAAGCATTTTTTCCGCAAATGCAAAAAAAATGCTTTGAAAAGCCTCTGCCGATCAGGAACACAGCTGGGATTGTCAGAGCCTTTTCAAAGCATTTTTTAAACCACCTCTTCCCCGGAAGAGGTTGCAGAAAAAAATGCTTTGAAAAGCCTCTGAGATCCCAGCTGAGCCGCGCGATCATCAGAAGCTGTTTTTTACTTTTAAAAGCATTTTTTCGGCGGAAGAAGTTGTAGAAAAAATGCTTTTAAAAGTAAAAAAAAAAAAAGCCTCTGATGATCCTGCGGCTCAGCTGGGCATGGTGGGGGGGGGGCAGGGATTTTTGCTACCGGTTCTCCGAACCACCCATTGCTACCGGATCAGGTGATCCGGTCCGAACTGGGAGCATTTCACCCCTGCTACTAGCTGATCTAATTAAACTCAAGAAAACTATCTGCGTGTTTAGAGAGAGCATTTTCCTAGGTTCTTTTTCTCTATAGGATCATTTCTCCAGCCTGTACAGTATGACTGTAGGAAAGGTTAAAGCAGTTCAAAATGATTAAAGAACAAATGCACACATTTTTGATGGTGCAGTGGGAGGTGGTAAAAAATAAATGGGCCTGAAACTTCAGTCTGTTTGTCCTGATATATATTTCTTTATTAAATGTATAGGCCCAACTCTATTGCCACTCTGAGTAATATACAATATTAAAGCAATCTGAAAATATAAGCAAAAGAACAACAGGCTTGTATGTGTGTTGTATGTGTGTGTTGTGTGTGAATTTCTACAATCCTACAATTTCTGAAAGGAACTATCAAACACACAAGGGTCCTTCTACTACTCCAGCCTAAGAGGCAGAAATTCTTTTGAACTAGGATTGGTTTGGGACCCAATGAATCTCTGGGTGGAAGTTGAAAATATTCACAGAGAATATTTTGGATCAAATTGGAATTATTTTTACTATCCATGATTAAAATGTGCATTCCTCTGCAAGGTATGCTAATTAATCCTTGTAGCCTTAATAATACCAATATGGAAGCAATGCAGCCCATTTTAAAAATGGTGATGCTTTTGATTGTTCCGCTGTCAGGCTTCCTTGTATAAAACAAACAAACCCTAGCCTTTTGGGAAAGGAGATGTTAAATCACAAGAACAGCAAGCTGAAGTGGTTACAACCAGAATCAAGCACAGGTTAAAAATAAACAGGCTTTTTGTGAGAACTGGGGAATGATATCAAGATGATCCCTGAGCAGCCCTTGAGATGTCAAAGATGATAATACAGTAACAACATTTGGGAAGTATTTCGAGTTTTACACTTAGCCTTTGGCAGGGATTTATTAAGACGGAATAAACCCTGTGACTTTTCAATCCCAGGTACAATTTGTTTCTCTAATATAACTGCAGGAGTAATGTGTGATAGAATCCTTTCTTTTCCCAGTTCCTCTCGTTGCTGATGATATGCTATAATTGGTTCTCCCAGGCCATATCTCAACAAGATAAAACACAACACATGTACATCTGTGGCCCAGTGTCAATGCCTTAAATGTACATCAGAAATGCATTAAATCTTCTGATTGCTATTTTGTTTGCGTGGCTTGTAGGTTCAGCATTTTCTCCTGTAATGCACTCCGCTGATTGCCTTGAATTATTGGTTTGTCTTCCCTACCAAATCAAACGCGCCACCTCCAGTGGCATGGGACATACGAATGGGCTGTGTGTGCCTTGAGCTTTTTCTTTATTGAAGAAAACTATCCAAATGTCCATGTGCATTATTATAGATCAGTGGTATTCAATAGGAGATTGGAGGAGGGGGGCACTACATAGCTCTCAATGGCTTTCTTGAGAAACATGCACCTTTGTGGTCTGTTCATACATTACACTGGTAACTTTAGCCAGTACACCTAATAAGGAAGAAAAATATAAGTAGATCTGAGTGTTATTCACATAAAAGACTTAAAGGTAAAGTTTCCCCTTGCACATATGTGCTAGTTGTTCCCGACTCTAGGGGGCGGTACTCATCTCTGTTTCAAAGCCAAAGAGCCAGCGCTGTCCGAAGACATCTCCGTGGTCATGTGGCCAGCATGACTAAACACCAAAGGCACACGGAACGCTGTTACCTTCCCACCAAAGGTGGTCCCTGTTTTTCTATTTGCATATTTTACATGCTTTCGAACTGCTAGGTTGGCAGAAGCTGGGACAAGTAACGGGAGTGAAGTAGTTCGGGAATAACGAGAGGCACAACCAAGCAAGTGACAACAGCTCTTTAATTTACAGTGAGACTTCAGCAAAAACTCAGAGGCTGCAGCCCTCCTTATATACAATCCTGGAGGGACTGTCAGCCAATCAGAAACATAGGCAGGTTTGAAACTCCCGCTTAAAAGTATCAATACATAACACCCCTCCCTTCCCAGAAGGCACTAACATTCAAATATTTACATAAGTACACACAAAATCTCGCAGGTGCCCAGGCCGAGTTCTCGTCCTAGTTGACCTGCGCAGTTCAGTGTTTGGTGGGGCGTCGAGCTGGTCGGAGGGACTTTCTGTCTCTCCCGGCTCCGCCAATGGAACCTCCTGGATTTTGTCCGGGGCGTGGTTATCCCCGGTTGGGAGTGGCGGCTCGCTGGGGCAGCACTGGAACCAGGGCTTGTCAGCTAAGTATTCTCGCGAACCCGGGCTTGAGTTAGCTGTTTTGGGAAAGTTGTTATAGTTAGGCTTGGAGATGTCTAAATTGATGTTTGCTTCGCCGACTACCCTTTTTCTCAGTTGGTCTATGTGGCGCTTCCAGAGTCTATCTACCCCTACGTCTACCGTATACGATTTCGGGCCTGTTATGCCCACTATGGTTCCTGCAACCCATAGAGGTCTGCTGGCGTAGTTGCGAGCGAACACCGGGGACCCAACCTGAAACTGTCTTAGTCCAGAGGTCTCTCCCTTGAAATTTTCGTGCGAGTAGTTAGGGTGAAGCCTATCTAACACGCACCGAAGCTTCCTGCCCATGAGTAGCTCTGCTGGGCTTCTCCCTGTGGCTGTGCATGGTGTGGCATGCTGGACAGCTAAGAATTGGTCTATCCTGGCCTGCCAGTCCCCGTTATCTAGTCTGGATAGGGCCTCTTTGGCCGTTCTTACAAAATGTTCGGCCAATCCGTTAGAAGCCGGGTGGAACGGGGCCAATAGGGCATGGCGGATGCCCAGTCCGGCCAAGTAACCCTCGAACAGGGTTGCTGTGAATTGAGGGCCGTTGTCAGATACTAGAGTATCCGGTAGGCCATGTGTGGCAAATAGCTTGCGAAGGGCTTTAATAACTGCCTCGGCTGTGGTAGAGGGCATTAGAATTATTTCGAGCCATTTCGAAAAGGCATCTACTACAATTAAAAATGTTTGCCCATGGAAGGGGCCAGCGAAATCAATATGGATCCTCCCCCATGGCCCTTTTGGTTTCTCCCACTCTCGGATGGGCACTACCGGGGGATCGGGGTGAGACTCCTGGCAGAGTCTGCACTTCCCCACCCACTCGGAGATAACTTGGTCCATGTTGGGCCACCATACATAGCTGCGGGCTAAACTTTTCATTCTGACAATGCCCGGATGCCCTTCGTGCAGCAATTCTAAGACCCTTGTTCGTAGTTTTGTTGGCACTACCACCCTGTCACCCCACAACAAACAACCACCTTGCGTAAACAGTTCGTTTCGTTTGTTTACAAACCCTTGGTAGTCCCCCCCGTCCACCTTGACCGTCCACCCTTTCAGCACCCACCCCATCACAGTGCGAATGATCGGGTCCCTGGCTGAGGCTTTTGCCACTTCGGCAGAGGAAATAGGTCCCAAAGTTAATGTGTCCAGTAGAAGGACGGAGGCCTCTGGTGTTGGATTGGTCAGTAAGTCAGGTAGGGGGCAGCGGCTGAGGGCATCCGCATGACCCAGGGTCCGTCCAGGTCGATGTACAAGCTGATATGAATAGGCCGAAAGAAAAATAGCCCATCTAGTCAAACGTGGGGAAAGAGCAGCGGGGGTGGGCCTGTCGCCTGCCAAAAGTCCTAGCAAGGGCCGGTGATCAGTCACAAGTTCGAATTGCCGGCCATAGAGGTATTCGTGGAACTTTTTAACCCCCGCAATTGCAGCCAGAGCCTCTCTGTCCAATTGACTATAGTTCCGCTCTGCGCTTGACAGAGTGCGAGAGTAAAACGCAATGGGCGCCTCTAGGCCATTCGGCAGTCTATGGCCTAGGATGGCACCAACTCCTACGGGGGAGGCGTCACAAACCAATACAAGCGGTAGCGCCGCATTGTATTGGATTAGGAAACTGTCTTCCGATAGAAGTCTCTTTACTGCCTCAAAAGCGGCTGCTTGTGGTTTCCCCCAGACCCATGGTACATTCTTCCCCAATAGCTTGTGGAGGGGATCTGCGATGGTAGCCTTGTCTTTCAGGAACATTGAGTAAAAATTGAGCAGTCCAAGGAAGGCTTGGAGCTCTGCTTTGGACTTGGGGGCAGGTGCACTCTTAATAGCTCTCACCTTGCTTTCGGTAGGGTGGATGCCTGTGCCGTCTACCCTGTACCCCAAAAATTCAACGGAGGGGACTGCTATCATACACTTGTTTTTTTTTAATTTGAGTCCCGCTTCCCTGAATCTGAACAGGACGTTTCTAACTCTTTCCCCTAGTTGTTGTTCGTCCTGAGCGCTGACTAGGACGTCATCGAAATATGGCACCACCCCGGGAAGCCCTTGCAACAGGCGCTCCATGGTGCTTTGAAATAGGCCGGGTGCTACGCTCACCCCGAACTGGAGCCTGGTGCATTTAAATGCACCCCTATGGGTTACTATTGTCTGTGCCTCAGCCGTGGCATCGTCGACAGGAAGTTGTTGATAGGCCTGGGCCAGGTCTAGTTTGGCGAAAAATTTTCCGGGCCCCAGGGAGTGTAATAGATGATGCACGATCGGCACCGGATAGGCGCTCGGCTGCAAAGCCTTGTTGATCGTGCACTTGTAGTCGGCGCAAATTCTAATTGAGCCATCCGACTTAACTGGGGTCACTACGGGGGTTTCCCATTTTGCGTGGTCAATGGGAACCAAGATCCCTTGTTTAATTAATTTGTCCAGTTCCGCATCGATCTTTGGTTTCAATGCAAAGGGCACCCGTCTCGCCTTGAGTCTTATTTGGGCTACATTGGGGTCTAGATTAAGAGAGATAGGGGTCCCCACATACTTGCCCAACGTGTCCCCAAAAACGTCCTGGAACTCGGTCAGGAGACTGTCTTTTAACGATGACTTGAGCATCTGGTGGACGCCGGTGAAGCCCATGCCGAGGGCTCGGAACCACCCCATGCCGAGAAGGCTGGGAAGCTGCTTCGTGATGATGGTCAGTGGCAGGTCTCTTTCGTAGTCTCCGTAGGTGACTCGGAACGTGCCCACGCCTTCGAGGGGGACTCTGTTCCCCTGGTAGTCTAGGATGCGCAGTCTCTGTTTGGAGAGCTGGTCCTTCCAGAACGATGGCAGGAGGGTCTTTAGGGTCGCCCATGACATTATGGAGAGAGCTGATCTGGTGTCGATCTCCATCGAGCATGGCTTGCCGTTGATTTCGACCACCGTGCTGACTTTGTCCTCGATTTCCGCGCTTGCCTGGTCTATGTGAATGCTGCGGCCATCTCGCGGTTCAAATTCACACCGTTTTTTCGTGCCGCCTTCTCTCGTTGGCTGTTTCTGGCGCGTTGATTCTGGTTGGCTGCGGCGCTCACGTGGTTGGTGTTTTCTGGGCAGAATGGCTCTACAGACTCGCGCCAAGTGCCCTTTTTTCTCGCAACGCCTGCAGATAGCCTCTCTGTATTTGCAGGACAGCCTATCATGGTGCCCTCCACAGCTGGGGCAGCTTCGCCGCGGGCTGCCTGTGTCTTTTCTCTGGTGCTCCGTTCGGAAAACGTCCTCATCCGACTCGGACTCCGAGCTGGATCCGGCGTCTTCTCTGTGCACCGGGGCAGACTTGGGGTTGTCTTTGCTGGTCAGCGGACGCTGCAGCGTTTCTGCGGCTTTTGTGGAGGCTTCATGAGCCCTGGCCTCGTCTAGGGCTCCAGCAAGCGTCAAGTCGGGCTTGGCGAGCAGGCGCCGTTGCAGCCTAATGTCCCGAACACCACAGATAAGTTGCTCAAGCAACGCATCGTCCAAGTCTCTATAGTCGCAATGGGTTGCGGCTTTTCTCAGGCTGGCCATGTAAGCGCTGACCGGTTCTCCCTCTCGCTGAACGCGCTGTCTGAGTTGGTATCGCTGCACGAACTTGGAGGGCACGGGAGCATAGTGAGCCTGGAGCGTGGCCATCAGGGTGTCCCAGGAGACGGTCTGGACCGGTGTTGGCTCACACAGTGACTCTGCCATCTCGAACACGTCCGGTCCGCAGTGGCTTAGGAAGAGGGCCCTCTTCCGATTAGTGGAGAGCCCTTGCATGTCGCTGGCTTCAAGCGAGCATTCGAACCTCGTTAGGTACGAGACCCATTTTTCACGGGTCGGATCAAAAGGCTTGGGCGGAACGTAGGCAGACATATTCGGTATGCCTCCTGTGGTTCGCCTCGTCGCCTAGCTGAAGCTCGTGGTCTCACTGGTTCGCTTCTTGTGACCTCTATCCCACCTTCGTCACCAATGAAGTAGTTCGGGAATAATGAGAGGCACAACCAAGCAAGTGACAACAGCTCTTTAATTTACAGTGAGACTTCAGCAAAAACTCAGAGGCTGCAGCCCTCCTTATATACAATCCTGGAGGGACTGTCAGCCAATCAGAAACATAGGCAGGTTTGAAACTCCCGCTTAAAAGTATAAATACATAACAGGGAGCTCACTCCATTACATGGCATTAGGGAGTCGAACTGCTGAACTGCCGACCTTTCGATTGACAAGCTCAGCGTCTTAGTCACTGAACCACCGTGTCCCTTATAAAGGGCTTTGCCCATCCTAATTCCTTATAATTTCACCCAACAGCTTCAAGTACATATTATATAACTTGAGGGGCAGAGGGGAAGTTAGCACTGCCCTACACCACAAAAGCTTTTTTTTGGGGGGGGGATAGTATTCCCCAGTACTGCCCTTTGAAATCAGCCCACAACCATAACATAACTGTGCCTCCAACTCCTAAAACAGCCCAGAACAATAGGGGCTATTAGGAGCCAATTTGGTCTAGTGGTTAAGACAGCAGGCTAGAAAGCAAGAGATTGTGAGTTCAAGTTCAGCCATGAATGCCAACTGGGTGACCTTGGACCAGCCATTCTCTCTCAGCCCAACCCACCTCACAGAATGGTTCTTGTTGTAGGGAAAATAGGAGGAGGAAGATGTGTTGGATATGTTTATTACTTTGAGTTGTTTGTAAAAATAATATAACCAAATGAATAAAATGAATACAAATTAATAAAATCAAAAAGTCACAACATCAAATATAGAGCCTTGGTAGTACAGTGGTCTAAAGCACCCTCTTATTAAGGGTGCTGTTATTAAGACCAGCTGCCTGCAATTACTGCAGGTTCGAATCTTGCCAGGCTCAAGGTTGACTCAGCCTTCCATCCTTTCTAAGGTAGGTAAATTGAGGACCCAGTTGTGGGGGCAATAAGCTGACTTTGTATAAATATACAAAAGAAAGAACGCTATTGCTTAGCGCATTGTAAGCCGCCCTGAGTCTCCGGAGAAGGGCGACATATAAATCAAATTAAATAAGAAATAAAAAAAAAAAATATGACCAGGAGCAAATGACCACCTCATGCTCTCTCTCAGCAGATGGTCCATCAGGATAACTAAAGCCATTTCTACACCATGATCCAGAATGAAATCAGATTCAAATGGATCCAGAAAATCACTTTTGTTCAGGAATGCTTGGCATTTTTCTGCTGCCTTGTTTCAACTATTCTATCCTCTCTTCCCCCCCCCACCAAAAAGATATGTTTCACAGAATATAAAAAGAAAAATACTTTAATCAAATGAATACACATAAAATTCATCTTTTGTTTCCCTTTTTAGTATAGATTCCTATTTTGTGCATCAATTTTCTGGAAGGGACAATTATTCTCGCAGAATCATCCTGGTCATTTCCATGTTGACATAGATTATCCCAGTGAAAAAGGGATTTTTCTGTCCAACCAGTTCAGCTAATCTACAGTCAACTGGAAATGAAGTTAGCATCAGACCCAATTAAACAGAGGGTCAGGACTTTGATTGTGTAGTTGCATTTACCCCTGCAGATATTCCTACACAGAGTGTACCCTGATCCAATATCCATCTAATGCCTCTTTCACGCAATTCATTTGAGGAAACAAAGTGATTTAATTTTTTTTACTATATCCAAGCATTTAGATTTGCACATTTTGCTGTCCACTTTTGAAAACCTCTGTCCCTTCCAACAGGGAAATATAAAATAACTACTTTGAGAAAGTGCAAAATAATTTCTGTTCTGAGATGCAAGATCCCAGTTATTATGTCTGAGGATTGTGTATTGAACAGTCCAAACCAGTCACATCTTTTACTTAGAGCTGAAGGCAAATAATGCACAACAGTATCATCAATAAGGACTCCGTAATGTTTTTGATATATGGTGGCATTTAAGATATAGGGTCATTGAAAGAGCTGCCAATATTTTTTTCCTTCATTTGAAGTATGATTGTCAGAAAACCACAATGGAATTGATTTCGCAATTGGACTAACTGAAATGTCACTTTAGGGACGCCTATTCTGTCCTTCAGGAGAAGCTCAGCATCCTCCCTGTTGGGTGTGTTTCTAGTGATGCATGAAGTGGGAGAGGATAGGTTTTGAGCAATCCATATTCCTAAGAGTAATGAAGATATAAGGCTAGCCAATATTGGCACTGCTATGACTCAATTTGAGAGAATGAAGAAGACAGAAAGCAACCCTTCATCACTGAACAAAAATGCCCCATGCAGGATATAAATAACCTGAAAAATTGATATTGGTAATGCATTGTATTAGGTGAATACATTACACGGACTGTTTGAACTCTGCTTATGTGTAGAAACAGATTTTAAAAGCGACTTCAAGACAAAGATTTGATTTATCAACCCTAAAATGAAATTACAATGACTTCAGGGAATGATCGATGGAAATCCATCAATGCTAATTTAGGTAGCACTGAATAATATTTTATGTATAGAGGAAAAATCCAAATTAGAAAGACAATAGAAAATATGATCAATAATATTCAGCTAGTCAGTCAGTCTTAGGTAACACAGGGACAAAAATAATTTCAGCTTTTGCCATTTGCTGAAAATTAAAGACATGGTAAAGCCAGTGTTAACTCTTATTGATGGCAGAAAGCCAAACATGCATTTAACTCTGTATTTAACAATGTCATGAAACTAAACAATAAATATATATTTTCAATAGGTAGTGCAAATTTAAAAATGAAAAATTATCAGTTTTATTACTGAGATCTTATACTCTGTTCTAAATAGTTTAAAAAGGAAGTTCTACTGATAGAATGGGTTGTACAAATGAAGTTTTGTGTATCTGTGTGTGTACATATATATGTTACATACATATATGATGGGGAGAAATACACTTAGAATATTTGTCAGCTTTTACTCATTTTTCAGTTCCATCTTGTTGCCACAATTGTTTCCATCCTTCTGTAGGTTATTTTCTGTGGCCAGTCTGTACCATCAAGGGGGGACTTTTATACTTTTATTCCAATCACCTCAATTCTCTCATAAGTACAAATTTACTTTTACATTCTCCTCCTCCTCCCCCCTCCCCCTCCTTCTTCTTCCAGAACTGATGCAATATTGCCAGAAAAGAAGGACAGGTCATGTCTGAACCTACACCATGGCAATCAGGATGGCAAACCATCAATATTTTCCACCGCCTTTACACTAATGCTGCCCGAATAGAATTATTCACTGGAGAAATTGGATTTTGGGGAACCTTAGCGATTTACTTCAGCTTTCAGTACAGTATTACCCCAAGAGTGTCAACTTAGATGCCAATCCCCTCATGAAGAAGCTGCACTGCAGATTCCCTGGAATTTAATTTCTGAGGAAGGTGTGTCTATGTTGTGCTTGGATCCAGGGATCATGAAGATCCAAATATGTGAAAATCTAACTCACTGTGGCTTGACCAGTTGGGATTTCCTCCAAAGAGCTTGCCTAAAGGGAGTTCCAAGAAGTGGAGGAAAGTGCATGTGTCTGACTTAGTCCTAGAAGTGCATCTGTGGGTCAAATAGCTGGAAAAACTGTTGTTTTTTCTTGCTCAAATACAAGAAAAAGAAATCCCTCTTCCCTCTTATGGTAGTCCTGTTTGAACTAAATCTTAGTCAGACCACTATCTTTTTGTAGACAAGGCAGCCATGAAATCCTCACAATCCACATAAGACCCATTAATGTCAGAAGGATTGAAGTAGGCTAATTATTTTGGAATCATGATCATTGTTTTTGAATGAAAGCCAGGATCCTGTCCATTTATTATAAATATCGCCTACATTACTATTAATGAATAGTTCAAAATGTATGGCTATTTCCAAAGAGCTAGCATCTAAATATATAAAGCAGCTCATGGTTATCAGTAGCAGATTGCCTAAAAGGCTGGGCTGGTAAAACTTCATGGATGGACTACTACCCTATCACTATTTACCTGGGAAAAAATTCCGTTAAAATCTGGAGAGCTGACTTCTGAGAACACCCTGAAAGATTGCATTATACTTTGCTTCCACAAAAGCAAAAGATTAAGCCTTCACTCTTTATGGAAAGAAATGCCCTACCTTATCTTCCTGGCTTGTGTTTCCCCAACATACACATTAACCATTTTCCTCATATGAAGGACTATGGGAAGCTGCCTAGTTGTTTTCCTCTTTGGTTAGCAAGGTTGCTGCTTCATTTTATAACTGACTTATAGCAGTCATCGCCATATGAGATTCTAGGCTGAGCCATGGCAAGACTAAGTAATAGATTGAAAAATACAATTATTGCTTACCTACAGAGTTCTTTTGCTGGGGAGGTAAAACACATATATCAGAAATGTTGGTGGTTTCTTTTCTCCCCAGGCCTATTCGATAAATGAACGTTACACCAGGATTCTTACATAGAATATCTTTGAAATGGGGTTTGTATTGATTTTTGTAACTACTCTGTTAGATGACGTTATCCCTTAGTGTGTCATGTGTAGATGGTTCAGCCCGGAGCAGGTCATTGAGGTGATAACTGTCATTTGGAGGGACAGAAAAGCAATCATAGCTTTTTCATTACTTACTGTTTTCCCCCTGCAACTGTGGGATCATTTGACATATTATGGGCTTCTTGTGATTTAAGCTGCATTCTGAAATTAAGTGCTAGAATATCAAGCTGAGGGTTTAGAAAAAAATAAACTTGGTGTCAGAGAAACCACACTCCCTCTAGGTCAGAACCATAATCCCAGAGTATTAGCAGTCAGAAAGCATACCGTAAGAACAACACTAACAACACTGACTATAAGATTTGTAAGGGCCCCAGGGGCCTATAGAAATTATTAAGATATTGCTCCTCAATCGAATCCTTGGCCTATCCTAACAAAAGGTTAATTATGTTATAACCTTTACTTACTTTTAATTATACTTAAAAGTAATTATATTATTAATTATACTAACATTGAAAAGGACTGCAGAGTAACTAGGAAAAAAACCTCACAAGTAAGAAATCTATTATGGTCTGCTAGGTATCTATTTCACACATGCACACTACTTTTGTAAATTCAGAAAAGCTGCAGCCATAGAGTTTATTGAGACTCTAGGATACTGCTGAGCACAATTGTCTGCAGTAGCCTGTAGGTCAGGGGTGGACAAGTATGGCAACTTTACGACTTGTGGACTTCAACTCCCACAATTCCTGAGCCAACCATGTAAAGTCATAGACTTGCCATATTTGTCCACTCCTACTGTAGGTCATAACTTGTAGAAGTCTCTAGCTGAACTAATCAATATCAGATGGTCCCCAGGTTTTATAAAGTAGAGATGTCCTGCAAGCTTCCTGCAGCCACCAATTTTGTTTTCTTTTTTCTTAATGGTTCACAAACCCCTGCTAATCAGTGTCATAATTTGAGAGAAAAGCATTACTATTTTGTTTAATGAAATAAGAAGCAAATTGGTGCCTATTTTATTTAGCCCCCTTTCATTCTTCCCTTCCATCCTCCCAAAAAAAGCTCATTCTGTATTTTCTTGTGATGCCAGGTTAGCTTCTTGGAATCCCTTGTTTGAAGATTTCAAAAAAGGTTGTCTTCTTATCACAACATTTCAGAAGCTGACATAAGGCAAATAATGTTTTAGCCAGATAGTTTTGCTATGACTTTCCTACCTGAGCATTTAGAGGTATCCAAACTGAAGAGAGATATAATAGAGCTTTCCAAGCACCTGAAGATATACACTATCTTAAAATGAAAATCATGACCAGTTCTCTACCACCGCCACAGAGTGGAGGACACAGAATTACAGCCTTAGTGTCACAGGAAGGTAGGCTCCACTTGAATATTATGAAAGATGGCCCAACAACATGAACAATTCAACAGTAAAAAGTGTTACCCACAGCTCTTCTTTGATAAATTATTCAATCAATGGCCAGGTGCTTTAATCTGAATTTCTGCATGGAGCAGGGCTTGGATTGGATAGTTTAAGTGGCCCTTTCAGCTCTAGGATTCTATGAGCTGTTAACTTACCTCTTGTTCTACTGTGCTCTTGGGTGCAATTATCTCAACTGTCTAACCTACTTTTGTGCCCTGTGATTCTACACAGGACCCAACATGTCCTATACAAGCAGCCACAGTTTTTAATTTTCAAAAGTGGCTCGTTGAATGACTCCTAAATTACTAGATGAATATATATGAAGGATGTGACAATCCACAGCCTGGAGGCAACAGCTACAGAAGGCTTAATTTTTAAAATGCTGGAGCAACTTTAACATTCTTGTATAAAAATGAGTGACAGCCAACATTAACTTTTATGACTGTAAGTAAAAAAGAACAAACCTTGAGGTTGAAGGAAAATCCTGCTTTCTGATACTCATGCAGTACCTCTGCTGTGATGTGTGCATGGAAGAGGGGAGGGGCCAACTGACTGCACCCAAATTGGACCCTGAATTTTTGCTCAGTTACTAATCAAAGCACACTTATACAATAGCTTATTTATATGGTTACTTAAGAGATAACTCAAAATGACTCTTAAGAAATACAATATTTTCTGAGAGAGGGAGAGGGAGAGAGAGAGAATATCCTACAGTAAAATTGTCTTGAGATTCCACCACTTTCAGATGTGAGAAGGGAGACAATTCCCACCTTCATTCAGAAGCAACTTTAGCATGGGATGTGCTGCTTGTCCAGAGAATTTCCTATAATTAAAAGTCAGAAATGAAAACAAGGCAAGGCATTTGCAGCAAGGCTATGCCTTTATAAAAGCAGTAACTACACCTGGATCTCCTCCATTTGGAAATGAGACCAGTGAAATTGAAATTCTGGTAGTGAAATTTAGATTTCCCTTAAATCCATATTTATGATTCTTTTGTTTTTTGACACAAAGAACTCCCCAGGGAAAGTTTTAAAATAATAAGATGTAATAATAATAAAACCTAAAAGGAACATAATATCAAAAGGGACACATTATGCTAAAAAGAAATCCAAAGCATAGGGAGGGTCCTCCTCCTCCTCCTCCTCCTCCTCCTCCTCCTCCTCCTCCTCCTCCTCCTCCTCCTCTCATCATCATCATCGACATTTTTGAATCCTAGGGAAAACATAGGATTTTTTTTTTTAAAAAATAGAAAATTTCCAAAAGTAGTTAAACTTCCTACATTTATGTATATACTACCTTTATTATTGTTATTAATTTTAAACAACTCAAGGTGGCAAACCTATCTAATATTCCTTCTTCCTCCTATTTTCCCCAAAACAACCACCCCTGTGAGGTGAGTTGAACTGAGAAAGAGAATGACTGGTCCAAGGTTTTATTAGCATTTGTACCTTCAAATCAATTTTGCCTCCTGGTGAATGCTTGGACTCCTCCCTGCAGGTTTTTTGGCAACAATTCAGAAGTGATTTTCCATTACCTTATACCTAGGGCTGAGAGACAGGGACTGGTTACCCAGGTGCTTTCTATCTAAGGTGGGTGTAGAATTCACAGTCTCCCAGTATCTAATCTGGAGCCTTAACCACTACAATAAATTGGCTCTCCTCTTTACTAGCTCCCTCAATTCATCATAAATTGAACATGAAGCTGTTTTATGAGAATCTTCTTACTCAGAATAACTGTTGGTTTTCAACTTTCAGCCCTTCCCAATCTAATCCTTTCTGACTGGAAATCAAGCCCAGGCTCCTAGAGAGCCTAGCAAATGGTCCATTCTGGGGGAAAAAATGACATAATGTGGAGCTAGATATTGTATATAGATGGGAAGGTGAGGCAAGACTCCCCCCACCTTTACATGATGTGTAACATTACCATATTTAGTTTGCACATCCTCCTTGCTTCTCTTCAATATCTACTTCTTGCAGTGATAGCATTTAGCATTTAGGTTTATCTACCATCAATCCTGATTTAATTTGAACCCTAGACAAGAACCCTAGGCAAACTATGGTATAGTTTTAGAATAGAATAGAATAAAAACTTTATTGTCAATTTGAATGTACACTAATCAGCAGACATTAAAATGATTTTTTTAAAAAAATTTGATTTATATGCCGCCCTTCTCTGGAGACTCAGGGCGGCTTACAATGCGTTAAGCAATAGCCTTCATTCTTTTGTATATTTTATACAAAGTCAGCTTATTGCCCCCACAAACTGGGTCCTCATTTCACCTACCTTAGAAAGGATGGAAGGCTGAGTCACCCTTGAGCCTTGGAGAGATTCGAACCAGCAGAAATTGCAGGCAGCTGTGTTAATAACACAGTCTTTCATTGCAGTCAGCTCTCAAAAGATAACTATTATGCATATACACACATACACACACACATATGACACAGAGGAATATCACAGTCTAGTTCAAATGTATACATATACATGGTGGGGGAAAAAAGATTCCTGCAAGTTTACAAGATGGATGGCATAAGCAACAAAGCCGTTACAAAATCAGATAGTCCTGCTATAGATACTTGAAACCTCCTCCCAGAGGGGAGCAATAGAAACAGACTGCGAAGAGGGTGTGTGTGAGTCTCTAACAATGCTTCGAGCTTTAAGCACATAGCACTTATAAACAGTATCCTGAATAACTCAGCTGTCTTTACCACTCTCTATATGGACTCTCTATCTGAGGCACTGCTGCCACCAAACCAAACAGTGATGCTGTTTGTTAAAACGCTCTCAGTTGTGCCTCTGTAAAAAGTGGCCAGGACAGAAGGAGAAAGATGTGCTCTCCTCATCTGATGCAAGAAATGCAAATGCTGATTTGCACCCTTCACTAAAGATAATGTATGAAGACACCAAGTTGGATTGTTGTTTATCTGTGCCCCCAGAAACTATTGACCACCTCCACAGCTGCAGCCTTGATACAAAGTGGAGTATGACAATGTTGGTTCTTTCTAAAAGAAAGAGTTTTACTAAAGTCAAGTTAAGTATAGTAAAGCAAAGCCACGTTTGAGGTTCCTGCACCAATTCCCTAGTGAAATCCCCCCCCCTGTTTCCCATGTCTGCCCTCAAGGGGATTGGTCCTCTTGTGTCCAATCATATTCAAACCATTTTTCTCTCTGGCTGGGCATCTTTGAAGTGTTGTCTCCAGCCATCACAAATTACTTTGGCGTTTTCCCCTTTCTTCACCCTCCTGGAGTCTATGGCAGGCTGGCACTAAGACAAGTGAAAGCAGGAGCAAGGTTGCAGATCTGACATATACCCTCATAGTGCTTTACAACACTCTCTGGATGGTTTGCAATGTAGAAGTATTATTTGCATATTGTCCCCATCTATCTGGGCCCTCATTTTACCAACCTAGGAAGGATAGAAGACTTGAGTAAGGTGACCAGACGTTCCGCTTTTGGCGGGACAGTCCCGCTTTTGAGCAATTTGTCCCGCGTCCCGCGGCGTTTTAAAAAAGTCCCGATTTTTCATTCTGCCTCTTGAGTCCTGGCTGCCTCCTGAATCCCCGCTGATGGCTAGAGGGAAAAAAAAACTGTTTAAACTCTTGCCGCGGGGCTTCAAAGGGCCGACCTACAGCTGATCAGTGTTAAAAAAAAATGAGTAGAAAAAACAGCCCCTGTTAACAGCTTCCGCTAGGTTAATTAGCTGCAAAAAGCTGCAAAAAGCTGCAAAAAGTTCCTGGAGCAGATTTTTTTCCCCCTACCTATGCTGAAAACAAAGGCGAAAGCGAAAGTAAAGCTGCAACCTGACAAAATGAGGCAGAGAGAGATTTCTTTCTTTTTCTTTTTCTTTTTCCTCACCAAAAAAGGTAGGTACAAAACTGCAAACAATGGGAAATTTTGGGCAAAAGAGGAGAGTTCAAGATTTTAAAACACAAAAGAAAAAAAGCTCTATTTAACTAGGGAATTGTAATAATTGAGATACTATTAATAATTGTATATTGTGTTGAAAGCAGAAATGGTTAAGTTGTGGTTTGGAGGAATATATGAGGGAAATTATTTGGTTTATTATTATTGGTAAATATAATTAATTGATTTGTAAGAAATTAGATTGCATGGAAATAATTGGAATATTCATGTTCATATTGATTAATATACAAAAAAGATAGTTATATAACTAATTGATTTATATTAAAATGTTGAATTTGTATTAAACAACTGTATTACATAATTACATAATTAACCATGTGAGGATGGATATAAAAATAGATGACAATGGGAAGGGGTATAATATAGAATAGAAGGGAAAAATTGAATTTGATTAAGATTAGAATTTGATTAAGATTCATGAGGATGAAGGGTAATATTGTTTTTTTAAAAAAATAGATGAGGAATAAATATGGCAAAAAGGAAATATAGAAATTGTAAATTTAATTGAAATGACTAAACGCTGTTTAAATTTGTGAACCAGCCAAATATTCTGTTCAAAGAAAATACATTGTATGTTTGTATGTGTGTTTCTAATTATTGCTATTTATTCATATTTGTTCTCTTTTATTCTTTAAAGTTTAACAATTCATTCTTAATATCTTTATATTTGCTTGGGGTTGGCTTTCTTCCCTTTCATCTTTTTTATTGTACAGCAATCTTTCTCCTCAAACCTACCACCACTCTCTTTTCTTTCCTTCTTACTTTCTCTTTCCCCCACCCTCTTTTTCTCCTCCCTACTTCCTCTTCCTTTCTCCTTCTCCTCCTCTCTTCCTCCCTCTCTTACCCTCACTCCTACTCTAATTTCCATTCCTTCATCCCTCTCTATTGCTGTATCCTTTAATGCATATGGACTACTCAGAGGGCTGAAAAAGTTATTTTTGACTGGTCCTCACACTTTTGACCAGTCCTCGAACTTATGACTGTCCTCACATTTTACATTTTTGCCCTATCTTGTCATCATGGTGAAGAGAAGCAGTTGTGAAATGAGTGACATGGTTGTTAAGAATGCTGCATGGGCATAAATGTGAGGATGGTCATAAGTGTGAGGACCAGTCAAAAGTGCGAGGACCTGTCAGAAATGACTTTTTTCAGCCCTCTGGTTAGTCCTTTTGTGCATATGGACTACTCAGAGGGCTGAAAAAGTTATTTTTGACTGGTCCTCACACTTTTGACCAGTCCTCGAACTTACGACTGTCCTCACATTTTACGTTTTTGCCCTATCTTGTCACCATGGTGAAGAGAAGCAGTTGTGAAATGAGTGACATGGTTGTTAAGAATACTGCATGGGCATAAATGTGAGGATGGTCATAAGTGTGAGGACCAGTCAAAAGTGCGAGGACCTGTCAGAAATGACTTTTCAGCCCTCTGAGTAGTCCCTATACACATAGCCATGGCCACCCGGTCACATGACCAGCTAGCCACGCCCACCCAGTCACATGGCCTCCAAGCCACGCCGACACAATAAGTCACGCCCACAATGGTGTCCTTCTTACCAATGTTAAAATCTGTTCACCTTACCCTATACACATAGCCATGGCCACCCGGTCACATGACCAGCTAGCCACGCCCACCCAGTCACATGACCAGCTAGCCACGCCCACCCAGTCACATGACCAGCTAGCCACGCCCACAAAATAAGCCACGCCCACAATGTCCCTCTTTACCAATGTTAAAATCTGGTCACCTTAGACTTGAGCCCTGTCAGGATCAAACTCCAGGCTACAGGCAGAGTTTGCCTGCAATACTGCACTTAACCACTGCACCACCAGGGCCTTTGTGGTTGAGGGATAAGGAACAACCGTGGAATAAGGAATGGCCCAAGAGGAGGTGATCAATAGTGAGATGAACAATCCATTTTAAAAAAGGAAAGGAAAGGTTAGATGAGTGACTCACACCATGCTGGCTGATTATTCAACAAGCTATGGCTTGTTAAATAACAAGCTATGGCTTGTTAAATAATCAGCCAGCATGGTGTGAGTCACTCATCTAACCTTTAGCATCTGAGGCCTATTTGTCAGAAATAAGGGACTGCCTTACACCATCCTACATTACCTTTTTAGTCAGACAGATTTTGGAGCCTTCATGCAAGGAATTCTTGAGCTTCAAAAGATCTTAAAAGTCCAGGAAATAGCTCATTGGCAACAGATACTACACAACACACAGAACAGAAACCAGATGCCCAGAAAATACAAGTGGTTTAGAGGTGGTCTTTGGCCACAGTTCTCTGTTATAAGAACATCCTGAGAGATTTTTTTAGATTTTAAATACCATCTGGTTTGCATTTCTAAAATGCAGATTGGGACTAATTCAACTTATTGTTGTATATTTGCCCTTTTGCCCTTATTAGCAAAAAGTAGGTGCGATATTATCATATATGTTATACAATCTTCTGAAAGTATTTTGAAGGCCAAAATACTTCCTTTTCCAACCTCTAGATAGAGTTTAAAACATTGATACATCTTTATTCAGCTTTTTTTTTTTTTGATAGACAGCTCAGGGACTTAATTTAATTCCTGTCTACTCAGAGGTAAATCCTGCTCAAAATCCAGGTAAACAGGTAAACAGGTACAGGATGCAGTCTGAACTCATAGCTCTGGGTGGCTTAATTATAGCAATGATTGTTTGAAAAGGGATCAAATGCCAGGAGTCAGATTATGCATTAATCAAGAAACATCAGTAGCTATAACAAAGGGGATGAATTCTCTATGAACTAACTCAGTCATTGAGACAACTCTGTGCTAATACTTTAATGAATGAAAAAAGCTTCCATTATCTATTCTTAGCTACCTTGCCAGCATCTTCAGATGTCACAAATTCTTAGCTGAGATTCCTTCTTCTCTTTTCCTTCAGTACTAGTCTAAGGGGTGCCAAGATGACTTTTGATGGAAAAATAGATCTCATAAATAGAACATTTTCCTTCCAGTAGAGAATCATTATGCTCCAAGAAGAATAGAAGGGGCTTTGTGTCCTGATATGATTTGCAACAATGTTAGAATAATACTTCTCAATCAAATCTTTATTTAACTGATTTGTAACAGACAGTATAGCTCTGACTCTAGGCACTCCTTACCATTAGTACCCCGTTGGATGTCACACACTATTCTCAGAACCACACATACTCAACCTTCAGGGATCTACCATTTCTGAAGGCTTTAGCCATTGTTAAGAGGAACAAGCTGTCCCTATGTGGCAAATCAAGCAATTTGGTTCAGGTTAAAGTATTAATATTGTCGCATTCCTTTGCAAAAAAATTCAATTAAATTTAAGCGAAGGCCCACAAGGCACCAGCCATTCATTCTATATTCGCTTTATACAGATTATTTATGAAAAATGACATTGCTTCTCTGACAACTACCTACCTACCTACCTACCTACCTACCTACCTAACTAACTAACTAACTAACTAACTAACCTGGAGAATGTTTATCACTATGGTTAAAAGAGACTTGTTACCATCAGGCCTTAGTATAAATAATTCATAAACTGTCCCACAATTAGTTTTGATCAGAGAATGTAAAGAAGTCCAGGTTAGTTGTGCTTTAAATTTATGTATTGTGCATGTTGTAAGGTGCCTGTTGTGGTCTACCAGCTGCCAGCTCTGCTTCAGACTCTGACAATGAGGAGGTTGGGGAGGAACTTGGGCCAGTGCTGGAGTCTGGGGAAGGCTCTGATGGATGCTCTGCTTTGCGTTGGGTTGCCAGGTGTCCACTATTTGAGTGGACAGTCCACTTTTTTCACATTATGTTCACTATTTTTTCTCACAAAATAGTGGACATTTTTTTTATTCAAAAGCTTTATGATGAAATGGTACGTAATCTAAAGCTGTACAGTCTAAGAGAATAAGGATAGGAGAATTGCGTTTTGTCTTTTTTTCATAAGTTAGAATGAGACAAAGATCAAATATCCATTGAACTCGATTCTCCGAAAAAATTAATGATTAGATTAAAATAAAAATATATTATAAAATTATGTACAGTTCACATTTTTAAAATGTATTGTAGCTTGTGTCGACTGACCTAAAATGGCGTTTTAAAATGTTTGTAAGAAAATATATAATTTAATTGTAATTTTTTTTTTTTACTAAACACCCCCCCCCCGCTTGTCCGCTATTTTTTGGAAGCAGACCTGGCAACCCTATGCTTCGGACACAGAGATAGAGCCAGGGCAGTCTGACATTTCCCAGCCACCAGCTGCCTTTGGAGGCAGCTGTCTTTGGATGCTGATATGAGTGAGGGGAAGAAGAGCTGAGGCCTGTTCCAGATGCACATATACGCAGAGCAGTTAGAAGAGGTGAGCAACAGAGGACAAGGAGTCGACTCGGGAAGCAAAGCACACGTGGACGCTGAATGGCCCCTCCCTGGCCGCTGAATGGCCCCTCCCTGGCTGGGGAATAAATAGAAGGAAAGAGGAGTGATTGTCGTAAGAGACAACAGTTCGTATTTCTGAAGATTTTGCTCATTGTGTTTCATGCCAGAACCTAATTTGCCAGAACTTAATTTGCTGCCTTTCGGCTGGGAGCCCATGGCCTTGCAAGGAACTGATAAGGTCTGTACTGCAGTTAATTCCTTGAAGGACTAATGCCTGAACTTTCCAGTGGGTGAATGCAATTAATTCACGAGAGGTAAATAAAGAGGGGTTTTTCGTGACTAGGAGTCTGTTTCTTGCTTCTGCTAAGGCTGGGTCAGAACACTGCCCAGAGTTTTTCTGGAGTTGAGCAACCTTAACAAAACAAACAAATAAATAAACATTGGGCTGGTAATTTAATATTATTAATAACACAATCTATATGTAGATATAAGCAAGGAGAAAGAACAATGTCTTGACAGTAAATCACACTCTTGCACACTGACAGCTTTAAAATCTACACTACAGTTTTGTGCAACTACTGTTTAACATTGGAACATAAGAACCTTGCCACCTGTTGGAGCTGCTTCTTGATGCTGAATATTATGACTATTATGCTTCCCATTTCTTTAAGGTTTCTTTCTAATAAATTAAAATATTAAGTTTTCTTAATTGACAGCATATCAAAGTAAACTTTAAAAAATGAGCTTTAAAAGGAGATTTTAAAAAAAAATATTGTACTATGCCTAATATTTTTTTTTCTGGATCTATAAATGAGTTAATAAATCTGCAAATGCAAATCTGCCAAAATAAATATGATCAAATCCACAACACTTTTCTATTGGTATGTTGGCAATGAATATCCCTTGAAGAGCATAAGAAGGAAAACTCATACTTTCTTGGCAGTAAATGGACCAAATGTGGCTGAAAGCTCACAAAATCCTGATCTGGCAATGCAGTTCCATATGACTTGCTCATAAATAAGCTCAGGAAATCTGGACTAGAAAATTGGTCCACATTCATTTGATAAGTCATAAGCAATGAGTCAAACTGGGCAAAAGAAACAAATAATATCTTTGAAGGTATTTTCTTAGTTATTATATTGTATTATATTATATTGCTCAAAATGTTTGTAATAAAGAACTGCCAAGCATACGTAGCAGTCTTGTAGCTGGCACAAATCTAAAAGATTTGCAAATATGTTGAAAAATATGCTCAAATAGAAAAAAGTGCCCTTCATAAGCAGGGTAAATTTGGAAGAAATATAATTCAATACGCACTGAAATATGCTGCTTTCTGAGCTTGGTATTTTTCTTGCAGACATTTCATTACCTAACTAGATAGCATCATCAGTGATAGAAGGGAGTGGGGTTTGCACTCTGTTTATATACAAGTGGCTTGCCATGTCAGTGTTGGTAAGAGTGGTCTTGGTGGTTCTTGGATTAGGTTGTTATACATATGTTATATAATTAAGGAGTTTTTCTAGTTTTGTGCACTGCACACTGCTTGTTTTCTGTTTGTTTGTCTTACATGGTGGCTGATATAGTCCTCACAGTAGATGACTCCAGGTTTTTCTTCTTCTTCTTCTTCTAGGACTAGAAGATCCTTTGGTTTACTTAAGATGTTTTGGAGAGCCGTAGTTGATTTGTGTGCTACGGTGATCCTATGTGATTGTAATTATCTATGGGTTGTTTTTGGTAGGTTTTTGATGTATGGCAGTGCTATCTTTCCTCAGCTTGTGTGGGTTGTGCTGTAGTGGATTAAGTGGTCAGGCACTTTTTGATAAAATTGTGTAGGTATCCATGACAGGGCAAAGCACTTTAAACAGTGTGCAAATCCTACTCCTTTCTAGCACTAATGATGTTACTTTGTTGGATAATGAAATATCTGCAATCCCAAAGGTGCTTTTTCAAGAGGCAACTGGACTTCTTCAGATTCTTGGATGAGAAGTGAAACGTCTTCAAAGAAAAACCAGAAAGTCCAGGTGCCTCTTGAAGAAGCACCTTTGGGACAACCATGACCTGGATGACTGAGAATCTCCATAGAAATATCTGCAAGAAAACAAACAAGCTCAGATTCCCACAACACTCTGAACACTGAAATATTGCACCAGTATTCTCTTATTGGCTGAGAATACCAGTAGAACAAAAGTGGTTTTCAGTGAACATTAGATAGATTACCAATAAAGGGGAATATTTGTAGCTCAGGGTTGTAATGAGCAGTCCTTGGTGCTGTCTGAGCTTGCTTATTTTCTTGCAGATGTTTCATTGCCCTAACTAGGTAATATCATTAGTGCTACTAATGTGCTACTTAGGAGTGCTGTTTGCTGCCAGTTTATATTCTGGTGTCTGCCTATCTGTGTGGGTGGGGGTGGTCTTAGAGATTCTTTGGATTGCATGATGCAACAAAGAGAAACCATTATTAAAGACCAAGATAACTGACAGGAAAATGGGGTGAAAGATTCCATATTAAATAAAAAAGGGATGAGTACAAAAACAATCTCCCATATGAAAGAAGTGCATAGAGGCTGGTCTATTTAAAAAACACAGGCCACTCTTTTGAAGACAACAAAGTCCATATTTTGGACAGAGAGAATCACTGGATTGAAAGAGGGTTAAAGAGGCCATCTATGTCAAAACTGAACAGCCATCCCTCAACAGAGGGGGAGGGATAAGACACCATCTATCTCCAATCTACAACATAGTCCCTTCAACAATTCCAAGAAGGCTCCATACCAATTTGCACCACTCAGGTGACCCTTATGTCACAGATAAACCTCCAGGTGACTTTAATGACCTGCTAAAAGGATGCAAATGACCAGCTGACTGCAAGAAGTATAAATCCTTTCATTCCCAACCACCCAGTCAGAGCTGAAGAAACTTATTGGATGAGAAGCAAAATGTTTTCAAAGAAAAAACAAGGAAGTCCCTTGCCTCCTGAAAAAAGCACCTTTGGGACCTAGAGGCTGGTCATATAAAGCAGTGATCTCCAACTTTTCTGTCTGATGGATGGGGGGAAGGGGATGGTTCTGTGCGAGTGGTAGGTGCGCATGTGAATGCGCACAGCTCCATTTCTGCAAGTGGTAGGTATGCATGTGCCCGCCACTCATGGCAATGGAGCTGCATGCATGCATGTGCTCACCTGCCCGCCACTTGCACAACCCAGTTCCCAAACAGGAGTTGGGAATCCCTGATATAGAGACAACAAATGAAGATTAAATTGCAAAAGAAATTTAGGAATGAAGACTGGATGGGTTAAACAGAAGGAGAAGACAGAGGAAGCTCTTGTACAATGAAATAAGAAAAAGGAAGGAATTCTGAAGAACAAAAAAGAAGAAGTTTAATAAACTAAACTAAAAAACAAATGTACTAATTGTTGTCTGGATATAATAGAAGTAAGAATGGTTGCAAAAGTCCAATTGTTTTCTTTCTTTTCTAAATTGTTGTTTACATTTTTTGGTCTTTTTTTTAATATACAGTCCAAGGAAGTGAACATACCAATACTCGTTCTTTCTCTTATTTTTACTACAACAATCCTCAGAAGGTGACTGGCTCAAAGTCACTGGCTTTTATGGCTAAGGTGGGTCTAGAACTCCCAGTGTCTTGTTTTCTAGGCAGCACCTTCATTACAATATCAAACTTGTTCTCTTTTTCTCTTTTTCTTTTTCTTAACGCATGCCTTTCATTTATTTGGCCTGTTATTTACTATGTTCTACATAATGCTGTTTATCCCAAAGTGGATAATGATGGGTGTGCATGTTTACATAAAAGATATTTTCCATATTTCTTAAAAAAAAACTGAAGGATCTTTGTGTGACCTGTTTTACCAAGAGATTCTTTTATTTTGGTATGCCTGATTGGAAATTGATTTTATTATGTGGGAGTATCAAATGTTTGTTCTTATGTGGTTTAGACTGATCTTTCCCAGTGTTCCCAACTTCCTTTAGATCTGTTTTTAAAAGAAACCATAGGCTGTATGTCTCTGTAGTGACCAGCTTCTAACCCCATTTTATTGGGATAAGAAACTAGTGTTCTTAAATCTAACAAGCAAATTCCTACTTTTAGAAGCATATACCCTTCTGTTCCCCATGTGTTTTCTCAGACACAAATTTCCTAACGTCCCTCCTCTCAAAGAGGCAGATGGTATAGGTTTCTCTCCTATATGTTCTCTGAAATGAATCAGATAACTAGAGTTAATGGTATTGGAATAATACCCCAGGAATATTTATTGTAATCTGTTCCTTAAGCATTTCCAGAAGCAACAAGACAAACTTGAAAATAATTATCTATTTTTCTTCCACTTGATAGTCTGCAAAAGTGTTTTGATAATTTCTTTTATTACTTAAAAAAAACATTTACAAGGAAATGAATTCTATCTCTGAAATCTAACTGCATCTCACAAGGAAGCATAAAGTGGTGTTTTCTTCTCCCAGAAAAAAAATTAGTCTGACTCAGTTTTAAGAATGTATAGTTTTGAAAATATACCGTATTTTTCGGAGTATAAGACGCATCTTTCCCCCCCTAAAAGAGGCTGAAAATTTGGGTGCGTCTTATACTCCGAATGTAGCTTTTTTGAAGCTTTTTTTAGCCCTAATGAGGCGCTAATGAGGCACAAGTGAGTGAAAGGATCTTCCCAGCTTTGCCTGCTCCCTCTGACTCTCAGCTATTCTTTAGAGCTTTTTTTCAGCCCTAACTAGGTACTAGCGAGTGAAGCAATCTCCACGTGCTTTGCCTGCTTTTCTCATTGTTGCTTCCTCTCAGCTGTGCCTTAGAAGCTGTTTTTTACTCCCAAACAGGGGATAAAAAACCAGCAAACTAATGTGCTGAAGCTGACCAGACTAAGGACGCTAGCCAGATGAATACCTGGTAGGCAGATTCCCTCCCCCTATTTTCCTCCCCAAAAACTAAGATGTGTTTTATACTCTGGTACATCTTATACTCCGAAAAATATGGTACTTTTTTTAAAAGCAAAGAAGCATTCCCCCTTTCTTTCTTGCCTCATTCCTCTGCTTGGGAATCTGCTTAAAGACCAACTTTTCTTTGCTGAACTTTTAGGAATGACTATGGAACCAGGCAACATTGTCTCAACATTCTGTCATTCAAAGAAAAATTAAAAGAGAAACAACCTCTGAAGAAAGCCTACACCACTATTACTATGATAGACACTTCTGCTTTGTGTGTGGAAAAAAAAAAAACTGAAAGGAAAGGAAAACAGTCTAACCACCACATTTTTTTAAGAAAAAAAAAAGTAATGTTCCTGCTTCTAACTGGACCAGTGATATTGATCACTGGTTTACACATTCCATTTTTTTGGGTATGCCACAAATCATGGAAATAGCAAGTGAGATCATCAGCCTGAATGAAATATTTACTGCACATTAGGAAATTTACGAAAAAGAGATACGGAGAGGTACACTCTTCTCTGTCCTGTCTTCTGCCCTACTCACCCATTTCTGGAAAAAGTCCCTTGTTTAAAGTTCAGATATTCTATTCAAAATGTTTAGAGTTTAGAATTCTCCTGATCCTCTTGAAAATATTCAAAGGCAGATTCCTAAACCTTATAAAAACTTGAAATGACACTTTTGAAACAAAACATGGTCATTAGTCGGAACTGAAAATAAAGGAAAAGCCATGAGAGATTGTTTAGAAGATGCGGGGACTGTTTGCTTTAAAAATGGCCCTTCCTTAAATGAAACTAAAGGCAAAATGTTTCTCTTTGTGTAATTAATTTAATACAAAGGAACCAGAAAGAGTAGCACCATTTGTTAAGGCGTCTGTCAACCAGGCCTTAGGCTGGAGACCAGGAATTCTCAGAAAAAGCTTGAGCCAATTTCTTTTTTCCAAATCATTTTCTTTACACAGACGCCTTTCTGTTTCCCCTCTCATATTTTAATTGTTTCTATTCTACACATGGTATCAAGATACTGACAATAAATCACTTCTGTAAGCAAGGTTTTTAAAAGGAAAAAAATGTCACTGGGTTATCTATACCAGCTATCAAAGCAAACAACATAGGAAAAGTTAGGAGGGGGAAAAAAACATAACCAATACATCCTTGTTTCAAATTAGGCTGGCAGACTGGATTGACTTGTTTAGGATGTGCAGTTTTTATTCAGTAAATATGTGACTGGTAGGAATTTTAATGGTGGTCTAGTATCAAAGAATGACTCTAAATAATGTTTGTTCACTTACTGAGGAATGTATATGGTCTGATAACCATATTTTGTAGTCTAGAGATCTTTCGGCTTTTAAAGACAGATTCTCCTTTATCTGGTTATTTCAATCAAATGCTTTGAGAAGTTTGGGGAACACCCCCGAAACAACTCTTCACTTGAATGATATAACTTGGCAACTCTGCAAATTAGAACAGTGTGTAGCTTCTAATAAAAAAGGGTCAAATGTGTTTCTTATAACTATGCTCTTGAGGTTTAGTTGAATATATAAACTTTATGTGAACTTCTAAACAATACATTATTTGGGGAGGGGAGAATGGAGTTAGTTATTTCAAATGTAGGATTGAATACTATGGTTAGCTACTGTTCAATGGCTACTTTTAGTTCGTTAAGGTTTAGTTCATTAAAAAGTTTAATGAAAGTTTTGATCCTGTCTTATCTTGCTGTTGAGTTTCTCATTCATAGGATAGAAGAAGACCAAAGGAGTCTTAACTATTCTTGATTTGATGCTATTAGGAAGAAATACTTAGAAAAAATGTAGGGAACATTTGAAGGAAATAGCCACTATTAAATTCTGGATTTTTTGATTTTAAGGATATATATTAAAAAATATTCTTTAAAAATATTCAGAATTTAGAGAAATGTCTAATGTAGCCATCCAGAAAACATATGTTAATAGACTCAGCAATGATGAGGATTCCACAACATGAAAAATTACCTAGGAAAAAAGCTTTTCTTTTAAAAAGTGAGACTAAAAGCAACATTGAATATCCCAATTTGAAGAGCTGTCAAAAGCTGGTAGGCCTTTATAAAAAGCTTTGTGAAACAATAGCATCTATATGAGATGGGAAAAGAGAGAGGCCATTAAAACAGTTGGCCAGATTTAGAAACATAGGGCCAGGAAAGCTAAAGCTCAGAATAATCTGAATTTTAGTGAAGGATGCTAAAGATACTTAGGGTACTTTATATTGGGGGGGGGGGGAAAGCAGTATACCATTGAAAATGGCAAAAGGATAATAGGTGCTAATTTGGCTCTGTCTTCTTTTAGAAGAGGTTGTGCATTCATTTGAGTCATTTCAAAAAGCTGATTAAAGATTCCAGCTCAAGGTTAGAAGAAACACAGGGAATGCTTACTGCCCTGAATAAACTGAAAGCTTCAGAACCCAAAGAAGTACCTTAAAAAGCAGTTGTTATGTAATACAAATCATTTACGTCACAATTTTGGGTTAGAGAGTTTATATTTTATTTTACTTTATATTTAATTTTATTTTAATTTTTAAATGGGCGCATATTCTGCCTGTCTGTCTATGCAGCAATAGGAAGCTGCTTATATTGACGTCCTGTGTATTGTTGTTATAGTTCAAAAATTCATTAGCACTCTAAAAAGAGGTATGGGAGGGAGTGAATGCTTGAAACAGGAAAACAAATTGCAATTTATGAACAGTGTGTGATTCTAAATTTCATAACTTTCACAATAGTTTACCATTACCTAATCCACTTTCTTATTTGTAAGACATCTGGTACACTGTGCTGCTGTTCAGATCACTTTAATTAAATCCGCCTCTGAACTTTCCTATAAAACAATGCAAGTTCTGAAGTGCCACAGAACAGCAGCAGGGGCAACTCCATGAATCAGACCCAAATAATCATTGAATCAATGACTAAAGCCTCTGCCTCCTGTTAACATGCGAACAGAATGCATGCAATTGCTATGCAGAGCCCAATTCCTCTAAATAGTCTAACAGACTATTTAGCATGAATAAAATCCTGCAAGTGGATGGCACTCAGAAGGTTTTTATGTTGCTTAATTGTGCCTTAAGAAGCACAAGCTGCAGAGAGTCTCCATGAACCATGAATCCTGGACCATCCCCAGTTAAAGTATGACACTGTCGTTAATTTCAGCTTTATTTTCCTGTTGATAAGAACAGCATCCATTCATTTATACAAGTGCTGACACTCAGGGATATCAAATGAACAATTAAACCTGCCTTTTGCACTTGGAATTCTTGGTACATGACTGAATGGAGAGGTTAGGACTTCTTTCTACATATTATTTATTTTGCTCATTTGATTCAGTAGAACTAAAAATCATTGAATTGCCCTGTAAGTGCAATGTTCCATCTGAGAGTCCACCAGTTCTGTAAATATGTACACTTATGAAGAGCACTGACCTTTATCAAAATTAGACAGTCTTTTATAAGGATTAGAACTTGGGCCATTGCTTATTCCCCCCACCCCTCTATTGCGTGATGATGGATGGAAACACCTATGATCAGTGGTGGGATTCAGCCAGTTCGCACCACTTCGGGAGAACCGGTTGTTAACTTTCTGAGCAGTCTGGCAAACTGGTTGTTGGAAGAAATCATTAGGGCAGAGAACCGGTTGTTAAATTACTTGAATCCCACCACTGCCTATGATACTAACACAAGATCATATTTCTCATGCAGTAGCTACAAGACATTCTACAGATATTTTCTCTTTAAAGATTAGTTTGGAAATAAATGGTTTTTCAAAATACAAACTCACTAATGAACAAGGATGTGCAGAAACAAGGAAGTAGCATATAACTATAGGAAGTCCTCATAATGACAGGAAAGCTCACATTTGCAAAATATTCTTAAAATTCAGAATCAGATAATTTCAAAGGCAAATATTTTGCAGTTGTGTGTGGGGGGGGATCCTGTAGGATCACTCATTCAAAACAGTTGCACACAATCTTTGGGACCTTGTGGCGTGGCTGCTATATAAAAAGAAATAATTTAGCAAGTGCTACCATCCTAAGAACTTCAGAACCACCAATCAAATCTCCTGTTCAAACCGAGGACTTTATCCTTTTGCAGTTCTCATGCGGTTCTGGATGATATTGGTGCTATCAATATTATGAATATTATCCAAAGTAACATTAGACTAGTTACAAATGGAAGGGAAATCCTTTTTAGTTGAACAAATTAATTTTCACTGTGAAATATAGCAACCCTAAGGCTCTCAGACAGCTGTTTAAATCTTACAGTACACTGCACAAATAAAACATATAAATCTGATTTTGATGCTGGAAGCCATATTCTGTATAAGCTTTATTCCTCCTGCTCAAGAAGGGCTGGATTACAATTCCCATAATGCTCAGTCAGCATAGGCTTTACTAGCCAGGGACAATGGGGTTTATAGTGTAACATATTTGGAAGACTCCTGGTTGGGAAAGGCTGATGCAGACACACAACAGATATCACTTAAAAATAGATAGTACTGAAGACGGTGTAAAGAATGAGTAATGCCAGAAACTACAGCAAGACTGTGTCTGGCTCACTGACTTACAAGTTGAGTACATCCAAACTACGCTTAGCTTAGCTTGCACAACCATTATTTGAACAAGTCGTTCAAATAAGGAGAAGAGTTGTACTATAAATTCTTAGAGCAGAGAGAGATAATGGGATTCAAAGGATTAGACAGACAGTTTGGTGTACAGATGAAGATAGTGGCTTCGAAACCAGGAGTCTCTGAGTTCTAATCTCAGGCCTAAAAACCAGGCTGATGACTTTGGGCTAGTCACTCTCCCATAGAATAACCCACCTCAGAAGTTTGTTGTTGTGGGAAAAATAAGAGGAATAAGGAGTATCAGGTATGTTTGCCACCTTAAGTACATGGACAAAAACAAAACAAAAGGCAAGATAAAAATGTAAAAAAAAAAAAAAGGGTGCTTTCAAAGAAGCCTGCATTGCTTTGCTACATTCATCTCTGTTGTCATTGCCTCTGTTCAAACAGGAACCTTTCCCAAACTTCTCCCAAACTTTTATCAGAAGGAGAAATTTCTTTTCTAACCAAAAAAGCTAGTCATTAGGGGAATTATTTTTCAGCTGCTACTGCTACCATGTACAACGGTCAATTGGTCGTTAGGATAATGCTGATTTACAGTTTAGCATCTGGGATTAACAAAATAGCTAATATAAATGTTTACTATCTGTTTGGGATATCACTATGCTACTTTACTTATATTTTATAGGCAGGTGTACAAGAGTGTTCTACCCCATCTATATAACTTTTGACATGACACCTAATCTGTTCCTTTTGCCTCATTATGATATTGTTCTTATTTTCATGCCAGCTAGTATCCCAGTTCTCTGGGACAATCTTGTCTGTGGGTTCACGTGTATATGTGTGCAAAACTGGACAAAAAATTGTTTTAAACTTGCTGTATTTTCAGTTTCTGAAATGAAAGTTTTTTTGCCTTGGGCATTGGGCTAAGGAGTTGGGTGACCTCATTTTTAAGGGATCTATTTGTATAGATATATGTCTTCAGGTGTGATGCATGTTGATTTAGTTTCTCTTCTAGTGGTGTTTTAAAAATGTATATTATTTTACTTTTTATTAAAGGCATTATATAAGAATAAAAATAATACAAATTTTGAAAGAAAAAAATAAGTAAAATACTGTAAAGTAAATAAGTGAAAAAATTCAAAGAGGAAAGGAAAGGAAAGGAAAGGAAAGGAAAGGAAAGGAAAGGAAAGGAAAGACTTGTGATCTTAATAGCTTTTAGAAATAACATTTACATTTTACCATCTTATTATTGTTTCTCATTGGATATTAGGTGCCCAGAGTGAATTGACAGTCACTTACACTGAAGAAATAAATATTCACAAAGGAAATTGCTGAGAAGGGTTTTACAAAAATTAAAAATGCAAAAATATTCAGTGTAAAGCCTAACTGCTTAACTCTTAAGGTTGAGGGCGTGAAGAGGATTAATAGTGAGAAATGGTTGGATTTTAAAAAGAGTTTCTAGATATTTAGGAAGCAAGAAAGATTTTTCAATGTTCACAAAAACAAAATTAATATTTTTTGAAAGAATATACTACTCTACATAATCATGGATAAATTTTGGTCTTAAAAAACCTTCATGAAACAGAAATTTGAGTCTACAATTGCAATATTATAAATCATCAAAACACATAACTTTTATAGTATCTATTACTGCTTGTTATGATACTTAGGGGTAAGTTTCATGTTCAGATATACAGTAGAAAATAGCACTTGTCATAATTTTTCCTTAGCAATTGCATTTGGGAAAATAACCATTGTCATAATGTGTATGTTTGTGTGTGTTTGTGTGTGTACCTTTGGGTCACTTTTGATTTCGGACAACTGCCTGGACAAATCATTGCAGTTTTCTTTGCAATTTTGGGGGAAAATGGTTTGCTACTGCTTCTTTCTGAGGGCTGAGAGAAAGTGACTAGTATAAAGTCACTCAGCTGCTTTGTGTCTTAAGTGGTACTAGAACTCTCAGTTTTCTGGATTTTAGCCAGTGTTATAGCCAGTAAACTAAAATGGCTCTCACTAGTCTCCATAGTACCCTATAGCAAAGGGTTTGGAGACTATTGCTGTGTATTCTCTTATATTTTTATTTAATGGGGTCTGAAATTTGTGACTGTGGTTGATTAATAATTTTAATAAATATATAGCAAACCTGTATTTTTCTAAGTAAGACATAATACATATACATGTGAATTTGTCTATCTAAAATTAAATAAGTCTCCCTTGGGGGACAATGAAAAAAGAATAAAATAAATCTTTGAAATTATATTGAATGTTCTGCTTATTTTCATATGGAATAAGGCCCTGCAATTTCTTTTTTCAGATTACACTGGAGTAACAAATAAACCCACCAAAGTTATTATGCGGCCACGTGGGTGGTTATGGGAGCGACGTAGCGTTCCCATGTAACACCTCTCCTGCGCGAGCTGCACTGGCTCCCGGTGGTCTTCCGGGTGCACTTCAAGGTTTTGGTTACCACCTTTAGAGTGCTCCATGGCTTAGGACCTGGGTACTTATGAGACCGCCTTCTGCCACCAGTAGCCTCTCACCGGCCAGTATGCTCCCATAGAGAGGGGATCCTCAGGGTGCCGTCGGCCAAACAGTGTCGACTGGTGGCCCCCAGGGGGAGAGCCTTCTCTGTGGGGGCACCTGCCATTTGGAACGAGCTCCCCCCAGAGATACGGAGGATCCCGGATTTACGCACTTTCCGCCGTGCCCTCAAGACCTTTTTATTTCAACAGGCCTGGCCTAACTTCCTCTTAATTGTTAATTTTAAATTTGTTTTAAAACAATAGGGGTGTTTTAATCTGTATGGGCCAAATTATTTAATGTGTTTTTATATGGTTTTTAAATTTTGTATTATGTGTGTTTTATCTTTTGGCTGTTCACCGCCCTGAGTCCTCCGGGAGTAGGGCGGTATATAAATCCAAAAATAAAATAAAATAAATAAATAAATAAATATAAAATAATTAACTTTCATTAACATAGGCTTATTATAAGTCAAACATTCTCCTGTGGATGAAGACTGTTTCAATTTCTGGAAATACACAGTTCATGTTATTGCTAAAATTATGCCTGTTATAATATTCACTTTGGTGTGCAAACATTCCCACATGTTGGTTCCCTCTACATTGACTGCAACTGATGAGGCAATACCATTTTCCTTGTTTTAGCTTCCTTTTCCCTTAAGCGTTATTCACATCTCTGAATCTAAACAATTAAAAATATGCAATCAAATAGATTTCATTAATAGACCTATCTATTATGAAAAGAGAAATTAAGCGAGATCCAGATCGGGTTAATAAAAAAGAATATGGAATTTCCCCCCCTCAAAGTATGATACAAAGTTGAGAAAGGGAAGCATTGTCTGATGGAGAAAGAATAATAATTAAGTAACATTAATAATGTTTCTTGAGTTAGAGACTAACCCACATCCAGTAATTTTAATGGGTAAACACAAAGGACAACCACATTTGGATCAATATTGTTAAAATGGGGAGCAGTTCCTCCTCTATCCTAACATGAACAAAAAAGGGAAACATTAAATGTAGTCCACATATATTGGCTTTATTTTCATTGAACAGTCATTTTTGAGTTTTTCACAATTAACCAGCTTCCCAAAAATGCTAAAAATCCAAATTGAGGCACACCACTAATTATACAGCTGAGGCAACAAATTCAATGAGCAACTTGGATGTGCCCACAGTTGTTTCCATTGTCTTTTAACATTTGCCAGCCATCAGTGTTCCAGACTGAAAAGGCTTAATACTTGTGGTTAGGCATCATCTGCTCCCTACTTTTTGCAAGCCCTACTGTGAACCGCACACTTTAGCTCATTGGAAGATTCTGAGGCTCAGCCCACATGTAACATACTTGCACTTCCCCAGACTATCAATGTTTACTGCAGGACTCAGTTCCAAAACGTATATGATGCATGGCATGGCAGTTTTAAGAAAAGGAGCAGAGGATCACATGAACTTGCCAACCGAGCCCATCAAATATCTGAAACATAATGATTGGGTCTTCTTCTGGCTGACACTATGTACAATATTTTCATTGAAGGCTTGCCTCTGTGGTCTACAGATGGATGTGGATGGGGCTGTTGACTAGATTGGAAGCCCTAGTCAGATGCATGGTTCGTTTTCTCTCTCTCTTTGTCCCCATATCACTGAATTTCCAGTTAAATCCAGTTAATTTCCAGTTAAGGCCCTACAAAGACCTCTGCTGTTTAAGATCATGGGACTATCTAGATATGCATAGATGAGGCCAACCAGATACATTCAGGAAGCCTGTAAAATGGATAGGAAAGTAACTGATCCATCTTCCATTATTGTTCCCAAATTCTGATATTTACATAATGCTGTCTATGATTTGAGCATAATATATACAGCCAACCGGATCAGTAACCATTAATGGCCAGGTATTCTGCCTCAACTGGTACCATGATTAGATTAGAATATCCTGAATAGCTCCTCCTCTTTCTGCTCCAATGTACCGTAAAAGCCTAATTGAGGATATGAACAGTTATTAGCAGTGAAAGATCTATAGCTAGCTCAGGGTGAAAAGTACCTTCTTTTAACACAGAGGAGACATAATAATTGACCTCACACTCTGGCATTATGGAAGAAGCAAAAAAGCGGGAAGGGAAGTTTCATTTTCCATCTAGGGTCTCAGGTATTTATTTATTTATTTATTTATTTATTTATTTATTTATTTATTTATTTATTTATTATTTGTTTGTTTGTTTGTTTGTTTGTTAGTTTGTCAAACATGTACAAGATAGCAGGTGTAACTATGAACATGGACATGAACGAAGGAAATGAATACAAATAAATGGGAACAGTACGACAGGGACAGTAGGCAGGCTGGTGCACTTATGTACGCCCCCTTTACAGACCTCTTAGGAATGGGGTGAGGTCCATGGTAGACAGTTTAAAGTTGAAGATGTGAGGGTTTGAGGATGTAACAACAGAGTTAGGTAGAGCATTCCAGGCGTTGACCACTCTGTTGCTGAAGTCGTATTTTCTGCAGTTGAGTTTGGAGTGGTTTACCTTGAGTGTGTATCGATTGTTTGCCCATGTATTATTGAAGTTGAAGCTGAAGAAGTCATTGACTTCTTCATTGACATTGACATTGACATCTCGAAGTCATTATCTTCGAGACCGCCTTCTGCCGCATAGCTCCCAGCGACCAGTAAGATCCCACAGAGTTGGTCTCCTCCGGGTCCCGTCAGCTAAACAATGCTGGCTGGCGGGCCCGCGGGGGAGGGCCTTCTCTGTGGCTGCCCCAGGTCTCTGGAACCAGTTACCTCCTGAGGTCCGGACCATCCCCACCCTATTGGCCTTCCGAAAAGTGGTGAAGACCTGGCTTTTCCAGCAGGCCTGGGGCCGTTGATCTTGCTCATGATCTGGTGAAATCCGGCCATGAATGGCGTGGATGAGTTTTTAATGTTTTTAATGTTTTTAATTTTTCAATGTTTTTTTATAATTATTTTTTAAAATGTATTGTGAGCCGCCCTGAGTCTTCGGAGAGGGACGGCATATAAATTTAATTAATTAAATTAAATTAATTGACGGGTATGATGTTGTAGCAGACAATTTTGTGTACTATGCTTAGATCAGACTGCAGATGGCACAGTTCCAGATTGTCCCAGCCCAAAATTTCAAACCTGGTGGCATAAGGGATTCTATTGTGAGCAGAGGAGTGGAGTACTCTTCTCATGAAATACCTCTGGACCCGCTCAATCATATTAATGTCCGATATACATTAGTGTGGATTCTAGGCAGATGAACTGTATTCAAGAATTGGTCTGGCAAAGGTTTTGTATGCCCTAGTTAGCAGTACAATGTTACCAGAGAAGAAGCTTCATAAAATTAGGTTAACAATTCTTAATGCCTTTTTGGCAATGCTGTTACAGTGAGCTCTGGGGCTTAGATTGTTTGAGATGAGTACTCTTAGGTCCTTGACAGAATGAGGGTCATCTACGAGGTCATTTCCGCCCAACTTGTATTTGGTGTTCTGATTTTTATTGCCAGTGTGTAGGACAGAGCATTTATTAGTTGAGATTTGGAGTTGCCAAGTGCACAACCATTCTGACACATGGTCAAGGTCGCTTTGTAGGCAGCAGCATTGTCAGTGGTGTTAAATAATTTTATGTCATCAGCGAAGAGGACGCAGCTGCTTTTAATATGGTTGCATTGGTCGTTGATGTAAAGCAGAAAGTGTGTGGGTCCTAGAACGCTGCCTTGGGGGACACCGCTGTTAATGGTCCTGGATTTGATAGCCTTTCACTGCCTCTGATTATTAGAGTATCTTGGGTTAAGGAATGAATATTCATAAAATAATATTTTCTAGGCTTAGGAATGCTTTCTCCTTTTCTTAAGATTTCAGTAGCATTTCTGCTGAAGGTAAGCCGATAATAATGATCTACTAACATGGCCTTTTCTCTGTATATCTGTCATATTAAAGTCCATGCTGTTTGCTTATCATACTGTGATCTATAACCTTCTATTAATTTAATTATACTAAAAGATCTTAAAAGCCTAAGGCTAAGTAATCTGTCAATTACAAATGAGTTTAACTTTGAATAAATATAAATTTAATACTTGCAATTTATTGCTTCAAATATGAACAAAGCCTTCACTATGACATAAGCTATTATTAATTGCTCTTGTGCCCCAAGTCCTATTAAGCAAATCCATTTACATCTTCTTTAGAGGAAGTCAATATTCATTTTTCACAGGAAGTGTAAGAGCCTACCTGGCTACTTTCTATAAACCTACTAATGCAACAAACCACTTCTGTGTTTAATGAAGTATATCATGTTAATGAAAGTGGGAGGGAGGGAGGGAAAGAAAGATGGTGGTTGGTCTAGCAAGTAAACCTATGGCAGAGTGCCTATTTTTCATTGCAAAGTTTGCTCAATTACAGGTCTTGCTTATTAAGAGAAGGATTACATGAGACCTATACAGCTGGATAGTTCAATTAAAGTTTTTTTTTAAAATAGAAATCTAATACCTTTAGGATTCACATGAACTTAAATAGTTTAAAAGCAATGGAATGCTCAAACATGGGCAACCTTATATGTTAATATAAAATATTTATTTATTTACAAATATTTATATGCCGCCCTTCTCCCAAAGGACTCAGGGCGGCGAACACAAGTTAAAAACATACAATAATGAAGGAAAATCCTAATTAAAACCAATTAAAACAGGGACAAATAAATAATAAAACCCAAGAATCAGAACCCAAGAAATATTATTCCTATATAAATTTTTTAAGGTGAAACCATGAACGTAAACATGGAAGCTTTTGTTTTTTGGAACTGGCATTTTAGCCCAAATATACAAATTTAGTGTAAGCTCATTAAACACACAGACACAGAGAGAGGGGGGGGAGAGAGAGAGAGAGTGAGAGAGAGAGTGTTTAGAGTTAAATTCTTAATGTAATATTAATTTTTTTATTATTTTTATACTATTATGGTTGGACACACACTCAACCAGGGGTTAGATTGGATTTGGCATTTTTGTGCACTTATTGCTTCTTCATAAGGACCTGAGATAGAATTTTTTTTTTTTTAATGATATTAAAAGTATCACAAGATGTAAGCTGTTCCAAGTTTGGAAGTAATCATTACTAGTGATATTGATGTCCTTGAAAAAGGTCATTTCTTGGAGAATAACATGCTTTCAGACTTGCAAGATTTTGTTACTGTAATCTTATAATAAAGGTAATATCAGCATTCATGGTTTGTATTTCTTATCTACCTTATCTACCTGAACTACCTTGAAAGGCCTGACAACATGACACTGCTGTTAAAGATTCGTCACAAATTACAACTCATGCACAATGTAACCACCCATGTGTTATCAGGCTCCTGATGCTAGGAATGTATAACATCAATACTACAGACCCTGCCCTGGTAACCCCCTATATTATTCTACAGGACTGACTTCTCCAACCTCAATTAGCCCAAGCTACTGGATCATCCAGGGAGAAACTCCTTACCAACTCACATTTGCAGGAGCAGAAGCTAAAAGGTTCTTCTGCTCAGTGTCAGGCTGGTATTGCAGGATAGTTTTCCTGTAGAGATCAAGCCATTATGTCGTTTGTCTTTTACTTTTATCATGGATGCTTGGCAGTGGTGGGTTTTCATTTTTTTTACTATCTTTCTGTGGATGTGGCTTGGTGGGCGTGGCATTGCTTGGTGGGCGTGGCTTGGTGGGCATGGCAGGGGAAGGATACTATAAAATCTCTATTCCCTCCCCACTCCAGGGGAAGTTCCCATTTCCTCCCGATCAGCTGGGACTCAGGAGGCAGAGAATAGAAGGGGGCGGGGTCAGTCAGAATTTTTACTACCAGTTCTCCAAACTACTCAAAATTTCCGCTACCGGTTCTCCAGAACTGGTCAGAACCTGCTGAAACCCACCTCTGATGCTTGGTTTATTTTTTACTTTTGTGTCTTATACAGCACTGAGAATTGTGAAATTGTGGGTCGATATGCATTCAATAAATAAATGCATGAAATTTCTTCCATCGGATTTGGACATTGCTCCTGATTGGTCAAGGGTGGACAAAGATTCCACAATGAGGATAGGCTGCCTTGAACACAACCCATTTTGGTTGTTTGTTGTTGTTGTTGTTGTTGTTGTTCTACAGCAGGATAAATAAAAAGAGAGGGCTTTTCATTGGTCTCCTGGTGAATGCAAGCAACGAGCTTACTCTTTGGCAATAATGCCAGGATTTATAACATAAATGACTTGCACGGAAACAGGTCAATAATAGAGATAATTAAATGTGCCTTTTGCTACTCAATAATAATTATGAATAAAAAATTGTTGTAGCAGGTTTTCTAATGCAAGGCTTGTTGGAATTCAACTGTCTCAAGTCATAATTCTACCAGGACAAGTCTGAGGTATTATTTGCTGCTAGGACATAAATCTTTTAAGTCTATTTTGCAATAAAGGAAGAAAAAAGAATACAGAAAAAACGAAGATAAATCAACAGATGCTTATTTGTATGTATTTTGGCTACACTGGATTCTAGTCAACATGAGTTCATGCACTTTTAGGGTATAGAATTATTTCAACGCTTCTCTCATATTCCTAGCCACAGCATAATGTTGAAAATGTAGTCCTGCTAATGTCTATGGAGATTCTTAGTCATCCAGGTCATGGTTGTCCCAAAGGTGCTTTTTCAAAAGGCAACTGGACTTTCTTATTATTGAACTAAAATTATTTGACTACATATCTCCATTGCACCTATATTAAGATAATTGTTTAACAGATTTTAAAACATTTTTTCCCATAATTCTACAATTTCCCCCCATAATATTACCACAGGTTTTGTATATTGTAGGAGGAAAGTCAAAGAGCCTGGATAGCTCTGCAGACAAGGCACTGTAATTTAACACCAGCTGTCTGCAATTAAAGTAAGTTCGAATCTTGCCAGGCTCAAGGTTGACTCAGCCTTCCATCCTTTCTAAGGTAGGTAAATTGAGGACCCAGTTTGTGGGGGCAATAAGCTGACTTTGTATAAAATATACAAAAGTATGAAGGCTATTGCTTAACGCACTGTAAGCCGCCCTGAGTCTCCGGAGAAGGGCGGCATATAAATCAATTTTTTTTAAAAAAAGTTATTCTGGACAATGGACATGGCTGTAGTAGAGACAGCAGAATAGAAGCAAAATAACCAGAGAAAATCACAAAATACAAAGATGTATTTTGCTAATAGATGTAGAATGACTGTGGTTTTTTAAGAAAAGGTACTACCAATAATGATAGGTGCTATTGGTACAATTCCAAAAAATCTGGAACACCACTTAAACACCATCAGCAGATCACCATCAGTCAATTGCAAAAAAAACAAACAGTTTTACTTGGAACAACTTACATTCTGAGATGATATCTTTAACATCATCAAATATCAGAAACTGCCTATCTCAGGTCCTTGGGAAGGACTCAATAAGTAGATAAAAATGCCAAATTCAGTCTGGCAGATTGTCTGATCAATCATAATAATTTATATCTTCCCAACAATTCATAAGCCTTTTTGGCATTCTATTTTTAGATTTTTTTTACCTCTTACACCTTAAAGAAAGTTTGCTTGAGTGTAAGAATATAAAAGGTAATATTTAAGGTATAAATATTTGAAATGAAATGAGGGTCCATTGAAAACATGATCATGACTTCAGATTCAATATACATTGTGTCTGAAAATAACTAATTCTTGAGTAAGTTTTGCAGAATGGAAAACTCCATGATTCATTTCAAGTAAAATTCAGAAATGTAGAATAAGATACATTAATACAGGAAGGAATAAAAGATTTATGTTCATCAGCGATGTGGACTATATAGGTATGGTGAAGCCTGCTGGATTAAAACAATCTGGATATGAATTGTTAGAATTTCAGCAACTATTTAGTGTCCAAATATGAGATATTGTATGTATAGTGGTGCTGGTGGCAAGAGATAAAACATTCAAATTGTTGGAGTAGTGCTTGCCTTCTATTGTTTTATTTCATTACACTTTCCAAAGTAGCCCTAGAATCTTTTTTTTTTTTTTAAAAGTTCTCTATGTGGTAATTTTTGACATAGCCAAGGATATATGTCAATTTTGATATTTCATTTTATCATTTTCTCTTCAATAATTTGCATAATCATCAACTTCCCATTCTTTATTTAAATTCTAAGAAAATAACTTTTCATGTTTTGTTTTGTTTTTAAATGGACTATTTATTTATTTATTTATTTATTGGTTCGATTTATATGCCGCCCTTCTCTGGAGACTCAGGGCGACTTACAATGCGTTAAGCAATAGCCTTCATACTTTTGTATATACCTGCTTAGTAGGGCTTTCGGCCCCCCCAAGCAGTGTTCTTTTTTATACAAAGTCAGCTTATTGCCCCCACCATCCGGGTCCTCATTTTACCTACCTCAAAAGGATGGAAGGCTGAGTCAACCTTGAGCCTGGTGAGATTTGAACTTGCAGTAATTGCAGGCAGCTGGTGCTATTTAACAGCACTTTAGTCTGCTGCGCCACCAAGGCTCTTGAGTATCAAATTTGTATATTGAGTATCAAATCAATATACAAATTGCCCCAAGATGTAGTGGTAGTTACTCATTTAGTGGCCTTTAAGTGGAATTATGTTGATGGTCTGCCTTTCGAAACCACCTGTCTCTCAGAATCTTACAACCTGCAGACTGCAACAAAGAACAGGAGACAGAATTTCCAAATTGTCTTTCCCTTCTTCTCTTTTTATTTCTGATGCTTCCTTTGTTTATAAGATTGGTAATCTTCCTGACTTCGTTTCCTAGGCATGTGCACAGAAACACATACATTAACATGCATAGGAATGTTCTTTTCTTGAAAAGGGTAGGCTTTTCTGCTTACCTCATGTATACTTTAGGGAGGAAATGTTTATCAATATCTTTTAGTCATTACCACTAAATGAATGTTTAAGTTATGCTTAAATTAAGTTGTGCTGCAGCTGCCAAAAAATCCAGTGCAGTCCTAGGCTGCATTAATAGAGGGATAGAATCAAAATCACCCAAAGTGTTAGTACCTTTTTATAATGCCTTGGTAAGACCACACTTGGAATATTGCATCCAGTTTTGGTCACCATGATATATAAAAGATGTTGAGACTCTAGAAAGACTACAGAGAAGATCAACTAAGATGATTAGGGGCTGCAGGCTAAAACATATGAAGAATGGTTGCAGGAATTGGGCATGTCTAGTTTAATGAAAAGAACTAGAAGAAGGGGTGACATGATAGCATTGTTCCAATATCTAAGGGGCTGCCACAAAGAAGAGGAGGTCAACCTATTTGCCAAAGCACCAGAAGGCAAGACAAGAAGCAATGGATAGAAACTAATCAAGGAGATAAGCAACCTTTAAGGAGAAATTTCCTTACAATTAACCAGTGGAACGGCTTGCCTTCAGAAGTTATGGGTGCTCCCTCACTGGAGATTTTCAAGAAGAATTTGCCCAACCATTTGTCTAAAATGGTGTAAGGTTTCTTGCCTGAGCAGGGGGTTGAACTAGAAGACCTCCAGTTGGACCTCCCTTCCAACTCTATTGTTCTGTTATTCTGCTGTTGGAAGCAAGGAAGAGACATGGAGGCCTTTATATCCTTCTTCTGAATTTCCCTGAAGCATTTGGCTAGGCAGTATTACAAATTTGATAGTCAAGCAATATGATCAACAAGCTTCTTCATTTGTTCAATTTATAAGGCTGAAATTGATCATGAACTTATTACTTCAAATGCTGTTGCTACCATTGCATAAGAAAATGTCTTCTGATAAATCCTGTATGGCCAGCACAGAAAATAATTATTGAATTGTTCCACTCATATTACTGAATGCTGGAAATTCATCTGTCTTCAAGATGAAGCAGTCAGGAAACTACATTGCTGAGTGGCTACGATGTGCAATATGCTTTGAATTTGTTGCATGTTCAAGGCCACATTTCTTTCATATAATTTAGCTCTGAAGTGAAAAACACGGATGCTTGAATCAAATCTTACAGCCAAGTTAACCATGAAGCATGATGTGAAAGAATGACCCTGTGCTTGGTAAATTACAAAGGTGAAAATTGAAAAGATAGGTGGTACCTCTTATGAGAGTAAATATATCCCAGAGACATTCAAATGCTGCCTATTAATAATGAGGTGATGTGACTGTGTGTGGAAAGTCCTCTGACGTAAATGAAATAATGGCCACATATCTCCAAAGGATGAAGAACAATGCAAATATCTCCTATGTACTGTATGTGATTCAGCTGCCAAATACACTTGATGGTGTGGAAAGGTGTGCTGGAGGTAGGGATTTCACATCTTTTACCACTTCTAAGAAATCAACATTCTGACATTCCTCGTCAGCATATGTGCATTATTTCTAAAATGGCACGATTGTATGCAACTCTGCTTGTTCTGTGCTTTCCCTGTCAGATAGGGGCTTCTGGCTTTATTTTTGATATATCACAGACAAGAACCAAAGAGAGAGCCATCCCTACAACAATGCCCCAATTTGCAAACCCTCCAAATTATTTTAGGTAATATTGTAATCTCTTTTATATCCTGCCTGTTTGTCAAAGAAAGCACAGGGACTGTTAACATCACACCTGTGCAAACATGAGATACATTGCCATAGGCTTTATTTACAGTTACAGATCTTTCCCCCCCTCAAATTACATAATCTGCCATGTGGCACTTCAGTCTTGGCAGTTGCTAAAGACATTTCTCTTTGGTATCTCCTTGTCAATTATATACCTGGAATTGTAAGCTTTTTGGCATATTTCTCAATCAGTGCGGTAACGAAGGTCCCCCTCAGTGATGTGCCTAACGACATCAGCATCGGTTGCTTCAGTGTTAATACTCTACTTTTTGTTATGGGAAAACCAGTCTGATTAGTTTTTCTCCTTGGAACAGTTTCACTTCAGGCAGATTTATATCATGTGGCTTTTGAAATCTCCCAAAATAATATTATTTCAAAGCCAACTCACTTCCTATTGCACAAATAATTGTTTCATAGAATTTCAGCGATCAAGCATGGAAAGATCTTGTGTTAACTAGTTATTGTTATATTTTTGAAAGTAGAACATTGCCTTTTACAAGTGTAGAGTCTGTGGCTGACTGGTGTGTATTTAAAAGTGGACAAAATAAAAACAATGTATTATTTTGGTCCATGCACAGCACAAACAAATATTCTTCATCTTTCAGTTTCAGGATGAAATTAAAGAGTTTGTTTGGAGAAGAAATATTATGTCAAATCACTTAGATCGGAATTACATATGATGACAATAATTGTGACCATATAAAAGTTTTAAACAAATCCGTATAAAACCGAGCAAGATAGGTTTGAATGAGGAAAGTTCTATGATCCTGCCATATATTTTACCTTTTCTGCTTGCCTCCCCACAGTCCCAAGTCCTTATTGCCCAGGATATGGTGGGAAAAATAGTTCAGAATGCCTACATAATGTTAAAGTACTTAAATAGTGTTTAGTTAAATTAAAAATCTAGTAAGAATCAACATTCATTGCTAACAGTATAGATGTAAGTGCTTTCTCTTCTAATTCATTCATTCTCTCTACAGTTATTCCAAATTTCATGCTTTGCGGATTTGTACTACTCTTGCTTGATGCTGCAGAAGGAGTAATTGCTTGTTCCTTGCTGATACACATTGATCAGTGCAAAATGTAACTGTGGATAAAGATTTAATGCAGGGATGTACTTGACGGGTGGGGAGCTTGCTAAGGAAGAATCTTAACTTGAGTTAGCAAGCTACATTCAGAAAAGCAAATAGGCTCAAGACAAAGAAACAGATGGGGCCAGGATAAAAATTAAATTATATTGTATTTAATAAGTTGCATTTAATATAATTACTTTCCGTATATTCCATTAGTCAGTCCAAACATTTACAAACTGGTGTCAACTCTTAAAAATTTCTGGGACCAACAATTTCTAAAGCAGTGTGGCACACTGGGTCTGTGGTTATCCCATATCCAGCACTGGGTCTGTGGTTATCCCATATCCAGCACAGGAATGGACAAATCAGACAATTTTATTTTTTCTTGGATTCATTTTCTTTAACTCTTGTGTTCTTTCCATCCTATTTGTGAAGAAATGGATGGATTCTAGACAATTCCTATAAGAAATGAGCCTAAGAAATTCTTATCAAATTCTAGAGGCCAAAATCAAGAAGCACAGTGATACCCATCTTCCTTGCTTGCATTGCAGCTGTTTAAGATTGGGAGCCCAACAGATGAAGCGCTTATAGAGTTGTGGTGGCACAGTGGTTAGAATTCAGTACTGCATGCCTAATTCACTGCTCACTCCAAGAGTTCAATTCTGAGCAGCTCAAGGTTGACTCAGCCTTCCATCCTTCCGAGGTTGGTAAAATGAGGACCTAGATTGTTGTGGGCCATATGCTGACTCTGTAAACCACATAGGCTATAAAAGCACTGTGTATATAAATCTAAGTGCTATTGCTATTGCTTAGGATCACCATACACAAGTATTCAAACTGGCCAAAGCCCTCCAACTGTGCTGCTTTTTCTCACATTCAATTTTCTTCAAATATTTTTCTGTCCAGTTGATAGTATAATTGCCAAATAGGGGCAAATCTTAATCATAATGGGAATAAAAATATCTGTTGTTTGAACCCAGGCACACTTTCAGTTATTCTTTTCTCATAAAATGTTTGTCTCTTCTCTCACCTTCACCTGATAATATATTACTTGGTCACAGTTTTCAAGGAACTTTGTGTTCACTGTAATTTATATTGGCCGTTTTATATCATCATAGTTATGGTCCCAAATTGCACAGATGTTTGTCTTTTTTTTATCTTGGTAGGTGTTATTATTTTTTCAATTTGTATTTTGTCACATGCAGAAACAGAGGTCAAGATGACATTATGATACTCTGTACATAAATAGAGTTGACATCACAACCAGCAAATATAATTCACTGTAATAACACCATAAATTTGACTAGGTCATTAGTGTTGTATTCACTTGTTTTCTATCACATTGTTCCAGTCACATGACTGGGGAGAATAGCAACACATGTACTGGCTCTCCTTCATATGCAAAAGTCATATGCATTGACTTTTTAAAATGGCTATGACTGGAAAAGGAAGGAAGGAAGGAAGGAAGGAAGGAAGGAAGGAAGGAAGGAAGGAAGGAAGGAAGGAAGGTGGGCATTACAGCCCCTGTTTAGGAGAACATTTTTGGTTTGCAAGTGAGGCCATAACTGACAAATATTTTTCCAAAGTGGCAACTTCCATATCTGAGCTTCCAAAAGGAATTTAAGAAAAGGGGTTTTCCCAATATTAAGGACATTTTTGGGGATTCTACAGCCCAATGTGCAGTCTCTTTATTGTCAGATCCAGTTCCAGATATTAATAAATTTATGCCTGAAATATTTGGAAATAAAAAAGCTGGAAATAAAAACTGTCTCCTCATTTAGTGACCACATTAGCTTCCAATGACATTTTGTTAAGTGAAATGGTCACTAAATGAACATGTCACTGAGAAAGAGAGACAGAGACAGAAAGACACTGCAAAGATCACTGGGTGATGCCACCTCATTCAGATAAAGCTTCCTTCTATAGTATTCTCCCCCCGCCCCACTTTTTTTCCCCACTTGCAGAGAGATTGCTTAGGTGTAATTTGCAAGTTCCCCTACTACCCCTTCATCTAAAATGTTTATAAAGATGTTGAAGAGTATTGGGCCTAAGATAGAACTTTGAGGTACCTCACTACATGCTTCCCTCCATTGATGTAACTCCATTGAGGACTACACCTTGAGTGTAGTTGGTTTGTTGTTGTTGTTCTTGTTGTTGTTAGTTGCAAAGTCATGTCCGACCCATCGCGACACCATGGACAATGTTCCTCCAGGCCTTCCTGTCCTCTACTATCCTCTGGAGTCCATTTAAGCTCACACCTACTGCTTCAGTGATTCCATCCAGCCACCTCGTTCTCTGCTGTCCCCTTCTTCTTTTGCCCTCAATCTTTCCCAGCATTAAGCTCTTCTCCAGTGAGTCCTTCCTTCTCATTAGGTGGCCAAAGTACTTGAGTTTCATCTTCAGGATCTGGCCTTCTAAAGAGCAGTCAGGGTTAATATCCTCTAGGACTGACCGGTTTGATCACCTTGCAGTCCAAGGGACTCGCAGCCAGTTAAAATCCATCTGGTGGTAATGCTGTCTATTCCACATTTTTTTATATTTTATCAAGAAGTAGGCTGTGGTCTACTTTATTAAATGCCTTACTAATGTCCAAGTATACTATGTCGACAGCATTTCACTGGGCCACTAACTTAATCACTTTGTCAAATAATGCAATATGTTTTGTTTGGCATGATCTGTTTTTAACAAAGCTATGCTGACTTCTGGTAATAGCTTTATTGTTTCTAGGTGTTCACAGTTTTGTTGCTTGATTATCTTTTCCAGGATCTCTCCAGGTATTGATTTGAGGCTGATTGGTTTATAGTTTCCTGGGCCAGTTTTTTTCTTCCTTTTTTTTGAAGATTGGGACCACATCAGCTCTTAAAGGCCTCTGTTGTCAGGAGAATAAGATTTAATCATAAATGCATGCATTGGTCATAAAATGAATTTTTGGTGTCTGTTTACTACCATCATATTTGTGAATGGTCGCAAACTGAAGAAGTTACTAAACAAAGAGTGACTGTATTAAGATTAGCTGGAATAATGATAACTTTTATTAAAAGTTGGTGTCACTATCAATTCTGGAGTTTCTGGTGATTACTGATTAATATGTTAAAGCAGACATAATATTGCAATCTTATATATCCATTGAATTTCTAAGTTGACATGCAAAAAACATGAATGGTTAAACTTTCTTAAAACAATTCAAGGAAAGAACATTTATTGAATCGGGGATACTGTATTTAATTTTCTCTAAATAAGATCTTGTCTATGTTTCTGTTCAGAAACAACATACAAATGTATCCATGGACAGAGTCATAATTTGGGGAAATATCACATGGAAAATATCTTACATTCAGTCCCAGATATTCCACATAGAACAATATCAGACAACTATCCTAGGTGAAACTGTCTCTCTCATCAACTAATGTGTGTTCTAGGGTGTGTCCACCCACTGAAATTAGCCACTGTTAGGCAAGATGGATCAGTGACCTTCAGTTACTGTGTGGATTCACTTCTCCCATGCCTTCAGAAAAAGAAAACATACAAATAACAGGATCTTAGATGAGAGAAAACAGAATGAAGTACTGTAAAGAAAATTGCTGACATCCAGGGGAAATCAGGTATAACTATGCCTGAATGACATTCTTGTACTTTCTGGGTGCATCTCATCCATCATTTGCTAAGTAAGAACCAAGGGACCTTGTTTTCAAAGATTTGACATGTTTCCTAGAAAAGCAATGCCTATCGAAGAAAATAGATGTTCTGCACAAAGAGCTTATGAAGAGTAGCTGACTTTACTGAATTTAAAATTGAGGGTATTGAAAATTGTATTATTGAGCCAGCTTTTTTTCCTCCATCATTACTAGTTCAAAGAACACTCAGGAACTGTCAGAGCTAGGCCAGAGCAATAGATGACTATTCTCCAACTGGGAACTGGAGGTTGGAAAGAAATATGGAAGCTTGAGCAATCCAGGGTGAAGATAAAAAGGAAGAACAGAGATGAACCCAAAGCAAAGGATCTGTTCTATTGGCATGACAAAAGCAGAAAGCTAGCCTTTTCTAATTAAAGCAGACCTGTCAGACTTACTAATGCCTAATGATTACAGCTAATGTTGTATATCTATAGATCTTTCTGTGCACAAACAGATTTTTTTTTTGGCCAAAGCTGTAGTCTACTGCTATAGTGCTTCAGGTACTCATCTCAGTTATGGCTCACTGTTAAACAGAATGCCTTTCCAGTTTTTCCTTCTCCCTGAAATAAATCAATGACTGACCAGTTGCATATGTGAAACAAGAACCAACTCATACACATCAGTTCTGTCAAAACATCTGTAGCTTGCTTTTAGGATGGAATGAAACCATTCAGTTTGGCAATGGTCTTCAACTGACAGCAATGTTGCTGTTGTGATTACAATATTACCAAGTGACCCTACTTATTTAAACCATTGCTTTCAAAAGAGATTCTGGCAATGGAAATGAACTGTCATGGAAAACTAGCAATAACTCTAACAGAAGCCAAGGGAATGAAAATCTGAAATAAAGTTTCTTTATTAAAAGTCCATGTAATAGTGATTACTTGGGTCTCAGCCCAACAGACTGAGAATCCCAACCATAGACTGACAAAGAATTATATACAGGAAACAGGATGCATCAACAATCATCCAGAGCTAATCTCATGGCTGGCACATCAGTCTCATCAGCAGCCATGATCTAAGTTGTTTTAAACCAAAGAATAGACATTCCTTTTAATATTAGGATAAGATGGATCTTTTTCATATATCTCTTCAAAATGCAAGTTCAAGCCTTTTGCTTTGTTCCTCCGGGTCATTTTAGGTTACAATACCAAATGCCACCCTAAATCTCAATACCTTTCTTCATTCTATCCAGTTTTCTACTAACGTAGGATGATTTAGACATTAAAAAGAACCAACATATATTTTTAAAGAAATTTCATTTTTAAATTCTACAACATCTTCCTTCCTCAGAAAGCTCTGAATCAAAGTATTTGATTTCCCAAATTTAATTGCACAGAGTTAATATAAAATAAGATGCCTTCTGAAACCGGTCTCCCTAGTTGAATGGTTCATATTATTCAAGAGTTAAATCAAAATATACAAAGGGCAAAACTGTCCAGGAAGTGGGGGAATTTGCATGCCAAGTCAGTGTCAAAATCTTTATTATTTGCATTATTTTTTTCTTATCATCTCAACTTGAGACACATTGACAACTGCCCAAATACAAGAGCCTTGGTAGTACAGTGGTCTAAGGCACCCTGTTATTAAGCTGGTTATTAAGACCAGCTGCCTGCAATTACTGCAGGTTCGAATCTCGCCAAGGCTCAAGGTTGACTCAGCCTTCCATCCTTTCTAAGGTAAGTAAATTGAGGACCCAGTTGTGGGGGCAATAAGCTGACTTTGTATAAATATACAAAAGGATGAAGGCTATTGCTGAGCACATTGTAAGCCGCCCTGAGTCTCCGGAGAATGGCGGCATATAAATCAAATTAAAAAATAATAATAATTGCAGTCTCATAAATATGGCTCATGTTTTTATTCTATCCTGAATCCAAGATAACTGCAAGGACCAGACTGGATCACTGTATACATTCTTGGCCAGGAACCAAGAGTTTTCTGATCCAAAGGTCCAGTATTAGAAGTGGAATTGCAAAACATTGACTGATGGCATTGATCTGCTTGTGTTAGTACTAGGCATAACCAATCTAAAAACTTCATTCTGCTCACTCCTGTTTTGTGGCCAAGGTGCTTCTGAGTGTGTGGCCTGAATGTGCACTATCTGGATTATGTCAGACTGATCATTGTTTAAGATGTTCTGATGTCACAGAGCATTGTAATTTTGAATCAAGAAGATGCTAGGCAAAATATGATCTTAGTGAGTAGTCTTTTTAAATACTCTAATATCAATGCCTACCATTATAGTAATCTCCTTGTGTAATGCCTTAAACAGGAATAACAATGATTTGTATATTGCTCCCAGTTCATGCATTTGGATTTTTATTTACAATATATTGGATGATGCTATAACATTTATGCTTTTCTAAATAAATAATTTCATGAATCAGTACATAATATGCTTCCTTTTAAAGTTTTGAGGGAAGTAAAGTGCTGTTGACATTTTATTGGGACTTGTAAAACTAAGCAAGGATCCAGTTTTGCCCCCACCTACATTAAATATGCTTGAGACCCAGCTGTCGATAAGAGAGAGAAAATTTAATTTTGAGAGTCAATATTGAGAGCAGCTGCATTAAACATAGGATAATTCTGGCAGATTATTAATTTGAATGACCATGTATGGTATTGTCTATACAACAAATAAACCTGAGTTTTCATAGGCAATCTGAATGTAAAAATAAGATACAGCAAGGCTGGAAAGAATACTAACACAGATGTGCTCTATTAGCCGATAATGATTGTGCTGGACTGAGTGGTATGGTCTATTGATTTTAGAGTTAAAAAAAGTATGAGTAAAAGATAATAAACTAGCATTCTTTTTTTTTTTTAAGGTCATGTCATTGGCTCCAACCAAGTCCTCTCTAAAATTTGCCAAATATTTTGAACTCATGTTGGCTGTCATTTTGGTCTTACTGCTCCAATTGTCACTCAATATTAATTTAGTGTTCCAAGTGAATAAACAGGACTTTTCATATACAGTTGTATGCAGTTGATGCAGCTTGTAACCAAGTTATGGATGGGGCTGCTAACCAATGATGAAGCAGGGGTGAAATTTACTTACCTTTGCTACTGGTTCGCAAATGTGAGCATGTGCGCCTCCTCCACACATGCACAGAGCCCTCTGTGCATGCACAGAGGGTCAAAAATGGGAGGTGATGATGGCTGGGTGGGTGGGCGGAACCTCCCCCACCAGCGCTACCAGTTCACCCAAGCAGGATAGAACCGGCTCAATTTCACCACTGATCTCACCTCTGAAAACAACAGAGACAGCTTTCATTAAAATAAATAATAACTATTTACCTTATTTTAAAAATAAAGTGTGGAAAAAATAGGGCAGATGAGATATAGTGACACACAAATATTTAATATAAATTATTGATGCTCTTCTATTATGGAAAATGCATTGGTGACAGAGTTGAAGGAAGCAAAAAAAAAATCCATCTCATGAGACTGCATCCAAAACCATGTTCTAACAAAAGGTACATATTATGACATTGATTCTGAGAACAGAAAGCTATATTAGATTAAGCAACTTTTAAATTATTATCAACTCCCAGGTAAAGTACATGTGTGCAACATATGAATCAGTTCATAATGGTTTGGTTGAGAGAATTTACAAATACACATGACATGATCTGATCTCACAAATCAAAGCTCTTAATATGAAATAATCAACTTGGCTAGATACTTGCTTGTTCTGCCAATGGATCTGGAGAGCTGGAGACACTGTGATTTATGGTGTTGTATCAACCAGACACCACAGCTTTAAATATTGCAGCTGAACTTCTTTGATGGAAATAACTGAAGAAAAATGTTAGTGTGACACAAATGATCTAATTGCAAGCAGATGAACATTTATTTGCTTGCTATTTTTTTGGTTTATTTTAAACCTGGGACTGATATTTATTTTACTTTTTGAACTCCATCTGACTTTTATTGTGGAACATGGGTAACTCTATTTTTGACTGTTAGTCTTCCATTCAAACTCACCTGATTCATAAATAGAAGCACCAGATGTCATGAGAATTTTGTTATTGCATTTATTAGAATTATCAACCTAGCAACACTTTTAACATTGTAGATCCAGGAAAGATTTTTAGGGAGTCATCATTACATTATAGAGAACTGTGGCACACTGCATGGCTAAATTGTACCTACCTATCCTTGTATTCTGTTCTTGCTTCATTTTCTTTTATTCAATTTAATGACATAGCTCTTCAGAGAAGCACATTTAACTTGATATTCTTAGTCCTATACTATTAGCCAATAAACTGATATAGAAGCATAAGCAAAGGGGAGGATCCTTCTCCCTTATCTTAACTCCATTTCCAAGTCTGTATAGAACAGGAATGTCAAACTCAAGGCCCAGGGACTGGATTCTGCCCATGGGAAGTTTAGATCTGGCCCACAGGGTCACCCTGGAAACAGCAAAGGACTAGCCTCTGCCAGCAAAAATGGAGCTTGGGAGGGCCACGTGTGGTCTTGCCGAGCTCTGTTTTTGCTGGCAGAGGGTTCCAGGAGGCCATCACAGCTGAAAATGGAGCTCGGGAGCCCGTTTTCACTGGCAGAGCTCTCAGGCTGCCACAGGCAGCCCCAACATGAGTGACATCGAGCTGACCATGCCCACCCTGGCCACCCACCCTGGCCCCCTGAGGTCAAACACAATGCTGATGCAGCCCTCAATGAAATTGAGTTTGACACCCCTGGTATAGAGGAAAATAATCAAGTAAAAAGGATGAAGGGAAATTTGGCTAAGTACTACATTTTCCCCTCATTCCTTGGATTGAGTCTGAAAAATTATCAGAAATGTTTTAAGGTGAGCTTCTACTTAGAATTCACAAGAAAGGCCATGGCTAAGTAGCAGAATACAGTAGGTGCTTTGTTTACAAACAGTTGTGGCTTGTACTCATGACTATGGAGATTCTAGAGTCACCTCAAGAAACTTCTTGGATGAGCAGCGAAATGACTTCTAAGAAAAACAAGAAAGTCCAGTTGCCTCTTGAAAAAGTACCCTTGGGACTTCTACTCATGACAGTTTGCCTGTAGGATGGTCAAAACTCTGAAATTCTGAAGAGCCATGTTAAATAAACAGCAGAATTTTAATGCCTATAGAGGGGAACATAACAATCATGGTGGCAGGTCTTGCCCTAAGTTACAAGGTAGTTGTGCAAAGAGATCTTGCAACGAGAAATGATAGAAAAGAGCTCTGCCTAAGACCTGCTACTTATCAAAGCTGACAATCATGGGCCAGAAAGCCAAATGATCTCATCTTATACCTCTCATGTTGCTGTATTCCATCTGAAGAGGCTCAGTATCTGCACAAAGGAATCTAGTAAAAAGAAAGCCTTATGAAACATTCATTTGAAGACAGAGTGTAGATGAGAACTATCTATTCCCACAAGCAGTTCAATAGGTGTAGATCAGAGCTGATGGGATCCTGCTCATGTATATGCATATTGCAGAGGGGGAAAACTATTAAGCAAACTGGACAAATAGCCTGTTTGGCCACAAGACCACTTCATATATTAAGTAAAATGTATGTCATATACACATTGATTTAGGAAAGGCCCCCAGTGATTATAGTGAGAATTATTTCCAAATAAGCATGCATAAAACTGCAGCATTAAGGGGTAGTCTTCATTTAAACCAGTGTTTTTCTCAATCTTTGTAACTAGAAGCTGTGTGAACTTCAACTACCAGAATTCCCCAGCCAGCATGCTTCTACCTGCCAAGGTTTAGAAACACTGTTCTAGACTGATGAAATCATTTCTAATAAAGTACAGAATATCAGATATGATAGATTGCAAAAAACAAATACCCAGCTATGCTGGAAAATCTGGGAATAATTGCAAACAACTGGGATATTTACAGACTGTTAGTTTATTTGAAGATAATTGATGTACAAGATGCAGAAAAAAATATGAGTTAGACAAACTTTGGGAGAAGTCAATTTCTCTTGGTGAAATTGAGATGAACTATATAAAATAAAAGGGTCACCAGATTCCTTTAACTAGCACTATGATTTGCATATTTGGAACCCATAAAGTACATTGATTGTTTTAAGTAAACTCCATTTATCTTTAAAATAGACATTCCAAGTTTAAGCAAACATGAAAGAAATCTAATTCTGACATAAACTTGAAAGATAATAAGCTTACAATTGCTTGATCTAAATCTAACATAATTAAAAATGATTTTCTTTTGCTATTCAATTTATGCAATATGCTTTTTAATTTTATTTAAAACACAAAGAATCTATTAGGAGTTTTTGTCAGCTATTTATACAATACATTCATTTCTAATATAGTTTTTTTTTTGTTTGTTTTTTGCAGAAGAAACAAACCTGTCAAAGAAAATTAAAATTAGCACCCTAATGCAGCATTTGAAAAAAATCTTGCATGTTTTCATCCCATACCAGCAACATTTACTGGGGAACTATGGTATTGAAATGGCCTTTCTAACAATAGAAAGGATTTCCTGAGCACACTATTGGTGGAGTCTGTGCCAGTTAATAATTTAGTTAACACTTTATGCCAATCCATGGTATTGGCTATACCACAATATGCTGAGCTTGTACAAAATGTACTGTATAAACCAGAGGTCTTCAAACTTGGCAGCTTTAAGACTTGTGGACTTCAACTCCCAGAATTCTCCAGCCAGCATAGCTTGAGCAGAGTTGAAGTCCGCAAGTCTTAAAGCTGCCAACTTTGAAGACCTCTGCTATAAACCAAGATTTACAAACTCGAACAGCTGAGTTTATGTAATATACAAATCTAAAAAGAATGTGACTTAGTGCAATGTGTGAACTCAGCCAGTCTTTAATGCAAATGTTCAGAATAAGAAGCCAGATTGACTTTAAAAGGGCCATGTGAGGCATGTGAGACAGCCAGTATGATGCAGTGAATGGGTTCCTAGACTGGCACTTGGGGGACCCCTCCCCATCATCAGAAGTTCAGTTGGTGACTTTGGGCCAAACATTTTCTGTCAACCCAGTCTATTTGCACAGGGCTATTACTGGGAAGTTAGGAGGAAGTTAGGGGCAAGCTTACTGACTTTTTTGGGTAGATGTGTCTTTAGTATACTTTAATGTTTTTGCTCCAAACTGTCTTCAACGTTATAAGGGGGAGTAAGGGTGAGGAATCATGCCAGAGCATTAAATCACAAGAGCCTGTAGTACAGTGGACTAAAGCACTGTTATTAACAGATTAACATCTGCTGCTTGCAATTACTGCAAGTTCAAATCACACCAGGCTCAAGGTTGACTCAGCCTTCCATCCTTTCAAAAGTAGGTGAAATGAGGACCCAGATTGTGGGGGCAATAAGCTGACTTTGTATAAATATACAGAAGTATGAAGGCTATTGCTTAACGCATTGTAAGCCACCCTGAGTCTCCGGAGAAGGGCAGCATATAAATTAAAAGCAAAAATAAATAAATAAATAAAATCATTTATGTGCTGGTGTAGCATTTGACATTGCTATTTTTATTTGGAAGTTTTCCCTCCCTGGGTGATCTGATTTCACTGATTATTACCCTCCAGTGGAGTGCTTATTATTTTTTCATTCTTGATTAAGCTCGCTTTGAATGGTCTTCTTTGCCAGCACTGATTTATGACTGTTACTGCAACAGCTACTCTCTCCACCATATTTATCCATGTGTATGATTCTGCTGAGATTTTCCTTAGGGTGATTGCTAGCCTAGTGAACTTTGTACTTTCCTTACTGCATGGATGCCTTGCATCACTTTTGGATCATCCCCAGACCTGATTATTTTCATGTTGTTGTTTGTTTTTGGAAGCTGAGTGAGTTTATTTAGGATTCTGGTCTGGTTTATTTGAAATTTAGCAAAGCCAACTCTGAGCTCACTTTTCCTCGGAATCAGAAAATTTCTGGGAAGTCCCTGCTGCGTTGTTGGTATCTTTTCCATTCGAGAGAATTCTTGCCTTATTCTGGTTCCTAGGCTTTTCCAAAAGAAAAATATGGGAAACATTAATTTGTGTACATTTGCATATTTATTAACCAAGTATCCCGCTTGATGAATGGAAACAAACCCTTGAAGTATAAAGAAATTCTCATTAAGTGACACGATTTATAAAATGTTTTCTTCTTGCCCTGCCAACACTACTGTAGGTTTTCAAGATACTGAAACCATAGCAAAGCTCTCCTTATCCCATAGAGATTTGTATACTGTTTCTAGATTTTATTAGTTGTTTATGCATACTTTAGAATAGAAATTTCCCTCACTTATACTCTCTTCTCATCAAGTCATGCAGCAACATGCAATTGTGATTACTACTGGGAAAAGTGTGCTGTCATAGCATCTTCACTTTTCATAGTTTTTTTTTTTTTTAGTGCAACAGTGAGTTAGTGTCTTATGAGTGCAAAGTTTGGAGTGGAGGTGGCGGTTCAACAGATTTGTTTATACTTTTTAATCTACCATCCCTTTTATAGCATCTCTTCCTAGCAATCTCTCAGATCTTTTGCCAAACCAGTAGACAAATGTAGACAGATTCAATTACAGAAGAAGTAAAGCTTTTCTGGTAGAGAGCCAATTTGATGTAGTGGTTAAGACATCAGGCTACAAAATGGGAGACGATGATTCCTAGTCCTGCTTTAAACATGAAGCCAGCTGGGTTCCTTGAGCTAGTCACACTCTCTCAGCATTAGGAAGGAGGAAATGTCAAACTACTTCTGAAAAACTGTGTCAAGAAAACTTTGTAAACTAGTTAGGACAGTTACCTGGAGACTAGAAGACTTGAAGATACCAGAGGGAGAAAGAGAAAGGGAGAGGAGAGGGAAAGGAAGAGGGAAAGGGAAAGGAAGAGGGAAAGGGAAAGGGAAAGGAAAAGGGAGAGGGGGAGGGGGAGGGGAGAGAGGGAGAGACACAGAGAGAGAGGGAGATGAAGGGAGGGAGAGGGGAGAGAGATTTTCTTTTAGGTCAGCTGCGGCTGAACTTATTCTTTCACTTGTTTCCCTTTTCTGACCTCTCTCTATCCTGGAGAATCTTTACCTGTCCACTTCTGCATCTTAAATCATTGTAATATTGCACTTGCAGATAGCAACCAAGTTGATTATTACTTCTTGCCCACATCTACATCCACCTTAGACTAATTTTGTTTCCATATTTGTCGCCAGTGTGTGTGTGTGTGTGTGTGTGTGTGTGTGTGTACGTACGTACGTACATACATACATACATACATACATACATACATACATACATACAGTGGGGCAAAAAAGTATTTAGTCAGCCACCAATTGTGCAACTTCTCCCACTTAAAAAGATGAGAGAGGCCTGTAATTGTCATCATAGGTAGACCTCAACTATGAGAGACAAAATGAGAAAACAAATCCAGACAATCACATTGTCTGATTTGGAAAGAATTTATTTGCAAATTATGGTGGAAAATAAGTATTTGGTCAATATCAAAAGTTCATCTCAATACTTTGTTATATATCCTTTGTTGGCAATGACAGAGGTCAAACGTTTTCTGTAAGTCTTCACAAGGTTGGCACACACTGTTGCTGGTATGTTGGCCCATTCCTCCATGCAGCTCTCCTCTAGAGCAGTGATGTTTTGGGGCTGTCGCTGGGCAACACAGACTTTCAACTCCCTCCAAAGATTTTCTATGGGGTTGAGATCTGGAGACTGGCTAGGCCACTCCAGGACCTTGAAATGCTTCTTACGAAGCCACTCCTTTGTTGCCCGGGCGGTGTGTTTGGGATCATTGTCATGCTGAAAGACCCAGCCACATTTCATCTTCGATGCCCTTGCTGATGGAAGGAGGTTTGCACTCAAAATCTCATGATACATGTCCCCATTCATTCTTTCCTGTACACGGATCAGTCGTCCTGGTCCCTTTGCAGAGAAATAGCCCCAAAGCATGATGTTGCCACCCCCATGCTTCACAGTAGGTATGGTGTTCTTTGGATGCAACTCAGCATGCTCTCTCCTCCAAACATGACAAGATGTGTTTCTACCAAACAATTCTACTTTAGTTTCATCTGACCATATGACATTCTCCCAATCCTCTTTTGGATCATCCAAATGCTCTCTAGCAAACTTCAGATGGGCCCAGACATTTCCTGGCTTAAGCAGGGGGACACGTCTGGCACTGCAGGATCTGAGTCCCTGGCGGCGGAGTGTGTTACTGATGGTAGCCTTTGTTACATTGGTCCCAGCTCTCTGAAGATCATTCACTAGGTCCCCCTGTGTGGTTCTGGGATTTTTGCTCACCATTCTTGTGATCATTTTGACCCCACGGGGTGAGATCTTGCGTGGAGCCCCAGATCAAGGGAGATTATCAGTGGTTTTGTATGTCTTCCATTTTCTAATTATTGCTCCCACAGTTGATTTCTTCACACCAAGCTGCTTGCCTATTGAAGATTCAGTCTTCCCAGCCTGGTGCAGGTCTACAATTTTGTTTCTGGTGTCCTTCGACAGCTCTTTGGTCTTCACCATAGTGGAGTTTGGAGTGTGACTGTTTGAGGTTGTGGACAAATGTCTTTTATGCTGATAACAAGTTCAAACAGGTGCCATTAATGAGTGGAGGACAGAGGAGCCTCTTAAAGAAGAAGTTACAGGTCTGTGAGAGCCAGAAATCTTGCTTGTTTGTAGGTGACCAAATACTTATTTTCCACCATAATTTGCAAATAAATTCTTTCCAAATCAGACAATGTGATTGTCTGGATTTGTTTTCTCATTTTGTCTCTCATAGTTGATGTTTTCTCATTTTGTCTCTCATAGTTGACCTATGATGACAATTACAGGCCTCTCTCATCTTTTTAAGTGGGAGAAGTTGCACAATTGGTGGCTGACTAAATATTTTTTGCCCCACTGTGTGTGTGTGTGTGTGTGTGTGTGTGTGTGTATGTAGGTCTTTGGTTATTCGGGTTATTTGTGCTCCTAGAAGTACGAAGCCGAAAACACCAGCCTGAAGATGACAAATGAGACTTCGTCGAACCGTTGCCGAGACACCTCCAATTTTACGCGGGAGAAAACTCGAATAACCAAAGACCTACATACAAATACCCGCAAAAACCTCAGAATATATATATATCTTATGTATCCTCCCTGTAAAGGTACAGTATCAATTTTCTTACTTCTTTGTAGGGTTTATGTGTGTTTTTTTCTTCTAGCCATAAGATACATAAGATATGGGTGTGGCCTACTGATGAAAGCAAACGAGCTAGAAATGGATCTATTTAGGTCTCCCACCTAGCAGTTAGAGCTTGCTCGCTGTTAGAAAAGAAAAAAGCCCGGAACCGAGTAGATGTGATTCTACTGAGCTGGAGCTACAAAAAAAAAAAAAAAAAAAAAAAAAAAACACCTTGGTTACGTAGGAAAACCTGGCTAGAAGAAAAAAACATATATATATATATGTGTGTGTGTGTGTGTGTGTGTGTGTGTGTGTGTGTATGTGTATTTGTTTTCTCAGGTTTTCGCGGGTGTTTGTATGTAGGTCTTTGGTTATTCGGGTCTTCTCCCACGTAAAATTGGAAGTGTCTTGGCGACGTTTCAACAAAGTCTCATTCATCATCTTCAGGCTGGTGTTCTTGGCTTCGTGCTTCCAGGAGCAATGTGAGATTGCAGCTGTCTCTTCCTTTTAACTGCTAGTGGGGGTGTGAGCTGATTGGGTGGGAACTTGGTTGTGTTCTGATTGGGTGGAGGTGTGTTCTGATTGGTTAGGGGCTTGGCTGTGCTCTGATTGGATGGGGGTGTGTTCTGTTTGGGTGGGGGCTTGGTTGTGCTCAGCTTAGTCTGAGTTGCAGGGGGATTTGAGCTGGTGAGCTGTGTTGTTGTTGTTTGGCTTCATGTTTGTGGCCGTGCGAGCTCTTCATGGTGGGTGTCAGTCTGCTTCATGTATGGATTGGAGGGGTTTAAAATGGCTAATGATGCAGCTGCGGTCTGGCTTCTGGTCCTTGGTCGTGGCTCATTATCCATACATAGAGTGCTGGAAAGCACTGTAAAGTGATATATAATTCTAAGTGCTATTGCTATTGCTATTGTTGCATAGAATTTTGAAATAATGATTGCTGATTCCACCAAGACTGTGATCATTTTATATGAAGTTCTTAATGGGATATGAGATTCATTTCCCAAACAGGCCTTCCTAGCATGTCTTTTAACGTTCCTATAATATTTGTCATATCTAACAGAATAACAGAGTTGGAAGGGACTTTGAAGGTCTCCTAGTCCAACCCCTGGCTCAAACAGGAGATCCTATATCATTTGAGACAAATCTGTTCTTAAAAACTTCCAGTGTTGGAGCACCCACAACTTCTGGAGGCAAGTTGTTCCACTAGTTAATTGTTCTCACTGTCAGGAAATTTCTCCTTAATTCTAGATTGCTTCTCTGCTTGATTAGTTTCCATCCATTGCTTCTTGTCCTGCCTTCAGGTGTTTTGGCGAATAGGTTGACCCCCCTCTTCTTTGTGGCAGCCCTTTAGATATTGGAGCAATGCTATCATGTCACCCTTAGTCTTTCTTTTCATTAAATTATATATACCCAATTCCTGTAACCATTCTTCATATGTTTGAGGCTCCAACTGCCAATCATCTTTGTTGCTCTTCTCTGCACTCTTTCTAGAGTCTCAACATCTTTTTTTTAATATAATTTTTATTATAGTTCAAACAAAACAAAACAAAAACAAAAACAAATGTATAATAGTTTTTCTATCACGGTGTAACATCACCAAAATATCCATGTATATATACATCAATAATCAGAAAGTAAAAATAGAAATTATTTACATATTCTTATATACAAATTTACATTTCCAGTACTTATTGATTACCATAATTATACCATCATCTATAATTATAATCCAACATTATCCTTTATCTCTCTCCCATCGTTCCTGGATCCAATCATACCACATGTTTCAACTACTATAAAAATCTGAATCTCTTTTATCCTTGATCAGTCGGACTCCGCACATTCCATAATTTTATAAATTATTTTTGAATCCATTGGGAAGTCCTCGTTCTTCCATTCTTGTGCGAATGCCAGTCTCCCTGCAGTGATTATGTGCAGCAACAGATACCATTTAGTCAATCCAATATTTGTGGGTCTAACCCCCAACAGAAAGGTTTCAAGTTTCAGTTCCACTCTACAGTGTGTAATTTCAAGCAACCATCGTCGTATTTTCATCCAATATTTAGCTGCCAGTGGACATGTCCACCATTGGTGGAAGTAGGTTCCATTGCTATGCCCACATTTCCAGCATTGTGGAGGTGTCCCAGGGAACATTTTAACTAATCTTGCTGGAGGTAGGTGCCATCGATAAACCATTTTATAAATATTCTCTTTATAAGCGTCTCAACATCTTTTTCATATCATGGCAAAACTGGATGCAAAACTGGATCTGTTGGATATTGGAGCATTATGTTTGTACATGTGGGCATTCCTAAGAGCTATCCAACTTGAGCAATGTTCATGAAGCAAGTTTTATAACTATGTCCAAAAGGAATTTCATTTACAGGAAATGCATTATAATTTCCTGAAAGTGGGAAAAGAATAAAAGAACACATTTTCTGTCTATATATGTCTGAGAAGGAAGTCAGGAGGAAAGGATCTGAGACTAGTAATCTCATGAAACAAATTGCAGGCAGAGTAATATTCAAAGACTATAGAGTAAATCCTTATATTTTGCTCTCTTTCCCAGTGTTTTCAGACTGGGACTTGCAACAATATTTGCATCAAAATAACAATTTAATTTTTAAAAGCAAAATAGTATTATTTATTTATAGTTATTGCTTCTGGCCTACAAGGGCCTTGTTATTACTGCCTTTAATCAAAATAGTGCAAGAAAGCAAAAAAAAAAAAAAGTGGTTCTGATCTCTTACAAGAACTATTGTAATGAATATTTGTTTCCCATCTTTCTATCTTTTGCCACAGTAATATGGAATGGCTGCTCCTATGAGGAAGACCCTGCATTAGTTAGCCTGTCTGTAAGCTATAGACTAGTTTGGGAAGAGGAAGCAGGTAAACTTTTAGATGTGTTTTTTTTAAAGATTACATTGTATCTGATGAATTAAAGTGGAGAGGAAAATTCTACTTTGCAAGATTCCCTAAATTGTGTTGTCATCTTTGGGTGCAGAGCTATACTTTGGGTAAATATTCACCACACAGCCCATGGGAACCATCACTGACACTCAAACAGCTTTCTAAGTGTCAAGTGATGGTGTGTCTCTTTCTTGTTCTCCTCTTATTACAACATTGCCACTAAGTTCAAGGTGCAGCTTTTTATCGAAACAGTTGAAGGGCAGGCATTCCCTTATATGGAAGAAATTAATGCATATGGGAAAAAAGGCCAGTAAAAGGATGAGGGCTGTCCTTGCATTATCTGGTCCTGTGATCTTCCTATCTATATTGCTCCATTCTTCTTAATTCTTTATTATGACACAATCTGTGCTGAAGTAGGTCCTTCAATTTCTCTTGAGGTTCCGCCCACCACTCACACCAAGGAAATGGCTTCTATGTCTTTCTTTCCTTTTCAGGATGCTTGTTATTTCAGTTTGATAGTAGAAATGGAGAAGGTGCTCATGTTCCTTTTCTTCAACTTTTTACCCTCTAAAGCTTCTTGGATGAGAAGGGAAACATCTTCAAACAAAAACAAAGAAAGTCAATTTGCCTTTTGAAAAAGCGCCTTTGGGACAACTCCGGGGGATGTTTCAATTATTTCTGTGACTGAACCCTATATAACATGAGGTTCATGCATGTATTAAAGGTATTCACCTGCGTAAAGATTAATTCTGATTCAAAACCTTTGTTTTCTCCTCCTAATCATGTTCACTGGGCAAGCTCTAATTTTATTAGTTATATAGGACAGACAGGGAGGTGGCCAGATCAGTACCTAGATAAGGATACCCAAGCAATTCACTTCCCTTTGATTGCTGTTCTTAAGAATGTTTAAACATGGAACCTCATCAGTGACCTTCAATTTTCTGATCTGTCCCATCACTCCCCACTGTTTATATATTAATGTACATTTATACGTATTTGTCAGGAAAATATTAATGTCCGAGTTTACGAGTACCACTATCTTTCTAACCATTGCTTTTTATTATTCTTGTTTCATGCAGCTTCCCTGCCAGGCATGAGCCACAATGAGACCAGGGGTGGGGAAGAGAAGGAGAGCAAATACAGTATTATATCATCATCATCTGGGGAGCGCAATTGTTTCTGCTGTGTTAATTTACACTAAAATCTATGACCCAGAGAGCCTGATTGATTGCCCAGGGCAGAAAACCAGCCCCTGGCCTAGTTTATTTTGTGAACTGTAGCCTCCGATATTGCTGCAAGCCACAATGATATTGATTTGATATACACTAGATGGCTTTTTATGCTCTTTGGGAAATTTATTGTGCAGAGTCAGGCCTCAGACAGATGGGGAGAAGCAGCTCTTTAAATTGAAGAGGGTTATCATAGTTTGACTCCTGGGTCACTCAGGTTACCCAGTGGCCTGAACATGGCTCGGGAGGAGGAAACCCCGGGGACCAACACTCATCAGTTTTGAATGCCAGATGTCTTCAGAGGGGTCTGAGTTATTGCTAATAGGAGCTTGCCTGGGCCTATGACATTTGGATGCCCTATCAGTTAAACATCATAGCCCTTCCTTTTGTGTCACCGGCCTTTAAATTATGGTTGAGCATACCACCTTTGCTCTCAACGTTTAGCTTTAGACGATAGTGTGATTATAAAAGGAAGTTGCCTTCGAGGTGGACTGCCACTGGTACAGCTATTATCAGAGGAAAGAGCTACAGCTGTCCATTCAGTACTTCAAATATAAATTGGCGGTGTTGTCATTTGGCCTTCAATTGCCTGAACACTGTTACCATCATGTTTCTGCATGACAGAAATTCGGTGGCCTTTGGCCACTGACAAAAGGAAAGGTTTCGATGCAATTCTGGATCTGATAGTGTCAGCCGTTTTCTTATCAGGAGAAACAGCATTTGTGGGAAAGGGGCTCAATGAAAAGTCCATTCCTCAAAAACACCGGCATGAGTTAAGAAGAAACCAATCCATTTGTAGACCTGATCAGGTTTTAGGTTTACTCTTGAGTAAATCTCTCAGGGCTGAGCGTTCATCTGATGCTGCTGGAGCCTTCCAAGTAATTGTACGATGAGAAGTAGTGGTTCTATGGTATCTGTTCTCATCATTCTACCAGCATCCTATGTTGTGAAGGCAGAAGGCAACTGGCCCATTGTTAGTGATGCTGTTTATGTATGCTCAGGGAACTAACCACTTTGATCTGCAGAAATCTCCAAAATTATGGCTAAAGCTGAACATTTATGGCCTTTCAAATGGATGTGATTTTAGAATTTATTAGACATTATCATTTATAGCCTTCTTCTTCTTCTTCTTCTTCTTCTTCTTCTTCTTCTTCTTCTTCTTCTTCTTCTTCTTCTTCTTCTTCTTCTTCTTCTTCTTCTTCTTCTTCTTCTTCTTCTTCTTCTTCTTCTTCTTCTTCTTCTTCTTCTTCTTCTTCTTCTTCTTTTGCTATAGAAAAAGAAAGCAGCCAAGATCTTTTGCAGTAGGAAATGATAGATCAGACATTTCTAAAAATAACAAACATGTTGCCATTCAAGTCTGTGTGATAAAACTGAGTTGCACCCTGGCAATTCTAAATATGATATATAAATGCTTCTTTTGACTGGGGTGCTTGAATACAACAACAATGTTCATTTTCAGATAAATTTATTGGATGCTGTGAAGTAAGTAGTCATGAAATCAATGCAAGGATATTTATTAGTTTCATTTATCTATACTGTTTTCACATTACCCTTCTCAGAAATGATTCATAAGTAGTTTAAACTTCAAAGTTATGTATGTTTCTAAACAACAATAAAACAATAATATTCTTAAAGTGACAATTTTTTAAAAATTGTTGATTAGTATAAAGTTTAGATGGTTTAGGAAGTCTTTCTGTGCTCAGAAATGAAAGAGATGTGGGTTTCCTCCAAAGGTTTACTTCCGGAAAGGCCTCCTCTTGAAAAGCCTGAATAGTTAACCTGAATCCAATAGCTGAATGCTGGCTTGGAAAAGAAAAGTGAAGTGTGGATTCTTCTTACTGATATTTTAAATATTAGAAGCCACTATTTAAGTTATAAATTAATTAGTCACTCTCTGGGAATCTTTTATTTTCTTTCCTTCAAATTCTTTATTTATTTGAGGGGTCCTCGGTACTCTCTGAGGTTACTTGTTTTCTTGCAGACGTTTCTGTTGTGGCCCAACAGCAGCCAGCAGAGCTAGCAGAAGATTCGGACAGTGGAGGTTGGGGAGGAACGTGGGCCAGTCCTCGAGTCTGTGGAAGGCTCAAACGATGGCTCTGAGTCAGAGGCAGAAAGGGGGCCAAGGCTATCTGGTAGTCCTTTGCTGCCTCCGGAATCTGACATCAGCAAGGCAGAAGAACAGTGTGAGCCTGTTCCCAATGTGTGCATGCGCAGAGCTGCCAGGAGACAGGAACAATTAAGGAAACAGGGTCGACTTGGGAGTAAGGCTTGGAGATGATTGTCCCCTCCCATAAGACATAAAAGACAAGTGAATGGGATGTGAGCTTTTGCAGTTAGTTCATGACAATTAGTTCATCTGGCTGATTCAAGATTTGAAACTTCTGTTTGTGACTCTGTGCCAAATTTGGCCTTGCCCTGCATCTGGAAATTAGCTCTTTGGCACTCTTCCACGTGAGATAGGTGGGTGTTGATAACCTTCCTCTAAAAGACTGTTTATCAAGCCTTGCAGACAATAAATAAAAGTAATTTACAGCCGTATGAATTAAAGAGGTTTGCTGGGACTAAGTTTGTGCTGTTTAATTTCTAAGGAAGCCTAGGTCAGAACAGTTTTATTACCCAAACTAGGTAAACATCATCAGTGCTGATGATGTTGATGTTACTTGGTTTAGGTAAGGAAATATCTACAAGAAACAAGCAAGCTCAGAGAGCACCATGGACCTCTCATTTCAACCCTGAGCTACAAATATCCTCCTTTATTAGTTTTTATTTGTTTGTTGATACACTCCACATTAATGAGCAGCACGTAACCCTCACGCCATTTCTGTTTCTATGGATGTTAAATGAGAAGTACGGAAATTCCAGGAGAAATTTTAACACAAAACTTTCCTCAGATCCTTCACCTATATTTGCAGAAAAAATCACACTGAGTTTTCCCCCACTAAATGGTAAAATAAATTACCTATTGTGTATCTATTCGGCAATAGCATATACACTTTTGGTCCACAAAAAATGTGTTTGTGTGTGTTTGTGTATGTAAATACTTTTAACAATAAACAAAGTATAAAATAAATGTATGTGTATGCTTTTGAATTAATGGTTGATTCCTCACAACTAACTGGATAAATCATTGCAACTTTCTTTTTAGAAGGGGCTTGACATTCCTAGGGCTGAGAAAGAGAGAGTGGCTGACCCAAGCTCACACAGCCAATTTTGTGCCTGAGGCTGTACTAGAACTCACCATCTCCTGGTTTTTAGTTTGGTATTTTAACCAATACATCAAAATGGTTCTTTTTCACCAGGAAAGCCTCTAAGGAAAATCCTTTTAGTGCTCTTTGGAGGACAAAACATTTAATTTGCAAGAGAAAGTGTGCCCATCATTTTTCATGTGCAAACATATTATCCTTGTTGCATTGTGGCAAGTGTATTTACTACTACACATGATTAATTATATTCAATAGGCTTTCCCCTCACTTAAGGGTGCAGAAAACAACCAAACACCCATTCACTTCTTTCTTTCTTTCCTTCCAACTAATGTTGCTGATTTTTGATATCCTGCATATGGTACCCATATGCGCGAGCCCAAAGTCCTGCACGTTTATTTTTGAACTTCTCCTATAATTTCAATTTCAATTAAAATTTTCATTTAGAAAGATAATTTTATTCCAAGGGGAAGGGTTTTTTTTTTTAAAAAAAAAAAGTTTCAGGGACAATTTATTTCTCAAGCCCAGAACCCAGATAAGGTAAAGGTTCCCCTCGAACATATGTGCTAGTTGTTCCCAACTCTAGGGGGCGGTGCTCATCTCTGTTTTAAAGCCAAAGAGCCAGCGCTGTCCAAAGACGCTTCCATGGTCATGTGGCCGGCATGACTAAACGCCAAAGGTGCACGGAATGCTGTTACCTTCCCACCAAAAGTGGTCCCTATTTTTCTACTTGCATTTTTTACGTGCTTTCGAACTGCTAGGTTGGCAGAAGCTGGGACAAGTAATGGGAGCTCACCCCGTTATGCGGCACTAGGGATTAAAACTGCTGAACTGCCAACCTTTCGATCGACAAGCTCAGCATCTTAGCCACTGAGCCACTGTGTCCCATCATCATAATACATCATATACCCAGATACATCATAATTAATATAGTGTAAGGAGCTCCCTTTGCCAATAGTGCAGTCAAATGAAATGAGCCCACAAATACAACTTAAATATAGTACACATTAGAAACCGAGGGGTCAAGAAAGAAAGCCCTGCTCAGACATTTAGTTTAAAATATTTGAAAACATTTTAAGGGCTTTACTCTGATTTAGCAGGGAAACCTAACAATTTTGAGCATTTGGGGGAATCTGTGATACAATTCTTAATATTTAAGTCGTATTTAAAACCAATGGGATTATCAGAATCTTCCTTCTGATTGGTAACTAAAAACTGCATTATATTGATTTGCATTGTGCATTGAAGTTCTGAATGGACATGAGAAGTATAAGCTGAAAGGTCTTTAAAGTGAACTCTAAAAATGGACTGGAAGTATGACTGAAATATCGTTTCATTCTAGGGACTCATTATTCCTGAGCTTTCTTTGATGGCTTAGGGTTCAATCATATTCAAAACCTGTAGGGCCAGATCAGAAAACTGAAAATATAAAAAATGGGGAAAGATGTGCATCTATATAAGGGAAATTATATAGTTCAAGGGTAAAAACAGAGGAAACATTATGCCGGAAATTTACAGTGAGTTTTAGTCCACTTGGTATTTGTCTATTTTTTCTATCCTAGGATAGATCTGAGGCATAGACAATTTCTTCTGCATGATTATTGTCTTCTTCCATTTTGGGGAGCTTAATCCATGTTTTCTTTCAAGAAAAGAAAATGTCTTCTAGTAAATTTTTATTTAAAAGTAATTAATCACCCCACATATCCCTATTTCTTTAAACTCTTCTGAATTTGGAAGTGAACCAGTGGTGGGTTGCTACTGGTTCGGGTGAACCAGTAGCAGAGGCGGTGGGAGGCTCCGCCCACCTGCCCGGACATCATCAAATATGATCTGCGCATGTGCAGAAGTGGTGAGCAAGTGAGCAAAGCAACAAGTGCGTGTGAGCGAACCGGTAGCAAAGGAAAGTGAAACCCACCCCTGAAGGGAACATCTAAGTTTAATTACATATTTTCAGACTCTTGAATAATCAAGTCCTCTCAAATTCTTCTGAAATCTTTAGGAGGAAAAGGTGAATTTGTCTCTTTATAAAACCACATTAAGGAAAACATTACTAAATCAAATCAGCAATACTTCCTAACAACATTGTTTCCAGATCAAGATGCAATGATATGGCATTAAAAATGGAGTCCCACTCTTACAAATCAAATTTCTTTTTTTTTTGTTGAAACTTTATGCATCCTAACTAGCATTCTAAAGTTCCAGTTATAGTGATTCTATATTGCAAAACTGCCTTGCTCAGTTCTCAAATCCTTTGAATGTTTTTTCAGTACTCAACAACAACATGTCTATCAACACTGACAGTTATATGGAGAATCATGAGGTGATTTTAAACAGTTGCTGGAAAGGACTGAGAAGTGAAAATGATAAGACACTTTGGAAATCAAATGCAAGTATATCATTCTTATTTAGCAAAATAGTTTTTTTTTTTATTCCTCCAGTATATGAAGCTTCCATAATTCTACATGTCCTGAAAAAGTTCAAACATCTGAGGATTTGGACAGGAAATTGATATTTTTACATTCATGAATCATTCTAAAAATCATTGTGGTAATTTCATGAATTTTGGATGAAATACGATAATGAGAGTACAAGCACAAATTATGCAAATTAACATTTAAACTAATGCTTAGTTTGCTTTGCTGATGGAGATGCAAGTCAGGATGATAATTTCCTGAGGTGTCCACTATTGACAAAAGCAAGTTTTTGTGGATTGCTCCAGTGGTGGGTTTCTACTGGTTCTCCCCAGTTCAAGCAAACTGGTAGTAGTGGTGGCGGGAGGCTCTGCCCACCCACCCGGACGTCATCACGGATGCTCTGTGCATGCACAGAAGTGCCATGCACAAGCTAAGCGAGCATGCACCCGCGTACACTCACAGTTCTTAACCAGTAGAAAGGTAAGTGGAACCCACTACTGGATTGTTCCCACATTGTACACTTCTGCTGATCAGAGCTGTCCTTCCTGTTGCCCAGTGGTGGGATTCTGCCGGTTCTAGGGGGTTCGGCCAAACCCTTTGTTAAATTGCTGGCTCGCCCCGCCCCTTGCCCCGCCCCTCCGCACTACTATTTATTGCCAATAAATGGGGCGAGTGAGCCAGCAATTTAACAAAGGGTTCTGTGTTTTTTTGTAATTTATTGGCCCCGCAGCACACCGAACTGTTTTTTAAATTGCTGGCTCATCCACCCCTCACCCCGCCCCACCACTATTTATTGGCCAGGCAGCACACCAAACCATTTGTTAAATTGCTGGCTCACCCACCCCTCGCCCCACCCCACCTCCCACCCGCACGGCGCCAGCCTACCCTAGCCCAGGGCTGGGCAATTGTGGCTCTTTTACAACCTGTGGACTTCAACTTCCAGAATTCCTGAGACAGTCTCAGGAATTCTGGGAGTTGAAGTCCACAGGTTGTAAAAGAGCCACAATTGCCCACCCCTTCCCTAGCCTGAGTTCCGCTGCCTGGGATCCACATGGGCTGCCACGTGGTTGCCCACCGGCGCCGGATGGGCTCCGGTGGCTGCAGCAGTGATGGCGGCGATGGCATCCGGGCAGATCCAACAGGTGAGAGCGCAGGAAGCTAAGCGCAGTGCAGGTGCGTCTTTGCAAAGTGGCCTCACGGCCGGCACCTCCTTTCCCCAGCCGGGGCTGCTGCACCTACGCCACCAGGGAACCGACGGAGGGAGTGGGGAGGGTGGGCGTGGGGGGGTCCTATCCAACTGGGCTTTTGCAAAACAGGTGCGAGTTGGGGATTCTGATGCTCGACACGTGTTTTGTGTGGCTCACAGGGAGAGGGGGGTGGGCGGGAATCTGAGTCTGTGGATTGGCTTGTTTGGGGTGGGGGGCCAGGATCTCCGATGACTGGGACTTCTAGGGGATGCTCCTGGCTTTGCAGCGGATGGGTCTTTAAACCTGCCTTATCTGCATTCCTTTTCTTTGCAAAGATCCCCCCCTCCCAAAAAAAGGATGGGTTGCCCAAATGTTTGTGCTGCTGGCTTCCCTGCCTGACTTGGCTCTGTCAGGGTTGGGTCTCTCTCATCTGGGAAGAGGGTCTCTTGGATATGTATGTGTGTGTTGTGTTAAGCTAGGCAGGGAGGTGTGATTCACATGGTTGTTAACTTAAGTGAATCCGGCTCCCTCCCCATTGACTTTGCTTGTTGGAAAGGCTGCCCCCCCCCACCTCCTATCGCCATCTCAGCCTCTCTGCCCTGCCTTAACCTTAAACCGAGCTGCATTTCCTCCAAAATCCAATCTGTTTCTTCGCTGGGCGAGACTTTCCTGCCCCTTCCACTCAATTTTCAGGAGTTGTTTGTTTAGAGACAGGAAACCTTCCAAGGTTTCTGGTGGGGGGAGGTTTGAGCTGTGGAATATCTCACTGCCACACATGTGTCCCCCCCCACTCACCCTTTTATGCCTTGAAAAGGCAGAAGCTTGAAGAGGTTGCAGAAAAAAAATGCTCTTAGAAGCTTCTGAGGATCAAGCAACTCAGCTTAGATCATCAGAGGTTTTTAAAGGGATTTTTTGAAGAAAAAAAATTGCCTTAAAAGCTTCTGGCGATCCCAGCAGATTTGCCTGATTGTCAGAAGCTTCTAAAAGCATTCTTTTCTGCAACCTCTTAAGGTTGTAGAAAAAATGCTTTTAAAAGTAAAAGTTAAAAAAAAATTGGCCATGCCCACCCAGTCACATTACCCACAGAACCGGTAGTAAATGGACTACTCAGAGGGCTGAAAAAGTTATTTTTGACCGGTCCTCGCACTTTTGACCAGTCCTTGAACTTATGACTGTCCTCACATTTTACGTTTTGCGCCCTATCTTGTCACCGTGGTGAAGAGAAGTAGTGGTGAAATGACTGACACGGTTGTTAAGAATGCACAACGGGCATAAATGTGAGGATGGTCATAAGTGTGAGGAACAGTCAAAAGTGTGAGGACCAGTCAGAAATGACTTTTTTCAGCCCTCTGAGTAGTCCCTATGCACATAGCCATGCCCACTCGGTCATATGACCAGGTAGCCACGCCTACACAGTCACATGAACAGCTAGCCACGCCCACCCAGTCACATGATCGCCAAGCCACACCCCCAACTAAGCCACACCCACAGAACTTGTTGTTAAAAAAATTGAATCCCACCACTGCTGTTGCCTAACCGACCACATGCACAAGATTCTGAGATTAGGACAGTGTGACATCTCTGTGAATTTGGGCATTTTCAAACTTCAGAAATTGCTTTGGGGTTAGAGAAGAAAGGAGGAAGCAAAGCTGTACCACAATATTATTTGTTTTAAAACCTCTATAGACTTTCTGGATTGACCCACTCCATTACCAATGCTCAAGAGTTAGGATAGAGGTAATGTTTCTGCTTTTTGTTAGTAGAGAAGAAGTTCTGTATTTTTTTGGGGTATAAGACACACCTTTTTCCCCCCAAAAAGAGGGTGAAAATCTGGGTGCGGCTTATACTCCGAATGTAGCCCCGCCCAGCTTCTCAAATGGAGGTTTCAGAGGCTGAAAAAAGCATCAGAAACGAAGCTTCAGAAAAGAAGCCCCCAAACAGAGCTTCAGAGGCTTTTTTTCTGAAGCTCTGTTTCGAAGGCTTTCAGAGGCAGAAAAAAAAGCGAAAAAAAAAGCAAGGCACAGAGCTCACAACCAAGGAACCTGTTGCTAAAATTCACCTCTGGGAACAGCTGATTGGTGGTACTCCAGGAGGCCGATCCACCTGCCAATCAGCTTTTTTCTTATTTTCCTCCTAAAAAACTTATACTGCGGTGCATCTTATACTCCGAAAAATATGGTAACTTTCGTTGATTGTACTTCATCCTTCATCAATTAACTTTGAGTACTCTGCTAGATTGAGGAATACAACTAGGTCTTGGTTTGACATAGGCTCCCAAGGCCCTGGTTTCAGTGTAATATTCTTCCTTTTTTGTTTACTGAAAGGGGCTGGAAGGAGATACAGGAAATAGAGAAGACAAGTTCAGGTTAAAAAATCTTGGGCCCATCTGCAGTAACCACATTCTACAACTGAACATTATGCAGACACCCTCAAACCTGTTCTCCATCTGAGCTATATAAAGAACATGTTTCCCTCTATTTCTTCCTTTCATTTCTTTCCCAAATTGAACCCTCAAGCCCCACAGAACTCCGCCAGAACAAAATACTCAACTGCAGATTTTTGGTTTTGTTTTAAACCCCCCCCCCCCCACTGTATATCATATTAAATAGATTAGCCTAATGCTTGCAAACTTTTGAATCTGCCTTGAGACTATGCAAGAAGCTTCCTTGTATTTATGTGCCATCACAACAAAACCTCAATGCCTTTCTCAAAGCCACAGCCATCTAACATAAAACACTCTGCATACTTCCCTATGTGCAGTGTCAGCATGAGGTTAACATATGCTTCTGAAAAGCCTTCACCCTTTGTTTTTCATAAAAGCTGTAGGTCATGACTTTGAAAAACACTGTCTTCTTGGCTGCTGTGAGCTGCTTTTCTTACATGAAAATCTTCGCTTGCTGCTACATTAACATTTAAAAAAAAAAAAAAACCTATGCTATTATAAAGTCGTATTCTCTTCCTGAATATCTAAGAGAATGCATCCATTAGAAAAAAACATGGTCAAGACAATAAAGAAGAAAGTAAGCTTGACTTCTAGTGATGGCATCCATGTAATTTTCATAGAAGTGGATTTTTTTGACTCCACACACTAGCCTAGAGACCAGGGATTCCCAGGTGACCTATCATCCAAGTACTAATGAGGTCCTGGTTACTTTCAAGTTCAGACAAGGTCAATAGGTGCTGCCATCTGCTGAGGCTATGGCAATGTGAAGTGAAGTAAAAAGGCAAAAGATTGGGCTCCTGCTGTTCCCTGAACTGTGTTGTTTTCCTGAAGACATTTTATCACCAGACCAGGTGACACCATCAGTACCAGGTAGATTCCAATTTGGTGATTGGTCATGTGCCTTCCACTCTTGGTTAGGATCTGGTTTTTTCCTTGATAGTTCCTATTGTGTCTTCCTTGATTGTTTATCTGATTGCTATGGAGGATGTGCTCCATCCATTCTTTCCTTGACTTTTGATTGGTATATAGTGGTATATAGTGTCAAGGAATCACCTAGCATTTTGGATTATGTTCTAAAACATCAGTAGTTTCCCAGTTGAAATTGTACTTGAATTTTTCTCTGTGTTGAGAAATTAAGAAATTTTGGTCATGTCTTCTAATTGCCAGTTCTGCCAATCTTCTATCTATCTGTCCTTCACAGTGGCTGTTACAGTGTTTACATGATATATTGTAAATGAATTCCAGGGATTTTTTATTTGTTTGTTTTGTTTTTGGTTAATGGGCTGGTTTGTTTAAGATATTTTAAAAGGTTGGTTTCTCTGCTACAATGATGCCAAAGGGTTGAAGTAGTCTCTTGGTTATCTGAGAGATGTTTTTGATGCATGGAAGAGTTATCTTTTTCATATATTGAAATAGTTACGCTGGGATGAATTGTGCAGCTAGGAACTTTTTAATGAGGGGTCCTCTGAGTTTCCTTGTTTTCTTTCAGACATTTCATTATGAAAAATAGGTAATATCATCAGAGCTAGTAGTTTTTTTTAATGGAATTCTGTAGCTTCTTATGCCACAAGATGTTACGTAGGTAGTCTGCTGCCTTTTTTTGGAGTTCTGAAATACTTAATTGTGTCATTGTTCCTCTGAATAAAGTTCGTACATAGCTCCTTTTGTAGACAATTGAGTTGTTGCTTTGGTAATGAAGTAGGTTGCCACACTAGAGGCAGTAGTAGCACTCTGATATCAGGAAAAGTTATTTATTGTTTTCCTCTTCTCTTGTAAATTTTATATTCCCTTAAAGGAGTTATCTTGCAGTTTCACCTTTTTTTATTACAATAAAGGTATCATCTACATAATTGAGCCATATTTAGATTATATGTGTAAGAGTGCTACTGCTTTTAAGCAGTGTATCACAATGTCATCTATAAATCCTAAAATAGGTGATCACTTTCATAATCCTCTGATGCATCGTTTCCCTTAGCAGGTAAATAAATTTTGATTTTATTTATCTCTTGTGAATTTGATTGCTCTCCCTACAAATGAACAAAATAAGAACCTGATCTCCTTAACTATGCAGCTCTTTGCAGAGCTAGGAGCTGATGCTGTAGAATTTATTTCATTTTCTCATTGAATAATTTTTCCACATCCACTTTCTCCATGATTTTTATCTGGCCTACTTGAAAAGACTTTGGCAATAACATAAATAGGTTTGAATTCATGAGTAGGAAACCCTATTTGAACGAACACTTCACTAAACGGAAGGGTGAGCTTCAATATTTTAAATGCAGATTAAACCCTGTAGGTAAGGGAAAACTGCAACTCATTTAAACCAAAGGCAGATGGAGTATCTCCATTGGTCAAAGACGGTCAAAGACAGTCAAAATGACTTTGAGAATTTCTCCTAAATATGTAAGATGACAGCTTGGAAAACTGGAATAGAAAGAGGAAAAACATTTCATTTTGAGATATGTTTCTAAGAATTATTCTTAAAGTTTGAGTTCTACAAAGAGCATCTAGTTTTTGGAGAGTTCTTAAGAAGTTTTTAAAAAGCCTTTCAAGACTGCAATGCAGCATTTACAGGTGCAACATGGATCAAAATACTCATTAGTTAATGCCACTTTGAACAATGGTTAAGAATGATAAGAGTTGTAGTCTAAAACAACTAACGAACCACAGATCAGGGAAAATCGTATAACATGAGGCCAGAACCCACATGAACTTCTATATGTATACATGTTATGAGAAATTGAGTGATTTTTCCAGAGATATGGCATGAACACAGCAGAAAAAACACTATGTTTCTGGAAAGCAAAGAAATCGTTTTTGTGAAATGTGGAAAATTAGTGCAACAATACTTGGTGAAGATGTTTCATCCTGTATCCCCTAGTTCAGAGGTATCCCCCAGGGAACCTGACAGATACAAGAGCTTGTTAGAAACACCAGATTATATGGTGTGTGTGTGTGTTGTTTATAAATAAATGACAATTTTATTTATGTTAGTTGGGAAAGGTACTACTAGATTCTTTCTGATTTTTTTTTTTTTTTTTTTTGCCACCAGAGCATAATGTGATTCTCCTCCTAAAATTTCTACAAGATTAGCAGTATTTCACAGAAATGTAGGGAAACAGAATTTTGTTGTTGTTAGTTGCGAAGTCATGTCTGACCCATCGCGACCCCACGGACAATGTTCCTCCAGGCCTTCCTGTCCTCTATCACCCTCTGGAGTCCATTTAAGCTCACGCCTACTGGTTCAGTGACTCCATCCAGCCACCTCGTTCTCTCCCATTCATGGAGAATGTCATCCCATTCTTCTTTTTTCCCTCAATCTTTCCCAGCATTAGGCTCTTCCCCAGTGACTCCTTCCTTCTCATTAGATGGCCAAAATATTTGAGTTTCATCTTCAGGAAACAGAATAAATGTAGTTATATAAATCTTGTTTCAGAGGAAAGGAAGAATTAAATATTTCACTTCCTGATAAGTAATGAAGGAAGGGGGAGGGAAAGGTGGAAGGAAAGACAAAAGGAAGGAGGGATGGAGGGAGGAAGAAAAAAATTTCTAATGCTCTCTGGTAGCTTCCCACAAAGAAACTCAATGGGGAAGTTGTCAGAAAATTGGAAGTCAATTCTGTTCCCACTGTTTTTTTGTTTGTTTGGTTGATTGGTTGGTTTTTTTGCCTATCCATGGATAATATTTTCATTATTTCTGATGTAAATATATGAAGAGGCAGTTTTTCAGTGCCTCAGCTGGGGGCAGTGTCAAAAGCGGAATCAGCCTAGAGTGTCTATGTCGCCAGAGATGGACTAAATCCAACCCCTCTGGAATTCTGTTAATCCTTATTTAGCAACAAAATAGTGTTAACTGTTAGTTGACTAGATTCCTATGCATAGGCATGAGCAATAAATCAATTTAACTGGATTTAACCTGTGGCTCTGGTCTTTTGCACCTGACAATTACACTCATGTCCTTAATCTTTTGCATGGATGTGTGCTTTTGAGTTAGTGTTGACTCCTGATGACTTCTTGGACAAATCCTGCAGATTCTTTCTTTCTTTCTTTCTTTCTTTCTTTCTTTCTTTCTTTCTTTCTTTCTTTCTTTCTTTCTTTCTTTCTTTCTTTCTTTCTTTCCTTCCTTCCTTCCTTCCTTCCTTCCTCTTTCTTTCTTTCTTTCTTTCTTTCTTTCTTTCTTTCTTTCTTTTGCAAGATTTCAGAAGTGGTTTGCCCTTGCCTACTTCTTAAAACTGAGAGAGAGAGTAACTGGCCCAAGGGCATCCAGCTGTCTTTGTGCCTAAGGTGAGACTAGCAATCATGGTCTCCTACTTTCTAATTTGATGCCTTAACCAAATTAGTTCTCTCCTAATCTTCCCAGTGGTATATTATATTTGCTAAACTTTCTTGCTGAGCTTGGTGGCTATGTAGTATTCCCCATAGCACCCTTGCATACATGCATGCATACATATATATTGCTAATCTCAAGATCCTTGCACGGTGCTGAGCTGTAATTAATGTTTCTGTTTTGTATTTTCCTTTGTTATACAAGGTATAAAGTAGAATTGTTTTTATCCAAAGCGGGGTGGGGGGGGAGACTAATTGTGCCTGGGGAAAAAAACCTAATTCTTTTCCATCACACTTTGAAAGTGGGGAAGACAAGAAAGAAAGAAAAGTCATAGGGGATGCATACAAGTAAGTGTCATTACATGCTTTTGGCCCTAATTTCTATTATACTTTGAAACTGGGTTAATCCAAAACTTTACCAAAGAGGGGTTTTTTTGGGGGGGGGTGGGAGGCATGAGAAGGAAAGGAGAAAGAGATGCAAATCTAGGCATTGGAGGCTTCAGAGGAAAATCAGCATTTGAAAAAGCGGAGGCTTTCAAGGACTGCAGAGTTAGAATACAGTGATAAATTGATGCCACATCCTCACTTGGCAATCTTGGCATGGGTTTGTACAAATGCTGTATTCACTTTGTATTCCTGAAGAGGCTTGTCTCCATTCCAAGCAGCGTCATCCGTTCTGTATTACAAAGAGAAGGAAAAGCAGTGTCTTGATTAATCATCTCTAATAAACTACATAGGGAGGAGCTGTCTCTTTAATGTAGCAAACCAAGGCATGACGATATCTGCTATTTGAACTAGACAAATTTCAAAGTGAAAACAGACTGTGCATTCTTCACAGCTAAGGTTATTAGTCATCTGAACTTATCACTGTTGAATATCATTATTACTACAGATTTTTTTCTCTCCTGGAGCCCTTTCTGTAGCATCCCTTTTCTTTGCTTCTGTCACATTTGGATCCGGATTGTGTGGAATGGTCAATTGTGGAAGAATAAGATAGAATTTATGATAACTTTTGTAACAGGAGTGGAAATAGATAACATTTTAGGTTTTTCTAAGGTCTGCCTGTAATCTGTTCTTAGCTGTTCTCTTCAGGACTCCCACAACTCTAAGGCTGGCCCTGTGATGAAGTACAGATCCAGGATGGGAGATCTACGCTACAAAAAGACAGTGTCTAGAATTGTGAGAAAGAAAGAAGGGACTACTTACTCCCTTAATCCTTTAAGGTTCTTCCAGGAATTGTTATCAAGATTTGTATGCTTGTTTGTTTATTGTTATTCAGAATATAAATCTCACTAACTCAAGAGTGTTCTTCCAGATATGTGAATGCTTCTGGCAGAGAAGTGTCCTTGGTGACTGCAATTTAGGATAGTCAGCATAAATAATCTCCAACTCTTCTAGGAATAGACACCCAATTAAGTCTGGTCATTGAGCAGGACACTTTCAAGGCATTAGGTGTTAAAACAAAAAATGAAATTGAAGTGTAATTATTTGACTATTTGTGCATCCAAATATAACCACCTTTTGTAATTTGTAACAGATGAAATAAGATTAAGATGAGCTGAAATAAATGGGATGTTTTCCCTTGTTTAGGTTCAGGCTGTTGTTTTATATTTTATTATCTCTATCAAACAGAAGTGCTGTATGAGCAAGCAGAGAGATTTTGATCTAGATTGTGTTGGTGCTAATCTCACAAGTAATTTTATCAATGACAGTTAAGCCAATTTACACACATGTCAGATTTTGAACATCTTTTTTAAATTTCTTCCTCACTTTTTCCCTGTTTCTCCCTCTTTCACATAGATCAATTGAGAATAGCGTTTTGGGTTGCGCTATCATCAGTGACTTTATTTTGACAACTAATGAATATTTATTTGCATTATAGCCTCACTTCATAATTTATTATGACTGGCAGTTGCTTCTCAAGGAAAGTCATGCTATGAAGGAACTCTGGCTGGGAACTCAGCAGTGTCTGTCACTTTGTGATATGTCTAATTTAAGTCTGTGCTGATTAATGTGCTGACCCAAGTATCAATTTCACATGATAAAATTCTTTCTAGTCTTTATCTACAAAACCGATTTCTATTATAGACTTCTTCTCTTGAATTGAGTTAATGGGTACATTTCCACAAACATCCCTATACTAACTGGAAAGATCACAGCTAACTGTGGCTTATCTTAGTTATTTTCTTATAAACAGGGGCTTTGTTTTGGATTACTTTGCTACAAGCCAAGTTTACCTTCTAGAGAACCAAATTCACCGAGTCATAGCTCTGTATAATATCCAGGAAAACTTATTTTCCTATGTTTTATGGGCTTCAATTTACATCTTTCAACAATAAAAGACAACCTTTTACTGAATAGAAAGTGATGGTCCAGTGTGATTGTTATGATGTGTGACATTATTTTTGGCAACACGATAGGTGTGTAGTTATTCAATATTACATTGTTAAAATGATTCCTGAACTGACCTGCAAATAAGCAGTAAAGAACTTGTTTTATTTATTTGTTTATTAAATTTGCATACCACAAATTGGAGAATTATAGAACACTGGCAAGCATATTTAAAAGAAACCTTAATATTACTGCATCCCCAAACATTGTGACAATTTACTCAAGCTTTTTCTGTATAAATAGAATGGAATCCAATATATCAGAATTTAGTTCTTTTGTTGAATAAAATGGAGTCTAAAAGCTCATACAAACACTTATTTTCATTCTCTAGGCAAAATGGGAATACGAAATTCTAACCCTAACTCACATTTGAGAGCTTTAATATTTTCAGATGTTTACATTATATGTAAATTATATTCCTGTTGCATAGAAGTTGAGAACTGGATAAAGAAAGTACATTTTTTGAATCCTACTTATTTATCAGCATTCAAAAGATAAATATGTAGCTCCAATGATAAAATTGTGTACAACAGTTGATGTTCTTAGCAATTTACAAACAACCATTCACCAAACTAGACTAGCTATGAATCATTACATTGAAATAGGATTAGTATTCATTGAGATGTTCATGATTAACTTTTATAAACATATATGTAATTAAGAATATAAGGTCTTGATGTTCATGTATATTTTTAATGTACTTTATAACTTTGTTTTTTCTTTCTCTTTTTTCTTAATGAATAAAAGCAAAATAACAATGATAATAGTGTACTCTTAAATACATAACTTGGCACCATTAATGGATTTCCACAGCAAAGTTTAGCAGTGATGTCTTAGAATACATGGACTTGGATTGTTAGGGAACAGAGATCTCTATTTCTACTTGCACTTCATTGTATTTTTTTGTCCTGTACAATTAGGTGTCTACTTCTCATTAAATGCATGTTCCTATAATAGTCAAGGTGAACCCCACAGTTCTTTCTAAGGAAAAAAGAAAAATTAGCTGATATTATTTCAATGTGAACAATTAATGTTCAGACTGCAGGGGGTGCAAGAACTCCATTTTGAGTTACACAGCCAATGAATTGTAACAACTTAGACCTCAGGATGAATAGGATTTTATCATCACAACAAAGCTGAGCCTTTCCACCAATACAGCCCTATAAAAATGGAGGAGGGGGGAGGGTCAAAGCAGCATGCATTTTGACAGAGTAAGTGCAAGCTAAAACTCAAAGATGGAAGTGAGGTCACAAAAAGAAAGGTGCCAAAGGTACCCATACTGTTGAATCTGCCTCACGAGAATCTGTCTCTGCCCATTCTGTAAAAGCAACTCTGCTATTTGTAGAGAGATGGTTTTCCGTCAAGATGTAAATATACAGATTAGTGTATTTTCAATTTTTTTTAATTGGTGTGATGAATGGTGGAGGACCTGAGAGATTATAAGAAGAAAAATATGCAAATATTTTCTCATGATTAATTATTTTCAACTAGGATCCCTAGCCATTTTCCTATCATAAACAATGAATCTCCTGTTTGTTTATTTGTTGTAAAGATTTGCCAAGTGCTGTGTTGTTTGACTTTTAAACTTTACACGAGCATCTTATTTGAGTCCACTCTAAGTTCTCATCACTCCCATGAAGCCTACTGTTTTGTGATCTATAGTTTACTATAATCTGATTGGATTAGTTGATTGACTGAAAAGGACTGAAGAATATAGTAAGCATTATTAGGACACACTTCTAGGAGAACAGTGCAGTTCCTAGTCAGTAACACATTAGATCCTCCAGAGCCAGTGTTGCAGTTTATTTTCTTTATTCGATTTCTATATCTACCCATCTTCACCAAGTGACTCTGGGTGGCTTACAATTCTAAAACTATAAAACCGTTAAAATAATTTAAAACAATAACAACATTCAGAAAATAAATACATAGAGTGGCTGAGATTGTTAACCACTTAACAATACAGTCCAGAAATGGGACCTTTTACACATTCAGAGCCCCAGGCCTGGGTACGCAGTTATATTTTTCATGTTTTATGAAAGGGCAACAGCAGAGAAAACTCATCTCCCAGTTCCTGCCAGCTGACACTCTTTGGCTGTCAGGATCCACACCATGCCCAATCTGCTGGATCAATTGCATAGTAAAGACTGTTGAAAAAAGTTGGTTCCTCAGCTAACCCAGTTCAGAATCATCAAATGTTGTTGAAAACAGTTATATTTAGTAATGGGCAGAATTGGTTTACTTTCCTTTTGGATATGAGCCAGTTTAATTCACACTTCCTGAAATGTAATAAATCTGGTTTTTGAAATGCTGTCCTCCATTCAGAAATTCTGTACAGCATACATATATTAGGGAAAAACACATGCCAAATGCCATATATTAAGGACAGTGCTTATGAAAAAGGAAACTGAAAACGCAATTGCCTCAAAACGTCCTATGAATTTTTATGTGCATAAAGTGCACCGAAAGCACATATAAATTTTCATGTGTCCTTTAACTGATGTAAAACCAGGATGGGTCCAGCCTCTGTTTGACAAAAATTAAATATTATACATTCCAAAGATTCATACGTCACTAATTATAATTATATTGTATTTATATATGCCAGTATTTTCAGTGATCAAAAGGAAGGTATTTTATTTTTGACAATCCATATCCAAAGTTAATCTCAGTAGAAGCTCCACAGACATAATCACCTTTGCATACCCTTTCTTCGACAAACCTTCATTAACTTTTTTTCCCCTCTATCTCATCAGCCATCCCCAGCATAGAGCACCCACGCTGGGCTCCAAATTAGTCACTTGGTTTTTGGTTTCTATTTATTCTTTGTTAATGTTAACCTTTTATCTTTTCATCATTTTGTAAGCCACCCAAAGTCACTTCAACAATGAGATGGGTGACATATAAATTTAATAAAGACATTTTAAGACACCCACCTACGTATATGTATATTGTATGTACATGACTATGAATACGTATATGTACACTAAAGGGACGCAGTGGCTCAGTGGCTAAGATGCTGAGCTTGTCAGTAGAAAGGTCAGCAGTTCAGCGGTTCAAGTCCCTAGTGCCGCGTAACGGGGTGAGCTCCCGTTACTTGTCCCAGCTTCTGCCAACCTAGCAGATCGAAAGCATGTAAAAAATACAAGTAGAAAAATAGGGACCACCTTTGGTGGAAAGGTAACAGCGTTCTGTGTGCTTTTGGTGTTTAGTCATGCTGGCCACATGACCACAGCGACATCTTTGGACAGCACTGGCTCTTCAGCTTTGAAACGGAGATGAGCACTGCCCCCTAGAGTCGGGAACGACTAGCACATATGTGCAAGGGGAACATTTACCTTTACTTTTATGTTCACTAAAGTGAATATATACACAATGAGAGAAAAGGGAGTTGGACTAGAAGACCTCCAAGGTCCTTTCCAACTCTGTTACTATGTATTTTGTATTTGTTTACATTTTACTGTTTAATTAGATTAGGAATCTTTAAATATAACTTTGATTATACAAAGTCATAATGGTAAAAGAAAATGAGACTTCCTGTCTAAAAACATTTTAAAAATCAGTTACTAGATTCTGTCTTTGGCATGAACTGCAATTCAAAGGTCCACTTGGAAGGTAGGAAGAGAGAAAAAGTATTATTTTTTTCCCTAAGTATTATTACCTCACAAAGGAAAGCTTGACTAGGGACAGGAGAAGAAGACAATTGCAGTTTGAGCTGTTCAAATGCACAATCATTAGGGCCTTTTCCCTCCCTTTTTAATCATGGCACCACTAGTTTCATCCTCAACAAGTACTTGTTAACATTTCCTGGCAGAGTCTTGTATGTTCAGTTGGCTTCGAAGCAGTTTACATTAACGTCAATCATTTTTCTGCTTTAGAATGTATCTATTCCAACAGCCATTTTGCTATCCTATCTGAACATTTATGGCAAAATGCTACAATCTTGATATAGGGGTCTTGGAAGGGACTCCAACATGTTCCAAATTCCACAAATGATAGAAAGATAGGAGTGGTGCACGAATTGCAAACACTTAACATAAAATATGTTTGGAGATTCAGTTCTAAAAGTATGAAAAATATGTTTAAAGATTCCATTCCAAAAGTATCAAAAGCAATTGCTACAGAAGCAATTTGTCAGAGGGCATCTAGTAGCGTGTCTAATGTCCAACAAAGTCTGATTTTTCTCTCACCATTGCCTACACAACGCTCTTCCATTATACTTGCAGTTCCTATATCCATGGCAAATCTGCAACACATCTTAAAAGCAGAAAGTTCTTTCAGTGCCAACATACTTTTCTTTCTTAGCAGCATCTCTTCCTCTCTCTGTGTGAGTATTCAGCTGCTGTTCAGCATCACATGTTTTGGGTCTTCTTTAGCACTAGACAGTTTTAATGGTTGGATATATTTTCCTCTGTTAAGCTGCAAAGGCAGACATTGCAGTAAAAAAGTTTCTCTAATGTGCTGATGTCTTGAATGTGCCAAGCAAGATGGCATCTGGTTGTACAACTAATCTTGTAAATATGCTTAATTATTTAAAACTGAACAAAACTTCATTCCAGAATGAGACTGTATCACGAGAACAATTAATCTATTGGTTGAAAGCTGTTCTTTTTCCTCCCCTTGTTCAGCCTGAATCCAAGGCAAGCACCTCCGCCACTTATTTATAAAACTCTGGGGCTTGATATAATATCTGTAGTTTTATGTTTGTGTTTGTGTCTGTCTGTCTGTCTGTCTGTCTGTCTGTCTGTCTCTCTCTCTCTCTCTCTCTCTCTCTCTCTCTCTCTCTCTCTCTCTCTCTCTCTCTCTCTCTCTCTGTGAGTGAGTATTTTTCTCACTCGGACTAATTTTGCTCTGGAATAGTTGATAAAAAATATTATTTCAAGATGTTTTGCATTTTTTCATAACTTTCATTTTCAAATTTAATAGTTTTCAGTTTTAAAATACATTTTAAAAGGATAGGACCTATCTTAATAACATATTCATGATGGCATGAATCCAATTAAAAAAAAAAGTTCATGCCCAATTAGGAAATAACCAATCTAACCTTTCTGTGATATGGTGATCTAAGGACTTATCCATTTTCTTTTTTCTTTTCTTAAATCCTAAAACATGCTTTCAGAATGAGGTTGGAATTGTGTTTGCTATATGCGAACATAATGTTGTTGTTGTTGTTGTTGTTGTTGTTGTTGTTGTTGTTTTGGGGGGGTTGCAGTCAAACAAAACAAAATACTATGTGCAGATCATGCTGGTCAGACACAGAAAATATGAAATTATAAATTCAGTTTAACTCTAACCCAAGGAAATCCTGCAAGAATTATGAACATACCAGATTTGATTTATGGTTAGCCAAAAATTGAATGTTATTATCTCTATCATTAATTATTATTAATTAAAATATTCTTCCTACTGTATAAAATTGAAATAGTTGCACCAGAAATAAATTCTCACAAAAACATCATTTTTTAAAAATTGAGGAAAGATATTTGAGGATATGAATTATTGGAGAGGGAAAAATTTGCATGTTCTTGGTTACAGCTGGACAAAGGGTAAAATGTGATCCCATTCAGGCTTTGTGGTTATTTATGTCAATTGTTTTGAATTTTAAAGGAAGCTAAAAGAAAAGAGGAGCTTTAATAGCTTTAATAAAGCTATTAAAATGAGGAAGGAGCAGTTTCATTTTTAAAGTAGAAAAAATGATTTTCATGGAAATATCTGACAATTTCTCCATTAGAAATTAAGCATAGTCATAATGTCAAATTGATTTCCACTTTGGGAGTATTAAACAGATTGCCGAAGCATTATAAGTTATTCCTCCTATTATAAAAAAGGATATATTAAATATTCCTGTGATAGAAATCACTTTCTCTGAGCCCAACCCACCTCACAGGGTTGTTGTAAGGAAACTAAGAGAAGGAAAGGGTTGGATATATTCACTGTCTTTTGTTATTGGTAAAAATAATAACATTGGGATAGAAACAAATAAAAAATAATAATATTTACTTTATAAAGAGAAGTATTCTGATTGTAATGCTATCCAATGTTTAATCATGCTTTTGGAGGAAAATCTCTTTGAAATGATTTGACTGTCACATTTTGAATAAACAGAACCCTGGAATAAATAAAAAGCAAAAATATTACGAAGGCGTGGGATGTATGAATGTGGACATGAATATGTAATATTGATTTAGTTTGAGAATTTTCCTTATTGATTTTGCAGGCAGGAAAGGACATATTGCACTCAGAGGCATCTGTCATACTGCATTACAGACTTCCAGGTATTGATTTTTCTTCTCTAAAAGCAAAGATCTACATATACATATTTCTCTGTAAGGTTTTCAGCCAATAGCTGTTATTAATTATATTTTAATCTAATTTATTAAAAGCAGCCTGTACCTCCCATGAAAACAAAATATTTTAGAAAATGTCAAAGAGGCAACTAAGTAGGAAGTGCTGATGTTAACAATGTCTTAGTCTTCAGATGGTTATCCTCATCAGGTGGCAGGGTGGTGTTTTTATAAGGGAGATTGCATCGAATGGGATCTTATGAAACTTTGAAAGAATGCACTGGAGTTTAAAATTCCTTCCCTATTAGATATCCCCTCAAGAACATTTTTTATAATGTTCCTTAAAGATAAAGGCAGACTATACTTGAAGCACAAAGATTTAAAAAATAGGGCACACTTCCGTTCATAATGAAGGACATTTAAGTCCCATTAATTTTTCTGAGAAAGAGTAAGGCATGTGCTTAACTTTTCCACTCAGTGTGCTTCTTGCCCTTCCTAAAATAATTCAGTCAGCATGTGTAGACTTAATTTTTTTCTTCAGATTTCAGGTGACTTTAAAAAAATAATAATAATCAAGGAACAGACTCGGAAAATTTAGGTATTACTGGATCTGTTTAGTTTTTCTCCAATGTAAATGTAGACATGGGGCACTTGATAAATAAAGCCCATTCATTTTCATATTTTAAAACATGAAAAATGGGATGGGTATCACATGACAGTGCTATAGACTGAAAATTAATTTAATTAATAATTTCCAACGCAAGTAAGAATCTGAAACTCTTACTGAGAAAAAGAAGGAAATAAGGCAAATACTTAATTATATATTTCCTACTGAATATTAATATTTCTGAATATATATTTGCCTCAAATCATAACTTTTCACAATTTTCAAATACAGTATGTATTAGTTAATATAGTTAACCATCCTTTTCCTTGTCCAGTTACTGAGCTTGTAAATGGAGTGTGCTAAGATATAAGGTTTTTAATTTTTTTTCTATATATGTAAAAAGTACACATGGGAATAAAATGAAAGCTATGTTCTATCAAAGAAGTAAGCACAACTGAACATTCAGTCAGACTTACATTCAGATATAGTTGTATTAGATTATACTGTCATTTTTTAATAAAGTTTTAAAAAACATTCTAAGATGGATAAAAGTGACAGTAGAAATGCCATTTGAATCAACCCATTTTCACCATTTCAATTACTTCCTCCTTTAAATATAGATGAATGAAATCTCCACATCCTGGTGTTATTTATAGTTATGGCTGTAAACAAGAGACATGGTTAAATCTCTTAAAACAGATAGTAAGCTAGTAATAAAATATAGATACTAATGGTCATTTACAAAGGTTTGGTTGAATGATTATGTGCTATCAATCACGTGACCCCAGAATGCTGCAATCATCATAAACACATGCTGGTTGGCAAGTGCCAGAAGTTTGATCACATGATTGTGAGGATCCTGTGATGGTCATAACTATGAAGATCAGATTTTACACTACGATTGTAACTTCACATCGTTATCAAAGTAAATTAAGGACTACCTGTATATAATCACCATATAATGTAAATCTAAGCTCCTTTAAAAAACAAACATATTTTGCCTTTTAATAATATATTGTTAGTGAAAAATAAGCAGTCTTAGATTTTCAGTCTTCTTGCAGATAGATTTGTGGTCAGGAAACACTACAAGTACCATCAATACCAACAGATAAATCTATCTGTGGATAAGCAGACTCTCAACATTTTTATATGTTTTAATTTTCATAATTGGCTTAACCATGAGTGGACATAATTCACAGTATTTTGGTTAAAAATTAAAGGCTCAATTTATCCATGAATGGGCTTATTCATGCAGGATACACGAGAACTTTTAAAAAAAGTATTGCCATATATAACCATGGATGAGTTCATCTACAGATAAACTGAACCGAGTTTTGGGGGTTTAATTTTTGGGATAATTACAGTGTTATGTCTGCATACAGCCAGATCTTTGCCTGATTGTTAGTACATGGAACTAATTGGTAAATAATTAAAATCTGACATAGGATTTTGCCACCTGCAATGTATATGACAAAGAATGAGAACAGGCTAATTTGCATTTGAAAAATAAAGGGTCTGGGGTGTATAGAAAGTTTTTATGTATCAATATACGTTGAAAATATAACATATTAGGAAAGCAGTGCAAGGCAGGAATAAGACCAGTGGAGGTGATAAGACTCATCGATGTTTGGTTTTCTAGAAATGATCTGGATAAGTAGGTAAAAAAATAACATGTTTGAGATCAAGAATATGAAATTGCTCCACCAGCTTTGCACTGGAATGTCATAATCTCAGCTGCCATTAGGAACACTTGCATGCTAGAGAAACCGTTCAGTGACTAGATCCAGAAGTTGGACTCAAGTCTTGCTATAAGCCTACCACTGTTCAGAATACAAATTGACAATAAATCTGATATAAACCCATAAATTATCTGCCTGTAGTTCTGAACATCTGCAGTTTTTAATCCCACCCTACTGAAAAATAAGGCAGTTGCAGTCACATATTTTTTCCCTTCCACTGTAATATGGGAGAATGGAACTCCAATTTTCTGAATCATATCTGAATACAGGCAATGAGTTGTATCACGTACGGCCTGGACAGTGAAATGCTTGGTCCATTTTCAAAACTCATAACTCATAACTCTTTAAACCAGTCTGAGTTGTCTATTTTTCATTATATTACATGGACATTTAGCAAATTTATTTTGATAGATTTTGAAAAATGGGCATGTTTGACTTAGCCAACTTTTTCAGTTTTCTAATTCTCCTATCCCTTTTCCAAATCTCTTTGCCTTTTAAAAATATAAAGGGTCAATCATCAACAGTAAAGAAATAAGGAGTCAAGAAATGACCATAGACTAGCACTTGGTAGGGCAGCTATGAAGGCCTTGGAAAAGATGTTCAAATGTCATCATGTGACTATACCTACAAAGATCAGAATTATGCAAGCTGGTATGGTATTCTCTGTGACATTCTATGGAAGCAAAAGTGAAGCATACTTTGAAGAAGTAATAGGAAAAGTATTGATGTTTTTGAACTTTGTTGGTGTTGGAAAGGACTCCTGAGAAAAGTGTGGACATGAAGAAAAAAATGAATTATATTATCAAACAAATCAACTCAGAGTTCTCACTCAATGCACAAGTGAATAAGTTCAAATTATCCTACTATATATTATGCAAAGACCTAGTTCCCTAGAGAAAGTTTTAATGCTGGGAAAGATGGAAGGAAGAAGAGGACATCCAACAGCAAGGATTCAGTGCCAATGAGTGCACTGTTGGAAAATCTGAAGGATCAAGTTACGGACAGATCACCACAGAAAAAAAATCTACTGTGTGGCTGCTAGGAAATAAAAAGGCCTTGATGGCACATAACAAATCAAAAGAGATTTTGTAAATCATCTACCTTTTCTGTAGTAGTTTAACTGTTATGTGACTATCATTCTGTAACTTTCCTTTGTATGTTTAAATTCACTTTTTTTGGATTTCAAAAAAAATATGACTTCTGACTGTATTAATACTAAGATGTCATATTCAGAGCTTTGCATATCTTTTATAACATATTGCCACAGTAATTCAAATTTGGTGTCAAAGATCTACTGAAGTTGCTTACTCTGTTCATTGTACCAAAAAGGCTAATTTTTAAGTATTGAAAAATAGAAATGAATGTTCCTGTTTCATTAATATTTAAACATATGAGGCAATTTCATACTCTGTACAGACGTCAGCCATTTGACCAAAGCCTTAAGCTATCTAAATGTAAAAATCCCAAAGTTTATTTTTTAAAAATTAAAAACAATACAGCATATTACAAAAATGTGGGGAGGGCAAGGAGAGAAATAAGATCTCAGTAACTTTGGTTTCATTTTCTAATGTTGCTGTAAGAACTAGCTTTGTTTTGAAGTTTGTCGAGGTTATCATCAACCTGCAACTTTATGATCTGAGGATTAATATATTGCACCACTCAGGTGACCCTGATGACACAGATAAACCTCCAGGTGACCTTAATGACTCACTGAAAGAATGCAAATAACCAGCTGTCTGCAAGGAGTATGAATCCTTCCATTCCCCACCATCCAGTCAGAGCTGAAGAAACTTCTTGGATGAGAAGCAAAACATCTTCAAAGAAAAACCAGAATGTCCAGTTGCCTCTTGAAAAAGCAACTTTGGGACATTAATATATTTTCTACAAATTGTATCTCCTACCACAGCAGTTTTCAACCTGTGGTCCATGGACCCTTGATGGGCTGTAATGTCACCACAGGGGGTCTGCAAAGGCTTGAAGAAATGTTATGATTTAAATATTGAGTTGATATTGAGTTATATTTTGTGGTTCAATGGCCACAAAATATATTTAAAGGGGGTCTGTGATGAACAAAAGGTTGAGAACCATTGTCCTACCATAATCAGGACAATGATTAGGAATCATTAGGAATTCTGGGAGTTGCTGTCCCAATGAAGACAACCATATTTGGGCTGCAAACATCCAACTGACCATGATGCAGAAACAAGAGTTACGGAATACACACCTGTGAACACATTTGGTGCAGGAATGGATTGTGGAAGACTGTTAAAATTTCCCCATTTTCTTGAGAGCTGCATACGTAGATTGATCTGTTCAAAATCTGAGTTTCAGAAGATTAGAGCTGAAAGAAAGAAAACATGTGACACAGAAAAGATTTATTGGATTGATGAAATATAATCTGTTTGCAGATGGGAAATAAAAAGAGAATGGACAAAGGGGCTTTCACCTAGGATTCCTCTGCTTTGTATCTTTATTTTATTTCAGCTGAAGGGTTGCCATCAGGAAAAGAGACTCAAAGCTATATAAGAAAGTAGAGGAACTATATGTGATAGACCTAACCAAACCCTCTTTTCATTCAGTCTGGAAAGTCTGATTTCTGTTCACTTGGAAAGGAAGGCACATGATTTTTTTTTTTTTTAAAGGCTGTAGTTGGTGTGGCTGTGATCCTGAGAAGCCACCAGCTCTTGACTTTCTCTTCTGGCAGGCTTGTAGTATTTTGAATTTCAACACCAATTAGACCCAACTGACATGACCAATGGTCAATGGATTGTGATAAAGAAAATTCCCTAGTTCACAAGCAGAAGTTATAATTAAAGACAGTGTAGGTTTGCAGAGTTTCTTCAAGCCTGGAGGCTTTCTGTCTTCAGATCAGAGTAACTTAACAATTTCCTGTTGCATCACATTATATTCAGAGTGAAATATGGTGCTTTTATAATGTCAGAACCTCCTACACTGAAGTGATCTTAGTTGGATAGTCTAGTTTATAGAAAAGGGACCAGTTCTTCTTGGGTTATTTTTTTCAGGCTAATGAAGCTGGCCAAAAGGCAGAATGGTCTTGATGGACTGAACCATTAGTCCATCAACATCAAGTCCAGAATAAGAAGTCTCAAACACTAGATCAGTTTTTTTCCCCATGACTCTTCTAAAATCATGGTGATAAAAAATAAAGTGAAGTTTTTGGCAATATTATCAAATTGGCTATAAAAAAGTAGACAAAAGATTTGGGGTGTAAACTGCATTGGGCAGAGCAACTTAACTGGTTATATGTTGTAGAGCTTAATAATATGTCCATATTTTCTAATTTGCCCATTCTCTCTCTCTCTCTCTCTCTCTCTCTCTCTCTCTCTCTCTCTCTCCCTCCCTCCCTCCCTCCCTCCCTCCCTCCCTCCCTCTCTCTCTCTCTCTCTCTCTCTCTCTCTCTCTCTCTCTCTCTCTCATACACACACACATTGTGCATTGATAAAGACATATGGTTCACACTTCTATATCTGTGTCAGCGTGGATAATTTTGAAACATCTCTGGGCCTTTGGGTCATTATGTGTTAAAGTCACAGTTGGGTAACAATATTATTGCTGTTTAGTTTCTAAATTTATTATTTTATTCTTTCATTATTGTTTTTACAAGTATGAATTTGGTAGTTGTATTATTTTTGTTAGGTCTCATATTGATTTCTATTATTATTATTATTATTATTATTATTATTATTATTATTATTATTATTATTATTATTATTATCTCTTTAATTCATTAAACATGAAACTCAGTCAACTGATCATTTAAAAATGTGTTACAAATACAATTGACTGGTGCTAATGGTTGATACGGGTTGCTGCCAGCATCCTAGGTATCGATCAAGTATCTTCTTAAAATATATGTTGTTCCGAGTAGCACAGTTTTTTGCAGTTCCACTGGTGTTATTACAGGAAGCTGCAATTTCTTGATGTGTTATTATAATTATTATAATTGTTGTTGTTGTTGCTCAGTCAGATATTTAGACTTAATTTGGCATTTCTGTCAACTTATCAAGGCCTTCTAAGGATCTGGGATAGACATATGTTCTTTTTTAATAATATTAAAGGTAATGTGGCAGGATGTGCCAGGTAAACCTACTTTTTGCAATTTATTATTGTCATTATATGCACAACAATGTAACATCACATCTGCCAGTTCTTTGACTGGTGTTGGCTTTCATATGCATTAAGTTCTTCCCAAGAACCTAAGATATTGCACTGTATTGTTTTGGTATATGTGTGGATCCAAGCAATGTGGCCTTTTGTAATTGACAGATGAAAACTTTGTCAATGTGTAGGTTTTCTAAATGCTGTCCAAATTTTTTTTAGGGCACCCACTGTGCTGATAAGCACTGGGACCACGATGGTTGGTTTATGACCTAACCTTTCAACTTCATTTTTCAGATCTTGATACTTTATGATCTTCTCCTACTTTGTCCAGAAAGTGTGAATAATTTCAATCTGGTATATTATGAACCAAGATTTTTTCAGTCTGTAAATGGAAATCCCACAATATTGGAGCCAACTCATTTTCAACTACCTTTTCAACTATATATTTCCACCAATTTTTCATTACTGATGCATGATAATTTTTACAGATGTTCCAGTGAATCATTTTGGTGACTGTGTTATATCATTGTTTATAACCAGTTTATGTGGTCTTGCATGAACTGAGTGTGTGATTGACTGTTTCTTCTGCTTCTTTGTACAATTTGCACTTTTGAATCATTTGATGATATTCAATTCTGCCCTTGATTTCATACACACACACACACATACACAAAACATATATATATTAAACAATTAATGATAATTAGAAATGGCTGATCTTCACTGTGAATAAGGGAAATCTGAGCCATATCTTCTCTACTGATGCAGTGAAAAAAATATCAACTGCTTATTGCATGCAGGCATTTAGCTCCACGCCCCAAACATCTTTGCTTAGCCTAGCAGAAGGAATGCATCTGAAGCAGCACTCATAGCCAGCAATCTCTTCCATCCATCTGTGAACAAAAAGGGTTGAATTAAAGGATCACTTACAATGTATTTTCTTTCAATTAGAGAGGTTAGAGAAGGGGAGGGCTCTGAACACTGGGAGGAGAAGGCTGATGCCAATTTTTAAGCATGAATAGCTTTAACACAATTTTCAACAGGTTTGTATTCTCTGGCAACCTTACACCTCAGATGAAACCCAAGACATCTGCACTTCTGCTATATTACTAGCTCTCATGAGCATAATACACAGAAACAACAGTCTTGAAGGAAAAGCGAAAACAAGGGCAATTACAGAGGGCAGAGGGCTGTTTTCAACTATACTGATCCCACCATTGCTTGAAGGGGGGTTGAATTTGTTTCTAGTGATAGAGGAAGCTTGAAAGATTGCTCACCCAATCCCAACATGATACATACTTCAGAGCTGCACATCAGTTAGGTTGATACAGAAGATACAGAAGTGAGATATCATATGCTCTTTGCACTTCCTCCAAGTTCAGTTGCCCTCTGTGATAACAATTAACACCCACATTGTGTTAACTCTTGGATGCCAGAGGTCTGATTGGTCAAGTGTCCTGTAAAGTGCAGGAGAATGGTTCGGGTGTGTGTTTGTATTCCTGCTATTATTTTTTCCAACTTCCAAATCGAGGACACTTTATAATTTTCCCTGCCAGGTTTTCATTTCCTGCATTTCTCCAGTACTCGTTTGCCTTTTTTCTTAACCATGATAGTCTTCAAGAGCTGAATGGGAAATATAGGTGCCAAATTTCTTTATAAATTAATCTAAACAAATATGTCCATTATGGAAGACCGCAAATGTTGGAATTTCCAAATAATTCAAAAATTCACTAGATATTGTATTATCCTATCTTGAACAAACATTTTTTTAAAAACTGTGTTGCTTTCAGAAATTGTAACTAGGAGTGGACTATCCATGTTCTACAAACTACATGCAACTGCAAACCTTGTTGGCAAATTCCTGGAACTTCTAAGATCACAGATTTTCAGTGATGCAACAAGTTAATAAGTCTAAAACAAGTGTTTTAAGCTTCTGATATAGAGTTAAAATACTCCCTGAAAAAGAATCACACACACACACACACACACACACACACACACACCCATGATACTATACTATACTATACTATACTATACTATACTATACTATACTATACTATACTATACTATACTATACTATACTATACTATACTATACTATACTATACTATCACCGGATTTGTCTCCCTCAGAAAGTTAATGATTATCATTCTAAAAATGAAGTTTCCAGAATCAAAGAAGTTGTCAGGGTTTACTATAATTATTTGCAAGTTCAGTAACCCATTTTTACCCTGCAGGTAACAGATACACATGTCAGTAGCTTTTATTATTAGTCAGCTTACTATATCAATAAACAATGGGTGTCAGCCACAATAAAATAGGATAGAATGAAATAAGAGAAAATAAAAAAGTAAAATAAGACAAAATAGAAAAGATCAAATAGACTGAGATAAAATAGTGTAAGATACAATACAAAGAAATAAAATAGGATGGCTAATAAAATTCAGTACAATGAGTATTCAAATGAATGCATCACGTTCACATGCTATCCTACAATATAATGGGTTCTCAGTTGAGCAGCCCTGACTATAAACCTAGCTGTTCTAATGACTCTGTGTGATTTTGTACCCTGAAGGAAAAAGTTAATATTTTGTTAGGTTCCCAATATGCAGTTCTGTTGAGTAGTGTCTTCAACTATTAAGCTCTTGCTAGCTGTGAAATAATACATGTGATGTATCTTCTAAGTCTGATGCTCTACATAAACATTTTCTCTGCGCAGGGGAAAGAGTATAATTGTTCTTAAAATTCCTGATCAAATGCCAGTTGTATTTGACATGCCTCTCCCAGAAATTACCACTTTAGATTTAGTCTTGGGGTGTTCAAAGAATTAGAGGCAATATAGGCACAAAATTTTCACAGTAATGTTCTCCTTCCTACGTGGAAGTGTACCATCAAATACAGTACATTATCAACAGATACTATATGTAGAAATTAAATCTCTAGGCATTGAGAATCTGAGAACCATTTTTTTGATTGAAAATTCTAATAATAAAATCAATGTGTTTACTATTGGAGATCATAGGATACATACCTTGCTTCACAATTTCTTTTGGGGAGATTGTTGGATTTATTTTATTATAAAGTAATAAAAGAGACAGCAGGAGCTGCTGGTAAGAGTTTATTTCTATGGGCCATTTTCTGTTGATCTGAAGCCTCTTTGCTGTCCCCATTACCCAACTGAAAACTCCTAAGAAGATCTTAATTTGGGATTGAATTGAATTGTGTTAAACTAGCAAAGATCTTGAACAATGGGGAGATGGTTATGCAATAAATAATGGGGCTGTCATACACATCCTTTATTCATAATGTTCATATCTATTGACCAGTTCTTAACTAGATAAATGCAAGAACATCATATTCAACCCACAATAATTTAAGCAAAATTCTCTCATCCTTTGAAGATACTATTCTTTCATTGATGAGAATGTTAACTGGTAGAACATTACTTCATAATATTATCATTAAACAATACTTTCAGATTGCAATTTACTGCTTATATAGAAGTGGATTTATATCTTCCCTTTCATCAGTCACAATGAGGACATGGACATGGGGAATAATAGAAGTCCCATCTCAATTTGTTATCACCCAACCACCTGAGAGTGATAACCACCTGATAGTGGGGCGCAGTAGCTCAGTGGCTAAGATGCTGAGCTTGTCGATCAAATGGTTGGCAGTTCAGCAGTTCGAATCCCTAGTGCTGCATAATGGGGTGAGCTCCTGTTACTTTGTCCCAGCTTCTGCCAACCTAGCAGTTCGAAAGCATGTAAAAAATGCAAATAGAAAAACAGGACCACCTTTGGTGGGAAAGTAACAGCATTCCGTGCGCCTTTGGCATTTAGTCATGCCAGCCACATGACCACAGAGACGTCTTCAGACAGCGCTGGCTCTTCGGCTTTGAAACGGAGATGAGCACCCCCCCCCCTAGAGTTGGGAACAACTAGCAAGTATGTGCGAGGGGAACATTTACCTTTACCTTTAACCACCTGAAAAGAGATAGTCTTTTCCTTACCTTATCCTCTTCACTTTTTGTCATGACTGAGCAGAATATCATATGAAACACCATCTGATATATACTATTTGGATACTATGTACTTTCTTTCCTGTAATCAAAAACCTTGATCTAGCTCTTTAGGGCCCAATAGAACCCCAAAGAATTGAGAGGGTTTCACAATCTTATTATGTGACCCCAAAATAAAGATCAGAGTATTATGGCACAAATGTCTCTAGCAAAAATTCAGAAAGGTTTTCCCTTTGAAGTGTTATTATTTATTTTGTGGAATTTGTAATGGCTGCCCACTCTATTCTTATCACCATATGGCAGTTTTCTTCTCTGAGTATTGTGCTGCCTTAACAGAATGACAACTTCACCCATCAAAATACAATAATGCCAGGAATATTCTAGGTATATATCATATTCATGCAAATGTGTATATCATATAAGTGCTCTCAATCCAATATACATTCAATCCAATATTGGATGAGTGAGTGAAAAGACAGACTGATGTTCAGTGTCAGTGAAATCATATCACACTGTTGGACAGAATTTTCTTTTGTGTGACTGTGTGTGTGTGACGTGGTTTCCTTTCCTTTTCTTTCTTCCCCTTTCTCCTTCTCTTGCTTCCTCTATTTCACAATATATCCCAATATTTCATTTTGTTTAAATATTTTTTTATTGGTATTGGTATTTAATTAGTTTTCCTTTCACATTAATTTATCTCTATAAGGTTATTATCTCTTCTGACTTAAGATCAGTTTGCCACCATTGTTCCTATACTGGCAACAACATCTTTACAAATGTCTGTTGAGATTCTCAATCATCCAGGTCATGGTTGTCCCAAAGGTGCTTTTCCAAGAGGCAATTGGACCTTTTTGCTTTTCTCTGAAGATGTTTCACTTCTCATTAAAGAAGCTTCTTCAGGTCTGACTGGATGGTGGGGAATGGAAGGATTTATATTCCTTGCAGTCAGCTGGTCGTTTGCATTCTATTAGAGAGTTGTTGAGGCCATTTGCACTACTCATGATCACCTGAGTAATGCAAGTGGGTGTGGAGCCTTCCTGAAACTGCTGAAAGGACTGTGTTGTAGACTGGAGATAGATGATGTCGTATCCCTCCCCCTCTGTTGAGAGAGGGTTGTTCAATTTTTATATAGATAGCCTCTTTGACCCCTCTTTCAAACCACTGATCCTTTCTGTCCAAAATGTGGACTTTGCTGCCTTCAAAAGAGTAGCCTTTGTCTTTTAAACCTTTGGGACAATGTATTTACAACATCACCAATCCATCACTAAACTGCATGTCCTTATTATTGTATGTGCATGCTTGTGTGTCATGCGTATTCATCCATCCATCCATCATTCCATCCATCCATCCATCCATCCATCCACTCACTTGCCAAGTGACGCTTTGTAGTTTTGTCTAGTGGTTAAGGCACCAAACTAGAAACCAGGACATTATGAATTCTAGTTTCACTTTAAGAATGAAAGTTGGCTGGTTAACTTTGAACCAGTCACTGTCTCTCAGGCAACTTACCTCACAGACTGTTGTGGGGAAAATAAGAAGAAGGAGTAGGAGTAGGTATGTTTGCTCCCTTATCTTCTAATCGTTCCCACCATCTCCTTCTACTAATGATTGTATGCTGTAATTTTGTTGTTTGTATCATTTGTACCCTATGACTATCATGAAGTGTTGTACCTTATGATTCTTAATGAACATATCTTTTGTTTTATGTACACTGAGATCATATGCACCAAGACAAATTCCTTGTGTGTCCAATCACACTTGGCCAATAAAAAATTCTATTCTATTCTATTCTATTCTATTCTATTCTATTCTATTCTATTCTATTCTATTCTATTCTATTCTATTCTATTCTATTCTGCTATTTATAAAAGTAGTAAAGGCGGGAAATAAATAGATAATATTATGTAGATGGATGATTTTAGAAGTTGCTAGAAAATACTAATTCAGAAATGATCCCACAGTACTCTGCACTTGATTAGCATCTTTTTCAAAAAACCACAGATGATTAAGGTTTCTTTTTATGGATGAAGAATAAGAATGAAGCCTTATTATATATGAAAGTATTTTCAAATTTTTAAAGTTAAAATACTGGCAAAGGGCAAAATCTATATTGCTACATTGGCTTGCAGAAAAAAAATCAGTATCATGTCATTATGAATGGAATGTTGAACAAAAATAACATCTAGATTTTCAGCAAAACAAACAAATAATGAAGTTCTCCATTTGGTGAACTTTTGGTCTTTTGGTGATTATAGAAAACAACTGATTGCTCATCACCCCCTTTACTGTGAAATTAATGGCACCGCAAAAGAAGTTGAGCAAAATGGAACAATAATATTATTAAAGAAGAAACAAGGGTTTTTACCAAGGGTGAACAAGGATTTTAACAAGGGTGAACATAGTGTAGGCAAAGGCAAAACTATTTTAGAGAGAATCTGAGAAGAATGTAAGATGGAGTTGGCCAATCCCTATCCTTGGCAACCATATAAAACATTGAGAGGTGCTTTCTTGGCCTTAGTTCCTAGTCTCAGGATCCTAAAGTTCTAAAGAGAGATTTTTCCCTCCAAGATCATAACATAAATGTGTGTTCCCCTATCAAATTAGTTTATATATTTCTGTCTATATAAAACTTTTTAGGTGCATCCTCATATCTAAATGTTGCAATATCTATATTGTGGTAGTCATCTCCCAGTACTGATTGAACTTTTTATTTCAGGTGGAAATAGACATGTCTAGTTCAAAGGCACTGTTATATATGTGTAGAACTGAATCTGGATGTTGGATAGTTGTACCATCTTTAAAATTTGACCGTAAGTTGGGTACATTTTAAAAAAGTAAAATTTTGAAAATATGAACTCAAAAGTTTGTTGTTCATGTTTTGACCATTTTCTCAAAAAATAATATTCAGTGGGAAAAGCTTAAATGCAACACTGTAGACTTTCCAAATGGTTCTTCCACTAAGCCCAAGGTCAAAAATCATTTTCACCAGCTACATTCCCAGATCATTTATTCAAACAACTCTCAGATAGAGATGCTGATAATTCTGTACTTACATTGCAAGGCTAAGCATGTTTGTCCAAAGCTACTGAATTGCCTACCGTTCGCTTACCAGAAAGTACTAATATGAGGGGGAAGGGGAAAATCTTATTTCTTATTTGCTTCGTCTAAAATTTCAGATGATCTCTCTGAATGGGAACATGAGGTCTTCTGAGCAAGAATCTACCATGCATGAGTGTTTGCTCATGAATAGTCATTTTGGGAATGCAAAGTCCAGCTGTTTGGAATGCTCTTCTCAGCCAGGTGAACTGATTCACTTTCTATAGTTAATTAGCTAAAAAAGACTTTCTTTCTCAATGTTGGACAGAAGGCCTCATGGATAATGGGTTCTCTCATTAGTTTGTCATCTTATGCAAGGACAGGTTTCACAGTGAGCCATGTGTGAATTTTACACCCCAAAAGAACAGTGGAAGAATGTTTGAAAAAACCAGGACAAAAAAAGAGAGAATGTTTCCCATTTCTTTGCTCACAAGAAAACTACTGTGTTTCCCCGAAAATAAGACCCTGTCTTATATTTTTTTGAACCCTGAAATAAGTGCTTAGCCTTATTGCCCTTCGTTCAAAAGCCCAATTGGGCTTATTATCAGGGGATGTCTTATTTTGGGGAAAACAGGATTACCTGGTGCAAAAGTATTCTCAGACCACAGGACTTTGAAAAATAGGATTTCCTAACATATTTTCCTAGCGATTGTTTATCATGATATTTAGAAAAAATGACAGGTTCTTCCCTTGCATTTTTAGAATATTGAAATAAGAACCTTCTTTCCACCCTCTCTGGGGACAATTGAGGAATATCTGTCAGTTGCGCTCCTTTTGCTTGAACTGGCTGATAAAGTGCAGCATTGGCAATGAGTTGATCAATCTCCTGCACAAATCTATACAGCTGAAGAGAACTGGCAGGTTGTTCCATAGGAATTACAGGCCATCATTCAGGCACCTCTTGAATCTGAATTTCTCAGCTATGAGCTTAAAGAGCAAGGGAACACCATCATTTTTCTGGACCGGCCGTTGATGAAGAAACTAGACAACAACATCGTCATGGGGCTGACAAGTTGATTATTTTTATGCCTACCAGATAAATTCTGCATCAGAAAAAAAGAGAAAAAGCAAGTCATTCAGCAGTCATTCATTTATTAAAAGTTCCATAGCCATCACTTTGCAGGGTAAATAACTAAAACAAAATTCTTTTGAGGTAGGAATGTTAAAGCCTTTTTTAAGAATTTAAGAAGAGTTCTGCTAAATCAGGGGTGTCAAACTCGCATCGTCACGTTGTTGTCATGTGATGTATCACAACTTTTCCCCCTTTGCTAAAACGGGGCTGGGAGTGGCCAGTGCATGACACATCCAGCTCGTGGGACGCTGTGCTAAATTGTACCAAGGGCTCATCTAATCCAGCATTCTGCATGACATGGTGACAGACACATTTAGAAAGCTCTTTTAAGGTATTCTATATTTTATTAAGGAACTTGATGCAGCCAAGACCAGCATCCATAGATGCTAATCTTAATCTTAATGGCTATATTATATTTCTGTTAATTTGTGCAGGTCCCTTTTAAAGCCATTTAAATCAGCCTCCCGAGGATCAGCTATTTCAGACTGCAGGTATTGCCATAGCCTATTGCCGCCTCCGTTTTCAGCTTCCACACGCCTCATTTTCCGCCCATTCTGGGCAGGGATCAGAATGGGCAATAGGCAATGGCAATCCCTGCAGCCTGAAACAACTGATGGGCGGAAGGCCAATCCAACCGACAATCAGCTGCTTGTGCTAATCAGGTTGTGCTGAAGCTGAAACTGAAGCGGACTGTTTGCTGCAAGGAGACAAATTGCTGGGAGGCAGAGGCCAAAGGGTGGGGGCTGGAGGGTGGAAGGGGATACATTTGGTGTATAAGATGCACCTAAATTTTCACCGTCTTTTGGGGGGGGAAGTGTGTCTTATACTCTGAAAAATACGGTATATGCAGTGGTGGGATTCAATTTTTTTAACAACCGGTTCTGTGGGCGTGGCTTAGTTGGGGGTGTGGCTTGGTGATCATGTGACTGGGTGGGTGTGGCTAGCTGGTCATGTGACTGGGTGGGCATGGCTAGCTGGTCATGTGACCGGAGGGTGTGGCTATCTGCATAGGCACTACAGAGGGCTGAAAAAAGTCATTTCTTACTGGTCCTCGCACTTTTGACCGGTCCTCGCACTTATGACCATCCTCACATTTATGCCCGTTGCAGCATTCTTAACAACTGTGTCACTCATTCACAACTGCTTCTCTTCATTATGGTGACAAGATAGGGCAAAAACGTAAAATGTGAGGACAGTCGTAAGTTCGAGGACTGGTCAAAAGTGTGAGGACCAGTCAAAAATAACTTTTTCAGCCCTCTGAGTAGTCCATATGCACAAAAGGACTACCCAGAGGGCTGAAAAAAGTGATTTCTGACTGGTCCTCGCACTTTTGACCGGTCTTTGCACTTATGACTGGTCATCATTTATGCCCATTGTAGCATTCTTAACAACCGTGTCACTCATTTCACAACTGCTTCTTTTCACCATGGTGACAAGATAGGGCAAAAATGTAAAGTGTGAGGACAGTCGTAAGTTCGAGGACTGGTCAAAAGTGCGAGGACCAGTCAAAAATAACTTTTTCAGCCCTCTGAGTAGTCCATATGCATAAAAGGATACAGCAATAGAGAGGGATGAAGGAAGGGAAGGGAAATTAGAGTAGGAGTGAGGGTAAGAGGGGGAGGAAGAGAGGAGAAGGAGAAAGGAAGAGGAAGTAGGGAGGAGAAGAAGAGGGGGGAAGAGAAAGTAAGAAGGAAAGAAAAGAGAGAGGTTGTGGGTTTGAGGAGAAAGATTGCTGTACAATAAAAAAGATGAAAGGGAAGAAAGCCAACCCCAAACAAATATAAAGATATTAAGATAAAGAATGAATTGTTAAACTTTAAAGAATAAAAGAGAACAAATATGAATAAATAACAATAATTAGAAACACACATACAAACATACAATGTATTTTCTTTGAACAGAGTATTTGGCCGGTTCACAAATTTAAACAGTGTTTAGTCATTTCAATTAAATTTACAATTTCTATATTTCCTTTTTGCCATATTTATTCCTCATCTATTTTTGTAAAAAACCAATATTACCCTTCATCTTCATCTCTAATCTTAATCAAATTCAATTTTTCCCTTCTATTCTATATTATACCCCTTCCCATTGTCATCTATTTTTATATCCATCCTCACATTGGTGAATTATGTAATATTACATTGTTTAATATAAATTCAACATTTTAATATCAATCAATTAGTTATATAACTACCTTTTTTGTATATTAATCAATATGAACATGAATATTCCAATTATTTCCATGCAATCCAATTTCTTACAAATCAGTTAATTATATTTACCAATAATAATAAACCAAATAATTTCCCCCATATATTCCTCCAAACCACAACTTAACCATTTCTGCTTTCAACACAATATACAATTAATAGTATCTCAATTATTACAATTCCCTAGTTAAATAGAGCTTTTTTTCTTTTGTGTTTTAAAATCTTGAACTCTCCTCTTTTCCCCTAAATTTCCCATTGTTTGCACCTACCTTTTTTGGTGAGGAAAAAGAAAAGAAATCTGCCTGCCTAATTTTCCAACATGCAAAGCCAACAGCCTGCTTTACTTTCTGTTTTGTTTTTCAGTATAGCTAGGGGGAAAAAAATCAGCACTCTTTGCAAGCAAGCAGCAGAGCCGTGAGCAAAACATCTGAGAGCAAATCAGCTGAGACTCGGGAGCCGATCTAAGCAAGGGCTAATTAGCCTATGCTGAAGCTCCGCGGGCCAATAAAATTACAAAAAAACACCGAACCCTTTGTTAAATTGCTGGCTCGCCCGCCCCTCGCCCACCACTATTTATTGGCAATAAATAGTGGTGCAGAGGGGCGGGGCAAGGGGCGGCACGAGCCAGCAATTTAACAAAGGGTTCAGCCAAACCCCCTAGAACCGGCAGAATCCCACCACTGGGTATATGCAACATGTACATAAATTCCTATGCCCAACTTCAAGTTTGAAACACTTACTTTGAGCTCAAAATAGGCTGTTTCTTGGCAGAAGTGTTTTGTTCCTATTCTGATCATACCACAAGCATCTCAAGATTGAAACAGGTTCAATACTTTCAAAATTTAAAATTTGCAACACTTCAGATTTAAAATTCAGAGGCTAGGCTTGATGGGTTTTTTTTTTGTTGTTTTGTTTTGTTTTTTGTGATCATGATTCCTTTGTTGACAAACTAGCAAGAGCTTGTTGTTCTATGAAAGCAACAAAATCAGACTTTTTGTGGGACTCTTTTGGAAGCCCTCATAGGGATTCAAGCTAACATAATACAATCTGTTTCTGGCTTATGTTTTGCAAACCCAGTCTCAGAGTAAACCATATTTTAAAGTTTTATGTAATATGTGTCTCTGTGTTTTTCATATTATATACCAGTGGTGGGTTTCTATCAGTTTGTCCCGGTTTGGGCGAACTGGTAGTGGCAGCAGTGGGAGGCTCCGCCCACCCACCCAGATGTCATCATGGACGTTCTGCACACGTGCAGAAGCACCACGTGCACGTGAAGTGAGCGGGCACTTGCGCACGCGCTCACAGTTCCGAATCAGTAACGAAGATAAGTGGAACTTACTACTGCTGCATACAATAAGTAGTAAGAAACAACCTCCTAATAAAATGAAGTAATTTGAAAAAGTTACATTTTTAAGTCTTCACACCTAATATTGGATGTGTGAATTTCTTTTAAAACCAACTAGCATATATCAAAACTCTGAAGGGTAAATCTATCACATCCAGAGGAACCTGCTTGGAAAAGGCTACTTATTACAGAATACCTCATCTAGGTTATTATAAAACCACGGTTCAAATGGCAAAAATTAAGATTAAGAAACCAGGAAGAGGAATGAAATATGTAAAATTCAAGATATTTCCATGAGGGCGGAGGAGAAAATAATTCACACCGTTGGTAAATTTGTCTACTGCTCCTGTTTAAGGATCAGTAATTTCAACTGTAAATGTGATCTTATTGAAAAGTATTAACTTTTTAATACTCATTTGGATTCCTCTTCTAAACAACTAATTTGCATGGTTCAGCTATTTCAAAAGAGCTCTGCATGGATAGTTTCAGCTGTATTAGGGAGAGGAACCACATATAATTCTTGATGGAAAAGTGAAGCGGACCTATTTGAGATAAGAATGAATGGCTTTTATCCCATTACATTCTGTTTCTGAAGCCTTTCATGACTCACCTGTGCCTGCTGTTCCACTAGGCCTGTCTTCCAGAAATCCAGAGAGGATTTGTCTAATTAATTTCAGAAATGGACTACATTACTGTATGTCATTCAAACATACAAACTGTGTCTATGTTTTGCCTCCAACCATGGACGTTGTAATCACTGGGTGTAACAAAGTCACTGTGCATTGTTGTTTATGGATATGATATTGTACACAAATCACATCTGCATTTTTTTTCTTTAGTTAACGGAATGGAGATGTGTATATACATAGACAAACACAAGCCCATAGTGTACATATGTGCACAAACATATATCTGCATGTATATACACATTTGTCCCTTTGAATCAGTATTGACTCCTAGCAACTGCGAAGATAAATCTCTGTAGTTTTCTTGGCAAGATATCAAAAGTGGTTTGTCCTTGTCTTCTTCCTAGGGTTAAAAGAGAGTCAGATGGTTTCCTTTCTACAGCAGGACTGGAATTCATGGTAGATTGATGCTATATATACGCATGCATACATACAGTCTATTGGAATTGGATAGTTAATCAAAATTGTCATCATCATCCCTTATATACATACCTAGATGGTTGGAAATTAATTTTATAGGTTCATTACTGGCCTGCATTATTCTTGCTCTTTATCAGCCAGCTCTGAAAACTATCTCCTGCCAGAGCTAAAGTTCAAAGGGCTATTTATTTTAGCCTCGATTGCTACTCTTGTTTTACATTTAGTGATGGCATGGCAGACTGAATTACATTTTTGATTCAACTAGAACTTATGAATATTTTAGTCCTATAAATCCAGATAGCTTAGTTTATACATCAGGCAAATGCTTTAATAATTATACAATTGTTCTTTTGTTTAAAAATACATTTCTATTCTAATTTTGAAAGAAAGAATTAATTTGTAATTTGCCTGCATGTGAGTCAATGTAATAAAAGCATCACTTATTGTGCATGGGTTTGCTCTCAAAAGTGGCCTTTGTATTAGTATATTTTCTGATGCCTTTGAATTTTAAAAAATGGGGTTCAGTATCTAAACTATCATATGGAATAATCCAATCAAGGGTTTAATTTGTTAATGTTATGAATCATTATGCTTGTTTGTTATATTTCTTAATTATTATTTTTTAATAAAGTATTTTAAAAAAATACTTTAATAAAGTATTTTTTAATAAAGTATTTTTTAAAAAATATTTTTCTTCTAAGGAAACTTCTGTGCTGCTACCCTTTCTATGCTCCAGTCCTGCAAAAGCCATTGTAAAGTGATCTGCAATGAAAGTCTTACAATAATAATTCTAAAATAATGAGAAAATGAAGTATACCGTACTTTTGCCTGCCATCTATTCATGAGAGGGACATGAAATGTGAAGGAAAAGAAAAACAACTCATTTATTTATGTATGCCCTCTTTCAAATGCTATAAACCAAAATATCTTATATTGAAAGAAATATAATAAAAAAATATGGACTAAATATCCGCTATAAAGTCTCTCTTGAGTTGAGCATGACTCCTAGTGATTTCATAGGCATTCATATAAAATTCATCGGTTTTTGATGATGATTATATTTATAGACTGCTAAAACCCTAAATATTTTTGGCATTTTATAGATGCATAAGAAACAATATACAATAAAGAAATATCAACAAATTAATAAAAATGTAAACCAAAGATAAATGAACAAACCCAAATTATAATCAAACCAGGAATCAAAGTCCTAATGCTCTTTGGAGGAACAAAGCTTTGAGCAACTATTGGGAGGTGGTTGGAATAAAATTCAACCTGGTATTGATTAGGAAGCTGTTCAAAACATCTGGTGCAGGACTATTTACCTAAATTGGGGCACTAACCATCACTGAATTCTGGTTAACATAAGGATCTATATCACTTTGAACCAACTGCAGTTTCTAAGTGAACTTCAAAGAACACCAAATGAAGACTAAATTGCAGTAGTTCAAGTAGATGGTGACAAAGCCTTGAATCACTGTATAGATCAGGGGTGTCAAACTCACGTCGTCATAGCAGTGTCATGTGACATATCGGGATTTTTTTCCCCTTCGCTAAACCTGGCGTGGGTGTGGTCAGAGCATGACGCATCTGGCCCGGGGGCTGGGAGTTTGACAGCTCTGGTATAGATAGTCCATCACCTATGAACATAATTGGGCCCAGAATCTTGGTTATTGAACAATAGGGCCAATAAGCTAAATGGCACATTACCACACTATGACCACAATCCTAGTTCTTCCCATTGTGGTCATTAAGTGACTGTGCACATCAGTAAGCAGACCCTTAGGGAGAGGCCCAGGACATCAGGGATGATGGAATGGGGACAGGACCCAGGCCTCCCACCACACCCTTGGGGGTCCACCCTCTCCCTGCTCTACTAGGGAGAATGATTGTGAGAATAATCCAGAAGGGAAAACATCCTGTGGATGTGATTTTATTCCCAGCCACCCTGAGAATTCAATATCAAGATCTGAAGACTGGATGCATTGACAATCTGATCACAAGATCCTATGGTTCAAATTGCTGAATCAAAAGAAGAGACTGCCACCAAACTGGAAATTCATATGATGCAAGTAGTTTGCCGCTGCTTTATTTGCTATTATTGTTTTCAATTTTCAATTTTCTACTATTAACAAAGTTCAACCCTTTAAGGGTTTCAAGACAAACCAAGATTGATTGGATGCTATCATCAATTTGGATTTTAAAAATCCAGGGAATTAAAAACCAGGCAAACACCATATAGTTTAGAATGATGCTAACCCCCTTGCCTACCACTTCCCTTTCTGATATGCCTTTAAAATAGGAACTGACTTTGTAAATTCACTAGTCAAATTTGCACAAGATTCAACTTAGTTTTATCTACACTGTGATGAACTTGTCAGTGCCTGTATTACATGAGAGCAGAGATTCATGATCTTGTCTAAACAGAAAGTTGAAATCTATATGTGTAGGACATCTTGGAGTAATAAAGGTGAAAGACTTTGCATGTAGTTTTCTGGGTTGGCTGGGAATATGCCAACAAATCAAATAGCTTGCTATGAGTTGTTCAAATTGCCTCATATCAGACACACTCAGTGTTCCTGTCTTTGTCTTTGGTGGCAAAGTCCAGTCATATCCAAAGATACCATAGTGCCTAAAGTTGAAACTAAAATGTTGTGGCAGAAAGAGGTGTTACGGTTCATATTTTATGATTATGTGTATCTGTGATTTTATATTATACTTTGATTATCTTGGCCTGCCCCTATATGTTATAATTCTTGCAGGCTCACCATAGTTGAGAGATCAGGGGTCTCAAACTCAAGGCCTGCGGGCCAGATCCAGCCTGCAGGGTGCTTAGATCTGGCCCACAGGGCCACACTGGAAATAGTGAAGGACTAGCCCATGGTGCCTTTGCTAGAGAAAACAGAGTTTGGGAGGGCCGCATGCATTTTCGCTAGCAGAGAGTTGCAGGAGGCCGTTGCAGCCAAAAACAGAGCTTGGGAGCCCATTTTCACTGGCAAAGCGCTCGGGCCACCACAGGCACCCCCGACACAAGTGACATCGAGCTGGTTTTGCCCACCCTGGCCATACCCACCCTGGCCTCCCGAGATCAAACACAACCCTGATGCGGCCCTCAATTAAATCGAGTTTGACACCCCTGTTGTAGATGTTTCAGTGAAACAGGTAGAAGAAAGAAATGATTCCTGCCTGGAGTATCTTTTATGTGCTTAGTAGTAAAAATACATCATCTTTCAGTAAAGTTAGACTATTCTTTATCTCTGTGCTGCCATCTAGTGGTCATCCAGAAGGTTGCTTATACCTGCATAACCCAGGAAAACTAGACTTGAGATGTGTTTTCAAATGAAGTTTGGCTACTCTGTTCTCTATCTCTAGTTTCTTGTCCCTTTTGAAAGCTTTTTCCTGTTTTGGGGAGAGACGTTTCATCCTACCTACCCTAATTCTATATCCCACCAGTGATATGCATACTACTGGTTGAGATAGCCGGAGCTACAAGCATTAAGTTTTTTTGTCTAGAAAACAAAACTGGCAGGTTTTTCCTCAATCCTTTTTTCGGTTCACAGTTTGCCAGTATGAAAGTAGGAAATGTTAGAAGTTCACAATAATTCTGCATTGCTAAAATTGTTATTCTATTTTATAAATAGAATATAAATTGAATTAATAAATTGAATTAATAATATTTCAGCATCTTCCTGTCTCCCTGCATTGTTTTTAATGGATGTGCTGGAGAAACACTTGTGTTTGTCTGCATTTAATCCAGCCTTTCTATTGGCAGTAAATATTGGGTTGCATACATTTTGCTGTCTAATCCAACAGACCAACCCTTCTTTTTACCTTATACAAATTTCTAGGAAAATAGGTAAGAGGATTTCCCCCTTCCCAAAATTAGGTTTAAAAAAGCAGATGGATTTTTTTTTTAAAAAATAGTTTTGGACAGGGAATAATGGTGACAGCACCATTAATAATATGGATCATTAAAATGTATAAAAAGTTATTTTTAATGTAGGATATAAATACATTTGTCAGGCAGGGGCATGAAATTTATAACATTTTTATTGGTACCAGAGGACCTTCCTAGTGCTCTCTCTCCTCTGTTGTTGCCCTCTGCCATAAATCACTGTGTGGTTAATAACCTAGATTACAACTACCAGTTGCATTTACAGAATTAAATATTGACTATGTGAAAATGTTATTACATTTTTACTGATCAGACTACAAAACATCCCTGCAGGACATGTAGCTGAAGAGAAATATCAGTGTAATCTTTGTTAGAAACAGTTATGAGACTCTAGATAACAAATTTGACCAGGGAGATTGTGGAGAACTAATTTCTTAATTTGCAGATATGCTGGGTTGAACAGGGACTATTAGAACATACTTTCCCTTAGGAATGAAACACGTAAAACCCAAGTCTATGAAGAAATGTTGGAAATACATTTTTGATGTTTTACCGAGTTCAATGGTAAATAAAGATGATAAATTGGCTCTTTTTTTGGCTAGGTCCACTAACAGTTCATAGTACAGAGATAACATCAAAGCAAAAATAATTTGAGTATACAGGTATATTTATCTTATAATCAAAATGGCAATTTTGCATGCTGGTGGTAAGGTTTACCTCCATGCACACTGTAAGGTTTGACTTCTACTCAGAGCCCTAATAATGCATTTCTTGCCCTAATAAAGATTTGCAACATGCACTTCTCTTCTGACCCATGAAACATTTTCTCTTCTTTAAAAGGGGTGGGGATTATTTAGTTTTTACAGCTCTGCTTGTTTCTTATGTTGCTGGGTGCCTGAGTTTGTCTGAGTGGTTAGTCAGCCTGGCATAGGATAACTGGCACACTCCTTTAGACCTCCAGTGAAGGATGAATACATGATACAAGAATGAGTTGGACTGTGCTGCCTCCCACATCTCACACTAGACAGCTAAAATTTGTCTAGAATTGTTTAGGGTCTCCTGCCTCTCTTGTCTATTTATTTCCTAGGCATCATCTCTTCCCTTCTCTCCCCAAGGTCTTCCACACATTTCTTTACACAAACATTCAGCATCTCCTTCCTTCCTATTCTTATTGCTCGATCCAACTTCTAACTGGAACCATTTGAGGAAAGATGTTTTTTTTTTCTATAGGATAGCCAAGCCATGGCACTCAATGCCTTCTTTGGCAAGTAAGACAACACCAACAACATCATGATGTGTTCTGTCTTTTTAATAGAATTTTCTACTTAGGAAAATACATTGATTTTCACTAGTGCTCCGTGTTTTAAATTCAATCACTTCAGGCTTTAGTGTATTACAGTGCAAGCATATTCTAATATTCTGACTAGGCAATAATTTAATCTGAAATCTTTTATGCTACTCATACTTTTAGCCTAATTAATTTGTATGATTTCTGATTTACTATTAAATATCATAATATTTAAATAATATGCAGAAAATATTAAATATTATTCTCAGAATTAACGGATTTAACAGATTAGCAGAGTTGGAAGGTCCTTGTAGGTCATCTAATCCACCCCCCCCCACCCAAGCAGGAGACCCTACACCTTTTCTGACAAATGGCAGTCCAGTCTCTTCTTGAAAGTCTCAAGTGATGAAGCTCCCACAACTTCTGAAGGCAAGCTGTTCCACTGGTTGATTGTTCTCACTGTCAGAAAATTTCTCCTTATTTCTAGGTTGAATCTCTGCTTGATCAGTTTCCATCCATTATTCCTTTTCTGGCCTTTGGGTACTTTGGCAAATAGCTTGACCTTCTCCTCTCTGTGGCAGCTCCTCAAATATTGGAACACTGCTATTATGTCTCTCCTGGTCCTTCTCTTCACTAACTAACTCTTCACTTTGGTGGGAGCAGGGGGCCATATCTGGTGGTGGGGGTGCACACTCGCTGTCTTCGAGCAGTGGTGCGCTCCGGCCCCCAATGCTTTTCCCATTCCCCAGGTTGCATAGACCCTCAAGTCCTGGACCTTCGATTGATGTTATGCAATGCCAGGTCCGTGGTAAATAAAGCCCCCCTCATTTGTGATCTTGTTCAGGAGGGGGGAGCAGACCTGGCGGGGATTATGGAGACCTGGTTGGGCCAAGAGGGGGGGTCCCCCTCGTTGAAATGTGCCCACCAGGCTTCCGCACATTCCATTGACCGAGGTCCCAGGGGAGGGGCGGGGGGGTGGCGGTTCTTGTAAAGGAAGGACTTGCTCCGAGGGAGACCACTGTACCTCAAGATAGCTGGGTGTAAGTCCCTGTTTGTGAAGTGGGGTCATAGGGCACAGATGGGCCTGCTGATTGCGTACCTGGCTCCCTGCCACGTGACGGCGGCCCTGCCCAAACTGCTCAATGTTATTGCCGGGGTGGCGGTTGATACCCCCAGGCTCTTGGTCATGGGGGACTTCAACTTGCCATCCATCGGGGAAATATCTGAGGCAGCTCGGGAGTTCATGGCTTCCATGATGACCATTTTTTTTTTCATTTCATTTTATTTAATTTGTATACCGCCCTACTCCCAAAGGACTCAGGGCAGTGAACAGGCACAGAATAAAACACATAAAATACAAAAATTAAGAACAGAAGTAAAATCGAATTAAATAAATTTAGCCCAAGACAAATTTAAAACCCCAGGTTAAGAACAAATTAAAATTTACATTAAAATTTACATTAAAAAAAGAATGGGAAAGGTTAGGCCAGACCAGCCTGGTGAAATAAAAAGGTTTTAAGAGCGCGGCAGAAGGTGCATAGATCCGGTATCTCCGGGGGGAGCTCGTTCCAGATAGTAGGTGCCCCCACAGAGAAGGCTCTCCCCCTGGGGGCCGCCAGCCGACATTGTTTGGCTGACGGCACCCAGAGGAGTCCCTCTCTGTGAGAGCGTACCGGCCAGTGGGAGGCTGTTTGCGGCAGCAGGCGGTCCCGTAAATAACCAGGCCCTAAGCCATGGAGCGCTCTAAAGGTGGTAACCAAAACCTTGAAGTGCACCTGGAAGACCACCGGGAGCCAATGAAGCTCACGCAGGAGAGGTGTTACATGGGAGCGCCACGTCGCTCCCATAACCACCCGTGCGGCCGCACTCTGTGCCAGTTGGAGCCTCCGGGTGCTCCTCAACGGGAGCCCCATGTAGACAGCATTGCAGTAGTCCAGGCGGGAAGTGACGAGGGCATGAGTGACTGTGTTTAAAGAGTCCCGATCCAGAAAGGGACGCAACTGGCGAATCAGGCGAACCTGATGGAAAATCTTCCCGGTCATGGCCGTCAGGTGCTCTTCTAAAGACAGTCGTGAATCCAGGAGGACGCCCAAGTTGCAAGCCCTCTCCGTGGGGGCCAGCGATTCGCCCCCGATAGTCAGCGATGGCGTCAACTGACTATATTGGGACGTCGGAAACCACAGCCACTCAGTCTTGGACGGGTTGAGCCTGAGCCTGTTCCTTCCCATCCAGATCCGCACGGCCTCCAGGCACCGGGACATCACTTCAAGGGCATCGTCGGGGTGGTCCAGGGCCATGGACCTGACCCAATTAGTTCATGGCCCTACTCACATGGGGGAGGACACACCTTGGACTTGGTTTTTGTCTCTGGTCAATGGGTGAATGATCTAGATATAGGGGATATAGTTATTGAGCCCTTGTCATGGTCAGATCATTCTCTCCTCCGGCTTGACTTTCTAACCGCTACACCCCACTGCAGGGAGGGGGAGCCAATTAGGTGGTTCCGCCCCAGGCGCCTGATGGATCTTGACAGGTTCCAGATGGAGCTTGGGCCATTCTCTGAGGCTCTGGCTCACAGCCCGACCGAAGACCTGATGGCCACCTGGGATAGGGCGGCCGCTGGGGCTTTGGACCGTGTCGTGCCTTTGCCACCTCTGATCCGGCGCTGCACTCACTTGGCTCCTTGGTTTTCCGAGGAGCTGAGGGAGATGAAGTGTTGGAAAAGATGCCTGGAGAGCGGTTGGAGGGCCAACCATTCTGAATTCGACCGGACACTGGTGAGGTCTCATATTAAGACCTACCTAGTGGCAATAAGAACGGCAAAAATTAATTATTTTTCCGCTTTTATCACATCTGCAGATAACCGCCCAGCTGCCCTGTTTAGGGTGACCCGCTCCCTCCTCCATCTGGGAACGCGGGAAGACCCCTTGCAGGGTTGAGCTGAGATTTTGCGCAGTATCTGCATGACAAAATCACTCAAATTCGGGAAGGCTTGGACTCTGACTGGGTGGATCCAGACGAGATGATGGAGGCGGGTCCTGAGAATATTATCTGGGAGGAGAGTGACTCTGTGGCTCCTGAGGACGTGGACAGGATTCTGGGGAGGCTTAATGAGGCCACATGTTTATTGGACCCATGTCCCTCCTGGTTGGTGCTGGCTTCCTGGGAGGTTACATGAGGCTGGCTCCAGAGGATCATTAATGCTTCATTGAGTGAGGGTTTCTGGCCTCCCACCTTGAAAGAGGCGGTGGTGAGGCCCCTCCTCAAGAAGCCTTCTCTGGATCTGGCTGTTTTGGCGAATTACCGTCCAGTCTCCAACCTTCGCTTTGTGTCGAAGGGTGTTGAGAGTGTGGTTGTGCGACAACTTTCCCAGCATCTGGATGACGCTGTCTATCTAGACCTGTTCCAGTCTGATTTCAGGCCTGGGTACAGCATGGAAATGGCATTGGTTGCATTGGTTGATGATCTCTGGAGGGCTCAGGATAGGGGTTATTCTTCTGTCCTGGTCCTATTAGATTTCTCAGCGGCTTTTGATACCATCGACCATAGTATCATGCTGCGCCGGCTGGAGGGGCTGGGGGTTGGGGGCACCGTATTACGGTGGTTCTCCTCCTTTCTCTCTGACCGGTCGCAGTCTGTGTTGGCAGGGAGGCAGAGGTTGTCCTCGAGGGGCCTTATGTGTGGGGTGCCACAGGGGTTGGTCCTCTCGCCCCGTCTGTTCAACATTTATGTAAAGCCGCTGGGTGAGATCATCCGTGGTTTTGGGGTGCAGTTCCATCAGTATGCTGATGACACATACTGATGGAGAGGAGAGTAACTCCTCTCCTGCGCGAGCTGCATTGGCTCCCAGTGGTCTTCCGGGTGCGATTCAAGGTGTTGATTAACATCTTTAAAGCGCTCCATGGTTTAGGACCTGGGTACTTACGGGACCGCCTTCTGCTACCGACAGCCTCCCACTGGCCAGTATGCTCCCACAGGGCAGGGCTCCTCAGGGTGCCATCGGTCAAACAATGTCGACTGGCAACCCCCCGGAGGAAAGCATTCTCAGTGGGGGCTTCTGCCCTCTGGAACGAGCTGCCCCCGGAGGTACAGAAGATCCCGGACTTGCGCACCTTCCACCATGCCCTGAAGACTTTGTTATTCCAGCAAGCCAGGCTAGCCTAATTTTAATGGTTTTAAATTTTAAATTGGATTTTAATGGGATGGTTTTAATTATGGGCCAAAGTATTTAATCTGGTTTTAAATTGTTTTTAATTTTTATATTTATGTATTTGATCTTGGCTGTTCTGTTCACCGCCCTGAGTCCTTCAGGAGAAGGGCGGTATATAAATATAATAAATAAATAAATAAATAAATAAATAAATAAATAAATAAATAAATAAATAAATAAATAAATAAATAAATAAATAAATAAATAAATAAATAAAACTAGCCATGCCCAGTTCCTGTAACCGTTCATTGTATGTTTTAGTCTCCAGTCCCCTAATCATCCTGGTTGCTCTTTTCTGCATTTTTTTTAGAGTCTCAATATCTTTTTATAATGTGGTGACCAAAGCAGTGTTCTAGACGTGGTCTTACTAAGAATGAGAAATGTTTTCTTCCGTTTTAAAATGACTGTTTTAAAATTTTAAAAGTAAAATTTTAAATTGCTTGACAAACAGCATAATTATGTAGGCCATAATCAAATCTAGAACCTTAATTGGTACCAATAAATGCTATGATCAAAATCCTAAAGCAACATATTTTACATCATTCATATAAAATATCGGGGCCTTTTTTTTTTTTTAGTACTCCCCCCCTTTGTGTAATTGCATTACAAGACTATGGACGTTTTAAAAATAATCCTGAAGAAGTGCTTCCAACCTTGCACAAATAGGTGCACTCTTATTATTCAGTAAAGCAGACTAGCCTTTTTCAGTTTCTCTGTGAGGCTGAGAAAAGATGCTGCTGCTTTAAGAGTCACTTTACACTAAATGACTACTGATTCCTGCAAGCGATGGACTTTTTTTTCCAGAAAGTTTGAGGACTGCACATATTAAAGTTGCAGAGATTGAAAAACACTGGACTAGATTGAATAATGGGGATTGAATTTATCATTATATTTCCATTCAAGAAAGCAGAAGCTTTGTCACTGAAATATGAGGAAAGAATGTTCAGGGTTTTTTTTAAAAGCTATTTTCCTATTTGGCAGATAGGAAAAGTCATCTTATTCATTATTATTGTTATTTTGTACATGCAAGTCTTACTCATCTGTCTTTGTATAACATGATACGAGTATGAGCTACAAGCTTTATTATTATGCGTCCACAACGAATGCAAAGTAGAGTTCAAAAGGACCCAAATATTACTAATGTTTTCTGAATCCAGCCTTATGTAATGAAGCACTGTGACCATATAAAGAAACTGCAATAACTGCTTTGGACCTCAACCTCAACATTGCTGGAGAGACAAACTAGTTTCAGTGTAGTTGGCACCATGATAGACCTATAATTTGTTTTTTTAGATCAGGTGGATCTATTTCTCTGTGTAAGGTGGATATATTTCTCTTGTGTTACCCTCTTCCAAGTTTTGAGCATTGGATCCTGTACAGGAAAAGTCAACTTGATGATTTTGCAGCTGCTACTCAGAAGCTCAGACAAAGCAGACATGACTGATATGGACAAACGCTTGTCAGTTTTCTCCTACCATTCTGCAAGGGGTACCCAGGTTTCCACTTTTTGATATGATTTTTGCAATAGCTCAGGGCAGGACATTGGTACAGGTGCAACCCAAGGGTGGAGGTTTGAGTGTGTGATTGTGGAACCTACCTCGACCTTTCAACACAAACATATACACAAAGACATAAAGGAAGAAGCAAAAATGGTGGCAGATTGGAAGTGCCCTGGCTGGAGATTTTGTTTCTGCCATCACTGTGTATAGAGACACTATGCACAGTAAGCTTATGGTCAGTTGTGGGTGTATTTTAATTTTTGTGATGAATGGGTCTGGATAAATATTGGGAAGGGTAGTTTACACATATATTAAATGTTTAACCATGTTAATATTTGAGATTATGATAATCACTCACTACTATATGAAAATAATTTTATTTTTAAAATGAAACTAGACCTGCCTTTTTGCTTTTGGTGAGCTACAGTACATGTCTGAGTACATGTGTGGTTTTTTGTTTTTTTGTTTTAAAAGATGTAATAGTCTATTTTGCTTTATACGTTACATGTGGGACAATGAATAACTGAATTAGTCCCTCTTTATATTATTTTGAATGTGCCAAGAGGAAAAAAAAAAACCCACAACAATATAGATCTGAGGACTTCCGGTTGACGTCACAGCAGGAACAACTGGAAAATAGCAGAGCTCCGCTGGGCTCCGTGAAATGCAGCCAGCAACTGCTTGCTGGGAGACCATATGGGGTCAAGCCACCCTGGAGGGGTGGTGAAGAAAGGAAAGGCACTTCATCGATCATGAGGAAACCACAATTTCCTCGTTGATCCGAAGAAAGTTCTCCCAAATGGCAGCAGGGACAATGGCCATTTTGGTCAGTCACAAGCTGGGACAACCGGGACACTAAGATCTTGTGCTGGAGCAGTCTGTAGGCAGAGCAGTGAAACTGGGTGAGATAACTTCCAACTTTTATCTTAGAGATTTAACCCAAGTAAAAAATTCCAAAAAACAATCTCCAACCATTAAGAAAGTGGCAATTGGATTTATGGAGAAGGATTCAAGACTAAAAACTAAAGGGAAAGATTAAAGATTCAGACACAAAAGAAATGAGTCTCCGGAGAAGGGCGGCATATAAATCAAATAAAAAAAAATCTAAAGGATGCTTTAAAACACAGAAAGTCTGGAAAAAGTCAAACAACATTGTGAAAAGTGATTATTGGGAGAAATTGTTTTTCTAAACTCTATCTTTAACCCCCCCCCCTCGAATGGTTGACAGTCAGCTGTTTTGACTTTTATACTTTGTTTAAGGCTGGAGCTGGGAGCAAGGGAGCCATCTACTGGAGAAAGAAGTTTACTGCAACGTGAGAAATTTAAGTGAAAGTGATGAAAGGAGAGAAAGCAAACAACACCTGGAAGGCAATCTGACCTTGACTTTATCTTAGTAGGCAATTTGGATGCTTGGAAATATCTATTGAGCTGTTTGAAAATCTTTAAAGCAAACTGAACTATAAATACTAAAACTTTATTGAAACTGTTCATTGAAAGGTGGATTTGAAAGATTTGAGGAAACCTGGTAGGCCAAGCTGGATTTGATTTACTAACATTACCTGATAGATCATCCTATGAGGCAAAAGAAGAAAAGTGATAGAAAGGGGGGAGGGGAGAAAAAGAAAAAAAGAGAAGAAGAAGAAAAGATAAATAATACTTTAAAATTTGGATAATTGGGAAGGTGTAAACTGGAAATTATAAAGACTGTAAAGTATAAGTTTATAGCTTTTAAGCACTAGAAAGCTAGGGGGCTTGGAGGAATAATTCTGGGATTGAATAAATTTTATTAATAATCAACTTTTTTGGAGTTTTTAGATATTGGGATACTTGAATATTAGAGATATATTGAGTAATTTTTAATATATTAATTTGGTACAAAATGACTCAGCAGGAGACAATAAAGTTCTATGAAGAAATGTTAGTGATGGTTAAAAGTTTTTATGAAAATGTGACAAAGAATCATAAGAAGATGATGGGATTGTTCAAAGATAAAGATGTGAGTGTAGAAGACCCTCAACAAATGGTGGGAAAAGATGAACATAATATTCAGAAGACAATTGAGAAATTAGAAGGAGTGGTGAAGGAGACAAATCAGAATAAATTACAAGAAAATAAAAACATTGAAAAGACAGTAACGATAAATACCATATTTTTCAGAGTATAAGACGCACTCCCCCCCAAAAAAAAGAGGCTGAAAATTTGGATGTGTCTTATATTTCAAATGTAGCTTTTTTAAAGCTTTTTTTCAGCCCTAACAAGGCGCTAGCGAATGAAGCGATCTTTCGAGCTTTGCCTGCTCCCTCTGACTCTCAGCCGTGCTTTAGAAGCTTTTTTTCAGCCCTAATGAGGTGCTAGCAAGTGAAGTGATCTCCGTGCTTTGCCTGCTTTTCTCATTGCTTCTCTCTCCAAAGATCAGCTGTGCTTTGGAAGCTGTTTTTTATCCCCAAGCAGGGGATAAAAAGCGTGCACGTGCACTCAAAACAAGCAAAATAACGTGCTGAAGCTAACCAGACTAAGGACACTAGCCAGATGAATACCTGATAGGCAGATTTTTTCTCCTATTTTCCACCCCAAAAACTAAGTTGTGTCTTATACTCCAAAAAATACAGTACTAAGAATCAAATAGATAATGCCTTAAGAGCTTACAATAGAACAGAGAAAATAAAGGAAGACTTCCCAAAAATAATGAAAAGGTTATGGATGGTCATCCAAATGATGCAGCAGAAGGAGATAAAGGGTAACACAGAGGGAACATTCAGTCCATGTAAAAATGTTAGAAAGAAATATAGGATCCCAAGAGAGAAATATAAAAGAATCACCAAAAAGCCAATAAATGATGTAATTCTAAAAAGGCTGAGAGATGACGGATAGAGATAAAATATCTTGTAATATTGTGACTGTATTAAAAACTAATAGAAATAAGTAGAAAGTATAAATTGGGAAAATAGTAACACATATACATATATATAATAGAATTTATTATATTCACAAATATACTAAGGTTAGGAGGTGGAAGAGTATGATTAGGTATATTTAAATGTATTATTGTGATTAACAGTGTGCAAAAAATATATGTTGTGGCCTGGCCAATTCTGCTGACCAGAACTGGCAGCAGACTCGGACAATGAGGAGGTTGAGGAGGAACTTGGGCCAGTGCTGGAGTCTGGGGAAGGCTCTGATGGATGCTCTGCGTCGGACGCAGAGATAGAGCCAGGGTCCTCCAACATTTCCCAGCCACTGGAGAGGCAGCTGCCTTTGGAGGCTGATATGAGTGAGGAGGACGAACAGCTGGGGGCTGTTCCAGATGCACGTATGCACAGAGCAGTTAGAAGAAGTGAGCAATCGAAGACAAGGAGTCGACTCGGCAAGCAAAACATACGTGGTTGCTGAATGGCTCCTCCCTGGCTGGGGAATAAATAGAAGGAAAGGGGAGTGGTTGTCGTAGGAAATAACAGTTCGTATTTCTGAAGATTTTGCTCATTGCGTTTGATGCACAAAGGCTACTTGCCAGAACTTACTTTGCAGCCTTTCAGCTGGGAGCTCAACCCATGCAATTATCACAAGAAACTGATAAGGTCTGTACTGAAGTTAACTCCTTGAAGGACTATTGCCTGGACTTTTCGGTGGGTGAATGCAATTAATTCACAAGAGGTAAATAAAGAGGGGGGTTTTTTGTGACAAGTCTGTTTCTTGCTTCTGCTAAGCCTGGGTCAGAACAATATATTAGAATTTATACCTTTTAAGGACTACAAATTCAGAAGATTTAGAGATATAATCCTGGGATTGATTAAATTTTATTAATAATTGGTTTTATTGGTATTTATAGAAAACTAAGATATTGGAAATATGGTGGAAATTTGAGTAATATTTAAGATATTAAAATATTAGTGATTTAACAGGGGTCAACAAATACATTATATGAAGAAATGTAATTGATGTTTAAATATATTTTTGGAGAAAGTGATAAAGAATCATAAAGAGAGAATAGTACTGTTTAAAGATAAAGAGGTGAATATGGAAGAACCCCAACAAGTGGGGTAGGGGAAATAAGTACAAATTGGTAAAATAGTATTACACACATTGATACATAAAAGAATATATTATAATTCTAATTAGCATATTAAGGTTAGAAGTTGGAAGTTAAAAACTATGTATATGTATATGTAATTGTATTATTATTGTTAGCATTGTGTAAATTGACCCAGTCATTACACTGTCCACAAAATATGTTGGTTTTTAAAGGAAAACTACAAATAAAATATATACAAAAACAACAACAATATAGATCTGATGACATTAACTAAAAACAGGTTGCTTCATAGCACCACGTAATAAAATATAAAATTTGTGATCAACGTGATATTGATAATTATTAATAATTATGTAAATGTGTGTTATATCTTTGAGAGAGAAAAGGGATATACTGTAAATGAATATTTTTACCAACTTTTTTCATGGGAAGTCATTAACCGACAAGTACTTTTAAGGCTGCATTTCATAGACACTTCACTGAGAAAAAGCCCCTTTGAACTAATTTCTCAATAGACCCTCACAAAACTAGCTTGTTATTGCACTTGTTTAACTCTCAGGAAGGCTTGTCCTTTGTTAATATAACTCATTTTCTAAAACCCTATTTACCTCTCCCCGGAGGCTCAGCACTTATCTTTGTCATCTACATTTGATAGTTTCGACCGTTTGGTTTCTTCACATGAACACGTCAGCATGTTATCTCTCCAGGTGTGTGTGTGTGTGTCTGTCCATCTGTGCGCACTTCCATGAGTGTATCTGTGATGTTTAAGCTTTCCAACTCCCCATCTTCAGCCTGGGAGTGAATATTTAAAGCACAATAGCTGTCCAGTTATAGTGCAATCTATGTGCTCTTCCTGCAGAATTCTAATAGCCTTACCCTGAGCAAAACGTACTTTAATTCCTTATAGGAATTAAAGGAAGGCATTTATTTCATTCAGAGAATGCACTGACTTCCACTGCTTGCCGTGCTAAGGACCCTCGGCTTTGAATGGAACCTTTTATTAGAAGAAAGCGCAAGGACAGCACCGAGGGAAAATTTCAGAGTCCAGACTCGACTGCCTAGCAACTCTTTGCCATCTCTCCTTTTCTTACCCCCAGTCCCCTGCGAACTGAGCCCTTTCCGTCCATCTTTAATTGATTGGGTTAATATAAACCCTCAGCACTACCACGGTTTGTGTGGCCCCTTATAATGGGTCTATTGTATGTCCCTTCCCACTCTTGTGTTTCCTATTTAGGAATGCGTCGCTCGGTGCAGTTCAAAAGGGTGAGTAAATGCGAGGAGGAAAGCGACAATCACTTCATTAATGATTTGTAAACAGAATCTCCAGCACTGACACCACCTGCATAGGCTGGCAAAAGAAAAGATATACATCTACTATACTGGTTGAAGTCCCATGGGTAGAAAGCAGGGCATTTTGTACTGCCAAGTGCAAAATTGTGCCAATTAACACATTCAAAGTCTTGCTGAACAGGGATGGTATAAGGGAAGAATTTATCTTGTTTGGATGAAATAAGCTGAATAGCTAAAGGCATCTGAGAGAGAAGAGAAGAGAATCCTACCATGTTTGACACCGAAGGGCATACATAAACACAGGTCAAAGAATGTGTGGCAACAGGCGAGATAAGGATGAAAAGATATATGAAAGTAAGAGGGGAAAAGTTGCCTCCATCTTTCAAAATAGTAGCAAAAATGTTTAGAGCTTGAGTTTGCCATTACTGTAGGCCTCATTAAAGCGAGTCTTTGTTTCTGTTTTTCAAACACCACATATTATGACAGTTCAAAACAGCTTACCAGCCACATGCTGTCATCTCTGCCTGCCAAGAAACAATGTAATCATTCTTAGAGTCTGAAAGTGGGTAGCTACCATTGGCTTTGAGGAGGAGGAGGAGGAGGAGGAGGAGGAGGGGGAGAAGAAGGAGGGGGAGGAGGAGGAGAAGAAGGAGGAGGAGGGGGAGAAGGAGGAGGGGGGGAAAAGGAGGAGGAAAAGGAGGAGGAGGAGGAGGAGGAGGAGGAGGAGGAGGAGGAGGAGGAGGAAGAGGAAGAGGAGGAGAAAAAACATTGCTTTTCAAAATTTCATTGGTATGATGATCTTCAATTTTATTTCTCTGGTACTTTCCAATGCTTGCAATTCAGAATCAAATTCTCTAAATCAGTGGTTTTCAACATGGTCCGTACAGGTCCCCAGAGGCCACTTCTAGGAGGCTACAGACTTTATTAATCAACATCATGCAGTTAATAAGGTATATTTTTTCCAGCTAATAGTTCCTGGGGGGTGGGATCATAGAAATAAAGGTTTAGAAGAAAGTCATGAGCAAATAAATTTGAGAACCCCCACTCTCAACCATGTGCAAGCTAACGAGGACAAGGAAATGATCACAAATAGTTTCATAAACAGAGGCATCTTGGGAAATAGTTCCTCATATTAAAATGACCATTTTACGATTTAGAGGTTTTGTTTATCTAGATTTTTCCTTTGGATTCAACTTCACCTTGGATTATGCCTGTCATTACAGAATACAGAGTAATATTATGGTTATGGTATTATCAATGAATGTTTTATACTGATTGTTACATTGTAAGTATTACATTGGTGATTGCGTCGTTTATTGCTGATGTTGTTTGATACTGCCTTGATTTTTAAATTTACCTTTGCTGCATGTAGTTACAAACACACACACACCATTTTTACTACTACTTTTAATACCGCTAATTCTATTGCACACCTTGATGATTTTATCTGTCAATGGCAAAGGTTTAATCAGCAAGGAACAGCTAAGGCTTGGAACTACTATTTGAATTTCCCACAATTTCTCAGTACAACTAGAAAGGTGTACTAAAGAAAGTTGGCTCTCAGGCCTAGTTGCCTGATGCTGGTTGAGAAGAGAGGAGACTATTTGGTTTAGTTGCAGGTTTTTTTTTTTTGTTTGTTTTTTAAATTTGATTTATATGCCGCCCTTCTCCGAAGACTCAGGGCGGCTTACAATGTGCTCAGCAATAGCCTTCTTCCTTTTGTATATTTATACAAAGTCAGCTTATTGCCCCCACAACTGGGTTCTCAATTTACCTACCTTAGAAAGGATGGAAGGCTGAGTCAACCTTGAGCCTTGGCGAGATTCGAACCCTGCAGTAATTGCAGGCAGCTGGTCTTAATAACCAGCTTAATAACAGGGTGCCTTAAACCCCTGTACTACCAAGGTTCCCAGCAAACATTAGTAATTAGTATTGTGAACACAGATTTTACAGATGTACCAAATTTTTATCTCTATGGGAATTACAATTATAATTAAATCTGGTGAATAAACATGATTGTGCATTTTTTAATTCATTTCCACATTCCTATAACACATGGAGGCTTTCACCTTTGGCCTCTTTAGCATTCCAAAAAAATTGCCTCCATGTACCCAAAATTTTAATTTGGAGGAGAAACACTGGCTAAATATCTCTATTTGTTCCAATGGTTGAAGTTTTAATTTGAATATGATCTTGCATTAACAAATTATAGATAGGGTAGTGTAAAATATTCTGAACAGTATCACTTCTTCCAGTAGGGGGAAACACAAAGGAATTTACCTCTAGATTAAAACCCCAAATTTCCCAACAATTGTTTCTATAAGAGTAGATGTAAACATATAGTTCAACTTGCAGAATGTTCCATTTGCAAACAAAACAGAAATATTCCACCCACTGTTTATATTTTTCATGTAGACAGACATGATGCCTACAAGGGAGAGAGAAATATCATGAATTAAGATTTGAATTAGCTTTTGCATTTACTATTGAATACTTAATGCTATTCTTTTTTACATTTCTTATTCATTTTAATTAGAATGCTTTTCTATTTTGTGACTATTGATTTTTTGCAAAGGGCACATTTTGAAAGAATTATTTAGATCTGGCATGGCTGATACTGCTATAACCATAAAATATCCTGTAATATCTGAATATAAAATAGAATTTGTTACTAATTACTGCCATTGGTTTTTTATTTTGCAATAAACTGAGGTATGAGAGAACCTGAGAGGACTAATATCTCCATAATAACTGAATGCATGGAAATAAATTAAAATAAATCTAACAGCAGACTCCAGAAGGAATGTACTCTTGACTTTGTCCAGTATTCCAATTTTCCAAGAATCCTTTACAGTTCTTTGGAGATCTGTTTATGAGAAAAGTTAGTATAGCCTTTTAATTTTCCTGTGTAATACACAGACACAGAAGGATGATGTATATTTTCTATGACGTATTTTCTTTACAAAAATATAAAGACTATGCATTTCAATTCTTATTCAATACATGTGATTCATATTGCAGCTAGTTCATATTGGCACATCAATAACTGAGTCTAATTTTGGAATTAAAATTTTGGGATTTTATAACCACGGAAATGGACATACTTAACATAAACATGGAATGTACAAAAATAGTACAGTAAAGTATACATTAGGACAAATTGCTTGTAAACTTGATTATTAGGAAAAACAATTGGTTAATAAATTTGCACACAGGATAGAGGAATTTAGGTAATTTATTTAAGACTGGAGAAAGGAATAATTAAGTTAAACTGACATATAATGATCCCTAATCTACACTAATACAGTTCCGAACACCTTTTCTACTCTTTTTCTTTCAATGGAAACAATGTTTCACTCGTAATGGACATCAAATAATTAGAGTATGTTTTAGGAAAAAAAAATAAATCCTAATAAGGGCAGAATGGGCATGTCTTTCTGTATTTCAGAAGCAAAGCTGTTTAATTTTAATGAAGATTAAATTTATTAAAGATGTAAATTCGACAGTAGTTCCACAAAGTAAGCAAGCCTTGCTTACTTCAAGTGTTCCACATTTTCTGCAAATTTGCCTATTTGCCTGTCCTTATAACCAACACTCATTAGCCTGAGACCAAAACCTGAGTTTGTAAGCTTTGTAGAGAGGGGCTTTTCTTTTTATTATTTTTGTTAAAGTAGCTTCCAGCGACAACACCTAACCAGTAATGATAACTTTAATTAGCCTTATCACACTAAATATAATGTATCAGCCTTACACACCCACATCACCAGCACACAGATGGAAGATACATCAGATATGAAAGATTTTAAATGCTCAGTAAACAAACCTTCCTGTGACTAGGAACTGATAAAAGCATGAGGACGGCAAGCATAGCCATTAGTGGTAGGATTGGAAAGTATGCACTCTCCTAGCCTTCTCCATACTTTGTACCTTTATGTATTCAAGTATTACTTAGTACTTTCTATGAACTTTACCATAATTCTCTCACCAGAAGGCTTTATTCAAGTGAGCACATAGATCCCAGTAATCATACTATTTACTGTTGCAAAGTACTTCACCCTCTACTGACCTGTTTTTGCAAAATCATTTAAAAAGAAATCCAGAATAGTTGTGGTTAAAGAAACATGGTGTCAGCGTCCCAGCACTGACATATAAATAAAGGGAGGAGGACTTCCTGTTGGCACCGCAGGCTCCGTGGACGGTCATTTTTGACCGCCAGCCCTGCGTCTCCATAAAAGTCATTTTGACAGCACAAATCAGCTGTCAAAAGGCTGAAAAAACTCTCCTTCGGGAAAAGAAGGAGAGGAGAGCTGGTGGGCGAGAGTAGAGCCCTCCGAAAGCCCTCTGGATCATTTCCAGAGGCTTGGAGGGTGTGAGCTCCTCAGGCAGCCTGCCAAGAAGCTCCGGAGCCAGGACGCCCCTGCAAAAGCAGGGCGAGAAGCCGCGATCCAATCCTGCTTTTAAAACATGAGTTTGACTGATCCCAAGTGCAGGCAGAGCGGAAAACAAGAGAACAAGCCTTAAAAATACAGAGCTTAACTCCAAAGTTACTTTGTTTCGATCTGAATCTTGAGCTGAAGGCGGAAGATGGCGTCTTTGTCAGGGCTTTGAAAGTGAAAGCCTGAAACGAAAGTGCTTGAGAACTTTGCGCTGGAAGAGTGGATTGGCTGCCTATTAACTGCTGGGAACGGAGAGTGCGGAGGGAAGAGAACAAGGGGAAAAAAACTACTTTGTCTGGCAACTCAGAGACTTTAAATTAACATCATTAAAGACTTTGTCGTTTTCAAAGAAAAGGGGGGGGGAGGAAAAAAAGAAGAAAAATGGCTTCTAAGCAAGTGAAACCAGGAGTTGCTAAAGGAGAGGGAGGCTCCCCAGTTGTGTCAGTGGTGACACAGAAAGCACAATTTCCGGCTGATTCACAGAGCCAGACCCAGAGTCAAGAAGCAGCACTTAATGATTTTAAGGAAGCTATGAAAGAAGCCATGAATAATCAAGCTATAGCAATGAGAGAAGCAATGAACAATTTAACTTTACTTGGGGTTATGCAAAATGAGGAAAATTTGGTGAAACAGATTAGAGATCAAAGTCAGATGCATATTAAAAGGTTGTATAACGCATTATTGGAAATAGACTCAGAAACTGAATTGGTTAAAGATTGTATGATTAAATGGGCACAAAACTTTCAGGAACCAGTGATGATGGAAACATGGGAAAAGATTTGGGTCAGAAATGTTAAATTTATGCAAGCACAAAATTTGAGAGAGAATTTTTATAAAATGTTTTATAGATGGCACTTAGATCCTAAGAAATTATCATGTATGTACTCAAATTTGCAAGCTAAATGTTGGAGATGTGAATGTAATGATGCAACCTATTATCATATATGGTGGACTTGCAAGAAAATCAAGGCATTTTGGATAAAAATTTGGTGGGTGATGCAGAACATTTTGAAAAGAAGGTTGAAATTTACTCCTCAATTGTTTCTATTGGGTATAACTACAGACTGTACAGTTTCAGAGATTAAACTGATTTTGAACTTAATATCAGCAGCTAGGCTGCTGGTAGCTCAATATTGGAAGAAAGACTCTTTGCCTACTATTGAAGAGTGGACATTGAAAGTAACAAACCTAGCACAAATGGCGAAAATCTCGGCGTACTTGAAGGACCACACGCAAGAAAGATACGTATTGGAATGGAGAAGATGGATTGATTATATTCAAAATAAGTATCAGACAAGAAAATATCAAATAGCTTATGAATGATTGTTAGTATTAGAAGTATTTGGTTATCGGTAGTAGAGTTAAGGTTTCAGTGGGGGAGGTAGTACTTTGAGGATAAGTAGATTAATCTAGTTTATGTTTGATTAAATGAAATACCTTGTATTTTGCTCTGGGAAGTCGGGGGGGAGGGTGGGATGAAGGGGGGCAAAGGGTGGGGGGAACGGGGGGGAAATTCTTTGTTTTTGTAAAACTTTTCAATAAAAAAAAAAAAATAAAGGGAGGAGAAGCCTGAACTTTTGCCTGCTAAATCCCTTTGAAGATCTGTCTCCTCGGAGATAGGGCGGGGGGAGAGATTCCTATGATCTGATGAAGAAGGAATCAGGAAAGTGACTTGGAAGATAGCCAATGAGAAGCAGAGAATTGGGGATCGGAAAGGGAGGGATTGGGGGGCAAAGATCAGTACTGACCTAAATAAATCCTTTCTAGACTCCATTACCACTACAAGTGACTATCATGTCCACCGGTCTGACCGTGAAATCCGAAGAGGAGGTGGTGTTGCCATCTTCTATAAAAAGTCCCTAGATCTAAAAAATATTCAAGTAACAAGAGAGCTTGTTCTTCCTGAGACCATTATCTGCGATCTATCACTAAATACCACAATTCACTTCCTATTATGTTACAGTGCCCCTGATTATGACCTTGATCATGCAAGCAAACTAACTACATTACTAATGTGGGCAGCCTCATGCCCTCATCCCATTATCTTTCTTGGTGACCTCTTAATTTACCTCTTATTAATTGGACCTTAAATGAGTGCTCAACTGAAACAATATATATGACCCTGTATAATGCCATCACTACTTTAGGACTCAATCAATTGATAACTATCAACACTAGATTCAACAACTGCCTCAATCTAATCTTCTGCAACAGTTTAAACACAATTTATAACCTTCATATCAAAGAACCTTTTTCCAACAGTGACCACAGCATGATTGACTTTTGTCTAAATTTACATCCATACAAAGAATCTCACAATAGGACTCCCAAATACAACTTCAAAAAAGCAAACTACGATCTCATAACTGCCGACCTGTCATCTCTAGATTGGCAAATCCTATTCAATGACTGCAACACTGCAGAAGACTGTTATAACACTTTTCTACTTGAAGTTCAAAGAGTCATTAATCTATATGTACCTTTAGTAACACCCAAAGCCAAAAAGAACAAATTACCCATATCAATAAGGAAACTCCAATCCAAAAAAATTTCCTTTGGTGGAAAGATAAAAATGGTTATGTAGCTAACTTCAAAAACTGATACAAACCTTATGCCTCCAAATAAAAACAGAATGTACCAATTACCACTAAAAACATGAGGAAGAGCTGTTACATACGAAATCCAATCGTGTCTTCTATAATTTCGTAAATGCCAACTTAAAGACTCAAAAACCATCCCATCTCTAAAAGGGCAAAATGGTGAAGATTGTAACAATGATGCTGTTAAGGCTAATCTCTTCAACCCTTTTTTCAGTTCAGTCTTTGTCAACAGCAATGGCATTTCTCCCTCATTTCCTAGTCATACCACAACCAATTTCAATGTTTTCATCCACATTGATTTTACTGAAGATACCATGAAAATGGCACTACACAATCTAAAGCCTTCCCTATCTATTGGTCCTGATGGAATATGTGCCTATTTTCTAAAAAAAGGTCTCCTCCGCCATAGCTGAACCTCTAAGCACCATCTATGAAGTATCTTTTAGAATGAGCTCTTTGCCTGACATATGGTCATTAGCAACAGTCATACCTATCTTCAAAAAAGGTGACCCCAGCCTTCTTGAGAATTATAGACCAATCTCCCTTTGCTGAGTCACCTGTAAAGTCATGGAATCTATCATAAACCAATCCATCACCCTCCACTTAGTGACAAATAACCTACTCTCTAATAAGCAATTTGATTTCAGGAAAAAATTGTCATATAATCTGCAACTCATACACTGCAAAAACATTTGGACCTCTCAACTCAACCAGGGTAAAGCAATAGTTGCAATCTACATAGACTTCTGCAAAGCCTTTTATTCAGTGGTACATGACAAACCTCTTCTTCTTCTTCTTCTTCTTCTTCTTCTTCTTCTTCTTCTTCTTCTTCTTCTTCTTCTTCTTCTTCTTCTTCTTCTTCTTCTTCTTCTTCTTCTTATTCTTATTCTTATTCTTATTCTTATTCTTATTATTATTATTATTATTATTATTAATTGTAATTTTTCCTTTTCTAAAACACTAATACATGTTCAAACAGACAGTGTCATTAATTATAGAAATCGGATTAACAGTTCATATAATCACCACATTATATACATATACATATAAATACTTATTCAACTTTCATATAAATATTACCTATTTTTGTTTCTGTTATCTATCCACCTATACCATTTTCCTCACACTGCATAGTATTCTGAATTGTCTTTTTCTCTTAATTCTAAAGTTAATTTGTTCATTTCGGCACATTCAAATACTTTTTGAATAATCAATCCCTCTGGTGGTAAATTTTGTTCTTTCCAATATTGCGCGAATGCGATTCTTGCTGCAGTAAAATCAAGTATCTTATTTCTTTGCCATATTTGGTTTTTAGTATACCCAGGAGAAATGTATCCGGAATCAACTCATGCCCCAAAGCGAGGAAGTATTGGATCAAAATACAACACTGGTTACAAGACCTAACAAATTGCAAAATTGAGTTGAGTTGGTACATGACAAACTTCTGTTAAAACTAAATTCCTATGGCATTTCTGGATCTTTGCACAAGTGGATAGCTACATTCCTATCAAACAGATAACAAGTAGTTAAAATTGGAAATGCTATATCAAACTCTGCACCAGTTAACAGTGGTGTTCCCCAAAGCAGCATTCTAGCACCAACACTCTTTCTGCTCTATATAAATGACCTTTGTGATCATATTACAAGCAGCTATGTCCTCTTGGCCGACAATGTAAAACTATTTAACACCCCAGACAATTCTACTACCCTGCAAAACGACCTAGATTATGTATCTGAATGGTCAAACAATTGGCAACTCCAAATCTCTGCTAACAAATGCTCAGTCTTGCACATCGGCAATAAAAACCAGAACATCAAATACAAGCTGGGCAGAAACAATCTAAAAGATGACCCCCACTCTGTCAAGGACCTAGGAGTACTCATTTCAAAAAATCTAAGCCCCAGAGCTGTAACAACATTGCTAAAAAGGCACTAAGAGTTGTCAACCTTATTTTACGTAGTTTTCTCTCTGGTAACACTATACTTCTAACTAGGGCATACAAAACCTATGCCAGACCTATCCTTGAATACTGCTCAATTGCCTGGAACCCACACTGTATTTCAGACATTAATACTTTAGAAAGGGTCCAGAGGTATTTTACAAGAAGAGTACTCAACTCCTCTGCTCACAATAAAATTCCTTATACCACCAGGCTTGAAATTTCAGGCCTGGATAACCTTGAACTATGCCGTCTACATTCTGACCTAAGATTAATACACAAGATTATCTACCATAACGTCCTACCTGTTAATGACTACTTTAATCTCAACCGCAATAACACAAGAGCTATCAATAGATACAAACTAAATGTTATCCGCTCTAATCTTGATTGCAGAAAATACGACTTCAGCAATAGAGTAGTAAATGTCTGGAACACTCTACCTGATCCTGTTGTTAGTTCCTCTAACCCCCATACCTTTTACCTTAAACTGTCTACCGTAGATCTTACACATTTTTTAAGAGGTCCCTAAGGGGGCGTGCATAAGCGCACCAGTGTGCCTACCATTCCTGTCCTATTGTCCCCATTTATATGTACTCATTTTATGTGTTTATGGCTATGTTTTACTTATTTATATCCATTTATTTTTGCCAATTTTTATGTGTCTATGTCTATGTCTATACTGATACTTGTGTCCTTGTAGTTGTTGACAAATAATAAAATAAATAAAATAAATAAATAAATATCAGTGTTTAAGAAATTATGAGCTGGGATAGCCATAACAAGTCAGCCAATGGGAACTGTTTGGTGACTAAGAAACAGGATTTGTTGTGAGCCATGTGATACGGTTCGGAGCCTCGGTGTGGCTTAGTTTGACTGATCTGTATATATATCTATAAGAGTTGGTTTGTCCTTGCATTATTGCTTCTGTGATTTTGTGTTCTGTGCTTCTGTGCTTCTGCTTCTTGTCCTTGTACTTGCTGCCATGTTGCAAGAGCTGTATGGGTATTGTATACATGCATCATGTTTTATATTATTTTTTTTAAGTTTAAGTTTACTTTATTGTTATTGCACCTCGTACAATGAAATTAAATGCCATTTTCAATGTACATCATACATAAGAAAACTATAAAACACACACATCCTTCACATTCTACACAATTGAATTGAAAACCCCTGATACTGCATTATTACTATTATATATAAACAAGTTTCTTCTATAAATGAATCCTGCTGAATTATTTACTTGTGTGCTGGTTGGATTGCTGCAAACTCTAACACACTACATGACCCAGGCCAATAGAGGTGCCTGAGCAAGGGACCAGTGTGGACCGGTAGTCATTCCAAGTCGGGGCTACACTATAATTCAACATAAAGGTCTATAACTGAGAGTTCAGTCTTTCTTTTGCTCTTTTGGGAGATCTCTCAAAACAAACAAAATCAAACTTTATTTTAAAAGCAGGGTATACATAATCTTTACATTAAAAGCAAGTAATATTTTGGGCAGATCTCAAGATGGCAGCATTCTGCTAAACCCTCAGTAGTGAGTCAGAAGGCAGACTAGCTCACAAAATGTTAATAAAAAAATATTCTTGGACATAACATTAATTAGAAATTCAAAAAGGCTTGGGCATAGAAATCCCAATTTATATAGAACCATTAGTACAAGACCAATAAAGCTTAACTAGCACCACATAGGAAAATAATTTTAACAAAGTTTTCCACCTAAACCTATTTACTGATTTCTTATAGAGAAATGTGTTCTTGAAGCAAAAGTCTTCTGCTTGCTTTTCCTGGATTTTCTCAGCTTTCTTGCATATGCCGATTTTTAATAAGAGGCTCAGAAGGGCTATGTAAATTCTCTCCTTTCCCTAGTATCCAGCTTTTTCTCCTCTTTCAGTTCTATTCTAGGCTTTAAAATGACCAGTATTTTCCTCTACTCTGAGCTGAGAAGGAAGTGTTTTTGTGAGCCTGAGTCATGCCTTACTTGTGAATGTGGATTGAGGATGTCATAGCTTTTCTGAGAGAATGCATATTCAGCATGTCTGAACTCTTGTCAGCTGGCAAGGAAGCTTCATTTGCAACACTTGCATCATTTCCTCTGGAAAAGGAGTTGAGCTTATTAATTTCTAAAGTTAATCATGCAAGGTCAACATCAGAGTCAGACTGATGTATGGGGGAAAGCCCTTAAAGTGGTGGGCAGGCATACTTCTTCAAGCCCTCCTGATCTGCTGCCTGAGGGCCATCCTGATGTTTGTCTAAGATTAATGCTGTCACACGGCCAGAATTCTATTTAAAAAAAGAACCATTTCTGACAAGGAGCTTAAGCTATGATGATTATGGATACTGAACTATAAGCTTTTATTAATTTCAGCCAACCAAGTTGCAAAGAAGCTTTACAAATTAAACAAATAAGGGGAATAAAATCTACCTCACAGATAGAAATTTCCAGATTATAACATTTCATTGTCAAGATTTAATAAAGGCCTAGGAAAAGCAACAGACAGCATCAGTCTCCAGACATACTAATAGGTTCATCATCCCAGCAATTAACTTTCAGGTCTGCCCAGTTTGTATAGATACCTGAGACTGCCATTAATGCTCATATCAGATTATTTTCCCCCTTGAAATTGAACTGGTACTTTCAGGTAAACTATTATTTATGTAAGGAAGATATTCATTAAAAAATTCTAAACTTAATCAGTTTACCCTTTGTTGATTCTAACAATTCGCAGAAATTAAAATGCACATAGAGATCTCTTGGTTCCAATAGTAGAAAAATATAAATAGGTCAGGGTTGATCTGTTGATATGCTCTGAATTTGGTGGCTTTTCTGGAAAATTTTCATTATCCTAATACAACCAAAAGTCAAGGAAGAAAACAAACAACTCAGATCATATTCTGCCCAGCAGGCAGGGAAGAAACAAAATCCTCATCAGGGAATTATCAAGGAAGAAATCCTGTAGAATAGCATTCTCCCATCCTGATGGTGTTCATCATCCTTTAAAAAACTTAGCTGTTTTCCCAAGACCTTGGAGTAGAATAGCTATAAGCCCCTGCAAGGGTTTGTGGTTATTTTTTTTTTTGGTGGTAGTGGGTAGTATGTGGAATTTATCTTATCTGTATGTACATATTTCCTCCACTGTTGTTTTTTTTCTTTTTTAAATGTACACCCCCCACCCCGGAAATTGCTTTGAATTCAGGCAGACTTTAAATCTAAATAAATAAGCTACACCCTGACCAAGACTGGAAGGCAAGCTATTATATATGGCTGTTTCATTTATTTGAAGTCCTGGAAGGAGGCAGAGCTGTGGATAGCAAGTTCACTGACCCAGCTGTTACAGCTACCTCACTTCAGATAAAAATGCATCAATGGCCATATTGCCAGATATAAAAAAAATTCACAAAATTATAACCATGTTTGTTATTTTTTAATATATCTGGAAGGTGTCAATAAATAGTAACTTATTTATTCATAAAATTAAATAGACGAACTGTTTATAGTCCTTCATGTGCTTTTATTCAACATTAACTTTTAAAAAAATATAAAATCTATTTGCTTCACTCCACTGAGCATTTTAGTTTTGACGTGCTGGAAGGAAGAAAGGAAGAAAGGAAGGAAGGAAGGAAGGAAGGAAGGAAGGAAGGAAGGAAGGAAGGAAAAAAAATAAGTGTCAAGCCCACAGGCTTTATGAAAGAAATATATTATGAGTTTGGTCTGAAGATTAATCAATACGTTTATTACAATATATTTATTATAAGCAACCAGGGGTGTCCAAGAATGTCAAAAATGTCAAGATGACAGCTGTAGCTGCGTGTGCAAAGCTTCTCTTTTTATGTGCATTGTGAGTACAACACATGTTAAAATTGGAGGCAGGGCTTTGATAGTGTTGATATGGCCACCATTTTTATTTCTTGACCCCTCTGAAGAAGCTCCCTCTGAACAATGAAAATCTTTGACTGATTATAAAAACAGAAACTAGATTTTTTTTTTTTACAACTTTACCTACTCTTAGGCTTTGCCAAAACCATAAATTCCTCTGGGATGATGACAAGTTGTATTTGTGGGATTTCAAATTATAGTAAAAGGAAATTGCACAGTGACCCTTCTTTACACTCAAGCAATTAGCAAACCATATAATTTTCTGTTGGAAGTAGAATGTATGTTGCCTTCAAGAAAAGGAGCAGCCTTTGGCAAATATAAATGACTCTTTTAAACTGAGCAGATTGATTTAGTTAGTAATTCATACCAATCATTACAGGATAAGTCATTAAATCCCCATATTAACCCGTTCTTCCCCTCCAGCAAATGCTTATGTTGAAAATGACACATGTCATTTGAACTCTCCTCAATATAAACATTAAATCATTTTAGAAAGCCCTTTGTTTTAGAGTGCTAGAGAACATTTGGAATTCCATGTAAGATTTCCACCCCACCCCACCCAATGTCTCATTCAACAGAAGCAAAAAACTGATAGTAATGCTTTGTACTTCACCAGACGCACAGTTTCTCCCAAATTAATGTTTTATTCCAGCTGTTCTTTGTTTAGGTTAGAGGAAAAATCATTCTCAAGAATGACAATGTTATCCAATCATGGTCTGTTCAGACCTTATATCTCTTCTTCTAGAAATGTGACCATCATGCTTTCATATTATTACTGAGATTTTATGTTTTGAGTTTTTCCAAGACTGAAATAACATAGAACAAATCTATCACATTTAAAACAAAAATATCTCTTTGATTTAAAGACATCTAATTATTATCATTTTTAGAATATAAAGGCTTAGGAATTCCAAATGATAGTTAAAATGCAGTATTGCAGTCTAACTCTGCCGACTACCAGCAGTTCAATCCTGATCAGCTTACAGTTGACTCTCCATCCTTCCAAAGTTGGTAAAATAAGGATCCAGATTGTTGGGGGCAATATGCTGACAGCCACTTAGAAAGGGCTATAAAACACTATGAAGCAGTATATAAGTCTAAAGTGCTAGTGCTATTACTGAAATCGACAAATGGGAACTACTCCAGGATTCTGTTGAAAGTGACATCTCTGTGGCAAATTCCCATTCCCATTGACTATAAACCATAACATTTATGAATGGATGCTTGTGTTTTAATATTGCATTTCCCAGCCTACAAGCCAGCAAGAATGCAACATAATGATTGTGATAACTATTCCTAAAACTGTATAACACATTGTCTTGATGCCAATTCAGACTGGCTTATGCATGTGGCATGTACATAAAGAGCTGAGTTTGTTTTGAAGGTTGAAGGTTGACTTGGTATTATTTGGACTCTGTTGGACTTTATTTTTTGGTGATACTGGGTCTTGTAGAGAGGCAGGCAATATTGCCAATTGATTGTCCATTGCCAAGTATCTACTGTGCTGTAGCAGTTTCATTTGGGGCTTTACCCAAAGGAGCTAAAGAGGGATCAAAAAAGTAAAGAAGGCAACCGCAAGCTTGTAATTTAAGTTTTGCCTCTTTTTTCCCCATGTGATTCACTTTAAAAAGGGGTAGGGATTAGAGCATGCTGTGGACTCCACAGACATCCTTAGTCTTTTTCATGGCCCCCTTGGAGCCCAGTTCAGAGGAGGAAGAGTTGGAACTGGGACCATCTGACAGAGAAGGCATGCCAGCGGTTAAGACCGATGTTGTCCCAGGCCCCACAAGTATTGGGGGAGGTGGTCAACCAGATGGAGAGGATCACACAGGGGAGGATTGGCTGCTGATCGACAGTGGTACTGATAGGCAGTCAATCTCTTCTGATGAGGAACAGCTATCTACTCCACTCGGGCAAGGAGACTGGAGTGTAGGCACGCTCAGAGAAGGGCTGCAAGGCTACTCGGGAGGAAGTCACCCCACCTCTCCTCACAAGGAACATCTGGAGGGTATAACTTAAGGAGAAGCTATGGAGAGTTAGGCTTTGCCAGGAACAATTGTTTGCTTTGGTTTACACATCCCCAGCTTTGACTTATGTCTGTTGCTGTTTGCCTTGCCTCATTTTGAAGATTGCTCTTCGCATTTTATTTTGGACCTAACCCTTCCCTTCTGGCCTGTGTTTGGCCTTTGCTTCATTGTGCCTTTGAAATTGCTTCTTGCCTGTGACTTGAGGACTACCATTGTCTTGTGCCTGGATTTTGCCTAGTGGATTGGACTTGGAACCCTGGACCTTGCCCTGTGAATATGCTTCTACCCTTTCTTTGGGCTAACGGGGCTGTGTTTGGGAGACTGAGGTTGGTTGCCTTCAGGGTAGTGTGGGAGTGGAGCCTTACTGGTCATTGGAGGGCCATTAGCTGGAACATTTGAGAAAAATAAAGAACTCTCTAGAGGCCTACCTTGACTTGACCACCTGGGTCATAACAGTCTTACTGATGGGGATCTCATTAATAAATGGGGCTTTACTGAAAATGGTCTTGAGTCCTGTGTAGATGTAATCTAATAATGGCATACAAGTTCTTCCTTTATGTAATCAGTTTTTAAGGAAGTAGCCGGAATGGGTGTGCTACTTACATGATGCCTATGCTAAATTATATGCTAGTTCCTCATTGTTGTACATTCTGCAATCATGAGAAAGAAACTCCATACTCCAACTCCAAACTCCACTGCTGTCAGCCCATTGGACAGCTTGCTTACTAAAGGGATAAAATTCATGCCTGTATATTTCATGATTGCATTATGAGCTGTGGTGGTACAGTAGTTTCCTTTAATTATAGGACTATTATGTTGCTCATGTAGCTCGCACCAAAGGAACCCATAGTCGAGACACAAAAGAAGACTGGGAATACCAGAACTATCAGAAACATCTAAAAGTATAAAATCTCTGGAGCAGTGATGCTTGCTGTAAGAATATATGAGTTAATGGGCCTGTGAAAATGTAGGGAGCATGCAATATTTCTATACCACTTCAGCTCTCACAGTTTTATATATATGATCCTTCTTTCCAAATGTATAATCATACCACATACGCCACAATTATTTCCTTGAGGAGTTCTGCTCTCTGAAAAGTTTTGGAAGCATCTTTACTACATATAGTTTACTCTAATTATAGGAGATGCATACCTTCATTTGCCATGGTAAAAGGCATAACTAATAATGGAAGCTGAATGGATGGACATTACACTAAATCCATGTGTTGTTACTAAATATATACACATATATTGATGAGTAGGGCCAAGATGATGGAAGGGAAGAAAATTATAACAATAATGTTCAGAAAAGAAGAAAAAGAAGAAAGGAAAGCAAAACCCGCCTGCGTCTCAAGACAAGCCAAATTAGCCAGTAGCAATGGCCAAAATTCCAGAGTCATCATTGATCATATTGCCACTGATCCCTTGACCAGTGTGGGGATCAGATGGCTTTCTTTATGTGGCATACAAGGGAAAAGCATTGTGGCATGTTTCAAAGAATGCTATCTTATTTCAGTCTCCTTTCCCTGATAGAAAAGCTGCACTTTGCAAAGCTAAATGGGCTAATTACCTTTTGCAGTTCGAGAAGAGGGGAAATGGAAGAGTCTCGTCTTTATCTACTCTGATTTCAGAATCTGACATGGGCTTTTCAGTAACATGCATTCCTCTAAATATCTAATTAAATAACTTCTGAAAACAATTAGTAAATGACCAAACAATGTGTATACAGATTCTGTCTACCTATCCCCTACCCCCACTGACATCTCCATCCTAATTCATGTTCCTAAAAATTAAAGATGAAAAGAAACTTTGATATGGAAAACCCAAGCACTAGGCTATAATTTCTATATAAACCTTATGAGAAATTTCTTTCTTTTAACTTTGGCAGTTCTTCTTATGGTAATGGATAACCAACTTTCTCCTACTTGCAGAAAACCCATAACAAGGCAGCTTTCTTGTTTTCAGCTTTGTCTGTCATTGGGCATCCATGTTGCAGATAATCTGTAGATTAATAAAGATAGTGCAATTGAGTCTATCAGAAGAGGAAACGAAAACAAATGTGCAGAGATGGAAGTTTCATTCTTATTCCACATAAAATGGACAAGGCTTGGGAAGCCAAGGAAGGGAAGAGAAGAGAAGAGAAGAGGAGAGGAGAGGAGAGGAGAGGAGAGGAGAGGAGAGGAGAGGAGAGGAGAGGAGAGAAGAGAAGAGAAGAGAAGAGAAGAGAAGAGAAGAGAAGAGAAGAGAAGAGAAGAGAAGAGAAGAGAAGAGAAGAGGAGGACATGGACCTGGACTCTGATTGGGCAATACCAACCGAAATGACAGGGGCGGGTCTTAGTCCTATTGTGCGGGAGGAGTTTGAGCCAGTGACTCCTGAGGAAGTGAACAAGGCTGTAGGGGCGATGAGCTCCTCCACTTATTTGTTGGACCTGTGCCCCTCCTGGCTGGTTTTGGCCAGCAAGGAGATGACACGAGGCTGGCTCCAGGCTTTAGTTAACGCGTCCTTGAGGGAGGGGTCCTTCCTGCAGCCATTAAAGGAAGCGGTTGTAAGGCCCCTCCTCAAGAAGCCTTCCCTGGACTTAGCAGAATTAAAAAAACTTTCATCCAGTCTCCAACCTACCCTTTGTGGGAAAGATTGTAGAGAAAGTGGTGGCACTTCAGCTCCTGCGGTCATTGGATGAAACGGATTATCTGGACCCTTTTCAGTCCGGCTTCAGACCTGGCTACAGCACGAAAACTGCCTTGGTCATGCTGATGGATGATTTCTGGTGAGCCTGAGACAGGGGTCATTCCTCTATCTTGGTGCTACTTGACCTCTCAGCGGCTTTCGATACCATTGACCATGGTATCCTTCTGGGGCGACTAAGAGAGCTGGGAGTGGGAGGCACTGTGTTGCAGTGGTTCACCTCCTATCTCTCTGGTCGATCACAGTTGGTGCTGGTAGGAGGACAGAGGTCGTTCCCTAGGCCCCTTGTCTGTGGAGTGCCTCAGGGCTCGGTCCTCTCTCCCCTCCTATTTAACATCTACATGAAACCACTGGGTGAAATCATCCGACAACATGGGGTGGGATATCAGCAATATGCTGATGATACCCAGCTGTATATCTCCACCCCACGTCAGTTCAGTGAGGCGGTAGATGTGATGTGCCAGTGCCTGGAGGCTGTGAGGACCTGGATGGAAGTCAACAGGCTCAGACTTAACCCAGACAAGACCGAATGGCTCTGGGTATTGCCCCCTAAAGACTACGTCGATTGTCCATCCTTGGTTCTGTGGGAAGAGAAAGTGCCCCCCTCAAAACCTGCTCGCAATTTGGGTGTCCTTCTAGACTCACAGCTGAGATTGGAATAACATCTGACAGCTGTAGCTTGGGGGATCTTTGCACAGGTTCGTCTGGTGCACCAATTGCGACCCTACTTGGATCAGAAGGTTCTCCTCACAGTCCCACCCTATTGGCCTTCCGGAAAGCGGTGAAGACCTGGCTCTTCTGGCAGGCCTGGGGCCATTGATCTCGTTATAGTGATCTTGTGAGACCCGGCCATAAATTGGAGTGTATGTGTTTTAACGTTTTAATGTTTTAACGTTTTAATGTTTTAATGTCTTCTTTTAACTTTTGTATGGGAAATTGTTGCATTGTTTTATTCTCTGTTGTAAGCCGCCCAGAGTCCCTTGGGAGTTGGGCGGCATAGAAATGCAAATAAATAAATAAATAAATAAATAAATAAATAAATAAATAAATAAATAAATAAATAAATAAATAAGAGAAGAAGCAGGAGAGAAAAGACAGGGGATGTACCAATTCCCCCCTTTAGTGTACTTTTCAATTTACTGGGAACACTTCATTCTCATAAGGTGGGTACAGTTCATCTGCCTATATTTTAGGTTACTATAGGGATAGAACTGGGGTGGGTTCTACTTACCTTTACTACTGGTTCGCAACGGGATCGTGTGCACTTCTGCGCATGTGCAGTTCATCTATTATGATGTCTGGGTAGGCGGGCGGAGCATCCCGCTGCTTTTTCTACTGGTTCACAAGAACCGGACAGAACCAGGTGCAACCCACCACTGTGATAGAAGCCAAAGAATTTTACAAGATTACTTGAAGAAGAATTTGTATTCTTCACCTTATTAATGCTTTCCAATCCAATCAGATGCCAACTGATGTTCATGCTATGTAGTCAACCAGAAGAATACCTCAGAAACCTGGAGAGAAAAGATCAGCAGATGAAAAGAACTTGCAAGGACTTCCATGGTACTGTAGGTTCCATGAACCTATTCCAACATTCATATTTACACACATATGGACACGCATACAGTATATATATGCATACATATATGCAAATTACAGAATTACTGAACCAAGTTATAATGAACTTTCTAGAATGAGAGAATGTCATTGTTACAGACATTTATTATTGTTTTGGCAGTTCAGAATAAGCTTAATACCGTGTGGAAAATTGCAATCTGTCTCTAAAGCAACCAACATTAGGGTGACTATGTCTTGCCTTATTTCCATTCTGTGACTGTGAATAATTAGCTCAATTGTTTTTCAAAATACACACACTGTTAGAAGTTGATTTGACTGAGATCACTAGGTTCAATTCAAGATACCTAGAAATATATTACTATTCCTTCCACCAGTGACCAGTTGATTAGCATAGACTGAGCCAAGTTTCTAAACAGCAAAAATATTATTATAGGAAAAATAAAAACTGATAGCACCACCAGAATGACTGAAAAGGAAAAAATGGGGGGGGGGATTATTCTTTCTCACTGAAAACAATATTCACTTTAGTTGCAACTAATCAGTACAGAGGCCAAATTAACCTGTCTTGTGAAAGTTTCACAATTTAGAGTAGCCCAAAGTTGCATGAAGTATAGGAAACGTTAAGTTGTAGCAAATATATTTAGATGCCATGACTGAGAGAACCAAGTCCTATGAATCACTCAAGACGGAGATGATTGCCAGTCATGGCCTTTGAAAATTAGGTTAATTTGAGGAATGCCATTAAGTAACCTTGGGCTCATTCTGAAATACCCTGACACACAAGTCTGGAATTATGTGTGGATGCAGATATGTGTCATAATATTAAACAAGCAACATATTAAACAAGCAACAAGCTGAGCTAAGTAAAAGAGAACCTTATAGAGCAGAGGTGGGCAACTATGGCCCTTTTATGACTTGTGGACTTCAATTCCCAGAATTCCTGAGCTAACATGGCTTGCTCAGGAATTCTGGGAGTTGAAGGCCACAAGTCATAAAAGAGCCATAGTTGCCCACCCCTGGTATAGAGACAGCTAGTATAACTTTCAGAACCAGGCATGTTAAGGGGAAGAGAAGACCATTTATTATCTCTACATATCTGCTGAAAACTTCCCAGGTCATGGTAAAAATAATGAAGGAGGTAAATGTATCTGGCAAAATCCTGGTGCCATATTCTCCCAGGCATATGTGCAGCTAAGCAAGAGGCAAAGGGCATTGTTGGCGTTTTTCCAAGATTTGTTGTGATACCAAAAGTGGAAGGAAGTGTGCCTACATTAATCCCGTCACATTTCAGTGCATTAAGAATGAACTAAGATGGGTTTTGGTAAAATAATTATGTTACTTCCTTACTTGCCCCCTCCACTGTTTGATAGCTTGCCATAACTTAATTTTGTATGTTTCAGGTTGGTGTGCTGTGGTAGGAGAAAACATTTTAAAAACACTGAGCTGCCTTCCTACATGGGGAAGAATATACTCAGTGTAGACCTTTTTAATTTTAAACATCTGACGGCTGTTGCCAGGCGGACTTTTGGTCAGGTTCGCCTGATACGCCAGTTGCACCCCTTTCTTGATCGGGATTCCCTGTGCACAGTCACTCATGCCCTCGTCACCTCTCGCCTGGACTACTGCAACGCTCTCTACATGGGGCTCCCCTTGAAGAGTACCCAGAGGCTCCAACTGGTCCAGAATGCGGCCACACGGGTAGTCACGGGAGCCACATGGCACTCCCATACAACACCTCTCCTGCGTGAGCTGCACTAGCTCCCAGTGGGCTTCCGGGTGCACTTCAAGGTATTGGTTATTACCTTTAAAGCACTCCATGGCATAGGACCTAGTTATCTTCGAGACCGCCTGCTGCTACCGACGGCCTCCCATTGACCTGTGCGCTCCCACAGGGAGGGCCTCCTTGGGGTGCCATCAGCCAAACAATGTAGGCTGATGACCCCCAGGGGGAGGGCCTTCTCTGTGGGGGCACCTACCCCCTGGAATCAGCTGCCCCCAGAGATAAGGAGAATCCAAGACCTTCAGCCGTGCCCTTAAAACCTTCTTTTTCCAGCAAGCCGGGCTGGCCTATCACTTTTTAAAATGTATGTATGTATTTATTTATTTATTTGTTTGTTTGTTTGTTTGTTTGTTTGTTTGTTTGTTTGTTTGTTTGTTTTTTCAAACTTCTATACCGCCCTTCTCCTTTCGGACTCAGGGCGGTGAACAGCCAAGATAAAAAACATTTATACATAAAAGTTAAAAATAGATTTAAAATAATTAAATAAATTTGGCCCGTAATTTAAAACTTATCAATTAAAATCCATATCAAATTTTAAAACCAACCATAAAATCAGAACAGTCCGGCTAACTGAAAAAAATAGGTTTTTAGGGCCCGATGAAAAGTCCGGAGGTCGGAGATCACTCGTATCTCTGGGGGTAGATTGTTCCAAAGGGTAGGTGCCACCACAGAGAAGGCTCTCCCCCTGGGGGTCGCCAGCCGACATTGTCTGGCTGACGGCACCCTGAGGAGGCCCTCTCTGTGGGAGCGAACTGGCCGGTGGGAGGCAATTGGTGGCAGAAGGAGGTCCCGTAAGTACCCCGGCCCTAAGCCATGGAGCGCTTTAAAGGTGATCACCAACACCTTGAAGCGCACCCAGAAGTCCACCGGAAGCCAATGCAGCTCGCGCAGGAGAGGAGTCACATGGGAGCACCCCGTCGCTCCCATAATCCCCCGCGCGGCCGCATTCTGCACCAGTTGGAGCCTCCGGGTGTACCCCAAGGGGAGCCCCATGTAGAGAGCGTTACAATAGTCAAGACGAGAAGTGACGAGTGCTTGAGTGACCGTGCGTAGGGAGTCCTGATCCAGAAAGGGGCGCAACTGGCGTATCAGGCGAACCTGATAAAAAGCCCCCCTGGCCACGGCCATCATATGCTCTTCTAAAGACAGCCGTGCGTCCAGGAGGACACCCAAGTTGCGGGCCCTTTCCGTGGTGGCCAATGATTCGTCCCCAATAACCAGCGATGGCGTCAGCTGGCTATACCGGGACGCCGGCAGCCACAGCCACTCAGTCTTGGAAGGGTTGAGTTGAAGCCTGTTTCTCCCCATCCAGACCTGCACGGCCTCCAGACACTGGGACATCACTTCCAAGGCATCGTTGGGATGGTTTTTAATTGTTTGTTATTGTTTTTAATCATGGGGCCAAATTTATATATATCTTTTTAATTGTATTTTAATGTTTGTAGTTTATGCTTTTACTTGGCTGTTCACCGCCCTGAGTCCTCAGGGAGAAGGGCGGTAAACAAATTTAAAAATAAAATAAAATAAAATAAAATAAAATAAAATTGATATAAAGTCCAAAACAATGGAATAGTATCTGATCTCTTTCTTCCTCGTTAAATGGAAAGACACATACAACTATACAAGCACAAGTGGGAACTACAGAAAAATGTGCAGAGCATATACAGTATGTGAAGTCAGTCTTGTCTTCTTTTCAGAATCAGTTCTGTCCTACCTTTTTCTCCATTAAACATGTTCAATTTTCATTAAGACTATTGTAGGTCTTTCCCTTATGTCCCTCCCTTATAGCATTTTCCCCCCATGAAGATTTGTTCTTAACTGAAAATATTGAAATCTTAATAATTTGGATGAAGTCTCCCACTTTTGCAAAATAGATTATGATCTGGGTATATGAGGAACTGCCCATTTAAAATAAACCCATTCCTGATCCTAGATAGAAGGCATTTAGCAGAAGAATAAGCATAGTCTCTTGGCCATCCTGACAGTTCCACAGCAATTGTTCAAAGACTGGTTTCACACTGACGTGTTTGAAAACAGTATACAATCTGGGGATTAAAATAGTCTGTTCTATCCCATAACTTAGTTTCATCTGCTAAAAGAAGCCAACAAATCAAGAGGCTCATAATATCTTATAAATTTTGTACGCTGGAAATAGTTCAAAGAAATATATATGGATATGTTTTGACAGTTTTGATTTCATGTGTTAATAAACTAGTTGACTATTATATCAATTGTGTTAATAATAACTAACAATATTAATAACTAACCCCATAGCCCATTGAGTAAGAACTTGATTAGTGTCCAAACTTTGCTCTTGCTCGGGATAAGAAACAGGCTGTAAAGCATCCAATGGATCAACTTGCAAGCATAATAGACTTTGTTAATCAACTGCAGCAGGCGGAGCCCACATTTTCTGGTACCATCCAGAAGTACTAAATGTCATCTTCAGTAAAATTCTGAGGTATGTTTGGAGGGTTTTCTTCACACAAAACATCTGAAAATTCCCGAGAGAAGCAAAAGAGGTTTTTAGTTCAGTGCATCTCTACTCTAAGCTCTGGTAAATCTAATATTTATGCTGCAATGTCCATGATGATTGGAACAATAAATACAACATCTAATATTTATGCACACTGATCTATAGGACTCAGGATGCAATCTTCCAACCTGTTATTTTGTAATAAAATACAGTGTTGTGCTTCTGAAATCTTTCGTGCTTCAAAAACCAATTTAGATTGTTATTCACATGGGGTGGTGTATTATTTATTTATTTATTTATTTATTTAAGAAGAACATTGTTACTGGCAATCTAGGAACTTGAAGGTTCTTGTTACTTCTATGGCCAACTAGATAGAGAATTGGAAGTTTACATTTACATTTAATGAGTAAACATTGAAGTTTACTCATCAATAAGCTTAATGCACAATCTTTGGCCAATTCTTCCTCCTGAGTCTAATCTATGTCCTACGAGTATTTTTAGGATAAAACAAGCTGGTGAGGGCCACAAGAAACACAATTGCCCTTTTGTACCCTCTGATAAAAAGGTTGCTTTTAAAAATAAGCAATATTAAATTGTTCAGTTGTTCAATTAAAAATTAAGTTATGAAATTAAATGTCAATTGCTTTCTTTCAAAATGGATAAAATAAACATTTGATGGAAAGGAGGCACAACCACCTGCAATTTTTAAATGGAAAAACACATTTCAATGAGCCTTATCCAACTCATCCATCCATCCATCTTTCATTAAAATCTCAAAAGTAAAGAATGTTCTGCAGAGCAGGCTAAATAAAGATTTCCCCTTTGGGAGGTATTGAGGATGACACAACAGAAACTTGGCTTTCTTTGTTTGCCATTATAGACCTTCAGACCAAGAATACTCAAGCTTGTTTGGAGGATCTAATATCCGATGTGAAACAAGGAACGCTTCTATTGTGGCTGTCACCAGTGGCTCTATTAGAAACAATCAATGCTTTTCCAAAGCTACATGGTGCATGATGTAATTCCATTTTCTCTCTGACTGCAGGAAAAGGAAAATCAAGTAATTAAATGTGAGAAATCACTGAACAGAGAGGGGGGCCTTTCTGCTTGGCTACATTTCCCAATACAGTTGCCCAGCCACAGAAGACAGAATTCAGTTGAAGGAAGACTTGCACAGCTTTGGACAATAGCTGACACTGCCCATGAATGCACCATGTAGCAAACACAGTTTGTTGTCAGGAACTAACAAGCCAGCCATGTCCTACTCAAGTGGCCTGACTTCCCATCAACTGAAAAGCCCTGGCGGCTAGTAAGCCCCAGTCAAAAAGATATGCTTTCTGCTTGCAGATCTCATTGTCTTTGCATTCAAGTGGCCAGGCAGGAGGTGTGTCCACTACCCAAAAGCACAAAACAATAATAGCACGGGCAAAGGAAGACTAAGACAGGCGCCTGAATGGGGGTTTGAAAGAAAGCTGAAAACCAGAAGAAATGCTTCATTGGGTTTCATTTTTTTTTTTTTGTATATTTAAAAATGTACTAATGTACACTTCAGAAAGTGATATATTTGGTAATCTGGGCCAGTATTAATTGGATCTCTTATTTTTATGCTTAACAGATATTAAAAAATGTTTTTCCTTGGTGCATTTAATAAAGACATTTTCCTTACATGCTAATATGTTGAACCTGCAGATGATGCCACCGCCGCCAATGGTGATCACAATCTTCTGAGGATTTTCCCCAAATTTGCCTAAAAAATACTTTTAAAATAATGTAGTTGCAGCACTAGGTTCAAAGTCCGAGTAATTTTTGCTACAACTACAGTGGTTATAAATTGATAAGGTACATTAAGGATAATATATCTAGATTTTCTTAACATGCTTCAAGTGAAATTTAGTAAAAATATTTATTCAGGCCAATTGTTTATATGCACCAATTACATATTAAAATCACATCATCCAAAAGCATTAAATATAATATTTCTTTTAACATTGTCTTCCTTGGTTTTTGTAAGGTAGCTATAAAGTATAGCAGTCATTTTTTATTTTATTTTAACATTTTTGGGAGGATGGGAATTGCAAAATGATGGAAGAAGTGGCAGGAAAACATGAATAAAGTAAAAAAGGCAATTGCCGGTAGACACATTTCTACAAACATTTGCACACATCCTATAGACAGAGTGATTGGGTAAATAGAGTAGACTCATCTTGAACTTTTTTTTTTAATGACAGAGAGAAGTTAATTTGCTCCGGGATGGAAATCAGTTTCTAGACTTATCCACTGAATAGTCTATATCTTATATACATCATAAAGATATAGAGAGAGATTTCACAGATGTTTAGGTTACTTCACATAAAAGATGTCACTTAATATATTCCAGTTTCATATCATTTACTCTCCATTTTTCTTCCAACGGCAGTAGTTTGAAAGCAGTTTTGTGTGCAGAACACTGCTGGATGAGAGATACATTTTACAGAGCCCAAAAGATTTATAAAATACACATACATTTCTGCTCAGGTTTATGCTGAAGAGGCATTTAAAACAATGGAAAACATTTTAATATAGGTTCTCTATCTGCAGAACAAATGGTCTAGACAAACTCTATCATTTTAACCCATCATCTATCTCACAAAATAGCTTGCAGGATAAGTTTTGTTATCTTCTTTTCTTTTGGGAGTGGGGAGAGTAATTAGAAATAAGTATTTCATTCAAAATAATTAAAAATCTTTTTAATGAAATATTTAGCATTTAAAAAATGTAACTGGAAGGTAAAATTTGACCATGTGAAAGAATTGTTGCTAAAACAACAACAACAAAGTCAGTCGACTTCATTTTGATTACTCTGTTTTTAATACATAGCTTACGAGAAGGGTATCACCTGCTCTTTTTATAAGTAACTACATTTGACATTTCAATTTAGTTCTTACAGCTTCTAATACATTTTTTTATCTTGTACTCGTCTGCAGATAATTTATTTTGCAATGTTTCTGTGTAACAAAAAGTGAGACTGAAGAAAATGTTTTCATTTAGGTGTAAATTTTGTTAACCAACTCATCTGCATAATCACATTTCTGCACAGATACTAGGTTGCATCCTAGCTGGTCTTTCACTTTGAAACAGGTTAGTTCAATGGCAAAATAAAAAAATAATTTATTTGCCTGAAAAGGAATGGAACTAACTGGTATGGCATCCTTTTGCTGGTGACAGATGGTAATTTTCAAGGAAGTTGAAACTGGTAAAATGAAGGAATTGTGGATTTTTTTCCCTTGTCATATACATATGTGTTTCTTTTATTCCATTTGTCTAGTAAAACAGATTTTGTAAATTTTGAAACAATTCAAAAACTTGCAAGATATATGGCGAGATTGTAAACAGGAATATGACAACTGCATGGACTGCTCAGAGCTATTTATTTTATTTATTTATTTATTTACAAATATTTATATGCCGCCCTTCTCCCAAAGGACTCAGGGCGGCGAACACAAGTTAAAACATACAATAATGAAGGAAAATCCTAATTAAAACCAATTAAAACAGGGACAAATAAATAATAAAACCCAAGAATCAGAATCAGCCCATTTGTTGAAACAGCCAAGTCTTTAGGCCTCAACGGAAGGAGTGGAGATTAGGCACCATCCGGAGCTCGGTGGGTAACTCATTCCAGAGGGCAGGAGCGCCCACAGAGAACTGCTTAAAATGGGCATTAATTTTGCTTCAGATTCATTACTCTAACTTTTTAATATTCTACACTTTTAAGAACCTGGGAATGTGCAGGCAAGCTCCAAAGAATCAGTCTCATAAGTATGAGCTGGTTGCCAAGTGGTCATGTGACCAAAGTAGTGGTGCAACACTTGGATCTTTTAGGACTGTTCATCAGTATCACTTGTTCTGCATCATCAGTCTTTGAATAATCATTCAATGAGTGGCTGGTAAGCAAGACCTATTTGTATTTTTTTGTAGCTGTTGTTTTTCTGAACTTATTTTGCTTCTGTCTATTCTCTTGCTACTGTTAGCTTATTGACTTTAAGCAGTTCAAGTGTACAAGTTGTTTTCTTAGAGTTGGGTAGCAAGAAACATTCTCTTCAGGGTACTAATACAGCCCCACTCCAAAGTTCTAAATGACTTCTCCCATCATTTTCTTGGAGATTTTGAACAGCATGAGGGAGAATATAGAACCTGAAGCGACATCAAAATAGGTTAAGGCGTTGATCAATAGTCATTCAAAACTTTTTGTGGAACTGGTTCATCAAAAAGGACTGGAGTTATTTCAACAAAGTAACTCAGAGATACTGTGTTTAATACTATCCAGATACTTGAAAATCATAAGATATTTGGGTGAACAAACAGTACCATATTATGCCCATTCAGTTACCAGTATTGGTTTTCACTGAGGGGAACAAAACCATTTCATTGTGTTTCTGATAGTGGGAGGACAAATCAATGTGGCTAAGAGCATCCCCCTCACTTTTCATAAGAACTGGGATCTTCAGATTTTTGATGGTCAAATATAGCACTTAGAGGTGGGGGACAAGGTGGGTGGGGTGATATTGGAAAGTGAGCAGATATGTGCAATGGTCATGAACAATTCAGGATTTGCTGTTATTTTCCCCCCCAAGGAAAAAAAAAGAAATATGAAATTTGGGGTATTTATTTTTAAAACTATGTTAATCTTTTTGTGGATTTCTTTCCTCAAAAGGGTAAAGAGATGGACCAATTTTCAGCAATTTTTACAAGTTGCTGGTTTGAGAGCTTGGGCTGCAAGAAGGGCTTTCAGAGATTATGAATCCTTGGAGTTTCAAGCGATCTATTCCTGCCTAAAATGTTTGTGTGAACCTGCACTAATCAAGTTACTTTAACCTGTGTATCATGCTTGGAACTTACAGTAAATACCAAAACAAAGGAAAAACCTTTTCCTCAGATCAGCATCTTTAAAAAAAATGTTTTAATGGAATTGAAAACAGAATGATAGCAGTCGATAACAGTATAAACATTAATATTGTTCAAATGATTATTAATTCAATTCAATTCTATTTTATCTCAATGCACATGCTTCTATTTGCACAGTGTTAGCCTAGAATATCAAGTTGCAAATTGCAAAAACCCAGATGACCATGAGATGGGAGAAAGGGATATAATTTTCTGTATCTTCACAACCCAGATATGATGCAACTGCCACACCCACTGAACTTTTTGGCTGAACTTATAGTAGCTTATGATTTTAGCAATTTATGAGCCACATCAGTAGATCCAGTTCAAATGCCTTATTAAAATGGAAGCTATAACATTGATGAGGAGTATAAACAATATGCAATCCAGCATGTAAGAGAACAATTAATTAGTGGAAGAAGCTTGCCTTCAGAGGTTGTGGGTGCTCTATTACTGGAGGTTTTCAAGAAGAATAAAATAAAAGAATAAGTCTCTTACTGAAGCAGAGAGTTGAATTAGAAGACCTCCAAGGTCCCTTCCAACTCTGTTTTTCTAAGCTTTCAAAGTTCTAAGTTCCCACACATTTCTGTGGGAGTTTAAATTAAGAAGTAGTTGCAATATAATGGAATTAGATGCAGTAACAATTCCACAAGTCAATCAAATGCAAATTAGTTCTGGATTACCAAATAACAAAAATCACCTACTTGGCATGAATCAACCAACTTGGCATGAATCACCCACTTTTTAAGAGAAACAGTGTATGTTTAACTTCTTGATACCTGTCTCTGTGCAGCATCTGTTTATATTAGTAATATAATTACTGAGATAATAAGAACATTGCTGTATTTTCTAAGGAAATAATCAATCAAGACACCACATTTGTCTTATTTTATTTGACAGCCTACTTTCCAGAGTGAATACACATCTCTTCCTTTTGTTGCAGAGAAGCCGAGAAATGACTGAAAACAGCCAGTTTTTTTTTTTAAAGGGCAGATATTGTTGTTCTTCTCAGTATGAAAGGAAGGGGAGCAATGATTAAGCCTGAGGACTTGGAAAGAATTCTGCCCTCTCCTTTTGGCCTAATGCCAAGATTTGATATCCTTGATAGAGAAAGTGGAGCAGCAAAAACAAAGGAGAAATGTCAGATGAATTGAATTCCTAGTCAGCTCAGACAGAGAATGGCAGGCAAATGTCAAATAGGAGGAGCTGCAATGCCATGGATGGTCATTACACTGCTTAAATGAGTTGATTGCTCTCACGAGCCATGATTTATAATTGTGACATGGCTAAAAAGCATGGCAAATGACTCTGCATTTCTTAAAAGAATAGTAAGTCCACTTTTTTCCTAACTTGTAATCCCCAACTAAAGAAACTGAATTATTCATATGGTTCTTTTTTAAAAAAATCTCTAATTATCATCTTACTAGATGTAAGTCACATTGAATAGCACATGGGAATTTTTCACAAGTAAAATTGGAATAAAATTGTAGTCTACTTCAATTCAATCTGCAAACATTTGTGTGTGTGTGTGTGTGTGTATTTAAATGTTTGACTGGATAGAAATGGTGGGCATTACCGTCCAACCAATTGGAGTACATCAGGCAAGACTCTTTTAGAAAATGTAGATATGTTGCATCATTTCCTCCTGTGAGTGAGAAAAGGCCAAATGCACTGATGATGTTATCTAGTTTGCTAATAAAACATCTAAAAGAAAACCATCAGGTTTAGAGAGCACAAGGACCCCAAAGGCTAAAATAGTGGAGGTCTTTTGGGGGATACTGTTGCTTTACCATCTCTTTACTAAATATTTGCATTTAAAATATTTCTTTAAGAAAAGAATCTACTCCCTATCTAATTAACCAGAGGCATTGCTATTGATCATAAGATTTCAGTTGATACTTTAACACATGATCTTGCTAATCACTTCACAGAGTTAAAGAATTAAATGATAATTGCACAACCAGATCCCATTCTGAGAAATGTAATATCGGTAAGGTAGAATACAAATATATAGATGGAGTAGAAGGTGGTACAGTTCTCCTCTGTTCTCTATTTAAACCAGACTTGTTTACAATAGCTTGTCCAAAGTCACATCCAAATGCAGATCATATATTCTTTCTCCTTCCCACAAGTCTTTCGGTTACTTGCAAGCTGCTCTATGGAAATTGAGTTATTTTAATGTGGTGAAGAGTTTTGCTCATACAGATAACACCTCTTTAGTCATGGGCTACAGCAGCCCTGTACATCCCTAGATTTCTAAAATAATGCTAAGATGCAAACAGAGAGATTTCTTTGGCTAGGAGTGGAAAAGAAACAGATTGCCACAAAGGGGAGGGAGACAAAGATTTAAAAACAGAGAAGGGCATGTTTCATGGTTTATACATTTCTCCAATTTATTGTGCTGGTACAGTTCTTTAAGAGTTTCTGCTGCATAAGCACAAACAGACTTTGGTATGTGGTACTAATCTAAGGGATTCTATTTTTAGAGTCTAAAAATACGGCTCCTGCTAATTGCTATTTAGCTCTTATGTAGCAAACATCATCCATCATAGTCTAGGCAGGATATCTACAAGAGGGTATCATTATTGTTATTTTAAGCCATAGGCTCATCAATACGTTGACTCTGATATATATGATGAAGTTGAAATCAACAGGGAAAGACATTTCATCGAACCTGTGGCTTGACCTAACAAGAAAATGCAACTCTCCATTTCTGTGGCTTGCCTTTCATAGAATATCTGGGAGGAAGAAGCACCTCCACTCATCTAATCCCCTAACTGTAAGAAATGGGATTGGTCTCTGGCTGTCATCATTCAGAGACACGGGACTATTTTTCTATTAGATGCATTGAGTGTTTTCTAAAATCATTCAGCCCCTGTTGTTCTGGTGTAAGAGGAATGGGCATCGGCTTTATATAATCTCATTGATGGCAAAGTAATGCTCTAAGTCACCGGTGGAGAAATGGCTATATAAGACAAGCCCTCCACAAATTAAGAAACAGTAAGTCTCTATGTTTATTTCATTCATTAATTTAGTACTTTACACCTATCATGCAGCACATATAAATTGCCAAGTGAAATAAACATGGAGAGAAAGGGAGACTTGCAATACCTAACTATAGCAGCCTCTTTGACTACAATTTTGTCTCCAGAGATGGGAATGAAATATTTTATAAATAAAGAATGAAATGAAGGTAATTTGCTGAGTAGAGTGTGTGATAAAAGAGATGCCAGTGATAAAAGGGCCCCTCCTTATCCCTGCATGATCTACCTTCAGATACCCAGTTTGTAAACTGACTTTCTTTGCACCCAGGTTTAAATGGGGGAGGGCAACAGTGACCAGTAAGGTGATTGACTGTTTGAGAATCACCTTTTGTTGTTGGAAGGCCCAAAAGAGAAGGACAAATTCTTCCTGTCAGTTGTCAGGAAGAACGTCACCACAAGTGAAATTCAGGCAAGGTTGTACAAGCCTGTGGAATTGATAAGCAGTTCATATCTGCTAAGATGTCTAGAACCTATCTTCCACTGTTCCCAAGGCAAGATTTTTTTTTTCTCCAGAAATCACACTGAAGTAGTAGTTCACAATTCCTGCCATTTAATGAACTTTGTAATTGATTGCTGCTGGGAAAAAATAATGACTGGGACAAGGCCATTTACAAACTCAGTAAGGTTTTGTGAAATTTTGTTTGGTATGTGTATGCATTTTAAAGGCATATTAAATTAAATATTAAATTTAAAAAGCCTGACTAGGTGGCTCAGTGGCTAAGACACTGAGCTTGTCGATCAGAAAGGTCGGCAGTTCGAATCCCTAGTACAGGTCTCCTGCATGAGCAGGAGGTTGGACTAGATGACCTCCAAGGTCCCTTCCAACTCTGTTACTGTTACCAAAAAGGTATCACTTTGTACTCAGAAGGTAAATGTAAATTCTTTTATATGGTAAAGACTTTTTCCCCTATTTTTTAAAAAAATCTACCTTTTTTAGTTTTATCTATAGCTTCAATGGCTCTGATCATGCTCAGATAGTACCTTTAATATATATTTTTCATTGTAGAAATGTTAGACACACACGTTGGCTTACAAACTGAAAAAGCAAACGGAAAAAAGAACTATTCATCAACTCCAGGACGAATCAGGAACCTTACACCATACACATTTGGAGAAGTAAAACATAGTTAAAACATTCTTTCAAAAACTCTACAGACAGGAAGATGTCCCAGAAGACCAAATTAGAAAATATCTTCATAAAACCAATTTCACACATTTTGAAGAACACAGAGAGATCTTGAACCGGCCCATAACAATGTTCGAACTGATTGAAACCCGCAAAAAACAAAAGAACAATAAAACCCCAGGACCAGATGGAATTCCTACTGAATTTTATAAACTCTGCCAACAATCAATAGATGAAACAATGTTACAAGTGTTTAACACAGCATTACTGACAACGGAAATTCCAAAATCCTAGACAGAAACTATCATCACATTAATACACAAAGAAGATACAGACCCAAACCAAGTTAAAAATTACAGACCAATCTCATTACTCAATGTGGATTATAAACTATTTATGTCAATTCTAGCAAAGAGACTCAAAGCAATAATCCATACATATATACATCCAGATCAAAATGGCTTTATACCCAGGAGACAAATCAAAAACAATTTGAGAACGATTATAAATATTTTGGAATACTACGATCAAAAGATAGATAAAGAAGTAGCCCTAATCTCACTTGATGCCCAGAAGGCCTTCAACAACTTAAATTGGTCCTTTCTCATAATACAATTGGAGTCAATGGATTGTGGAGAGAAATTTCTCAAATTGATAAAAAAAATTTACTCTCACCAAACAGCAAGAATCTCAATAAATGGCGACATGACACAAACTTTTGATATCCAGAAAGGAGTACGACAAGGATGTCCCATGTCACCCTTACTATTTATAATAGCACTGGAAGTGCTATTGAATGAAGTCAGGAAGGAAGAAGATATCCAAGGTCTTAAGATCTGGGGAGAAGAGTACAAACTGCTTGCTTTCGCAGATGATGTAATTTTTATTTTGGAAAAACCGAGACTATCCGGACCCAGGTTGATGGCAATGATAGAGGAATACGGAGATGTTGCGGGCCTCAAAATAAATAAACAAAAAACGAAAGTACTAACGAAAAATATGAATCAGACACAGAGGATGAAATTAGAAGAAGAATTAGGAATCCAAATAGTAAAGAAGATAAAATACTTAGGTATTTGGTTGACGGCAAAAGCTACTATGATCAAAGAAGACAATTATACTAAATTATTAAAAGAAATCAAAAAAGATTTGGAAATTTGGAATAGACTACAACTGTCACTGATGGGTAGAATCGCCTCAATAAAAATGAATACACTGCCAAGAGTATTATATCTATACCAGGTAATACCAATACAGCCGGGAAGAGACTTTTTCAAGACTCTCAATAAATTAACAACGACATATTTATGGCAGGGAAAGAAGGCTAGAATCAAGATCAAAGCTCTACAAGACTCCCGAGACAAAGGAGGCCTGGCACTACCAGATTGGGAACTCTATTACAAGGCTGCAGGGTTGGCTTGGATCAAACAATGGATGAAACTGGACGATAAAAGAATTCTATACTTAGAAGGCTTCGATCTAATGCGAGGATGGCACGCCTTCCTATAGGATGGACCGGACAAACGACATATGTATTTCCAACGACATATAATTAGGGCTTCATTATTTAAGATTTGGCAGGAAATTAAGAGAAATCATATTAGAATTCCAAAATGGTGGTCCCCGATGGAGGCATTGATACAACCAAATACTCTCGAGATAGGAAAGATGATGCGGTATCAAGATCTATTAAATCAGGAAGGCAAATTTACCCCAAGACATCAACTACAAGATGGTGGCATAGATATTGATTGGTGGCCCTATACCCAAATGCAATCAAGATACACAGCAGACAAAAAACAATATGGAATTGCGGACAACTTAAACGAATTGGACAAGATCTTACACGGACCGGAACAAAAGATAATAACCAAAACATACAATTACCTTCTTAGATATAAATTATTAGAAGAAACAGTCAAGGAAAACATGATAAGATGGGCCAGAGATATAGGCCACAACATTCAATTGGCAGATTGGGAGAAATTATGGTCACAAAATATTAAAATGACAAGGGACACAACGTATAAAGAGAATCTCATCAAAACATTTTATAGATTGTACCTACCACCGGCTCGGTTAGTGAAAATGTACCCAAACGCCCCCTCATCTTGTTGGAAATGTAAAACCAAAAAAGGGACATATTTTCATGCTTGGTGGAAATGTAAAAAGGCCCAACAATATGGCAAGACATTAAAAAAATGATTGAGGAAATAACGAATTTACAAGTAGAAGACAGCCCAGAATTCTTTTTATTTGGCATGATAACAGCACAATTCACTAAAGAGACAAAATATCTTATTATACACATCCTGACAGCAGCACGATTACTATTTGCTCAAAACTGGAAATTAGAACAACTCCCAACCAAAGACAAAATTATCTCAAAAATAACAGACTGTGCCGAGATGAACAGATTGACGCTGGAGCTCCAGGACAAAGAAGAAAGTGACTATTACAATGTATGGCACCAATGGTACCAATGGCTGGAAAGGAAAATAAACACAAAAGTAGACGATAATAACTAGGGTGAAAGATGATTAGCAATAAGGAGAAGATGTAAAGTTAGCATAAGTCTTAAGTAGTTGAATTAAGAATCAAATATTATTTTCTTATGAATAGATAATGAAAAGAACTAGATACACTGTTGATGACAAAAAGTGTATATGTAGAATGTTGTGTGGGTGTTGTGGGTGGTGGGAGTTCTGTTTGGTTTGTATTGTCTTTGTATTTTTGTTTATATTTTAATAATAAAAATATTTTAAAAAAGAAATGTTAGACACACACACACACACACACACACACACACACACATCTAGAGATTATATTACCATCCTATAGTCATCACTTCATGGTTTAGTTCATTCTTGTCCATTTCTTCTTCCAAATATGGATAAACCTTTAAGCAGAGCGTTTTGAATTAAAAAAAGGCAAATTTCTCAAAGCATGGATGATCTCCAGTAGTTCAATCCTGTTTATGCTTGCAAGAGAAAAGAGTTTTCGAAGTAAAGTCTGATACTCATTGCCCCTCCCCAATTGTCCCTGGAGGTATTTCACACAGATGCTTCCTGGTCTATCTTTTTAATTTGTTCTACACAAGATTCCAACATTTTAAAATGCAGAAAAAAACCACAAAAAAGGGGGGGGGTGAGCAGAAGGGATTTTACCTATAATAAAGATTTTAAAAAGAGACTTTTAAGACTGATATTTTTCTTCCTCTTTCAGAATTCTAGAACACCCCCACACACACATACTAAATCACAGGTATGAAATAACAATTAATTCATGGCATTGAAATGCCAGAGTTCAATTTTTCTTTAGAAGACAAGCATTAAATCTATTTTTATGTTGCAATTTCAAAGTTTAGGAATCATAAACAGGTAGTGTATGGCTAAAGAGAACCTGGTTGGACATCATAGGTCAGCAGCCTAGATGTTGTACATGAATCTCCAAGAACCACCTTCTAGATATGGCCTGACAAGGAATGAACTTGTTTAAAGCAGTGCAGAAACTCAATTATATTGAGTTTCAAGAAGACAAATAGGATCAACACACACACACCCATCCAATTTCTGACTTAGATCACTCACCATATCCTGTCCAAAAGCCCAAATGGCTTGGATCCATGTAATCCAGATTATTCAGATGAGTTTGTAGCTGTGAGACCACCACATTCTCAATAACCTTTTTTAAAGAAATGAAATATCTGCTGTTAATTTATAACTGTATTGAGCTCTTCCAGGCCAAGGGAAAGTTTCTTTAGTAAAAGGCTTATTATTGCCTCTTTTTTAACAGAATGAAACACACTGTATCGGAATGGAGGCCCTGATCATGTCCCTTAATGATGGGGCCAGAATTAGTCTGACCAATTTAACCAACTAAAGGTTATCACCTTTAAAGCGCTCCATGGCTTAGGACCTGGTTATCTACGGGACCGCCTGCTACCACCAATAGCCTCCCACCGGCCAGTACGCTCCCATAGAGAGGGGCTCCTCCGGGTGCTGTCGGCCAAACAATGTCAACTGGTGGCCCCTAGGGGGAGAGCCTTCTCTGTGGGGGCACCTACGATCTGGAACGAGCTCCCCCCAGAGATATGGAGAATCCCGGATCTGCGCACCTTCCGTCGCGCGCTCAAGACTTTTTTATTTCATCAAGTTGGCCTGGCTTAAATCTTCTCCCCTTTTAAATGTAAATGTAAATTTGTTTTTAAATTATTGGGTATTTTAAATTTGTCTCAGCCAAATTATTTAATTCGTTTTTATTCTATTTTAAATTTTTGTATTTATGTGTTTTATTCTGTGGCTTTCACCGCCCTGAGTCCTTCGGGAGTAGGGCGGTATAGAAATCCAATAAAATAAAATAAATAATAAATAAAACAATAAATAAATAAAAATAGAAAATGTTTTTTACAATAATTTTTATTAAAATTTACAAATACAAAGGTAAATAAATGTTTTTGTTAAAGTAAATGTTTTACTTTAACAAAAAGTAAAAAAAAAAAGTGCAGAGGAAAAAGAAAAAAACAAGAAGAAAAAGAATATATAATGAAACAATTCTCCGCTCCCTAAAGACAAGCATAAACAAACAAGACATGCCTTCAGGGTTACAGTAGCACTTTTCAGATCCTTCCCATAGGAACGTCTATCTCCCCATTACCTGTTCCTGATCATTCAGTAAGATTAAATTGTTCTTCAAAAATAAGAGGATTAAATGTTTAGAAGTTTTCTTTTTAATGTATATTCTACAAGAAAATATATCTGACTTCTTGTTTTTCAACAATTTTAAGAATTGTAGACTTTTATATAGTGATGTTTAAAAATGTTTAAAAATGCAAAGCTTTAAAAAATGAATACGAACTACATATGTACGTATGCATGTATGCATGTATGCAAATAAAAGTAACCACAATATCTGCTATCTGTTCTGGATCTGCAAGTCCCATGGAATCTTAACCCTGTTATTTTCAATGACCTTCTATGGAATCTCCCATCTGGACTTGGGAAGGTCTAGCCCACCAATCAGCTGTCCTGGAAAGACAATACAGGAAAATCCCCTCCCCAGAGAGACAATGTCCCTACAACTCTAGACTTGTAGAAACAATAGAACATGTACTTCTCCAGTGCCTATACTATGGCGACATTTGTATAATCTTATTTTAACATTACAGTATTGCATCCAGGGCACACAGGACAATTTTACACTTCCCTACTGCTTTCAGATACCAATCCTGCTACCACAAACAATGTTGTTGCACAGCAGCGTCTAAAATCTGTACCACAGAGCTTGACTGTACCACAAACTAGTTTTAATGAGCACCTTGTTCATTTTCATACAGCATTATGATAAAGTTTGGTATGCTTCTCTATGCCCATCTATTATGTTTATCCTTCCTTTTAGCCTTTTTGTTCTTTCTGTCTTTAATTTTTTTAAACTTTTTATTGTAATTTTATTTTATTGTGTTTTTATGTTTTGTCTTTTATCCCACCCTTCTTATGCTGGTGTTTGATCTTAATAAAGGTTTGATTGGTTGATACACCCTGCCACTTTGTCTTGGACTCTCTCTCAGACCTCTCTGTACATCTTGGGTTCTCGTCTAGTATGGTAGACCCCTGCTTCTATGGATCTGGTGCTCAGTCCTGGTTCTTGTGCTGCCATGATCAATGCATCAGTGCTGTCTTTTAGTCCAGCCCTTTCCAACCCACTGGTGGAATTTCCCCATACAGGCACTTCCTGTGCTTGATTTTCCTCCCATGTCTGCGGCTACCCCAGGCACTCTCTCTGCGGGTCATCTTTGGGTGGCTACTCAGTATTTATTTTCTTTGTAAAAGCTCAGTCATTATGACTTTTTTCGTAACTTGGAATCTCTTTGAAACAGAGATATGCCTCTAAATTAAGATCAGACCAGTGTCATCCTGTGGTCTACATCTATGGGAGATCCTTTTGAGTTATTTTCTGCAAACTTGACAGCTCTACATTTTTAACTCGCTGCCACTGAACTACTAAAAAGGGATGTTATATTCTTTCATTTTAAAAAAATTCAAAAAAAGTTTTTTTTAAAAAAAAAATAGATCAGTGTCTCTACTCCCGAGGAGAAGAAGCCTAAATTTCCTATCTGTGTTCCTCAAAACTATAGGGGCTAGGATATTATGCTAATGAGAAAAAAAAGAAAAACAACAAAGGTAATAGATATACTGTCTTTCTCATATATCAGGCTTAGGAGGAATTAGGTATGAAAGGTATGAAAGACAGAGGATGATAACAGGAACTAGCAAGCTGCTATACCAAGGCACGGAATAGAGCTAGAGCAGGGGTCAGCAACTTTAAACACTCAAAGAGCCATTTGGACCTGTTTTCCACAAAAAAGAAAACACCAGGAGCCACAAAAGTCCTAACCAGAAGCCCCCCGTTCAATTCTGGAGTCTCCTCCTAGCACGGTGTCCTTTTTCCTCTACCTGTCCTAACTGAAAGCCCTATCAATTGTGGAGCCAAATGGAAAACCCGCCCCTTGCCATAGAGTCTCCTCCTGGTGCGTAGTGCTCCCCCGCCCACAACTGGAAGTCCTCTCAAAATTGTGGTGCCGACCGGTTCCATGGAGAGAGATTTTTCTGTGGAGCAGAGGGGGCATAGCTTCACATGCTGCCTGTATCCCGTGGATGGGGTTTCATTCATTTGTATGGTCCGGTTACTGTTATGTCACAGACCAGAGCTGGTCCATGGATCACAGATTAGGGACTCCTATTGTAAGTCATCCCCATATTCTTCAGAGCAACCAGGATACTGATAGCATTGTTGTTAAATGAATTGGGAAACTGTCTAATTATATTCAGGAACCAATCAGATTATTTTGATAGATCATGCAGAGGTTTGCACATGCTATGGATATAGAATTGAAAAGGAAGTGATCTGCATATGATCATGGAATCACTCAGGATTCTTGACTATCAGATCATCAAATAGAATCCCATATCCAAAATAAACAATGTTGCATCTATAGAGATGGATATTATTAGAAGCAGAATGACATGAAATGTTGAATTCCTCCTGTCTGGGCAACCTCAATGCACAATGTAATCCCTCAGTATAACGAGTCTAAAGATATCTAGTGCTCTGCCTAAGATAACTAAGATAACAGCTGGTTGTTGTGGAATAGAAAACACATTAATACATCCACTTTTCTGGCCATCAAAACCTTTTGAGTATGCACTCAAAATTGGCAGACTGCTAATGTTGACTCACAGAACCCATGCACCCTATTCCAGACAAATATTGCCTACTTTGCAGTCACTCATGTTCTCATTCATTCATTCATTCATTCATCTGTTCATCCATTGAACCTTTTTCTGGAGATCTTGGGAACTAAGTTTAGGACTTCTTGGTGGTAAACTTGTATTGCCAATCTAAAAGAAAGACTATTTACTTTGCAGTGAATGGGCAAGCCCTCTCCACATACTTACTGCCTGCTAGCATCTCAGGTTAGAGATAATGATGCCATCTCAGATGTAGCAAGTAAACTGCTTCCAAGACTGATGCCTGGTTTAGAATACATAGACAGGAATACACTATCCCTGCCACCTCTCTTTCTGATAAAAGAAAGTTACTCTCTGGAACTTTCCTGGAGACAAAAGAGCAGATCTCTTGGAAAATTGAAAAAAGAAAGAAGAAATATTTTAGAGCCATGTGAAAGATGAGCAATGAACATCTTTTTTCAAATCTTCTGAATTAAAATTGTAGCTTAGAAGAGTCTAGGAAAATCCAGAGAAAGCAAGCAAGAATTCCTTGTTGGAGTTATCCACTTTGAAGTATGTTAACTTTTAACAAAGAGTCAATTAGAACTCTGATTTACTTTATTATGTGTGCTAGTTTACAATCTCTGATAACTGGGGATTATTGTATTTGTGCAAATTCAGTTATTATATCCAAATCCAATCAAATTCTTTATCACAGGGCAGCAACCAAGACTAAATGGGACTGATTTAAAAAGACCGACCAAATACAAAACCATCTTATCCCCCCTTTTATTAGTAATCAGGCCATTGGCTTGGGAGTCTTCCCTTACATGCATGCCAGTGTTAAGGGGGTGGATGCCAAATAAGGTCATGCCTCAAGAAGATATAGCAATACCAAGCAGCTATAGGAAATGGCAAGAAAGCCAGTGGGTGTAAAAGCTAATTTAATGTAATGTAATTTAAAGCTAAAACCCACAAGGAAAAGATTATTCCTAAAAAATACTAATGACCAATATGATCATCGTATCTATAACTATGGAACAAACGGGGACAGTTGTTTTAATAAAATTTAATAACTAAAAATAATAAACAAAATGTGTTATTCTTCATTTCCTAAACAGATGCAGAGTTAACAGAAGTGTGGCTTCACAGCTAATCTAAATGCTGAATTCTGGAAGGCTGACAGCTGGCTTCTTTCTGCTGATTAAGAAACTGAAAAAAATGTCATTCTTGTTTCTGCAAGGGAGTTTTTCTCCTTGAATACAAATGTTTTTGTTTTTTTGTTTTAAAAAGTCCTGCTCGTCTCATTTTTTTTTTAACGCTGAAAGAAAGGGTTATTAAATCACAAAAGGGAGGAAGTTAGGTGGTGTGGATATAATCATAAATCATATATTTATTGATGTATCAGGAACAAAGCCAGTGACAGCTGTAAAACATCCAATTTTCCCCTTTAACTCCATTGGACAGAAATCTTGAAAGGTCTATTCAAAACATAGTCCTGTCTCATCAGGAAAAGGACATTTATTCAGTTCTAGTCTCTCAAGAATCTCTTGGTTTTCAGGTTCTAAACCAATGGAGATTGAAAGTTCTTTCTGTTCTACATAATGGTGAAAAGCTCTCATGTAAATGTTTTCTGCCTTCCTGTTTTCCATTATTTATTGAAGGTTTAAGAAAAAAAAAATCAAATACTTTATAGGCTTAAAACAGATTTGCATAGTGTAGATATTCAACAGACATAGTAACAATTCTGGTCATTTCTTGTATGTTTGCAAAGTAGGGTTTGGAGACATACTTAATATTTCACTACATGTTTTAAATAGTGTATTATTGTAAATGTCATGGCAAGCAGAGAAAAGCAAAATGTGCTTCATAGGAAATTTCTCTGAGTTATTTCCCAGCATTTTTTAGGGTGAAAAATCCATTTTATCCTTTCTTTGCTTCTTCAAATGCTCACCTGACAGAATACTTGGGTGGATCCACTCTCTGATTATTATCCAACATTTCCATCTTTAATAGCTATCCCTAAAAGTTGAGGTTCTTGCTTTCTTAATTCTCTAGTAAATCTGGAGATTCTTGTTAAGCCTGACAATTTCTACTTAAATAGTAATCTTTCAAAAAGCAATATAATTTGCAAGCATTATCAGAATATCAAAAACTTCATCTGATTTCTTCAATGTAAAATCACTTTTACAGGTTCTAAAATAGGCTAGGCAACTTGAAACAATTTGGTTCCTTCTCAAATAAATAACTGAAGAAAATAAAATTCACATGAAATGTTATTACCTAAGAAAGTAATAAGGATAAAAACCTAAACCCTGTTACACTTGTTAACTGCTATATCTCCAGTTCTTTGGGGCTAGATCCAGCTTTGTAATTTGTGTTTAGTATAGTCTAGTCAGTTTAGTTTGAATATAATTTTATACAGTTTGAGACTTAATTGCAAAGAGGTTTGTGAGCTGAAGTCAGGTTGTGATAAAATCAGGGGCTTCAGAAAAAATAACCAGTTGGGAGAACACATTTCTTTTTGACTGACATTCCACCAGAGACCTTAGGAAATCTCTCTTTTGCACCCTGCCCTCCTCATCTATTCAATGAAATCACAGCAACTGCTCTCCCATTAGGATCAATATCCAGGCCATTATGTTGGCAAAAGAAGCAGCAAATCACATTTAGCTGGATTGTCAGACTCATTATTATAAGCAGATGGCAGCCCATGCACTACAATGCAGCCGAGAAAAGACTGACATCATTTCACATTAAAATCTATAATGCTAATGCACATTGCCAACTCTTTGTAAAGGTCCTGAGTGCATTAATCTTCTGAATGATTTGCCAATATGCATGTTGGTAGAGGTGTTTTCTCCCTTAACTAGAGTTAAAAAGAAGGTCTTTGGGCTTGGTTAACATTGGTTAACATACATATTGGGAAAATTTAACAGGCAATCTTCTTAATAGTCCCAGATAGAAATTAAGGGAGTTTTTTGCGAAAGAAAATGTGACTCTAGTTCAAGTCTAAGGTTTTTGTTGTTGTTTCATAATCACTGCGCTCTAAAAAGAAACTAAACTGCAGAAATTGGTATAGACTTCAACTCACTTCTTCAAAATACAAAATACAAGACTGCAAAAATATTATAGCTTTATGAATAGACAGTCTTCTAGCTTGTACAGAAAAATAATTTTATAAAGCACGATGAAGTAAAGATTAAAGCTAAGGAACTATTCCTAAGTAAATGTTTTACTCATCTTTAGCAGTTTCTCAAAGGTAGGTATTTCTCTGTTTCAATTAGTCCTAGACCTTTTGTTGATGCCAAGGCTGTTAGGGAAATAACCAGAATTCCATTCCTTTTTCCGGATTTGGTCTTCAGCTTCTTTTTCTGATTCCTCCCTCATTTCTGCCTTCAGAGTCTTTGTTTTAAAAAGAACTTAAATTTTCTTTCCTTATGAGGGAGGGCATGCCTGGCCTATCTCATGTATCAATATTTGTCGAAAGCATAGACTGACCTTTCTCACAGTTCCTATCATCTATCTCCTCCCACTATGACTGCATGACTGTAACTTTGTTGCTTGTATCCTTATGATTTATATTAATATTGATTGTTTCCTGATTGCTTATTTGTACCCTATGACTATCATTAAGTGTTGTACCTTATGATTCTTGACAAATGTATCTTGTCCTTTTATGTACACCGAGAGCATATGCACCAAAGACAAATTCTTTGTGTGTCCAATCACACTTGGCCAATAAAGAATTCTATTCTATTCTATTCTATTCTATTCTATTCTATTCTATTCTATTCTATTCTATTCTATTCTATTCTATTCTATTCTATTCTATTCTATTCTATTATCTGCATTTGTTAGGTTGGATTATTTTGTCCTTTTGTGTAAAGACAGATGCAAAGAATTAATTAAGCTGGTCAACTTTCTCCCTGCTCCGTGCTCCTTGCCATCTTCTCCTGTTGAAATGAACCAATCATTTCCTAAAGTTTTGTCTTTTTTTACATGTTGAAAGAAACTTTTAAAATTATTTTTGACATTTGTTGCAAGTCTTAGTTTATTGTGGGCCTTAGCTTTCCTGACTGCATCTTTGCAGATTCAGGCTATTTGCTGGCATTCTGCCTTAGTTATGTGTCCCTCTTTTTATTTTAGTAATGAAATGTCTGAAGGAAAGTAACCAAGCTCAGAGACCACCAAGGATCCCACTATTTAACTGTGAGTTACAAATATTATTTTCTATTAAGGAATATATTACACTGTAAACTAATCTTCATAGTCATTAAGTGAATTCAGCTTTCCAGTTGACTAGGTTTATCAGAAGCCAGCTGGCAAAGTTGCAAATTGCAATCACATAATTGAAATTGAAATTGAAATTTTAATTTATATGCCACCCTTCTTCGGAGACTCAGGGTGGCTTACAATGTGTTAAGCAATAGCCTTCATACTTTTGTATATTTATACAAAGTCAGTTTATTGCCACCACAATCTGGATCCTCATTTTACCTACCTTTGAAAGGATGGAAGGCTGAGTCAACCTTGAGCCTGGTGAGATTTGAATTTGCAGTAATTGCAAGCAGCAGATGTTAATAATAGTGCTTTAGTCCATTGTACTACAGGCTCACATGTAACCATTGTAAATATTAGCCAGTTGCAAAGTACCTATATTACTACTGGTCATAACTTCAAGAATGGGTTGTAAGTCACTTTTTCCAAGGCTGCTGCAACTTTGAACCACTGTTAAGCTGCTTTGAAGATCAGGAGCTATAATGAGAAACAGGAACGTACAGTAATTATGCTAAAAACAGAGTTACGCATTTTGAAAAGCCTAAGGTTTTTTTAAAAATGATCTAAAGGAGAAACCAAAGACAAGAAGGGACAGGAAAGGAGAAAGGGAAAGAGGAAAGAAAAAGAAAAAGAAGGGAAGATGGGAAGAGAGCAAGGAAGGAAAAATAAAAAAGAGGGGAAGGAAGAAGAAAGGAGAATGAGGAGGGAAGGAAAAAGAAAAGGAAGGAAGGAAGGAAGGAAGGAAGGAAGGAAGGAAGGAAGGAAGGAAGGAAGGTTATAATGAGAGTGAGTGAGGGTCTCAGGGAAGTCCCGCCTTAGCACTTGGCCAGCACAGGTGCCCCCAACATGAGTCCCGTGTCACACCCACCATGGCCATGCCCATGCCCACGAACACCCTCGGCCACACACCCCTGGCCCTCCAAAGTCAAACACAACCCTGATGCAGCACTCAATGAAATTGAATTTGACACCCCTGGTTTAGGCAATTATAAAAAATTTACCTATAGAAGCACAATTATTTTAAAATGCACAAATATTTACATTTTATGTTAACATTATTTTATTAGAAAACTATTCTTCAAATATTGTTTAGGAAAGGAATGCTTATTATGTGTGATTTTTAAATCATGGCCACAGTTTCCTACCCATCTTCTAATGAGTTAAATTGGCTTTATCTCTATTAGTTCATACCAACAAAGTCTTGTTTAGTGCTTAATAATTTCTTAAGAATCTACTTTTCTTTTTAGAGGATTGCTTAGATTTGTTACTCCAACAAAGCAGATGGAAATCTGCTTTAATTCACTCTTATGACAAATTATTCCTTCAGTTTAGACTCTAAGAAGTAATGAGATATATTTTCATCATTTTTAAAAGAAGAAAAGAGAGAGAAAATGAACAAGTGAAGGAAAAAGGGGGGAAAATAACATGCAGAAATAGAATATCAATAAATGCACAAAGTGATTACCAAGATTATGCAATTAGTGCTCAGTATATTGCTGATAAAAAAATAACCGTAAAAACCAAAGTACAAGAAATTGTTTTAACATAAAGAAGGATTTGACTCTGAGCTGAGACCCAAAATCTGCACTATGTTGTTATTTAAGGAGGAGGAGGAGTTTATTATTCAGTTTATAATTAACTTTCCCTTTGTAGTACTATAACTAATATACAATATTCACAATTTTAATGTTTTAGGTAATTCTTATTTCCTTTAAAAGCATAGTCTAAATACCTTGCTGCACAATATGTAGTAGACATGGAAGCCATTTTTGTTTCAATTTGGTTAAACTTCTGTTGGGAATATATGGTGTTAATGTTGCCATTATTACATATTCTCCAAGTTTAAGTTCCCAGTTTCATATTTTTGGTAATGTATGACTTCTGCATGTCTTCTTCTCTACTAAATTTATCCTTGAAGCCATGAATATGTATCTTAGTAAACTGTGATAAATTTGAAATAATACATTTTGTAATTACGCTGAGTAAAAATTGGTTTCATTTCAAATTAGATGTCTGAAAATCTCTGAATCATGCTGTCTATTTTTTTCCTGTACTTTTGAGTTTGTTTACATGTTCACCACATATAGTAAAATGTTCCTTCTGTTTCATGGTATGTCCACCATTTGTTGCCATATGAATTGTCTATCTTAGCAATTATTGATGAAGTATCAAACATTTTGTAATGTTTTTTTCTGGTATAAAATATAAATTTGCAAGCTATTTCCAACTTACTAGGGAATGAATTTTTTAAAATATTCCTTGGAAATTTGCTTGACAACTTTTATGACTTGTTTATTTATTTATTTCATAGAAGGGGAATTACTTTTTAACAAATTATTTAGCAAATTTTATTCAAAGTCTAGATGTATTAAATATTCTGAAGGCATCAAGCTTTATATATGTGACAAAGGGAGAAACCCTTTTAGCAGGATTGCAAAGGGCATAACAATAACCAAATGATTTCACCAAGATCAGTGTCCAGAAACAATATAGAAGAAACCATCCCAACTTTCTTCTGTTTGCTAGTTTCCAACCATGCTTCAAGAGCAGCCCCATGAAAAATTCACTGCATTATTGTAATCTGGATACAATCAGTCCTATATGAATACAATTTTTAGTTTCAGAAAAACTTAGAGTTGATACAGCAGTTGGAGCTGGACAAACGCTCTCAGTTGCTACCATTTGAATCTCCAGGAACAAAACTGTACTCAAATGTATACCATGATTATAAAAATGTTCTCATCAGAGACTCTGACCAGACCTTCATCTCAGTATAAGTTCTAGTTAGACATTTCATAGATTCTGACCAGACTTTCATGTCAATACATGTTCTACTTAGATATCATGAGAGTCAGTTTAATGGCTTAAGTGCTGGCCTAGATACCAGGAGTCTGTGGGTTTCTAGTTCCACCTTAGGCATGAAAGCCAGTTGGGTGACTTTGGGCCAGTCACCTGCTCTCAATCTCATTCACTCCCCAGGATTGTTGTTGTGGGATTAATAGGAGAAGGAACAGCTGAATCAATATCCATACAAACAGATGCATAATGAAACCCCTTTCTTATGTGCAACTGCAATTCAGAATTCTTTCAAAATTACTTTTAACACACATATCTGCTTTTAAGGGGATAATTGCATCAACTATAAATAAAACTACTTGAAAAGATGAAAGTAAATACAAAACCTTTACACATATACTCCTATCCCACCATTACTTGCTATTTTCAGATGGGAGAATCTTTCAAATAATTAAATAGAAAGTGTATCCTTGATATACTTTTCAGCCAGTTTGCCTTCCTATTATTAGATAACTACTTCATATCATCAGGGAGGATTCTATGTGTTTTCACCTTTCAAAATATATATTCATCATCACAAAGTAATAAAATGTGTATATTCTTTTTAATTTTACCTGTTTTTTTTCTCCAATTGCATTTCACATGGTAGTTTTATTTCCCTAACAGTTTCATGTAGACTATAAAGCAGGAGAGAAAGGACAGAGATACCTTTAGACTTTACTTTGGCAGTGGTTGTGGTTGTGAATCATATGCTGCCAACAAGATTTATTAGCCTCTGGAATACTCTTCCCAAAGGTAATGCTGAAATCCTAATCAATTAGCATATTTAAAACAAGATTGGACAACACGCTAGTAGTTATATATTAGAGAAGATTTCCACACTGCCAGAAAACTGAACTAGAAAACTTTAAAAGTCTGGCCATCTCTAGGGGTATCAACTTTTGCAATGCAAAACACTTTTGTACTTACATTGCTGCTTCCTAAGGGCTTCCTATTCCATTGCAGAATGAGGTACGGTAAAGGAATAGCTTGAGACAGACAAGTAAAAACTATACAGAGCCTGTTTGGTGTAGTAGTTAAAGGCACCAAGCCAAAAAGCAAGAGACTGTGAGTTCAAGCCTCACCTTAGCCATGAAAGCCAGCTGGATGACCTTGAGCCAGTCACTCTATCTCAGCCCAACTCACTCCACAAGGTTGTTGGTGTTGTGGGGAAAATAGGAGGAGGAAGGTGTCTTGGATATGTTTGCTGCCTTGAATTATTCATAAAAATAATGTTGGGATATAAATAAATAAATAAAATAAAATTTCATCCTGAAATTACATCAGATCCTCATCCCTTCCAATGAGAAATGAAGAAATAAATATTGCCAGCTTTATTGGGACTAATCCAATGGTAAGTCCTTGATTCTGCTCCATTTTACTTACTCTTTCCACATAGTTTTCTCCAACTCCTACGCAAGGTATATCAATTTAACTACAATTTATGTTAACTATAATTATGTTAACTTATATGAGTATATATATTATTGATGTTAACTACAATTATGTTAACTTATATGTCTTAATTTTGCATACAACACTAAGCACAGCACAGCTACCATTTTTCCTTGGTTAAAAGCTATGAGATCTACATATCCCCTTCTGTTCATTCTATCTGTCACTCTTGATGTTTGACACTTGGTCCACATACCCGACAATCCTCAGTTTGCAATAACTGGACCTGGAATTTTGGTTGAAAGTTGGGTGAACATTAAGTGGTTCACCACATGACCTGACTTGATTTTATGATTCTTTTTATGATGGTCATTGTGATGGAATGTAGTGGTCTGGTTTTCCAGCAGGGAGAGGGGAAATAGCAGAGGAATAAGAGTCCAGATATTTTGTATGAGAGAAAGAGAGAAAAAAACTATCAGCTCCTCCCTGATAGTTCTCAGATACATGGTAATTTGCTTCGCTTTGGCAAATGTTTGTCTAGGTGTGGAACAATAAAGAATTCTGCTTAGAAGAGTTGCCATGTCTCTTTCTTGGTTGGGGCCTGGCAATCATAAACTGAATCAGCTCATTCATTAAGTGAACCATAAGGTCTTTAAGCAAACTGTATGGTCATTAGAAACATCCAGCATATCAATGGACTGGTGTTTGGTTTTTTTGGGTCTTTTTGCAGTTTTCTGCTGAAAAATGGCTAACAACTTTCCAAATTGCAATCATGTGACCATGCAATGCTGCAACCATTCAAAAATGCAAGCTACGTGCTGAACACCCCAAATGCAATCATGTCATGTCACAGCATTTTAAGATGATGGGAAGTGCTTTACAGTCTCTCTGAGGCTGTTGTAACTTTGAATGGTTGTTAACTGGTCATTAAGCAAGGACTACCTCTATCCATTTTCCAGAGATGCAGTAATATTTGTTGATTGATCAGCTGCAGTACTTGCAAAAAGACACTTTACAACTTAAAGCATAACATATTCCTTCTTATATAAGTTTTTGTGGGCCAGGAAAGAGTCGATTTGGTTCAGTCACATTAAAATGGTTTGTCTATGAAAACTGCATGTGAATATTGAAAACTAATGAGTATCGCAAATTCAGAAATACTGTACTGTACTCTACTACAATGACTTAAACCCTCAATAAAGTTCTCCTGTGCCACATATCTGGGAAAGAACCTTGGGAATAGTGGTGGTGGGATGGTTGAAAAGAAGAAATGAATTCTTCTCCAGTTAAGGCCATCCCCACATCACTTTTTGAGCACCACAGTCACGCCAATGTGGCTAATCTTAATAACAAAGCTGATTTTAAATGAGGTTAATTAAAACCTGAATCAAAGAAAGTATGAATTTGGATCAATCCCAGATCAAGCCATCAGAACTAATGAGATTATTGGAACTTTATAGTGGGATTACAATTTGGGAAGTTAGCTAAGAAGCCTCTAAAGGGTGGTGGTGGTGGTGGTTGGGTGGTGGGTTTTTTTTTTTTTAGAATTTGTATTCAGCCAACAGACTATTTGGATCAGCGGTCACCAACTGGTGGTCTGTGGACCACTGGTGGTCTGCGAGAAAATTTTGGTGGGCCGCAGAAAAATTATTTGCATTTTTTATATTGCACTAAATCAGGGGTCCTCAAACTATGGCCCCTGGGCCAGACACATGCAATGAATGCCTCTGTTACTGCAGAGAGTCTCCCCCTTCAGGGTCTTTTTATGTGGGTCGGATGGGGGCAGAAATTCTGACTTGGGGTTTGCTTCAACCTCCTGGTGCGGGGCTTTGGGTGAAGGCTGGAGGGAAGCACCGCTGGTGGCGAAGAGCCGGAGGGCCTTGTTCCAGTGGGACTGTATCCTGGCCTGGAACTGGCTGACCATCTCAGCCTGCTGAGCCTCCAGGCGCTGGTACCTAGCTTTGCACTCCCACAAGTCTTCCCTCTGCTTGGAAAGCCTATGCTTCTAGTCCTCAGTGTGGTGCTTCTGCTGAGCCTCCTTCTCGGTCAGATCCAATTTGAACTGAGCCAGCTGTTTTACCAACTCTTTCTCATGGTGGCTGCTTAGCTCCAACAAACTGCTTCCTGTTGGGGCCCTAAGGAGCCCAGGCAGGGAGGGAAGGAGTGGCTGGGGAGGGGAGGGGTGAATAGAGGCCGGTGAGGCACCCGACATGAGTGACATCAAGTTGACCATGCCCACCCAGTCACATGACCACCTAGCCATGCCCACCCAGGTGGTCATTTGGAAGATCATATTAGTGGTCCACGAGATTTAAAATTATGAATTTAGTGGTCCCTGAGGTCCGAAAGATTGGTGACCCCTGGTTTGGATGACTGTTTTTCTTAATACATGTATTAATTGCATATAGTTCAATTTATAAACAGTGCAAAAAACAAAAGGAAAAAGGAAGACAATCTGTATATGATGTTTTGTAAGTAATATATTTTGGTAACCACCCACATTCCTCCCTGTGTACTCTTGACAGAGCGACCTTCATCCTTCCTGGCACATCCATCACCTGCTGAACTTTTCAGGCAGCACCAACCTCATTGCATCCTTCCAAATAAACCTTTGTCCAAGTCCCATCTTATCACCCACTAGGGGATTCAGTGTTTGTGGAAATATTTATCTGTGATGAGGAGCTGGTAGTGGTAAAATGGAAAAAAGACCACAAGTTCAGCACCTTTGAATGTTAGTGCTGATGGTTAGCTTTAAAGCCTATCTACCACTCTCATCTTTCTTGTATTAATAAACTATTTATTTTTGCTTCCAAGCACAATAAAAAAAATAGCCTGGGAATTGGTGGCATCTGTAATGATCTTTAGCTCTCTCTTTTTTTCACGAAGGACAAAGAATACCTCTCTGTACACACATCCTGTCTTTACACACTAACAAAGTTAGTGCCTCAGTAGACAAATCTTTGCACGCTTGAGCAGGTGAGGTGACTTTCTAATTAGCTCTTGCTTTGCTTTTTTGAAACAAACCTTCCAGACCTTTGCCAGCCATTAGTCCAATTAGCAGAACAAAGGAGGGGAAGGAGATCATACCCCAAGGACTTTCTGGAGAAAGTCTGAGGCTGTAGGGGAACCGGCTTTGTTAAAGGAGGCAACTGGGAATACCTGCTCAGTTCTTCTAATGGTAGAAATGCATGGAAAGATACCAACTCAAGAGACCAAGGGTAGAAAGGGCTTGAACCCTCACTGACCTGATGTCGGACAGAAACCAAACCCTATCAATGAGCTACCCAAAAAAAAAAAAAGATCTATCTAAAGGATGCACTGAACAAATACAGGAATCTCACAATGTGTATTGTTGTATTGTTGTATATGGCAAATATACGTAGTTCCAGAGTGGGAGCATGACATGGCAGGAACTGAAGAGAATTCTTTTTTCCCTTACAACAAAATGGTGGAAAATATAATTTCAAGGAGGAACAGCTGATGAAAGATACAGGCCCCTTCCCTATATTTCTCACTTGGCCAGCATTTATTTGACAGTACATAAAAATATTTACAAAATAAAACTTTCCTGCACATTTCTCCCAGTGATGACATCAAGCACCACGATCACTGAGCCTAACAACTTTAACAACAACTTTCACTCACATTATCTAGATAATAGGCTGGATGGAGAAGACATGGATGAAACTAAAGCAAAAGCAGCACCAGGCAAAGCAAACAGCAGGCAGAATCCTGGAGTGGATTGTTGGTGAGCTAGGTGGACTTTCCTATCAATGTCTTAAAGTAGCCTTCTTCATCACTGATAGCACTGACTTTGCCTATTTCTTGTGGAGGCTATGAGGACTAGACCAAGGGAGGAGAACAGCACTATGAGATGAAAGGAATCAAGTGGGCCTGACAGGGAAGGGGCTAACTGGAATCTTTTCCCTACAGTCATTTAAAAGCCCAGTCCTGCAATGATTGGCTATTTATTGAATGGTTTGAAAAACAATTTCTAGATTTCAGAACATTAAAATAATCCCTAAATGGTTCACAGATGCAATCTACTGCTGATTCTTTGTTTCCTGTACAATGGCACTTGCAGGATCTTGCTGCATCCCTAGTATAGATCTCCTGCGTGAGCAGGGGGTTGGACTAGATGATCTCCAAGGTCCCTTCCAACTCTGTTATTTCCTAAAGAAGCCAAAAGCAACATCACACAACAAGCTTCTCTTTTAGGCAACCATGCAAAACATATCAGAAAGGGCCCAGATTTGCATTGCAATGTTGTAGGGATGGTTTTATTAATCCAATCTCCTTGCCCACACTGTGAAGGATGCTATTACTGAAGTAAGATTTATGACTCAGCAAAAAATGCCCCCCATCTTGAAACAGTAGTCAAAGAAAAGACAAAAGTACACAAATGCATTATTCCATACTCCATGCAGAAGCCTACTCACAAAGATATTAAAAACCACTTAATCATCCATGTTATACCACTGCCACTCCAATTGTCCACCAATTGGAGAATCTATGCATGCTTCATAGCTAGAGCCAAGATTGACCCAAACTGAAATGGGTCCATATAATTAATTTCATCCAAGAGTATTTGGAAACCACACATTTAGCACTTTGGACAGGAAGAGGAAATATGTGTGCAATCAATAGTTGTTGCAATCCTCAGAATCTAGAGAAGCTTACTTTAGTAATGGCCTTCATGATCAATTGCTCTGGAATGTTGCCAAAAACCTGTGTACTCTCTTTTGTTTTACACATTCTGTCAATGAATTCTGGTTTAAGACAGATATTTTTTGTTTGAAGCAAAGCCTTGCAACTGCTACAGCCAACAATTCAAAATATTTGCTGTTCTATTTAGATGCCAGTTTCTTCAGTTGTCTTGATGTTGCACTCATATACATGGCAGGATAGGCTCAAAGTCCACTCGTCAATACTTGCCTGCAATTCATTAAAGCTTGAGGGTGGAGATTCATTCTCTGAGTTTGTGGATTGGTTTCTGAATGTCCATCTTCGGTGGAATTTAGGGGATGTCACTGTTGGTGTTGCTCTGCTTAAAAGGGCTTTGTGTCATCAGGGGGTTTGTGGGTGGGGGAGTCGTGTCGGGTAGGGTCATGTGATGGGTCTGTTAGTGGGCCTTGTGACGGGTCAGGTGTGGGTCATGTCAGGTGAGGATCTTGTGATGGATCTGGTGATGGGGAGGTCATGTCAGGTGAGGGTCATTGGGAGGTGAAGTGCTGGTTGGGGATGTGTGGGTTGGTTGAGGGTCAATGCCATTGTTGGTTGGCTGTATGGTTAATTTGAATTCTGAGGCTGGTTGTAGGTCGATGTGTCTATTGATGGAATTGTTTGTGGAATGCCAGGCCTCGATAAACTCATGAGCGTGGTGGCTGGTAGTGTGGCCAATGATTCTTGTATTGCTCCAATCGAATTAGTGCTGTTCAGTGTCAGTGTGAGTAGAGATCAGAGATTTGGGACTATGGCATTTGACTGCCAGCTGGTGTTCAGCCCAACCCAGCCTCACAGGACTACTGTTGTGGGAAAAATAGGAGGAGAAAAATGTATTATGTATATTCTCTGCCTTGAGTTCTTATAAAGTAATAAAGGAGAGATAAAAATCTATTAAATATTACCAATAGATTTCGTTTAACTTATATACATATAATGAATACGTTTTGACAGAGTAAAAAGTCATTTAGAAAAATCTGTCAGGGAATTTATCAAGCAAGTTTGCAAAGACTGCAAATATCACAACATATCCAGGGATCACTGCTCATCTATAATGAATCTTACTTTAACAGTGTTCAAAGGATGAATATCAACAGTCAACATTATTCCCATGATGGTCTAGGACTTTGGGCTAGTGGTTAAGGTACTGATTGAGAAACCAAGAGACGTTAGGCATGAAAGCTGGCTGGGTGAATTTGAGCCAGTCACACACTCTCAGCCCAACTTACCTTACAGGGTATGTTGCTATGAAGAAAATAGGAGGAGCAAAGGAATATTAAGCATGTTCACTGCCTTGAGTTATTTATAAAAGTAATAAAGGTGGAATTTTTAAAAAAACAATTAAAAAGTTGAATGATTAACCTGTAAAAAAATATTTCCTTGTAGTATACTTGTTCAACCCTAAAAGCAATTTATTCAAAAAAGAAGATATTAATTAATTAAGAAGTTGATTTTAACTTTGGCTTCACTTACAAAGGATAACTGGAAACTGATAGACAGCAACCCTCTGGAGATTTCCCTTCTATTGAAGATACAGTACTTTGGATAAAGTATTGCATTGTCTCTTACTACTGGGGCTTGTTACACTGTAAATATTTGAGACACTAATATTTGCATTTTTGACTAGAATTTTTTAAACACACAAATATTAATGCAAAAAAGTGTTTCAATATATTTCTTGATCTTCACATTTAACAGCATGTATAAGAGAATATTAATTCCGGTTACTTCCGGTTTGCTTCTTGCCGCCGCTAGACGATCCCTTGGGATCGCTGCCCCATTGCCTGTAAAGAGCCGCCTTTACATCTGAAAGGCGTTTCAATATATTTCTTGATCTTCACATTTAACAGCATGTATAAGAGAATATTAATTTTGCACAATAGAGAGCATACCTGCAATTTGTGCACATACATTTAAGAATTTTTTTCCAACAAATTGATCTAATATGTACTACTAAACTTGGAAACTTAATAATATCTTAACTTAGTATAATGGCTAAGAAAAAAAATAAGGGCCTATCCCCTTTCCTTTGGGGGATTGGTTCAGAAAAAGAAAAACAAATCTAAGTTTATTTATTATTTTCAATCTTTTAAAAGATTATTCTAAGGATCTGCAATTTTCTCAATAATCAAAATGCCTGAATCTGAGTTAGATTTTCATGAATCACAGATTTAAACCAAATTAAGCCATCTTTGAATCTCCAGTTCAATTTGAATTAGGACTAAATTCAGACTTGACTAATTTTTAGGAGCACTAATACCTTTACTGTACTCTTCTTGTTTCTAACAGAACACAGATAAATATGTTTAACAACTGAAGCTATTTCTAACATGATTCAGAGAATTAATGAGGAAAGCCTATTCTTACTCCTTCCACAATGCTTCAGACAAATCAACAAGTCAAACCAGATGAGATAAATATTATTAACACCTACTAAAATCCATACATTGAAACTGATGTTCAAGATGCTATTATCTTGAATTGTTACATCTTTGCTAACAGTTAAGATTTAAGAAAGATACCACTGACCCAACTACTTGTGAAAGAAGTACATTAACAGGATCACCAAATTAAATGGCTAAAATAATAACAGTTTTTTAAAGAAGGTGTTTATGAATGCTTTAAGATCAGCCAAAATGGCAGCTCTGAGTGTTTTGTCTACAGCATGTCATCACTGTCAAGTTTTCAAGCTCCTTTTTATCTCTGAATATGAAAAGGTCATGCCTTAAACGTTTAAGAATGTTTTGATAGCAATCAATATAATAAAGGTCAAGTGCTCCAAAAAACATATTTTGGATGTTTTATTTATTGGACTTACAGCATTACAAATTACTCACATGGGATAAAAATCAAAATTGTAATTCAATGTAAATGTTCCTTCTAGATGGCAGTAGGCCAACCCTCATCTTGCCAAATTGTGGCTAAATTAAACATTTTCCTTATTTCCATAATATACTTACTACATAACTTTGCTGGTAAAAAGGTATCATAACTATGGGGAAGAACTCCAGGGCTTTAAGCAAGGCTCATCTTCATATATGGAAGGGAGCATTTAAACAATTGATGAAGAAATCCATATAATAACATTTTCCTTAGGTAGCTTCTTTATGTAGGGATCCTCCCAGTTCCCTTTGTCACTTGTTCCACTATCAAACCACTACTACCGGTACCAGGAACATTAGTGTTAAAATTTATTAAATTTATATGCATCTGATGGCAACAAACTCATGGTAGCTTTCAAAATAATACACAGTATAATAAAGCATTCCCTACATACATTAATCCAAAAAGCAGTAACATAATATCAAAAATACTCAATAGCCAAAATATCAAAAAGAGTCATATAACAACAAAATGAAGTGTGTTTCCCTTATCAGCCACTCAGGAACCTTTTCTCAAGGCTACACATACTTTAATTTGTCTTTATCGAACTTGACCTTCAGAGTTCTTTACCATTACAGAAGGAAATAGAGAAAAATAATGATGTTCTCCATAAAAGATAAACATTTGGGATTGATGAAGAGAGGTATGAGAAACAGGATCCAGGCCTTCTGTTCTCATTTAGTTAAAACAGTATTGGGTATGTCTAGTTTAATGAAAAGAAGGATAGAGGTGACATGATAGCACTGTTTCAATATCTCAGGGGCTGCCACAAAGAAGAGGGAGTCAATCTATTCTCCAAAGCACCTGAAGGCAGGACAAGAAGCAATGGGTGGAAACTAATCAAGCAACTTAGAACTAAGGAGAAATTTCCTGACAGTTAGAAAAATTAATCTGTGGAGCAACTTGCCTCCAGAAGTTGTGAATGCTCCAACACTGGAAGTTTTTAAGAAGAGATTGGACAACAATTTGTCTGAAATGGTATAGGGCAGGCCAGATGTGTCATGCGCTGGCCACCCCCACCCCTGGTTTAGCGAAGGGAAAAAAATCATGATATGTCACATGATGACAACGTGACGATGCAAGTTTGACACCCCTGGTATAGGGCTTTCTGCCTGAGCAAGGGGTTAGAAGACCTCCAAGGTGCCTTCCGACTCTGTTCTTCTTTCTTCTAAATACATTCCTTTCAAAGCAGCCTGTGCACACAACTGATAAAACACCCCAGAATCCTTTCTACATGGAACAAATATGACTGTATGAAAATCAGTAGGCTGAATTGGTCTACATGCACACCAGAGGGAAAACACCGAAGAATCTTCATGCACCTAAATGTAGAGTTCTGTAAAGAATCATTTTATCCCCAAGGTTTATTATCAGTGCACATGTGCATATTAGTTAAGCAGCAGAAGAAAAAGAGGCAAATGGGTGAAAAATGGCAGATGAATTTAATCCGGTTGCTTCAGTCATGGAACTAATATTAAAAATTCTCCAAGCCATTTTAGATTCAGGTGATGCAGAATATAGATGGAAGGGCAACAGAAGCAGAGACTCAGAGGAAAAGGAACCAACCCACCTCCCTTTGTTTATTTGTTATTTCTCTTTCAGTTTTTTAATATATACAACCAAACAAACTTTAAGTAGGATGTTAGCCTCAGCTTCCTGTTCTTGTGCATTGTGGGAAACAACAGTCCTCAGCCATCTTATGCTATTGGAAGGGCTGTTCTCACTGGTTCCCTGCATGGGTAAACCATCACACTGTGAATGGGGCCCCTTGGAGAGTACTTTGTTCCAGGATTTAGTGACACCTGGAGCTGGGTTCAAATGGAAGAGTGGGCCTTCCATCTGAAAGTTAGGAGGTTGGAATAATAAACTGTTTCATGCATGTATACAGTTTGCTTCTTTAAACCACACACACCGAGAGACATACTTTCACAAAGGAACTAAAGTTCAAATAAATGTCTAGAGACTGAGTTGGCTGTACACAGTAAGACAAATTTGCCCATTTCCTCATTTTAAAAGCTGCTTAGGTTCCAGCCAAATAATACGTAAAAATGTTATGAGCATAGTATCCTATATCCTTTTCCCATGTGGCCACTTAACTGGGTTTCAGTGTGTCTATGTGCGCGCATATGCACATACACATAAAATACTAGTAAAGTATTTTGAATAATGACATAATGTCTAAGATTAACAGAAGCCTATTAAGTCTTGATTCTTCTATGTGAAGTTTGTAGTTAAGGGCTTCAGGCAAAGAAATCCTGAAATGATTTCGAATGTGAAATTAGAAATACAGTAATTAGCTTTAGCAAGAATGTCTTTTTAATTTTGGAGGGTGGTGTTTAGGTACTGTTATTCAGACTGATGTTTGTATTTTTAGTTTCTTTCCATTCATTGTTTTAGCATAAAGGAAAAAGGAAAAAAAGGATATAAAAGAGAAAGAGAAACAAAGAAAAAAAGGAAGCATTGCAATTCTTGTAAAAGAGAGCTCAGTTTTTAAACACAGCATTAAGCCTTGACCACATGGAATAATATTGATCAGTCTTTCCATTACCAGAATAAAGAGCCAATTCATTAAGCAGAGGGTGAATACATACTATCAATCTATGATTGTAAATCCAGGATTGCACTATCTTTCTATTGTAAGAGAATGATCCTTTTGCTACCGCTGATGCTCAGTAAATCCATACTTCTTCTTACCAATACTTTCTAAATTTTAGTGTATAATCATATTAATATTTTTAAATTATTTTAATCGTCATCAAACAACGAATGGATATTGAATCAGTAATGAAGCTGATAACCAACATTTTAAATATCTTCAATGAATGTGAAAGAGATATTTTTGGTGATTATAAAAAAAACATATTTAGTATTATTTAAATCTCTCAAAACTTTGTTAAAATGAGTTATTCCAATTCTTGAATCCAATTTCTAGGCAAATAAATAACATCTTACTTACTTTACTGATTTATAGTCAAAGACAAAACAGATAACTAATATTTCACTTAATTGTATTTTTAATTATCTATAATATATTGTAGATTTGAATTACCCCAACTTAATTTTCCAATAATTCAGGTAATGTGCCTGAGCCAGTTTGTGAAATCAAAATATATTTTAAACCCTTAAAATACAATGGCACATTGTATTCATACAATGCACATACAATGCATTAACACACAGTTTAAAAACACAACTAATAATAAGATGTTAAGTATTATTTTCCCTATTAACTTTTTAAAAATATTTATCTGCAACATTCGGATTTGGATAATTCCAATGTGTAACAGTGTCAGAATTGTTCTTCCATTCCAAAAGCTTCCACACCTATCTTGCAGCCTTTCATGTTGGCAATATAGTACAATTATGATATAAAAAAAGCCAGGTCCCTAATTTATAACAATATATACATGTATGTATGTATGTATGTATGTATGTATGTATGTATGTATGTATGTAGTATATGGATGAGCGCTGTCTTGGAATAATGATTTAAAGGTATTTTCAAATACAAAGCAACTCCCAATTTTTGCAAATTTCCATATTGCAATAGAGGGGACAACTGAGCTCTTGTTCAGTTCATGACCTTATATTGGCACCATGTGGGCTAAATGAGAAAAATAATATTTGAGGGTCATATGGATATTAATAAGACCTCAGTTCACATTTCCAGATAACTAATGTGTCTAACTGAGTTAGCCTTATTTTTTTTCACAGAAATTGGTACCTCGCTCAAGACAGAAGCTACAAGCACAGTTAAATATAAACATATATGTAGCAACTCTTTGAAGTTCTTCCTAAGTCACTAGAAAATGCAACTGGATATGAAATAGGACATGTCACCAGAAATATTTTTCTGTAGATAAAGGGGGAAAAAATCCAGCAGCTACTGACTTTTTTCTTTACCTTTTTTGAAAACAAAACAAAACAAAAAAATGGGCAGTTGGGCACAAATAAAATAGAACTAAGGAAACTGGTTGTGCAATGGTGTCACATCACAATTAAGTAGCAGGTGACAAAGATGTTCCATTTTCTGGGAAAGCCATACAAATTTCTCATCATCTAATTCTGGCCTAGCCTAGCAAAGCATGGATATTCATGAAAATTATTATGAGGATTTGGAACATCTGAGAAAAACATAAGGAGGTTCCTTCCTATGGCAGCTGCTCATTTACACTATCCCCTTTGTAAGCTGTGATAGGAAATTGTAACTTGTTTTGTTTTTCAACATATTTATAATGCTTTAAATAATATTTTGGCAAATAAATTAGAATGGTTGTGGGTGGATGAGTAAGAAAAAAATGCTATGAAAAAGACTGCCATACAAAGTAAAGCTTTTTTTTTTTTTTTAAAAAAAGGTCTCTGTCTGGATTTGTTTTATGAGGCAATACATCATTCCCTTATCAACAATGTGTCCGTCTCCCCGTTTTCCTAACTACAATGGGCAAGCTTCAAGTGTTCCTGGCTTCTTAAGGAAAGACCTGAATGATGAATAGCTGCGTTATTTGTTGTTATCCGACATGCATTCAATTTTCTTTCCAGGCAAATCAATGGGCAAACTTGCTTAGGTCACAATGACCAGGCACCCACCTTTTGTGTCCACTTGTCCAAATTGCTGCTATTCGTCGTCGAGTGAAATGAGTTTTGAAATGCCATTCAGGGCTACTTAGCCATGCAAAGGAGTTTGTGTATAGCTGAGAGGGAACATAATGTTGACTGGACTCCAGTTCAAAACAAAAGAAATGGTGTGGAGGGGGGGAGGAGAAGTTCAAAAGGAAGCTACATTTATGTTGCCACTTGGAAAATGGTTATCTTTGCTATATAGGAGATAGCAAACACGGACCTATTCTAACACACTTTTCTCTATTCCAGACCTTTTCCGTTGGCTTCAGCTCCATTAAATCTCAGCAGTGATTAGGAAATAATAACTAGGAAATTCTGGAAGTGGATGTTCACACATCTGGAGGGAAATGCCTTGAGCAGGATGTTCTAACAGCCAAAGTTAAATAATTGTATCATTTTTCTTAAGAAATAATGCAATATGATAACTTAAATATATGAGCAGGAATGCTCACAATTAAAATTTCACCTCAGTCACGGACTAACTAGATCAGTCATTTTTCAGCTGGTCTTCATTCACCTTCATCATCTATATTATAGTCCTAGTCTACTTAAACTTCAAGGTGTGTGTAAATTAATAAGATGTTGGTGGAAAGCATCTTAAAGAATAAACTAATGCAAATACTGGGGTGGGGGGAGAGAGATTATTGTTACTATCATTTTTCCCCTGACAGCTCAACAGTTGCTCACTTATTTCACACCTGTTCTCTGAGATATTAATTTTTAGGATATTGCATAAAGAAAAAAGAGTTTGTCTATGTACATCGGCAAGATGGCAGTTTTGTCCTAATGTATCTTATTTGATTGTTTATTTGTTAGTTTATTGCACTAATTTGTACACTGCCTAGTCTGACTATATATTATTGTTTCTATTGCTATTTCCTGCTATGGATATTTATGAGTGAACAGAAATTTCAGCTCACATCCATTCATCTGTAGTCTCCTTTTCTGTCTCTCCCAGAAGCCATTTTTAAGGGAACAAGGGCAGTTTCTATACCCTTTCTGTTTCACCATAATAACCAAAGAAGCAGTGGGGAGGTAGTGGGAAGAATGACAGAACCAGAGAGAAGGGTTACATTGTACAAGCAGTTTCAAAATGAGCAACTGAATTTCAGAGTTTCAAAATCCCTAGTATGGTTATATTTTTTATTATGTTTGCCTTCTGTGCATGGGGATAGATAGATAGATAGATAGATAGATAGATAGATAGATAGATAGATAGATAGATAGATAGATAGATAGATAGATAGATAGATGATAGACAGACAGACAGACAGATGATAGATAGATAAAGTGCCAGAAATTTGTTGTGGACTCTTAGTGATAACACAGCTTTTCTGCATGAATATATACATATGTGCATGCATGCACACATTAGATCTGTCAGCAGACAGTTGGGATCTAATGAGTCAAAGCACCTATTGCACAGGAGAAAAGTTCATGACCCTTCCATTCAGGAATCATACACACACCAAGCAACATGCATAGATGTAGAAAAATACACATTTGTATTTTCTTCTTTGTTTAATATATTGATCAATGAGAGCATGTCAATATTAATGGTTTCTTTATTCAATCCAGCATAGGTATTATTCAATATCATTCAATGACAATGTTCTTGACAAGTTTTTTTGCCTGTGTTTTCTTTGTCTCTTTCCCTCTCTTTTTTTGCACTTAATGCTTAGGATATTAATTTTCAAGCTAAACATACCATTCTAATTGCAGATTTAAGCCTCGGATAATGAACTCAGTTTCATACAAATTTCATGTGACCTTTGATAAACAGTAAACTGATATGTATTATTCAAGAAATTGAAATTTAATAAAAAGGAAGGGAAATGACTTTGCTCTGCTTTTCACAGAACATGGATTTTATGAGGGGTTTTTTATTTTATTGGTGCTCATTTGATTTAAAAGTTTAGTTTATCAAACTTTGAATTTCTTTTTAACCTAGACTTAATTTTATCAGGTTAAATGCTGAATATTGCTGTTTTAATGAACAAAGCCCTCTTAACTACCTGATTTTTCACTATGTATGTTATTTGGTTGTCAGTTCTTCAATATCTATGACTTCAATAGCAGCCTACTCATTTAATTTTAATGAAAAAAGTATATCCCAACATATTGAAAAGCATTAAAGTCATGTCCAATCTATATGATACATAAAATGGTCATCAGATAGATGATCTGATGGATGATATAGATATAGATTATAAATATATAGATGATATAGATATAGATAGATGTAGATATGCACTGTTGATACAGATGTATAGATAGACAGTAAGAGCCCTGTATAAACCAATATACCAAAATACCCTACATCTGTTTCGAAATAAGGAAGGTTCTCCACCCTACAGAGGACTATTATGAATAAAAGCAAAGATTTATGTTATTGTTTTGTACCAAAATATATTTAGATAGATCTTTCTACTGTGAGTATGTTTGAAAAAACCCTGTACTATGTTTCAGCTTCCTTATTGGTTGTAAATGACCTAAAACTAAATAATAAAATAGAAAACATTACATTCCTTTATTCTATTTTCTTTAATAGCAAGGCTGCACATGAACTAAAGCTATCTTTTCTATTCTCTAAGTTCTTCTTTTCCACATAAAGAGCTCATTGTTCTGTTTTCAGTACAATATTACACATTTAATAGTGTATATAAATAGTGTAAAACACACACTAACCAGTGGTTCTGGCAGAGCTTGGAGTACTTCAAGAACTTCAGTAGTTATCTGGTTCAATAGTTCCATAGTTATCTCGTTGGGGTTGCTGTGTCTGTGTTACCATATAACCATGAGTTACAGAAACTTCTCTTAACCGCCATTTTGTGCTCTCCTGAATTTTTGAAGCCCAAGTATTGAATGTAATCTAATATTGAGAAAAACCTGGGTATTTTTACATCTAAATGTTGACAGAAAGTTGCTAGATCAAGGATCTTTTCAGCATTGTCCCCCTGCTGGCAAATTCTCCCTAAGAAACAATGTTTTGCCAATGGCCATCTGGATGGGATATTAAAAACTCTTATTGTCTAGGAAGATTTTTAGGAGCTGAGATACTATGTTGACCCTGACAGAAGACTCCCCCTTGTTACTTCTGTTCGTTGGTTTTAGTTTTGAAGATTAGATAAATTTATCTTATTGTACACTGTTGCAAAAGCCACATAGGTCTATCAGTTGATGATATATTTAAATAAATTAGTGAATAAAAGAAATTAACATTGAAACTCACTCCCTAATCTAAGAGAAAGTACACTATCCCATTACTTCACTGAGTAGAAAGCTTAGAGAGAAGGCATCACTTTTCAAAAGCTGCAATATAACTTTAGAAGAGGACTGGAGCAGGATATTAGTTGTTGCTTACCATACAACAACACCTCTTCCCATACAGAGATCATTATTTACTACTTGCTGATATGATGTGTGCTTGCATGAATATGAGCATGTATGGGCCTATGTTGCAGGGGGGGATGGGACAAGGGCAACGTCTGCTCATTATTCCTATGCAGCTGGGCCTGTGTATAATTGCTTGTTTGCAAGCCACTCCAATGTGATGGGAAGGAAATCACTTGATAAGAATCCGCTGGCATCAACCTTCTCCTGTCAAGTGATTATAACTTGCCTGGGGCAGCATCACTTTCCACTTGAGAATTAACAGTTCTCATGAAAGGAATGAGGGCAGTGGCCATTTTGAGTGTGGGCACAGCTTCAGGAAATGTAGGCGAAAGAAGCCCAAATGTAATCCAATAGGAAGGTCCAGGAGTTTTGTTCTAATCATGGACACAACACCTTGTTGCTGTCATAATGCCTGAGATTCAAAGAACTGCTTTAGGCATACCCAAGGGCTGATGTATATATAGGGTATATCCCAGTGTTTTTATTGAATAGCAGACCTCCCCATTGTATATTACCACTTGCCATTCAGGCATGGCCATTATTTCAGAATCCACAAACATCCCTTCTCTTATAGTGGAAGAATGCTTGTCTTCTCTATCACAAGCCATTCAGAAAGTTTTAAGAGACATCTCCTGATGAATTCAAAATAAGGTTATCCTTTTAGGAAACAGGGCTATATTTTCTTATTTCAGTCTTAACCAAAGACTAAAATCAACAGAGATCAGTAGCCCCATAGTCTCACTTTTCTAAATGAATTATTTGGGCTTTTAATTTGTTTACACAATCTACTAACTGCCTTCTACACCTAGAAAGGCAGAAGGAAACTAGTAAACAGGTTACCACTCCATTTTTGTCCTGTATTTTGATTAGTTCAGGAAACTCTATTTTCTTGAAGCCTTATTTACTACTCAGTAGTGTAATATTTAAATGTAGGAGCTCAACATGACAGCTGTCAGACATCTTCTTTTCTCTACTTTTTAAGTATTATACTCAAAGAACTAGCATACAGGCATCTAGAACTAATAAAAAACCAAAGTCTGCCAATAATCAAAATGCACAATTAAGTGTTCACTGGGTATGACTGCCATCCTGTGTTTAATTACATGACAATCTCTCTCCTAAATTCAGTGATGCTTACTTCTGATTGCATAGATCCAATTTATAAATAGATTTTGCTTTAACCACCTTCAGTCAGTTGAAATGCAATATTGCTCTTTTAAACTGTTAAAGGTGAAATAGGAATCTCAAAAAGGAAATGATACAAACACCAGATTCTGCCTCTAAATGAAACATAAAGTCCCAACAGTAAATTCTAACTGGAGAGCTTAGAAACTAGAGCCACTCTACACAAGCAGCAACTAACAACATGGAGAATATTTCCCTCAGTCTTCTTTGCTTCTACTGCTGATAAGCTCAGACAAAGAAGTGACTGGTAGCCTAGAGCCACCTAAAAGACTGGTGTTATCAATGCTCTAAAGCCCCAGAAAAAGCCCCCAGTATATGTATGTATGTATGTATGTATGTATGTATGTATGTATGTATGTGCATATATGTGTGTGTGTGTGTGTGTGTGTGTGTGTGTGTGTGTGTGTGTGTGTGTATTTGTTTTCTGAGGTTTTCGCGGGTGTTTGTATGTAGGTCTTTGGTTATTCGGGTTTTCTCCCGCATAAAATTGGAGGTTTCTTGGCAACGTTTCGATGAAGTCTCATTCGTCATCTTCAGGCTGGTGTCTTCGGCTTCGTGCTTCTAGGAGCAATGTGTGTGATCGCAGCTGTTTCTTCCTTTTAACTGCCAGTGGGGGTGTGAACTGATTGGGTGGGAGTTTGGCTGTGTTCTGATTGGGTGGAGGTGTGTTCTGATTGGTTGGGGGTTTGGCTGTGCTCTGATTGGATGGGGGGTTGGCTGTGCTCTGATTGGATGGGTGTGTGTTCTGTTTAGGTGGGGGCTTGGTTGTGCTCGGGTTAGTCTGAGTAGCAGGGGGATTTGAGCTGGTGAGCTGTGTTGCTGTTGTTTGGCTTCGGGTTCATGGCCATGCCATCTCTTCACTCACTCACGAGAGCCACACAGGATGTAACCACCACACATCCACGCAGAAAGCAGACTCAAACCCACACTGACGATCAGGCACGACCACGGACCAGAAGCCAGACCACAGCTGCATCATTAGCCACTTTAAACCCCTCCAATCCATACATGAAGCAGACTGACACCCAACATGAAGAGATTTTCCAATTTTACGTGGGAGAAGACCCGAATAACCAAAGACATATATATATGTAATTGCATATATATACATATAATATGCAATTGCTCCTGGAAGCACGAAGCCGAGAACACCAGCCTGAAGATGACGAATGAGACTTCGTCGAAACGTCGCCAAGACACTTCCAATTTTACGTGGGAGAAGACCCGAATAACCAAAGACCTACACACACACACACACACACACACACACACACACACACACATATATATATATATATATATATATATATATATATATATATATATCTCATAGCATTATTTCCCCCACTAAGCAGGCCAGTGAAGGCCTCTGCAACTCTTCTCCAGCATTATGTTCTGGCAGCATTGCTGCCTCTCAGCTGGGGGAGTGGACCAGCTCTTTGACTCACAGACAACCTAACCAACTTACATTCAAGCTTCTTCTAAATGCTCTAGTTCAGGGCTGTCAAACTCTTGGCCCATGGGCCAGATGTGTCATGCGCTGGCCATGCCCACGCCTGGTTTAGTGAAGGGGGAAAAAAGTCACGATACATCATGTGACAATGCCGTGACGATGCAAGTTTGACACCCCTGCTCTATTTGTAGCATTGTGCTGCCAATTTTTTTAAAAAAAGTGATTATCATAATATGTATGGTAGAGTCAGGAATCCCTCCTCTTATTAGAGGGTATACTGGGGTTTAACTATTTTTGTTCTGGTGACAGCTGACCACTGATACTACCTTTGGGACAAGGAGCTATCTCTTTTATGTCCGTTCTCTTTATCATTGACAGGTCAAAATGATGGATTGGTTTTGGCCTTCGCTTGAAATCCCTTGTCTTGCTCTGCCTTGGTGCATATGCTGCCACCAACAGATACCATGGCTGAGCTCTGCTGTCTTCATTTAGCAGCCTGAACAGGTGCTGACAGATGAGAGAGGTGACAAGCTGCCGTACTGTTGAAGTAGGAAGATAGAGTTACATGTGAATTTGCTGTCTTGTTAAAGGCCTGAATAACAACAATTGTATGTGAGGGTCACCTCTGGACTCGGTTATCATTCAGAGAAAAAAGAAACCAGGTCTTTGTATAATTCAGGCTTTGGGGCCTTTGGCAATCAGATTTTCTAGGAATGTCTGGCCAGCAAGAGCTGAGTAGTTGTGATGAAATGATTAAGCCCATGCTAACACCTCTTCCACTGCAGGTGCAAACTGCATTGTTATTTGAGGTTTTAAATATGATAAAACAAATTCCTGGAGAAATAAAACTTAAGGTACCTGAGACTTGGATTCTAAACTATATTGTTTGATGCAAATTCAACTGAATCAACAGGACTAATGTCTGCCTAACATCTTTATAATCATTTCCTGTCTCCTCATTTTTCCAACAATAACTCATTTAAGATACTTGCAATTTGTCTCCTAGGATATTGCTCAGTTCATTCAAAAAGAGATACAAATCAAAATGTTATTTGATACATTTTCATAGTAAATGAAATGATCTAATCCGATATGGTTAATGAACACAGCAAAAAGAGCAGCTGAATTTTTATACATGCCACATTCTCTGCAATTCCCATTAGAAATAAAAAGAAATCTGCTGTAAACGTTCTTTTCAAGCATTATAGTGTGATCTGCCAGCATAGATACCTTAGCAGCGTGGATGATAATAATGCCACCATGTCATTCTCAAAGCAAAAGTTCTGCAGAAGCAGCATATGTTTAGAAAGGATGTATTTTAAAAAATGTATCATAGAGAAAGTTGCACTAAGAAATGTGGATTCAGAAACAGTGCATTTCAAGGGTGATTATATCTATCAAGCTATATTTTAGAAAACCTTAAAAGTTGCATGGAAATTATGCCTGTTGAGGAAAGTTGCATATAGAAGTAAGTAAGTTTTGTTTTTTAAAAAGGAAAAGAAAAAAAATGCAGCAAATGTGATTGAGAAAAATAATAAACAAATAGATGCAAGATCAACACAGAACAGTATAAGATTAAGAGATTTTCAGTCTTGTACAACAGATACGTTTTCTATATTTGGCTTACTTATTCTTGAGTCATACAAACAACACCTTCAATTCATTGCAACCAACCACCGGCCATATATGAATAGATACTACGGCCAATCTCCCAGAGTGAAATTTTACAGAAATAATGAGCAGGGATTATTTTAGGCAGCCTAAACTATTTCTTTATTTCTACAATAATTTCTATACACCTTCCTTCTAAAGATTTGGTGTGGATTATAAGATTAAAAAAACAAACAAACCTATGAATCATGAACCAACAGGAAAAAAAATCTCCAGTATGAAAATAGCTCAAGTCTGTCGTCTGCATTAAAAATACTTTACAATAGTTTATAGTGCTTTGGTTTTGAGTACTTTACAAAAACCAAATGAGAAGGGAGCTCCCTATACTTCCGCAGGCAAGGTATTCCCCAGTGGGTCATGTGGGCCAACAGCAAGCAAAGTGCCTCTTAGCTTAAATTATTGTCAACTCAACTAAAGTAGAGCTCTTCAATAGTTTGATTCTTGGAATGAATAGGATGGATAATTCTCATTTATGTACTCATCATGGATGCCAAGCTATATAAAGGTTGATAGTTTAAATCCAGCATCTTGAGTTGTCCCTAATGCAACTATATGTGTTCTTCCCTTTTACAAACCCAGACATTGCAATCGCTTCTAAATGATTTTCATGGAAATCCCATTTCAATAGCCTAAGCAGGAGTCACAACAGCACTCAGGTGTGTCAGATTATATATTGTTCATTTGAAATTTGTTGTTATATTTTAAACATAATATTAGATCTACCAAAGCAGAAAACATGGTATTCTTTAACTGTATTCCCATTTAAGAATATTAACAAGTTTATAGATTATGGCTCAAACAGTCCAACCAGAAATCCATATAAATGAAACCAAAACACAATAAGCAAGATTCACTAAATAAATTTGTGATTGGTTTGAATTATCCATGTAGCTATTCAAAGGAGAAAAGAGAGAAGCTAGGAGTAGTAGATGAACATTTGCAGAATAAGAATGTTTTCTCATACATAAACCTTTCAGAAGTGGTGGTGACTTCAAAATGAAGAAATCCCCACTCAGTAGGTTTGTGCAATTATTTGGCTCTTTCCACAGAATCTACACAAACATCAGTCCTGCCCGTGAATTTAAAATGGGTCATCTCTGTACCTACAGCTTATGAAGCAGCTTCTATATTGCATGATAACTTAATACATTCTCTATTTACCAATATGTAAAAAAAGTCTAGTAAATAAAAACTGAGAAATATTGACAATAGAAGATGTTCTAAAGTTTGGAAATTTTTTTCTGTATATTAATTGGTTTATTCAGTTTTCCTTTATTTAAAAATCTAAGCATGCTATATAGATAGAGCAAAGCATTGATCTCAAGCAAACTGTATTTCCATCCCTATCCATTCTGCGTAAGTCTCATAGGCATTCATGTAAAATAAAGTTTGACTAGGCATTTTTGCCTAGTCACACTTATCATAGCAGCCATTTTGTGAGAGGTCCTGCAATATGCTCCCAACCCTCCTAATGTGCCACTGGTTCAAATGGCTGGAAGCATCTAACTTCAAACATGGGTCAGTTTTAGAAACAATACTCTGAGATCCTTTAGGAAGAATTAGGATATAAATACCGTATTTTTTGGAGTATAAAATTTTTCCCCCCCAAAAAAGAGGGTGAAAATCTGGGTGCATTTTATACTCCAAATGTAGCCCCACCCAGTCTCTCAAATGGAGATTTAAGAGGCTGAAAGAAGCCTCTGAAAGAAGTTTCAGAAAAAAAGCCTCTGAAAGGCTTTTATCTAAAATAATATGGCAAGCAACAAAAGGAGAATCAGTAAAGGTTCTAATCAAACTATGTTAACAAATCTGGAGAATGACGCAATAACCAACAGATCGGAAGAGGTTAATCTACATACCAATACCAAAGAAAGGAGATTGAACAGAGTACAGATAGTCCTTCAGAATAAAAGCCTCTGAAAGAAGTTTCAGAAAAAAAGCCTTTTTTTCCTGAAGATCTGTTTCGGAGGTTTGCAAAGGCAGAAAAAAACGTTATTTCTGAAACAGAGTTTCAGAAGTTTCAGAGGCAGAAAAAAAAGCAAGGTGCAGAGCTCACAACCAATGAACCTGTTGCTAAAATTTACCTCTGGAAACAGCTGATTGGAGGTATTCCAGGAGGTGATCCACCCACCAATAAGCTTTTTTCTTATTTTCCTCCCCAAAAACCAAGGTGCGTCTTATACTCCGGTGAGTCTTATACTCCAAAAAATACGGGTAAGTCATCACCACCACCACCATGGTCCATTCAAATAGCATGCTGGAAATCAGCTCATTTTCTAGGTCTCTTTTGAATACAAGTATGGCAGCTTCCAGTAGGCCATAAGAAAGCTGAAGGCAGATATCCATGACTGGTATTTGAGTTCTGGCAGCTGTCTGAGTAAGCTCTGCTTTGCTTGACTGGCTCAATTGCATAAAATGAGTGCAGAGGGGGAAAGAAAACCCCTCTTAGAACAACCAAGAATAGAACAGGATTAATTTTAAGGCCAACTTCCTCTTATCACTTAAGATATAAACCAAATATTTCTGTGCTTTTCATCACAATGCCTGGGGTGCTGCATTTTAGCATCTGTCTTACTTGTCAAGCAAAGGCACTTATGTAGTGAGCTTTGACCATTTTACAATCCACATTCTTGTTGGTGCTTTTGATTAAAATTTAATAAAAAGGTTTCAGTGAGGTGAAGACTTGTCAAGAGCAGGTGAGGAAAGATCAACATTGACTCAGTCCATATTTAATCCAGTCACTTCCCAATCACCGCTCCTTCTCATATTCCTTATTCATGCCAAAGGCTGGGCTATGCCATCAAGTCCTGAAAGAAAACAGATCTTACAACACTCAGTAAGCTAGAATAGAGAAGAGGGGACAATGACTCCGTTTGCAGGACCAGAATGGATCAAAAACTTTATTTACATCCCTCTGCCACTTACAGCCTACCTATATAAGTCAGGGGCTTTTCTTGGAAAGTAAAATAAAATAAAAATCCTTAGAATTATAATGCCTCTTTATAAAGAAAGAGAGAGAATTGCAGCTATAAAAATATGACAAAAGTTGTGATAAACCAAGTAATAGAGTACTATTCTCAAGTGAAGTTCAAGGATAAGCAGATTGTTTTGGTGAGACAAATATTTATATGTGCTTGGGTGCACTTCATAAGAAAAAAGACTGGATAAATTAGCATTTTATAGGAATGCAAGAAAGGAAGAAAATAGCATGAGTGGGTTAGTACAAAACATTTTCAGGTAACGCTAAAGAAGGATAACTGTTTTTTCTCTGAAGAATCTCTGTTTCCTCTATTGGAGGAATAGAGTTTGTAGCCACAGAACAGTAGTATGAAATTGGGGAGGAGAGGAAAATCTGTCATATGTACTGTATAACATAAATAAGTTTAATGTAATTCTATAATCAATATATTCGGCTGTGCTGTATATATTTGATGTATACACCCTTCATTTCATGCAAGTAGCATGTTTTCTTTAAAAAACTTAAAATTAGTTTAAATTAATTTTGAAATTAATTAGCAATTAAAAAGTGAAAGTATCTTATAAATGCTGAAAGAATGCCAGCCAAAAGTGATTGTTAAGAGTGTGTGTTGCAACTGACTGGGAATACAGTATACTTATGAATACTAGTAGTTCCTGACAGTGGGAGAGTCTGAATTTCAGAATTACAATTTTCTGAAGATTATGATGTCCAAACAGTTTCATAATGGGAGTGTCAACGCCTCAGATAACCAAATTCTTCTGTAAGTAACTGCAAGTAATGCAAAAATATATGAATCTTGTCCTGTACCTTGTTCCTGTTAACATCTGCATCCAGTTTCCTGTTATCAATAGAAGCTCCATTTTTTAAATTTAACTTCAGGTTGTTTCTTTTCAACATTCATGCATTCAAGGATTGTGATGGGGTTTGAATAATAAAGAGCAGTAGTTCTGGGTGTCATTGGAATGCTCTTGTTAAAAACCCCTCACAGTGGTTACATGTCCAGATTACCTTCTGGATACAGCCCACCAAAAATCAACAACACTGCAAGCAAATGCCCCAAACGCTAAGCCTGCCAGATGCCAGATACCAGATAATCACTGTTAATGAAAACTATGAAAAAGAGCAGGAGACCTAGCAGGGACACATTAGAATGAGGCTGTATTTCTTGTTTTCAAAAATAGTTATAGTTTGTCTTTTAAAGATACGAAATTACATTAAAGTCTCTTTTAGTGTTAAAATGTGTTTAGTACAATACAAATGTCTATCCTATGTATAGATTGCAAGACAAGCAATGGTATGACTGCCTTGTTGTTAGAATGCACTTCAGGAGTGCATTAACTCTTTTGATTTGGACTTATCTTGGGTTGTGTTTTGATCTGAAATACATATGATTGCCAAGATGATTTTGGAGTAATTACTGTTTGTCAAGGACACACATCTATACTGTTAACAGTTAATTTTGGTCATATTGCTGTTAATATTGTGGTGTTTCCTTTTGTTTGTTTGAATCATTATATGAAAACCAATTAGAGAATTTTGGGAGAAGCATATCTTCTCAGTCCTGTTGCTTCACCCAAAATTCTAAACATCTTCAAGTTCAATTCAGAAATTTCACAAATGCATCAAAAGCTGGGTATATGGCAAGGAGACAAAAGTCTGGGTTGCTATGTATCCACAATGATCAGTATTGGCAATCTCCTTTACTGGAGAGATGATTTCTAACTTAATCAAAATGACCATCTGTTAGTCAGAAAACTCAGGCAACAAATGACTGTATAATAAGAAAAGTAACCAAAGGCTTGGTGTGCATTGATTATATTCTGATTGAAGTATAGTGGAAAATGTTCTGAATAAGAATATTATAGCTAAATAGAGTATCTGGACCCTGATGAATAAACAAAATATTGCATTTTTGAGAATTACTGCAGTCTGATTATATAAGGAAAATGACATGAAATGTAAAGCAAGTATGACACAAAATTGTTAGTAATCAGATGTGAGCTTTATTTAAAACTTGCCATTCTTTCAGTTTCCTTTCATTCATGAAAGAAATACGCTGACAAATGGAATTGCTTGTCCCTTAGATCAATGAAGGAACTCTCATGTAATATTTGATATAAAAAAGAACAAACTCTAAAGGAACATTAATGATACATCATTATCACTGTTATTATTAAATTTGTCATAGCTGCCCACTTCGGTAGTCTCACAGTAACTTACAAAATCCAAAGGCAATACAGTATACAACAACAAAGGCAGTTCAGATTAAAACAGCCACCACAGTCATAAAGAATGACAACAGGAGCTCCACAACACATTAACCTCAAACATGAGCCCAAAACCACATCTTGAGGGCTTTGTGGAATCCCAGGAAAATGAATACTCCCTATCTCTGGGGGAATGTTGTTTCAGACAGTGGGAGAAGTCATGCTTTCTCAGACATGGAAGATTACAGTAATTAATAGAGGGGACTCCTTGGAATATATCAGGCAGGCCAAAATGAATGCATATCGATAGTCCTTCAGGCATCCAAGCCTTATGCCATAGAAGGATTTAATAGGTAGCAATCAGCTCCTTGAATTGTACCAGAAGCCTATTGGCAACCATTGCAGCTCATGTAGCAGTGGTGTAATGTGGGCATAATGAAAAGCACGTATTATTGCTCATAGCACTGCATTTTCTACCAGCTATATACTCCTGACAGCCCTGAAGGGCAGCCCCATGTAGAGCACATTGTTATAATCCAATTGTGAGGTGGCCAGGGTGTGAGTAACTATCTGTAGGCCTTTCACTCAAGGAAAGGGTGCAACTAGTGCACAAGATAGAATAGAATAGAATAACAGAGTTGGAAGGGACCTTGGAGGTCTTCTAGTCCAACTCCCTGCCTAGGCAGGAAACCCTACACCACTTCAGACAAATGGTTATCCAACATCTTCTTAAACATTTCCAGTGTTGGTCAATTCATAACTTCTGCAGGCAAGTTGTACCACTTATTAATTGTTCTAACTGTCAGGAAATTTCCCCTTAGTTCTAAGTTGCTTCTCTCCTTGATTAGTTTCCACCCATTGCTTCTTGTTCTACCCTCAGGTGCTTTGGAGAATAATTTGACTCCCTCTTCTTTGTGGCAACCCCTGAGATATCGGAACACTGCTATTATGTCACGGTCCTAGTCCTTCTTTCTAGACATATTCAGTTCCAGCAACCATTCTTTATCCTTGAGTCCCCTAATCATCTTTGTTGCTTTTCTCTGCATTCTTTCTAGGGTCTCAACCTCTTTTTTACACCGTGGCGACCAAAATTGGATGCAGTATTCCAAGTGTGGCCTTACCAAGGCATTATAAAGTGGTATTAACACTTCACATGATCTTGATTCTATCCCTCTGTTTATGCAGCCCAGAACTGTGTTGGCTTTTTTGGCAGCTGCTACACACTGCTGGCTCATATCTAAATGGTTGAACTTGTACAAAATCCCTTCTGGCCATATTTTTTTAAAAAAATAATAAAAATTAATTCTCTGGAGAGAAAAGGAATATATAAATTATGTCTGAGATTGATAGAGGTCATAAGATGCTCCAGTCTAGAGCCACCTTCCTTAATGTAGACTTTCTTCATCCCTGATTCTTCCCAAAGCTGTGAGTATAACTGGCCATGCTAGCTAGTATTGATGGGAATTTTATTTTTATATTATTTTTTTCAGGTGATATGAAGGGCAAAAATCTCCCCAAGCTGATATCTAAGATAAATTGCAGTACAATAATAGCCTACAATATTTTTTTTTATTGAAAAAGTTTTTCAAAGACAAATTTTTCCCCCTTTTCCCCCCTCCTCCCTAACCCCCCCTCACCATCCCTTCCCCCCTGTGGCTTCTTCATAATAAAACCCAAATTCATAACAGATTATGTAATACTTTACCATCCCCTTACTCCATCCCCATATACTGACCCTTTCTTTCTAATAATATTATTATATCCCCCTTATACTATACATTTCAAAATGACATTCTACTATAACATTATATAATAACTCCTAATTTAGCATAATAATATTATTATATCTCCCAGTTTAGCGATTTCTGCTCATAATCTACCCTTTTTCTACCCCCCCATACATATATCTCTTAAATCAAATCTTTTATGTATATTAATATAACATTTCAAAGCAACCTTCCGCTATAAAACTATATAATAAATCCTAATTTAACATTTATTCAATTCATAGTCTACCCATTTCCTTCACCCCCGTCGATATATCTCTTAACTCAAATCTTTTACATATATTCATATCTAAACGTAATATCCCTTTTCTTAAACTAAACGATCAATAAACTAACCTGTCTCCACCCACTTTCCTACAAGACTACCATACTTAATAATTCGTAATATCTTTATTCTTCTGCCCACACCACTAAAAAATATTCCCTTATGTAAATAAAATCCTCTTAAAAAAGACTTTAAGCTTGTAATCCATATGATATCTTCTGTAATGTCTTTCAGCTGGATTGTTAACTCCATCTCCCATGTTAGGGTAACATCACATCCTAATTCGAACAGTATGTTTGGTATCTTCAATTACCATCTGCCCCCATCAATAGCAAATATCTTCAAGAAAAAAACAAAAAACCAACAACCACCCGAGTGACTTTATATTTGTATTCCATATAGTGTCTATAGAGGTGTCTTTTATCCAAATAATTAATTCCAACCACCGTAATAGGGTAACAGCCAGATCATCTGCGTGCCCCAATTCCATAGCTCTCTCGCCTTATAGCTCAGCATAAACGTAGTATATTTATCCAAAAAGAAAAAAAAAGATAGTTCCAATCATTTCAGTTTAAGGCCCTTTTCACATCCCAAAAGTACAGCACTGCAGAAGTCTGTCACTCTCCTCAGGATAATATAAACCAATACTTTGCCTCAGCTATCTTTTCATGTATTCAATCATCTCTTAAATAACTGGCATTACACTGTTGTTTAGTTTAAAAGTTTTTGTTTTTGTGTGACCTGCTTCTTCTTTTCTTGACTTTTTGTGGGTTAGATCTCCATCCTGATTTCCTTTCTATAAGTTGTATATCAACTGTTTGATTTTCATGCTGATCTATAACTTGATCTTGTTGGTTTTGCTTTTGTGGCTTAAATCTCCATTCTGGTTCTGTGAGTTTTATATCAACTGATTGATTTCCATGCTGGTCTGTAACTTGGTAAGTCATTGCTTTAGAATCCAGAGCCGCCTCTCTTGTATTTATAAATGGTCCAGCTGAGATCTCTAAAGGAGAATCCAGAAGCGGTTCATCTACAAGAACCTCTGTAACTTGTTGTTTTTCCATTGCTTCCACCTCCTTTTGCTTATCTTGAGTTTCTATCTCTTGTTGGTTTTGCTTTTGGAGAACCTTGTAGTAAAATTCTTCTGCTTTTTCAACAGTATTTAGCTGATATCTTTCTCCTTGATATCTCAATATTATACCAACTGGAACGTCCCACCTGAATGAGATATTTTGTTTCTTTAGCTCAGTCACCAAAAATCCAAATTTCTTTCTATCTTTTAGAATCTTAGGCGGCAACTCTTTATATATCCAGATCTTTCTTCCATACAGTTGTAGAGTAGAATTAAAAGATTTTTGCACAATATCATTTCTTATTTCTTTATCTGTGAAATAAATCACATCTCTAGGCAATTGCCTTTGCTTTGCAATCCAAGAATTTATTCTATAAACCTTGTCAATCTTACAAGATACCTCCTCAGGATGAACCTTTAAAATCCCGGCCAGAAATTGAGCAGATATTTTTCTTAAATCATCTCTATTATTTTCCTGTAACCCTCTCATTCTGACCGCAAATTCTGTGAGCCTGTATTGCATCATTGTAATTTCTTTTTCAATTCCTTGCTTTATATCTTCTGCATTGTAAGTCTCGTGACCAGCTTCCTTTTTAGACTTTACTTCTAAACTATTGTCTTGAATATTTATCAAATCATTTTCAATTATTTGTATTTTATTGTCCAAAGTATAAATCTTATTATCAACTTCCTCCATTTTAGACTCTAATAACTTGATATTTGTATCCATCTTTATAACAATTTCTGAAAAAGCATTAGTCACTGTTACAATCTTTCGTTGCAAATTATCATACTTTAATTGTATCATTTCTTTAATTTCTTGCCTAAATTTTTCAAGTTTCTGGTTCATAGTCTTGTGATATCTTGCCATTTCCTCCTGGAGAAATTCTTTTAAATTAAAGCCATTCTGCTGAGTCTGTAGGCTCAGAACTTGTTCACATAATTGTAAATGGGGGAACACCCCCCCACTGCTTGTTTATCAGGCTTTATTAGTTTTAACACCATCCTGCCACACGAACAATTTTTTTAAAGAAAGAAAACTTTTCCCCAAACAAGGTCAAGTACAGATCTCCAAAAAAACCCAACAACTTAAAATAGATATTTTTCTTCCAAATTCTAACCAGCACTGTTTATTCCGCTACTTTGTAGCTTGTTACGGAAGGACTCTCACTTTCGGCTTTCTTCTTCTTCCCAAGCCTCAGCAGTCGCCATTTTAAAGTTTTTTTCCCTTCACTCTAAAATGCTTGTAAAATCATTAAGAATACTTGTGGTTTAGGGTCCCAAGTCCAAATCTCGTCTTTTTTAATTAATCCATCTGTTAGTTTCGTTGATTGGTCTGGTTCCAGTGCCTAGCTCTGCAAAAAGGCAGAGTTCTCCCGAAGCCCGGAGCAGCGGCGAGCGGGAATAGGGAGCCACAACCTGCTCGTCCCCAAGAGTAAAAAAAAAACTCTGGGGACTTCGCAGAGGGCTCTACCTGCCCTCGCTGCTCTGACTCACATTTCCTTCAGGAAATGGAGTTTTTCGAGCTGCCTTTCAGGTGTAAAGGCGGCTCTTTACAGGCATCGGGGCTGGCAGTCTCAGAGGACCGTCTGGCGGCGGCGGAAGCCAGACCGGAAGCCCCAATAATAGCCTACAATATTGAGTGGGTCCCAGGCTTGCTTGGGGAAAGTAGACTTGAACAACTCTGTTTTCTTAGTATGAAAAAGTAATTTTCCCTCTTTCTTGTTTTAATGTGCTCACTTTGAGAGAAGAATGGAACCTGCCCTAGTTGCAGTTTGTATTTCTTTCCAAATGACTGTTCTATTTTAGAAGGGGATTTCTATTAATATAAGCATATACATTCCATGGCAGATGAATAATGCCTTAAAGTTTTTCATATAAAAGAAAATTTATACAAAATAAAATTGTTGGATATGAAAGAGAAAGATGTACTGAGCTAGAAACATTTCATTTCTATCAAGAAATAGCATTTATATTTCAAGAACATAAATGATCACATGAAAGCTCCCTTTTTATGATCCTGTAATCCCTTAATTTGGGAACAGCTGGAAGGAGCTGAGCATTTACTGGCCGGATACCCTTCCTGATTCTGCATATTTATTAATATTAATATATTAATTAATTAATATAAGCAGATTTTTTTTATTTTGTGTCCTAGGACAGAAACATTTGCTGCTACCTAGGATTGAACTCTCAACCTTCTGAGTGGGATGCGAGCATCTTTAGCACTAGGCCACCATGGTGCTCATAATTGTCACATGCACAGACATAAATAATACTTTCATATTTTGGGATAGGTCCTTGAACACTGGGAGTCAATGGTGGCTGAATTAAGCCTCATGCCTTGTGTTAAGGATATTGTTGTGTTACCAACCAGCAGAGTAAATGCACAGAGAAACGGTACTGAGAGCAATGAATACAATACATACAAACTGGTTTAACAAAGCTTTTACTTTGTAGTGAAAAAACAGTTGCATAGTCTTTTAGTCAATCCAAGTCTTTAGCCATTCAAATCAGTCCGAAGTTACAGATATCTTCTTACCAGACAAACAGCAATTCAACGCTGGTAACAAATCACGATGGTAGCATATCCATCCACGTCTTCACACACGACAGTAACAGTTACAATCAACAGTTCCAGTCAAGCAGCAAGTCAAGCAATGATGAGAGCAGTCCAACAATGACTATAGCTCGGCTTCCTCCTTATATACAGTTTACACTAGTAATTAGCCACTTAAGATAAGTGAAGTCAGCAGTGCAATGACTCAACACTACAATTATGATAATTGCAGTCAGCAGTCAGTCAGCAGTCATTAGTCGTTACAATGACTCAGCAGTAAAATTACATTTAAAATTATAGAATACATTTAAAATTATAGAACACATATATTGCCTGAACAACCTGTTAGGCTTACACCATATCCAAACATCTTGTGTTGATTTGAATGGACAATAGCTGTTGATACTGCCTGTTGTCTGCTTAATGTTCTTTCCACAGTGTTGACCTTTCACTGATAGCTTTCTTGAACTAGATAAAGTAACTGCACTGCTTAGAGACACCTCTTAAGCCTAGGAATGCCAAATTCTGTCCTTCTCCAAGCCATCAGTGAAACAGAAAAAAACATTCTCGGGTTATGGCATCCTGAAGACTGGAGGGGAATTAGTTGGGATAGCTAGTCAGGGCTCAAGAAATTTTGATAAAAGAAAACTCCACATAATATGAAATGGAATCAAATATCAAAAGAAGAGCAAAACTGATCTCTAACAGCCAATCCATTAACCAACAGTCATTATAATTTGTCATATATGCTTCACCTAACACCAGCTGCAAGACAAAAAGCTTTCAACTCAGTTTATCAGTCTACCTGGATTTGTTAGGTCAATTTCCATTTAACCCACTCTTCTGGTTCATGGAGTTCTTGTAGAACTCCTCAAACTGAACTGCTTTTCTCTGGGTTTTGTTTCAATTGTTTCAATGTATAGTTATACTTTCTATAAAATCCCCCATCCCCCCCCCATCTAAGGTTGTTTTATTCTACTTAACCATATTTCTGACTTATTAAGGATAATAGTTGCATGTGCGTGTCTGCATGTTTGAATGCACATACTTTCATGAAATCTATTAAATGTATTTGATTTTAGAGTAAAGCAATCAATTATTTTTTTTAATTTTTATTTGTAAAGTAGACATTTGGGGCAATTTATTCAATATACTATATTTACTATTCACCAGGCAGAATCAAAACTGTGCAAATACTAAGGTGACATTGAGATTTTTTTTTTTAACAATCCCTCACCCTCCCCTTTAAGGTGCTATGTATTTCCTAATTGGGAAGGCCATTATGTTAGCACTTACTCTAAGTGCACCCACAGAAAATTACATTTCCAGATTGAGGTGTGATTCATACCTCTGTTCAGCATTTTTATGATGGCCTCTTATTTATGAAAACATATGGATGCAGCCATAATAAACATTTTTCAGCACATATTGTTGACTTTGCTTATTGCTGGCTAAATCCTTTCTAAGAAAGAGAAAGAAGAAGATTGAAATAACAGTATTTCTTGAAATAATACCATTTGAAATGACAGACTGGTAAATACTTGATCAGAGAAATTGTGTATTATTCTCATTCAATCTTCTTCAAGTGAATATTCTAATCTCTTTTCCTCATCAGCATCAACCCTGGTTTAGTTTTAATTCTGTACTCATTCTAATCATGCCTAAATTAAACATAATACTTATTCTTAACCTGAATACATGGTCCAAATTAGTTTCAAGTTAGTGAGATAGCATCTGAAATAAAGATAAACCAATTTTAAACAGAATGGTTGGAAATTTACAGTTATATAAAAGTTTTGAGTTCAGAACTACATTCAGAGAGATTTTCTACTTTGCATATTATTCATGGAAATGCAGAACTGGCTAGTTCACCTGAAAATCTGGGCTAAACAAAAGTGGCATTTGTATATATTAGTAAATCATTCTAGGAATAATTTCAACAACAGTAACACTTTAGATATATGCAGTACTTTGGAGGATAGTGAATTTTTTTGTCAGTCAGTCAAGTTGGCATAATTTCCCCTCAGTTTACATGTATATTGGATAAGGTGAAAACAATGAGTTTGTTTCACAATGATGTGATATAAAACCACCAAGGTCTGATTTGGTTCATACTCTTTTAACTGAAGTCCTGGATAAAAAAGATCTTATCAGGATCTTTTCATTTAGGTTGCAGGTCAGGATACAGAATTACAATATATAAATAATTCTTGTGGCTGATTTGTGGTGCCACTGGTATATGAGGAGTGTAACTGCTCTGATTTTGCTAGATCTCTTAGCTACCTTCAGTTCAGTACCATAAAACATGACCTCATTCTAGACCAGACATGAGAGTTAGGAATTGGGGCAGTCTTCTGCAGTGATTCTACTTTCTAAGGCGCTGGTTCCAACAGAAGAAAATATATGTGGTTCAGGATTGAACTGTGGAGTCTTCAGTGCTCTCTGAGTTTGTCTATTTGCTTGCAAACATTTTGTTACCAGACTAGATAACATGCTAATGCTAGAAGAGAATGGGTCTTGCTCTCTATTTATGTACAGTAGCTTGCCCTGTCAGATTGGTGGAGGTCTTATTTTCTCCTTGGCAGTTCCTTGATTAGGGTGCACGTAGTCACCCTACCAGATACAGTTCCAGTTGGGGAAAGGTTGTTACATAGCTATATCTTACGCATCAATTATAGCTATCCTTAGTCGTAAGGATGTACCAATAGTCACCTTAGTTGGACTATTGCAACAACTTGGGTCTGCCCTTGAAGATCACCTGGAAGTGACAGGTGATTCAGAATACAGCAGCTCATGCAACGTTAGGTGCTATATAATTTGCCCCTAAGCCATATTGGCTTCCAGATGCAGTTCAAGATGCTGGTTATCATATCTAAAACCACACATCATTCAAACCCTGGCTATCTATGAGACTTCATTCTCTGAGAGGAATCTACCCATCTGATTTATTCTGGGTCCATAGCAGTGGTGAAATCCCCCCCGGTTCTACCTGGCTCACCGAACCGGTAGTGCTGGCGATGGAAGGCTCTGCCCAGCCACTGAGACATCATTACATCCTGTTTTTTTACCATCTGTGCATGCACAGAAGGTTCTGCGCATGCACAGAAGAGGCATGTGCATGCTTCCGGAACTCCCCTTCCCGAACCGGTAGTGAAGGTAAATGGATTTCACCATCCATATCATTTGGGAATACCGTTATTAGTGACTGCAGGGGTGGGTTTTCTTCATAACTGCTCTTCTGGAATGGCATAACTAGAGATTAGAATGGTTCCATTCTGCAAGTATTCTGAAATGAATCAGAGTGAGACTTTTCCAGAGGGCTTTTGTAAATAATATGCATTTTGGTTGCCCTGGATGAAGTGCATCTGTGGTAAACAATGCTCATTTCAGGCTTGTTGATGTTGTCACTGTACTTCATCTTATCAATGTACAGACAGAAGATTCAGCTATTCTGTCTTACTTGAGAGGAGTAGCATAGCAAGTAAATATTACGCTAACTGATTTTTTATCCAAATGATTTCTAGCTTTCTATCTTCAGAAGGAGGTTTAATTGAACCAACTACAGGGTGGGATGGGAAAAAAGTAACACAGCAAATCAATATGAATGAAATCTTGGCCATTACTTCATCCTTCTGTGCACTATATCTTAAAAAGGATGTCAGAACAAATAATACGTCTCCAATCAATGACGGGAGTCTCACCTGCCCTTTTGCCACAAATGTTAATAGGAATTACCTTGAGACTCCAAAAATCAAGTGTCATATGTCAGTCACCTTTATTTATTATGTATGTGTCCTCCTTTCCCCTAAATGAAATACTGAGCCACTGGCAGCTTTAAGGCTAATAGATCATATCTCTACAGGCTTACAAACAGAGAACCCCATATATCAAATAATGGAAAGCAGAGAGGGAAGAATTCTAAGTTCCCAAAGGAACATGTTGGCCTTAAGCTATTGAGGTTGTTCACTTTAAATAATGCACACATAAGAGACTGCTGCATGGATGATAGAAAATGACACAAAATCACCTGCATCGAAGGTGTAGAGATTTTTGTGCACATTGGTAGGCTGTGATAATATTACTCTCTCTAAATTGAAGGCCATACCTCTGGACAGGCAAATTTGTAAATGCCTTCAACAAGGCTGGATCATGCATGCTCTTACTTGAGAGTAAGATCCATAGCTTGCTCTGTGGGATTCTTTTCCAGGAACAATCTCAAAAAAGAAAGGATTGTGGATATAACAGCAATGCCTAATCTGTTTATATCAGTTATGTGGAAAAATAAATAAAATATATGTTCTGACTTAATAAAGAATTAAATTAATACTGGAATGAATTTAAAAGATTAGGAACTTCCTTCCTCCAAGGACTAAAGAATGAACTGGTTACTATTCATTATTTCAATGGGTAGAAACAGTTGGCACAGTTTAAGAGAGTGAGGGGTGAGAGGAAGATTTAAAGTAAAAAAAAAATCACACTGCTTTTCGTTGCTTCTCTCTCTCTCTCTCTCTCTCTCTCTCTCTCTCTCTCTCTCTCTCTCTCTCTCTGCTCCTGCTCTTTTTCCCTCTATGTTCAGCAATCTGCTGTGGGAGAGAGAGGTCATATCTACCAGAGATGTGACTTAATCACTTGCATTGTGCTTTCATAAGGCTTGGGTTGCAATTTGCCTGCCTCTAAATTAACACTTTGCTTATCAGATAATAACAGTAATTTACTGATAATAGTAAATTTTCAGATAATAGTAAATTCTGTACAGAAGTAAGTGGAGAAAATTTGTATCAATGAAAATGGTTGAATATTACCATCTGATGACCTCAAGGGTTCCTTTCATTCTGAATTCTGGTGGATGTACAAATAAATGTAGGCTTTCACAGCTAAAATGATTTAAACTGGTGTATGATCTATTGAGGCTATATTCTTCTGAAACAGAATATTAAATTAAATGAAGTAGCATGAATATATGAAGTGTGGTAGAAGATGTATTGGTGTATGAGGCTTATTGGCTTTATTAGATTTATGCACAGCTTAAGGAAACAAAGCAAAGCTCACTTCCAACATGATAAATAAGAGAATGCTTAAAAGTAACCTGGAGCCAGGAAAGCCCTCACCACTCTGTAAATGTACAGAGCTAAATATCACAAAACCCTTAAGCAATTAGCTTAAGAACCTATCCCTATAGGAGCTGAGAAGCTTCTCTGCTAATGGCTTGAGTTGCTTTTATCCCTTCTGCTAAAGATTAATAATCTTCCAAGGAGATGAGAAGCAGCAAAGCCACTTGAATATGAAGTCTGAATAGCACTGATGATGTTACCTAGTTAGGGTAATGAAACGTTTGCAAGAAAACAAGCCAGCTCACAGCGCACAAGGACCCCTCAATCTGAATATTGAAAACTGCATGTTCAAAAGTGGAGCTTTTGTAAACAGCTTACAATATTCTTCAGGGGATGCCACTACATTTTGCTTTTTAAAGGAAACTACTCTATGCATGGGCATGGTAAGAAGATAAAACTAGAGCTGAGATTTATGATGTCTAAGATTCTTCTCTGCCATTAGATAAAACCTCAACCAGACAAGGATCCCAAGTTTCCACTCTGAACTTTTCATTAGATAACTTAACTAACTCACAAAGTATCCTCTTTTCATAGCTTAAAGTTTGCTGGACCAAAGAAACAATGGTAGCACGTTTGTTTGTTTGTTTGTTTGTTTATTTGTTTGTTTGTTTTCTATAGCCACTCAACAAACATAAAAATATCCTCAAAATAAATAAGTACAAACAGCTGCCATGATGATTAATTAACTAATAGTAAAACCAAGTAACGGAGCCCTTAACATACAGCATGGGAGGTAAACAAACAGCGGGTAAACAAACCGTCTGTCTTTGGGTTCATATTCCATTGATGTTTGCACAATCCAGGGAGGTTAGACATTAAGTGGAAAAGTGTTCGGGAAATCCAGGAGTGTAGTGTATTTATTTTCTAAGGCGCTTATTTGGTTAAGAAATGAATTACTTTTTATTTCTTTTTAACCTGGTTTAACATTTCTAAATCAAGCTGAGGCCTGTGGGAGAAAGCTCAATCATCTATCTTCACAATGCATCTTCTGTTATACTTACTCCTCTGATGTATTTGGGGCTTTGTGGATCTTTACTAAGTTTGATTGTTTAGATAAACCTGGCTATACTTTGGAGAAAAGGGAACTTCTGGACTGTATATTCATTGTCAATAAGGGAACGGGAAAGATATTTAAAATTATAATTCACCATTAGCATAATGTAATGAATCATTCTATAATCAGAAGTGTTTTGTTACATGCCCAACAATCTTTCTAGGGTGTTATAGCCTTTTCATATGCATGAAGGGAGGAGGCAGATGCTAGAAGAACAGCATCCCTGCCTGACACCCATTGTATGTTTCTGGACCTGGCTTGTCAGGCTGCATGCTTGCCAGCACTGATACATCAAAGGGTCAGGTCAATAATGCTCTAACATAAAGTAAGCAGGAGAAGTTCAAATAGCTGTGCAGAGAATTCTGCATTAAGAAGTCCTGGAAAACTCTGAAGTAAATTCAGTGGCAGACCAATTGATTTTCTGACTCTAACCTAGGCAGTTGTTTATTTACTTCTTGTTCCGGAAGAACCATGTATTACATTCAAACTAAGAGATGGAAAAAAAGAAAAGCAAATGTGGTCCTAGTCAGCCAAGATGTACTTCTGCTGAATCAATCAGCTATCTTTGCTTAAAATCATTCCTATTAGAGCAGAGGTAAATGTGCAAGAGAATGTCCTGATGGACTGAGGGGGCTCCTTATGACCTCACCCCATAAGGAAGCCATGCTACCAGCATCAGCCACCAGTAATTTGAATTGGAAAATACCATGCCAAATTATTGAGGGGCAGTTGAGAGACTGGAATCTGGCGCTACGTCTTGAAAACAGTCCATTTTAGATGGTGGGGTGTGCACCTCAGCTTCCTTAGTTATCAAAATGGTCTTTCAAGGCTAGTATGAGTAATGGCATCAGCAGGATATGCTTAATACATACAGAATCTGTCTTATGCCAGGTCTCAGAAAGTTACAACATAAAACTACTTAAAGGTGGTAAGAGCTGTGCTGACAAATAAAAATCTCATAAACTTTGACAGAAAGTTAAGCATGAACCTAAACTTTACTTACAAAAAATGATGCAATCTAATGGGCATATCATGTGCAATATGGAACATATTGCGATCCCCGCCTCCTGCAATGGGCCAAATATGGGATGTGCGGACGCTGAATAAGGGCTGCATGGAGGCCAAAAATGGGACGTACAGAGGTGGCGATAGGCAGCAGTTATGGGCAGCAATGGCGGTGATGGGCAGCAGCGATCCCCGCAGCCTGGAACAGCTGATCGGTGGTATTCTGGGAGGCCGATCCAACCACAAATCAGCTGCATGTGCTGAATCAGGCTGTGCTGAAGCTGACCAGGCTGTTTGCTGTTTGCTGCAAGGAGGCAAATTGCTGGGAGGCAGAGGCCGAAGGGCAGGGGCCGGCAGGTGGGCGGGGCTTTGGCAACATTCCCTCTATAAGATGTACAGACATTTCCACCCACTTTTGGGGGGAGAGTGCATCTTATAGACTGAAAAATATGGTAATTGCTGGTCAAAGTCATAAAGCTATTCTATTCTGGCCAGTGTTGTAATCTGATATGAGCTGGCCTAGAAGATGCACTGGGAAAGGAATACAAAGTCACTATCAGAAGTAAAACAAATAGACCCCCAACCACTTCTGATCTAACTAAAGTAACTTACTTTGGGGTTTGTTTGTTTTTTTTTTACCAAACATGGGCATATGCTCATCATTTATTAAAATATGTTTGTTTCACTCACTTTTAAAAATCAATTATCTAAATTCATGAAGGAAAAATCTGTCCACAGCTGTTAACTATCTTAAATTGTAGCAGGGGTTGGGCATCTGACATCTGAGATGTTGTTAGTCTACAACTTTGGTTACCTGTTACAATTGGCCATTGTGACTAGAGAATTTGAAAGCTGGAGTCCAATAATTTGTGGATTCCCCCAGGGGAGATGTATGGGGTATAGAAACATTATACATTGAATATAAAACATTGGAAACAAAGGATATGAAAATCTGTAGCTCATCATATCTGTAACTCATCATATATTTTTTCATGTACAAGCCACTACTCACTCCTTAGCAACCACAAAATGATTGGAAAAACTCCTGTTTGGAGTCCAGGAGAGGTTCTGCCAGCCAGAATCATGAATGAAGACTTCAAAAAGCAGCTTCCTCTATTCCTAATTTTCAGAAACATCTAGCTGGAGAATCTTGGAAACAATATGTTGAGCTAGATAGGTACAGCCCTTCTTAAGGAGCTCAGGAAATCAATGCAAATGTTTTGTAGGAGTGCATAAGGGCATCCAAAATAAGACTTCTGTCAGGCACAAGAAAGCAGGATGGAGTTCAAAAACACTGCCAGTTTATTCCATGCAACCTCTATGTACAAATCCAACCTACTAATGGCCAAGGCAACTAGGTACCAGATAATAGTAAATGGATTTCAAAGGGAGCATTGGGACTCCAGACTGATGATGTGTTTGACCCCACCCTTGGGCTCAGTCTGGTCATCTCCTACATTTACAAAGCCAATGTATTTTTTTATAATACCCAAGATCAATAAGACAAGCATTGTTCTTCTGAAATGAGAATGATAAATGTTCGTCTTTTCTCAGATGAAATCCAAACAACTTACACTGTGATTCTGTTACTACAAATCCAAACATTACAAATTTACCAGGCTGTTATTCCCAGGGCAAATCCCTATTTGTCCTTCTTTCTCCACACAATTTCTTTTTTATAAGAACAATCAGAAATCACTTTTTCCTCTCCTCACTCATGGCTTCTGGCAATGATCAGCATCCCTTCAAAATCCAACTATCGATTATCTTCCATAACGATACAATCTCACTAAGAAACTGGTAGTCTTTCCGTTTCTCAAAAACTGTTGAATAACTATAGAGTTATTAAAGAAAAGAAATCTGTTTAGCACAGTATCAACATGTGAATGTGTGTGATTTTTTTTAAAAAAATGTGTTTGTGTGTTTGTTTACAGAAAAAGAAAGAATGAGAGCTTCTGAAGAATGTAAGCAAGACAAATAGACCTGGTTCTTTGCCTCACTGTCAGAAGCACTCTGCGGTTATTAGAAGCACTCCTTTTATGCGCCGTAAGCAGAACAATAGTGTAGAAGGAATGATTAAATACCAGCTCTCTGAGAAATAGACATCTCATTGTGGCAGACCCAGGCTCACCACTGGGTGGTTTTGATAAAGGCAATATGAGTTGATAACTGATACAGTTTGCCAGGGAAGTCATCTGGGGATGCTGACAGCTACTATAGTTTAATAAAATCATTAGAATGTAAATGTTTTTATTGCAAAATAAAGAGCCTCCAGCAAAGTTGACATTATCGGAGCTCCCTCTGCTGAATGAAAGCACCGATTAGCATTCAAATGATATAATGATAGTCTGGTTATCTTTATTAAAATTTTTCAAATCGAGTCTTCATTTTGCATGATTGAGTTTTAAACAAATGCAATATCCAATAGTCTGGTAAGCTAGTTGGGATACTCTTGAAATAATTAAAGCATGCCTTTTATTTTCTTTTATTTTATTTAGAAAAAAAAACCTCATGCATTTCATAAGCTGTGGATTGGATTTGCTATTTTTAATGTGACAATATCTTGTTAGCCTTGCATAAGAACAGGGATGTCAGATCATAATTACAGAAAGTTTACAACTATTCAACATATGTTTCATGGTGCTGAATTTAATTTTCTAAAATGTAACAATATGAGACAGTTAGTGAAATAGAATCAAAGGGTGTCTTGATGGTCCCTCTTAATTTCATAGTCAATTCTCTTAGCCGATAATTGATAGTAAAATAATATACTTGTTTTCATGAGGAACTTGCTGCATTTCCCCTAATGCTTCATTGTTCCATGGAAGATCACTGCTCATTGTCAGTGGAAAAGAATTAGAAACATTTTTTTCTAGTCTTCTAGGTCAACATGGCCCTTGGATGATATGCAAATTTCAACTTAATTTCATATTATACTAAACCTTCCTAGTCTAATTTCAAGAACTCTCTACAAAAAATGAGTTTAAATTGTTGGTTTAAATAATCCATGCTAGTGATTAGAAAAAGCAGAGAGAATGACTGAAGAAAAAGACGGAATTAAGAAGGAAAAGCAAGGAACAACAACTTCAACTTGAAATCAGGATTCTGTCCTTTCCATATTTTCCAGATAATTGAGCAATACTTTGCTCAAGATGCTATGTCTTCCTTTAGCAATAGAAAAAGGCATTGCAACTTTCCTTAAGGCCTTATTTTTGTCAATGGACTTATTTTAATGGCCTTATTTTGGTCAATGGATTATTTGTGAGGAAGAACTGGAAAAGAAACAAATAAGTATACATGCATGGAAATGAAAAACATGAATGAAAGGAGTAAAATGTAGGACAGAAAGTGTGAATTAGTATCATTCTACATTCTTGTGTAAGTGGGTATAAAAGTAAGAATTCATGTATTGATGATAGATTCATGTTATGTTGACTGAATGGTGATACCAAAAGAAATAAGGATCCTCTGCTTGGAAGAGATTAAAAGTAATAACGTAATGGAGTCTCACAATAATAAGTGGAGTTATGCTAATATAAGGTAAAGGTTCCCCTCACACATATGTGCTAGTTGTTCCCGACTCTAGAGAGTGGTGCTCATCTCCGTTTCAAAGCCGAAGAGCCAGCACTGTCCGAAGATGTCTCAGTGGTCATGTGGCCAGCATGACTAAACACCAAGGATGCACGGAACACTGTTACCTTCCCACCAAAGTTGGTCCCTATTTTTCTACTTGCATTTTTTTTACATGCTTTCAAACTGCTAGGTTGGCAGAAGCTGGGACAAGTAACGGAAGCTCACCCCACTACGTGGCACTAGGGATTTGAACCGCTGAACTGCCAATCTTTCAATCGATGAGCTCAGTATCTTAGCCACCGTGTCCCTTTGCTAATAAGAAGCATGAAAAAGGATGCTTGGAAAAATAAGGTAATGAAAATGACTATGTATGAGAATAAAATAAAAAAGGACTTTTTACAGAAATGGGGATAAAGAAAAAGTATTGCATACTGTGTATGGCAAAACGGAGTTATATAGAATGTAGTCAAAGGGAGCATTGATTGCAATTTCTATCAAAACAGAAAAAAATGTTCTGAAAGTGGGTGTATAGGGCTAAACAAGAAGCCTCAGCAGAGTAAACTGATTCAAAAATTAAATTAATTAGATTATTTGGAACAGAAATATAGGAAGAGAATACTAGAAAAGAATTTGAGAGATTTACATGAAAATCATAGTGAAATGTCAAAGAGAATTGAAATGAAAGCTGCTAAACGTGGATGTCCAAGGGGGGGAAATCATCATAAATTGAAAACAGGTTAAGACTACAAAAATATATGGCGCAACTCTTGAAATGTTAAAATAAACTGCAATTACTTTTGGATTGGTTATCTAAGCTGTTTACCATCTAGCCATTTGTGCCTAACAAATGGAAACATGCTTCTGTTATCTCTTCCCCCTACCCCCCCACCCCCACCCACCCCCCCCCGCAAATGAAAAGATAGCAAAGATGAACGCAAAAATAATGGGGTTTTTTTTTGCCAAGTAAGTATGCCCTGGAAGATATTTGGCAGCCTTCTGACTGATTGCATTTGAGAAGTGATAAATGAGGTAAAATTTGGAAAGTGCAATGTGTCTTTATGCAGACCATATTTTTGCTCTCCAGCAAGTCACTGAGAAATGTATGAATGTGATTTGTTGTTCTGGAGAAAGTGTATGATCAAGTGAATAACCCTGAATTATGGATAAAAAAGTTGGAGGTAAAAGTTGGTTGCTGAATGCAATAACAGTAGTATATATCTAAGCAAGAGTAAAAAAATAAATGGGAAGTTTAGTAAATGGTTCAACAATTGAGAAGAGAATAAGACAAAAATAATGTTTCGGTTGCTTGATTTTTTCTAATGGATAAATTTAAACAGAATGCTTGTGGTAACACTTGAGATGTGTTAATATTGTTGGGGATACAAATGTGCTTTCAGTTTTATATGCAGGTGATGTTGAGAACCTGAATGATTTGCAGTGAATTTTAGAAGATGCAGAATTAATGTTATCAAAGACAAAGATAGCTGTGGTTGACAGGGAAAAGGGAGTGAATGATTGCAAGTAATACATAAAGGACAAACAACTAGAGTATATAGATGGGTTTGCATACCTTAATAAAATGTTTATTACAGATGAGAAAATGGATGAAGAAATCTTAAAATGTGTGAATGCTGGTAGAAGAATATTAGGTAGTACATACTCTCCAGTGAGAAATGAATGCTTGTTGGCAAAAAGCAAAAATGTTGAGTGTAAGAATGTCTTCATATACTTTTTATATGGGCCATATAAAAGTAAGCTGAACATAGTGGCCATGGGATACTTCAGTATTATGTGTGTCTGTTATGGGTGGTAAAACAAAATAAAAGGTCAAGAATACATAGATTTTGAATGAATGTGGTTAGTGTACAACAGTGATTGACTGCTATAAAAGAGAAATATTGTGGTGGTTTGGGGATATTGAGAAAATGAATGAGGACTGAACTGCAAATCAAATATACTGTATGAAGGGAAAGTAAACAGACTGAAAACCGGGGAAAGACCTAGAAAGTAATTGTTGAATGGGACAGATAAAATCCTCAAAAAGAAAAAATGAGAAGTTTAAAAAAATTGCTCTTTAAATGTTTGATTGGAATGTTTGATTTGTAAAGTATGGAAAAGTTTAATGAATAGTGTTGATGTGACACGGATTTAGTTATATTTCCCCTTTTTTCACTTATCTCCTCTTCTTAATTTTATTTATATACCAAGTACAAATTGGCATTGAATTTAACTTTAAAACACAGGTATCCTCCATAGGATCAACATCCTTCTACAACAGGGGTGTCAAACTTGCAGCCCGTGGGCCAGATACGTCACACGCTGGCCACACCCACCCCATTTTAGCAAAGTGGGGAAAGTAACAATACATTACAAGATGACAATGTGATGATGCAAGTTTGACACCCCTGTTCTACGGTACTTTGCAGTTATTTACTAGTAATGATAGGGAAATGCAAACTGAAATAAAGAAAATAGAGTATCACAGGTAAACATGTGATGCTTTGTTTAAAATGATTTATCTATAAAATAATCTAATAAAACTCTACCAGTTGTAGATGAAGGCCAGATATCCAATAAACTATTTATAATGTTGTGTAAGGGCTACGGTTAGACCTTTCTCTTCTCCTTCCTGCCCTGCCAATGTTATTGGCATAGTATAATTGCTTTCCCAGTGCAAACCATAAGGCTATGCCATTGGTCAAAACAAGTATGTTAAAAATAAAAAATATTATTCTGTTCTCATAACAGTAGATTGTGAGATTGTACAAATAATAGAATTTTTAATACACTAATGCTAAATGAAAGAAAAGAAAACATTGCATAACATAATTAAGATGTGTAAATCCAGTTTGTAAGATATGTCAATGTCCATCATGAAAAACCAAAGAAGAAACTTCATTTTCTGGCACACTATATTTCAAATTACAGACTGGATCACATGTCATAGTGCTTTAAACTATAGTTTCTTGCTACATCACCCTTGGCTAAATTCGCAAATGACACTTAGCAATAAAACATAGTTTGCAAACCATAATGGCAGGTTCCCTTATTAGGTTAAGCCAAAACCTGACAAGCTATTTTATGATTTAGCAGGGTCTGCAAATCCAATCTTCCAGTTACTGAAAGACAACATGGAATTAACTATTCTAACTTTTTATTTATTTATTTTATTTGTAAATAAATTATATTCTTATACTTGTGACCTTATAAGGACATTTGATGGGTCACTGGATCTTTCCACCTAGGCTTATGTTGCCCTCGAAATGAATAGAGAAGTAGGAACTCCAAGATCTCCTTTATAATTTCATTCAACAACCAATCTTTTCAAGATTTAATCATTAGAGGTAGAGCTATTTTAAAATTCTAGTAGTGTATAAACCAGGAAAGAAAAGTCATAAGTGTTTACCCACTGGGTAGTTTTGCATTAGAGACGCAGGTGGCATATTATGGTAATTTGTGGTAAAGGTAGAGAAATCATAGCACAGCATAAATTTTAGATTTTTTCCAACCTCTTTAATAATAGCTTTGCTCTGGGTCATATGACTGGAAGAAAGAAGTGGGGAGGCCTAGAATGGAACTAACCCTAATAGTATCACTCATAAGAATCTCCCTCTCTCTGCATCCCTTAACCAGATCCAAACCATTTTTTAAAGTTTGTTCTTTATTTTGCCACTTCTGGCAAAATTTGGTCTTGTTCCAATTTAATTTTGGAGAGTGATCCTGTTAATGCTAGTATACATCTAAATGTAGCAAGGGAGAGCACAGGAGGCTATGGAGCACATGAATTATGAAGAAAGTAAAGGACCCAGGAATAACAGTTGAGGGTCCCTTTACTATCATTTATCTCAGTTTTAGTCACTCATTCTCATCAATAACATGACTGGTCTTAATCAGATAATCTGCCTATCTTGTCTTCCAAGTCTTTAACTACTCCATAATTAAACAATTTACCTATTATCTAATTCCAGCATTTTTTAAAAAAAAGTAGACCAAAAAGCCATTGTAGAAAACTTGTAAAGTAAAGAGATAAGATTGTTCCCTTGCCCTTCAGGGAATATGGCGAAGTGGGGGTGGATTGTTTGTTTGGGGAGTGGAATAAAAGGGAACTAGCTTCAGAAGTGGCCACGTTTATAAAACACGCATACAGACATAAAAAGATGGGCATGAATTGCCTAAGGGATGTGGGAACATGATTGTAAAAGACCCATTTATATTATGCTCAAGGGGATTTCAGGGAGCCGGCCAATCCATGCACAAATTGTATGAGCTGGAAAAGGGTTGGGAAGATTAATCACCACCACAATGCAGATCCAGTACATTAGGTGAAAAGATAAATGTATAAAATCCTGTGTCAAAAACTCATGGTGTGGCCCACACAGTAATTTAGGGTCAGTAATTGAACTTCACTCTAATTATTCTGGAGAGATAATATTAACTTACAGTTCAGTGTGAAAGAAAGAGTCCATAATTCATCACTCAATGGGGCTCCTCATCACATTGTGTTATTGAAATATGATGGCTTCCCCTTTTATCCTGTCATAATGACAACTGATGTGCTTATTTTCTTTCTCTCTGCCTTCAGGGATGATGAAATAGTAAGTAAACATTTTTTTTTCCTTGGGAGAGATCATCACTTTATCATACCACCTTCACACTGAAGAAGCACTTGCAAAATCACAGTTTCCAAAACCTAAATTAGTCTCTCCTCCCTAGTCTTCTGTAATGGATTATTTATTGACAGCCATATCAAAAATGGCAGGATATCTTCCTCTAAGACGTTTCTCTGTTTTGAAAAGAGGAGTGTAAGTTTTATTTCATTCAATCAGTTTTCCAGTGAATGATTTAATAGGCTAATCGTGGATTTGAGATTTATAAGCCAAGCATATTTTGGGGGGTTTATTTTGATGGCAGTGTATTATTTGAACAGGAAATATTAAAGTAACCTTTCCTAATAACGAGGAAGGTTGTTATTACTCCTTTTTTAGTAATCTCCAGCTTTAACATCTCAAAAAAAAAAAAGTGTTTGTACTCACATTTGCAAAATGCAGAAGTTTAATGAAATTTAACTTACTGACAACTATTTTCTGACCAGGTTTTTTGTTATTAAATTGTTCTAGTTGTTTTCCATTTAACATTATTCTTTTTAAAAGTTTCCGTTTCCTTTTCTATTAGATTGTTTTAGTATTTAATTTTTATACAATTCTCAAAAACACACCCAAAGATGATAAGGATGGTGGTGTCAACAACCAAGTGCACAAGCTTATGCAATTTGGACATATAACAGCCTTTTCAAATTAAGCTATATTTTAATAGTGTTGAATTGCTTTGATGTTTCATGTACATATGTCTTTTTTGCTTAAATTGCTGTCTGTAAGACATTCTGTATTGTTATGGTCTATGGGAATATTTTTCAGAGACAGGACGTAGAAGAGTTGCAGCAGGGCAATGATTAGCTAAGAGACATCCCAGGCCCCGAAGGAATAAGAAAGCAGAAAACATCTCAGAAGGGACCCCTCCTATTTACCTGGAAAGTAAAGGCAAGGGGCAAGAGATATACTTCCAAACATGCAAGATTCTATTACTGCAGCCTTAGAATAAAGGTACTTGTGGTTGTCCTTACTACCTTGATTTCTTGTCCTTCCTACCTTGAAGGGCAAATGTATAAGCAGGGATGGGCTGCTGGGGGTTCGCAGGGGTTCGGGAGAACCTCTAGCTAAGATTCTGTGCAGTTCGGAGAACCCCCAAATCCCACTCCTAGCTAGCCCCCCCACCGCCCCTCCCAGTAGTCCCCACATGGCCCATTTTGGATACAGATAAGTGCAGGGCGTGCACAGAGGCTTGGGGAGGGTGAAAAACGGGTCTACTGGAAGTTCAGAAAGGCCAGAAACGGAGGGCCTCTGGAGCTTGGGGAGGCTGTTTTCGCCCTTCCGGAGGCTCGAAGAAAGCCTCGGAGCCCAGGGAAGGCAAAAACAACCCCCCACCATGGTGCAGGAGGTTGACTAGGCCACACCCATGGCCATGCCCACCCAGCAAGCAGGCAGAGAACCTCTTGCTAAAATTTTTGAAGCCCACCCCTGTGTATAAGGATCTGCCTTTGAATTTGACAGCAGATTTACTTTGGCTAGATGACTGTATAAAGTCAGAGTTACACAATTTTGTATTTCTAGGTTAGGCTCAGGTTGCCATCCACATTGTTATTAATTTAAAAAGCACTTTACTTCTGTCCAGTATACGTAATTCTTGACTTATAATCACATTGGGACTGGAATTTTCATTGTAAGTCATTGCTGTTGTAAGTCAAGTCATCATGTGCCTAGACCTGATTTTACTACCATTTTTATGGTAGTAATAAGTCACTGCAGTTGTTAAGAAAATCACATGGTTATTAAGTAAACCCAGCTTCCCCAATGGCATTTTTTTGGCCAGCTAGAAATTAAAGGCTAGATTATAGACTGCCCTCTATAGGCAGTCAGAAGGAGAGTTAAAGTTTGCAAAGACCCCACATCCTGCATTTTGTTGCACAAGTTGGGATGAAAGGATTCCCCACCCCCTCTAGTTTCAGAGAAAAAGCTGCAGAGATTCTCCTTGCTCACTTTGCTCCCCTACTCTTCAGGCTGTAGTCACAGTAAAGCTTTTAGAAGGCACAGAGATTGGAGAGCCGAGGGAGAGTTTAGTTTTAGCACCTAACTGAGGCAGGAAAGGAAGATCAACATGTCTGTCCCTCCCAGCTTTTTAAAAAATTATTATTGAAGAAATGTGGTTTTCTGGGGAAGGATGGAGGGGGTTAGGGAAAGGTAAGATTTAGGGAAGCTAGTCCTGAAGCTGCTGTGTTTTATGCAGAAGCCAGCTTTCCAAAGTCTAGCTAGAAGCAAGAGAGCTTTGCAGCCTCCCAATGGCCATCTGATAGGAGGTCTGCTGATCAGGGCAGAAAGCTCTGAAAGAAGCCACCATTTTAGCAAGGAATTGTTAATTGCCCTGAAAATGGTGGCTGCTTCCAGGAGGCATGGGGAGCTGGGCCGAGCACTGCAGGTCCCATTGGAGTGGGATTGGAAGAGACAGGGGGTCCTGCCGCATCCTTGTGGTTTATTATAAAGGTGAATGGCCATGGGGGCACTGCAGCTGTCATAACTTTGAAACAGGATCATATATAATTTTGTGTGTCTGTTGTAACTTTGAACCACCTTTAAGTGGCTTGTCATTTCTCAAGGACTATTTGTATTCCGTAGTTATTGCAAAGGACTACCGTGTTTCCCCAAAAATAAGATCCTGTCTTATATTTTTTGAAGCCTGAAATAAGAGCTTGGCCTTATTTTCGGGGAGGTCTTTTGGGGCGCGTGGTACAAGACGGGCTCCTCTTGCCATCTTACCTGATTTCCAGCTCTGTCTCCCTAACCCTAACCAGAGGAAATGGTGGGGGACTGGCTGCACATGTGATTTAATATTTTTGGGGACGGCTTATTTTCAGGGAAACAGGGTAATAACTCTCATAATTGCTTATTCAAAAAATACTCTTATAACATTTCAAATGGTTCTAAACCTTGATGGTTTTGTTATAAACTGATCCAGAGTATTAATAACTCTACTTTCCCATGGGAAGCGCAGGCAAAAGGAAAAATGGTAAATTTAACTGCAATTTTCAAAATGGGAACAATTTTTTTTCACTTCATATTTCCAAATATGTGTTTCAACCTTTAATGAACAAAATGTAGTAGAGCTATTACTAAAATGAAAGCTACCCCTCTGTCATAGAATCAGATTTCTAAATATTTAGCAGATCTTCTGCTAAATTTTTTTGTGTTTTGTGAGTACTTAAGTTCAAAGAAAATATCAGTGCATTAAATGAATTTGAATATCTTTTGTTGCAATATTTTCAGGATCAGACTCAATAAAGATAATAGGAGTTAGAGCATTAAATATATTTCTTTTTAATTATGATAGGCATTCTATATTCACTGAATATTCAAGGTAGAAGCGACGAGAATGGTGAGGGTGGCTCCTTATATATACAAGGGGTGGAGCTAGGAATGGGAGTGGTAAGTTATGAATACATTAAAGTCCAAAGAATAAGTTAACCTCTGATGTTCCATATATACATTATTTACACATTGGAGAATAAGGCATTTACATCTGACAAATCCCCCTCTAAATGCCGGTTCGTTACACAACACCAATTACATTCTGATTCAGGACAATATAACACATATAATTTAGAAGTTAAATATTTGTGTTGTTTAGAAGGTAAGGGTTTTGTTAATATGTCAGCTAATTGTTCAGAAGTATCGCAATGTATTGCTTTAATGAATCCGTCTTGAGACAGTTGTCTCACATGCTTAAACTTTATATCAATATGCCTGGACCTTTGTCCAATTGCATCGGATCTGGATATTTCAATGGCCGCTTTATTGTCTTCATGCATGATAAATGGTAAAGTGGGTTTCTTCCAAACATCAGTGATCAGATCATTGAACCATACAAGGTTATTTGCAGCTTTGGACAAACAAACATATTCCGCTTCTGTAGTAGAAGTGGCTACTAGTTCTTGTTTACCAGTATACCAGTAAACTGGACAATCATTCAATAGAAAAACATAACCAGAAGTACTCTTTCTGCATGATGTATCACCAGCCCAATCTGCATCAGCATAACAAGTAATTTTTGGATCTCTGTCATTATTGGGTTCCAACATTAAACAAAAATCTAATGTACCCTTCAGATATCTTAGAATTCTTTTGACAGCTTCCCAATGATACAAGGTTGGTTTACTAACATATCTTGACAATAGATTGAGAGGTAATGCAATATCTGGCCTAGTCCAATTAGATATATAAAGGAGTGAACCTATAACTGATCTGTAAAATGTGTTGTCTTTAAACTCAGGGGAAGATTCATCAGTGTTTCTAAGAAAATCAGTTTGCATAGGGGTGTCACAGGTTTTGGCATTATTTAAGTTACATTTGTTTAGGAGTTCGATGATTTTATCTTTCTGTGTAAGTTTGAATCCCCTTTTAGTTTTGTTAATTTGCACACCAAGGTATTTATTCACTTTACCCAGAGATTTCAGTGAGAAGTGTTCATTTAACTTATTTACAAAGATTTCCCTGCTCTCTTTATGCTTTCCAATGTATAAAATATCGTCCACGTAAATTAATACAAATTCAATATGATCATTACTCTTTTTTACAAAGAAACAGTTATCAGCAGTGGTGGCGTTGAAATCCATGGTCTTAAGTACTTTTACCAAGCAATCGTACCATCTTTTGCCGGATTGCTTTAATCCGTACAGACTCTTATTTAATAACCAAATTTTGTTCTTATTAGTGTATTGACTGTGTGGTGCTCTTACATATATTTCCTTATCTAATTTTGCATGTAAGTATGCGGTCTGTATGTCATATTGGAATACGTCCAGATTGAGTGCAGATGCTACTACAAGGGCTGTTTTGACACTCTCTGTTCTCACTGTGGGTGAATATGTATCAGTATAGTCTTCTGGATATTTTTGTGCATAGCCTTGTGCAACTAGTCTAGCCTTGTATAAGGTATTGCCTCCTTCTAAGTTCTTAATTTTATAAATCCACCTGGTACCTATAATTGTTTTATCCTTAGGTGCGATCGCAGGTGTGAATACATTTAATCCTTGTAAACTTTCCATCTCTTTTTCCATAGCTAGTTCCCATTTTTCTCTTTCTTCATGTGGAAGTTTCAATACTTCTTCATATGTATTAGGTGTTATTTGTTCTCCATTCATATGCATTATGTAATCTTTGTATTTATTTGGTATTTGGTTTCTATTGTTTCTAATAGTTCTTTCAGGCTTGCTATGGTTATCATGCAAATATCTAGCTTCCTTTTTTGTTAATGTGTCTGTCTTTATTTTATGCTGACTATTAGTCCAAGTTTTGGTTTTGTTCATACTTTTGTTAATATTTTGATTTTCTGTTGTTCCTTCCTCGCAAGATATCGTATCTTTACATTTATTAGGAAATATTTCATTAAGGTGCAATTTTGACCAATTGGCCTGTTCATGGAACACAGCTGTTCTGGATACTATAAATTTGTTATTACTATCAATAAATCTGTACCCTTTGGTTCCAGTTTCGTATCCCATGAATCTTAATCTCCTGGATACGTTTTCTCCCTTTCTCCTCAATTGTTTAGGTATGTGTACGTCTGCAGTGACTCCAAATATGTGCATGTGTGATAATTTGGGTTTTCTATTGTACATCACCTCATATGGTGTCTTATTCACAATACTGGACCAGGTTCTATTTTGAGTGTAATTCGAATAATGTAATGCCTCTGACCAAAATTGTTTGCCTAAACCAGCATCCTCTAATGTGCACCTAATCATGGTTTGTAGTGTAGAATTTTTCCTCTCTGCAACTCCATTTTGAAATGCAGAAAAAGGATTGGACGTGAAATGTAACATTCCTCTATCCTTTAACCATTGGGAGAATTCTTTAGACATGAATTCACATCCCCTATCTGTCATAATTTGCTTTATTCTGATATTATGTTGTGTTTCTATACGTTTGTAGAATTCCTTAAATTTCTGAAATGTTTCATCCTTGTGCTTTAATGTGTAAACAAAACCATATCGGCTGTAGTCATCCACTATTGTTAGGAAGTAACGTTTTCTATAGGTAATTGAGGGACTTAATGGACCAACTAAGTCCATATGTACCAAATCAAAAATATTGTTAGTTGATCTGTTAGATTTTTTTGGTCTGGGACTGGTTTTTAGTTTGGTGGATTTACATACTGAGCATTCCAAATAATTTTCACAATTTTTTATCTTGACACCTTCTGCGTGTTCAGTCATTTTTTGTACTACAGGAAAGCTTGCATGTCCTAACTTCCTGTGTAAGATGTGAGCACACTCATCATGAATTGGTTTACCTATTTTTGGTTTCTTTTCCTTGTATGTATTTTTGTGATCATGAGTTATTCTACACTCATCATTGTCACTGTTACTGACATTTTCATCATCTGCTTCAATACAATCTTCCATATTTGAATCAATGTTATGTAAACATCTTTCTTTAGTTATCAGATAGGGTAGACCTCCTTTTATCATTACAGTACCTACATTTGTTTTGTTCTTTTCTATAGTTGTTTTCCCCTTTGAGAAAACTATATTGATATCAGATTCTCTGCTTAATTTTATGGCACTTAGTATGTTGTGAGGTATTTCTGGGATTAATAATACCCCCTCTATTTTCCCTAGACCAGGCAAGGTCACATTTCCTTTGCCTAGTACTTGAACCTTTTCCTGATTAGCTACCTTTATCACAAACTTATCTTCTATAAATGAAGATAATATACTTTTGTTGTTGGTGGTGTGATTTGTTGCACCAGAATCAATAAGCCAATTGTTATTCTCATCCTGCTGTGTTCTGGTGCTGTCTTGTTTATTTAGCCCATTCAGTGACCCAGATTTCCTCTCTTTTGAATTTTCTCTACCCCCTCTACCTTCTTTGTAATTTGGTGGACTTCTATATTTGTGTCTATCTGTGGAAGATTGTCTGTAATTATATTTGCTCCTATATTCTGGTCTATGTCTCTCTCTTGAGACTTTGGGGCAGTCTCTTCTACTATGTTCCCTGGATCCACAATTGTAGCATCTAAAGGCCTCATTATGTTTATCTTGAAAGACTACTTTCCTAAAAGGTTTGTGGTCTGTTTGGTTACTGGATCGATTTTTTCTTGAATTGTCTTCTGCTATCAATTTGTTAGATAGACTTTCTATGGATAAATATCCCAAATTAATGGTATCTAAGTGTGACATAAAGCTATCCCATGATGGATCAAGTGAATTGATAATAACACTTTTCATTGTTTGATCTGAAATCACTTCCCCCCTCAATTGTAGCTCAGCTCTTATTTTGTTTAGATTTATCAAATGCTCACTTATAGAAACCCCTGGTTTTACTCTAGAGGAAAAGAAATCCTTAGACATTCTTGTGGTTGTAGCTACGCTATCGCTGTGAAATAGATTAAACATGCATTGAATTATTTCTGATACAGTTAGGTTTGGTTTGATGCTATGATACATTGCAGGAGACACGCTAGATATTATTATGAAAAATGCTCTATGATGTAAACAATCTATTTTTAAAGTCCAAGGTCTTCTTGGAGGGCTAGTTATAAAGAATAGTAAATTTTCTTTCATGAAAATAACCTGAAGCTGTTGGTACCACTCTTGTAAATTAATGCCATCAATTCTAAGTTTTGGGAAGTCACTGGGTAAGTTACCTACATTATTCTGTCCATTACTTACAACCTGGGGCAGTCCGTGATCTCTCAAGTGCAGGAAATTACAGAACGGCATAGGGATGCTTGCAATGAGTCTGCGCGGTTCTCTGGCCAGTTCAAGTCCTTCTGGGTCGTCTACGTAGTTTCGCACATGCGCGTTGCTCATTTCTTCTTTGGTGGCGTCGTGGAAGGTTCTCTCCCTTTCAGCTCTCTCGATCCGCTCCTCCTCAGATGAGTCGGTCTCTGGCTCGGTTTTTGGGGTTCTGGTGGTGGCGACGGTTCTTTTCTTCTTTTTGTGTGCGTTGGTATTCGATCTTGTCTGTGGTGTAGGGCGAAATCGGCATGGCTCTCTGGGCTCGGGCGTCGTCGCTTTCGAAGTCAGGATGGGAGCGTGCAGGTCTTGAGTCGCCGGTTTGATTTCTTGCTTCTTCGTAGATGTCTTGGTAATTTTCAGTCTTGGCCCAAAAACAGCAAAAAGCGTTTTCATTGCTGATTTTACTTGAGATTTTGTTAAATCGTCTTCACTTTCTGATTTTGGATCATCTGAAGAGTTTGAGACTTCTTTCTCACTTTCTTCGTCTGATAGAGTTTTTCGCGCCAGAAATTTTGAACTGAGCGTTTTGATTGGCTCTGCTCCATTCTCTTTTGAAGTTCGTTGAAACCAAGATGGCTGCCATTCAAAATTTCGCGCGGGATCACATCTTTTCTTTTTAACAACTATTTTCTCAGTAGTCATCTCACTTACAGTTTTTTGATCTTTGGGTTTTTCTTTAATGACGTTTTTCTCTCTCGCTGCTCCGCTGTTCTTCAGCATCTCCTGGAGGTCCGCGATGAGACTTTCATCATTCTTTTGGCTTTTTAGTATCTTTAATATCTCTGACCTGAGTTCGTTATTTTCTATTTCGATTTCTTTCTGGTCATTATTTTCACTCATTAGTTCTTCTTCTTCAGTGGTGTATTCTTCGGATTCTCTCGAAATCGCATTGGTGGGTTCGTTGATCATCTCTTGATCAGTTTCTATTTCTTTGCTGCAGGCTCTGGTGTTGGGCCTATCTTTCTTGGACATTTTTAATTACTTATTGAGTCAATTAACCATCCTCTGCTACCAGCTTGTTGCAATATTTTCAGGATCAGACTCAATAAAGATAATAGGAGTTAGAGCATTAAATATATTTCTTTTTAATTATGATAGGCATTCTATATTCACTGAATATTCAAGGTAGAAGCGACGAGAATGGTGAGGGTGGCTCCTTATATATACAAGGGGTGGAGCTAGGAATGGGAGTGGTAAGTTATGAATACATTAAAGTCCAAAGAATAAGTTAACCTCTGATGTTCCATATATACATTATTTACACATTGGAGAATAAGGCATTTACATCTGACATCTTTCTTGGTTAAAGAAAGCTTTTGAAGCTTATCTAAGGGATGCCAAATTATTTGACCACAAGTTCTGAAATATCTAAAGAGGGTTATGAATGCCCTTAGTTAAAAGTGGTAAAACTACTGAATTGCTTAGCAAGGTGATAGCTAAAAAAAATTACTTCAGTTTCTTTGCTCTCTTGCTTAATTATTGCAAGTGATCCTGTTGTCCATAGGAAGCATTATAAAGTCTTATACATTTCCATGAAGGGGACATTTTAATGAACTACTCACAGCAGTGTCTGTCAGCAGCAAATATAGCAGCAAGAGCAAGCAAAAATTTATTTCCCCTGCACAATATGTAACACTGATTTTTCACAGGACCTGCACTAATTTAACTCTGCTGTTTTCTGAATTAACAAGACTCGTCCTCAAACCTTTTGACATAGGAGCATTCTGTTCTGGTATTATTCTCTTCCTTACCTCCCCACCTCCCTTAGGACACACTTTATTTAATCCATGTGGAGCCTTGGTAACTAAGTTCTTCTGCTTTCCCTGACCTCTGTGATTTATGTTTCATGTTTCATGCTGTGGTTGGTCTTTCTCTCCTTTCTCTCTGGACTCAAGAGTGTTTTTTGTGTGTGTGTGTGTGTCCCCCCCCCTCCCACACACACAACTTTTTCATACTCATGAACAAAGATAAATACTTGACAAGTTCTTTGTTGTCATATAACTCCTAACACAGTTGGCGAGGAATAAAATTCAACCTGCCAGGACCTAAATGTTGATAGATCGTTGGCTGCTGGTAGGCCATGGGTTGTGCCACTCATAACTTTCCCATCTCTAGGTGGCAAATCATGCTTAGCACAATTCTTTCAAGAATTGTACTAAGTATATATTTAAGAAAAAGCATATTCTCTTGTCCATTTCTGCCTGTCATTTATAGATGTACATAAAGGGTGTGTGGTGGGGGGGAGGAACTGGAGGCTGGAGAGAAGGGTAATAAGGATGAAAAAATATTTCAACATACACTGTGGAAAATGTAATCTGTCTTCCTTGACTCACTGCTTTACTTTTTCATGTTATATCCTTTTTATCAGATTTCTTGTTTGAGGCTCCCCCACATTCCCTGCCCCAGAAATGTGATTGAACATAATACCACTGATAAAATGGAAATAAATCTCTTCTATTAGCGACTGATAGCAATTTGAACAAAATTAAGTTGTACTGTGATTTTTATATATATATATATATATATATATATATATATATATATATATATATGTATGTATGTATGTATGTATGTATATGTATATGTGTGTGAATGTGTGTGAATGTGTGTGTGTGTTCATACATACATACATGCACACACAGAGAGAGAGATGGAGGGGGAGAGAAAGAGAGAGAGTGCAAATAACCTAGTTTGAATAATCACAGCCTGTGTCCTTTTTAAATTATTTTTTCTCACCCATTTAAAAGGAGGCCTTTGATGTGATATTATTAATTCCCTCTGTGCTGGGAAAAATGGGAGGGGGGGAACCTAGGAGAAACGGAAATTAAATGAGTAATGCAGTGTCAGTCAATCTTTTAAATCGGCTCCTTATTAACAGCTAATCATTTTGTCATTTTGTTGCTCAAAGAAATGAATTTGATAGGAGGAGAAGGGAATGTTTTATGTTTATTTTCATTAAGTAGAAACAGTTGTGGAAATATTATATTATTATCAAGACACAGTGCATTTTAAGTGGCCATTCAGCATATTGCTATTTTTCTTCCCTGATGGTATCTGATAGCTATAATTCTGTATAATCCCTAGACATTATATATTTATATAAATTGAAAGAGAGATGAATTTCATATCTACCACAGAATTTTAGAACCAGAGAAAGATTAAGGTTTTGTTAGCTTATTTCTTTACAACCTGTTTATTCAGAAGCAATCCCTTTGGCCATGTAACAGAGCAATATAACCTCACAATAGAATAAAGCGATGTACGTGACCAAATAGGGTCTGATTCCTTTACTCCCATGGATACAAAAAAAGACCCCTTAGTAGTGTTTGTGGGGGAGGGGGTTTCTAGATCAAGGAAGCCAAGGAGAGGAATAAGCAGGACTGAAAATCACATCTCAAAAAGCATGAGCAATGAAACTGAATTTGGCTGAGACAGCCCATAGCTAAGTGCCAAGACAATGGCTAATGGGTAAATGGAAGAAGAAGCATAAGTCATAACCAGGTTACGAGGTCAAAAATCTACATTTGGGAGAGGGACAAACCCTGTCAAGGCAGCTTTTTGCATAGTTTGTGTAACCAGGGAGGTTGAAATTTGAAAGAAAAAACTCAAAATGCTCTCAGACCTCAGTAAGATTGGAGAGAGAATAGAATGACAGAAAATAAATATATTTCTACACTGTCAAACCTGCAAAGGTTTGTAGCTCATACAACCAGACATTTTCATGGAAATTAATTGCTTGGTGGGAATTTCCGCTATTGTACCTTCAATTCTGCTTCTTTCTAGGGCTATGTATATATGGTATTTATATTAGACACATAATGCATCTCTATTTAAGGAGCCTAGAATAGTATGGATAATAGTCCTGTGAAGAGAAGGGCTGATTTCACACATAATGCAAACTGATGTGCTTTGAATACAATGTGCAAGAAGCAAACCTCCCAATCAATTATTTAGGGACATTGTACTAACTTCATTTTCATCATTATCATTAGTGGTTTTTAGAGTTGAAACCTTTATATTTCTACTATATAGAGGGCAGATGGTTTATAACTAATTAGAAATGTATACATAATTCTTTAAAAAGTGAATGATTTGTTGAGGGCCTCTAGTAGATTTTAAGATTGTTTGTATCTCTATTTTGATTTTATTGGATTACAGTACGGTATTTTAAAATAAATTTTACTGGTGAGTAAAAAAGGACAGTATTTCTAAGAAATTAAATAAAGTGAATAAAAACATAATATTAAAATTAAATTTAATGTTTTAAAACACGTTAACTAAAAAAGTGTTCAGTTAACTTGCAATTAAAATATAGCAGGTATACTGGGTAGATAGAAATCAACCATTATATAAAATGTAATGTTTCTGAAATTAATGTATATCAAGCAAAAACAGTATTCAATTTTTTTCTATTCAGTTTTTTTATTTGATTATTCTCTCAAATATTAGCCTATTCCTTAGGATATATGCTTTGATACATTTTGTAGGGAAGTCTGTGCATGGAAGCAGCAGCTATCAGGATCATGAATTAAACAGTTGCAGCCATATCTGCAATCAATGTGGGTGTATTTATGTTAACATGTTAATAGTTGTATCTGAATGTTTCACTTGTTTCTATGTGTCTATACAGGTAGTCCTTGACTTACCATTCATACAGTGCCCGTCTGAAGTTACAACAGCACTGAGAAAAGTGACTTATAACCATTTTTCACACTTATGACCATTGTAGTATCCCCACATTCACATAATCAAAATTTGGACCCTTGGCAACTGGCACATATTGATGATGGTTGCTATGTCCTGGGGTCATGTGAACACCATTTGCAACTTCAAGTCAATGGGGAAGCTAGATTCACTTAGCAACCATGTAACTAACTTAACTGCTGTGATTCACTTAACAACTGTGGCAAGAAAGGTTGTAAAATTGGGCAGAGCTCACATAACAACTTGTCTTGCTTAGCAACATAAAATTTTGGGCTCAGTTGTGGTCATAAGTCAAGGACCACTTGTATCTCTCTCTGGATCTCAGCATACATCTGATTCTCAAGGAAATTGACAGGCGCCAAAGCTGGACTTTGAACACCTTTCATATTCAGTCAGAATAGATGTATTTCCGATCTATTCTACATAGAGATATTATATACATTCATACATACATATATGAACACTTGTATGTACAATGAGCATTATGCTTGTAATTTTTCTTCCCAATCCAACTATGTCTGTACATACAGTATCTTACAGCAAAATTGCATTACTTCATAAACTGCTCCTAGCTGTCTCTGCTCGTGTAGACATGAGCAGATATTTCACTTTATTGAGAAAAAAGCAAAGTAAATCACAATTTTAAAGAATGTGCATAACTATACTATAAATATGCACATATATGTGTATGTGAAAGTAGGTAAGTTGAATATGTACAACCCTCATTCTCATTCACTGTTAAACTTCATTTCATTTCATTTTCACAATAGTTTCTCCAGATATCCACATTTCATGTGATTTTAAAGAAAATATTTTTGCTCAATCTAAAGCATTTTGTATCTTATTTTTTTAATTGATTAATATTTTTGTTCACACATTTTCCCAACCCAGTATTTTCATGTGGTTTTTAAATGGCAAAATCCCATTGCTAAATTTATAGAGGTTGTGGATATAGAAAGATTATTTAGTTTTGGCTAATACATTAATTCTAGAGCAGAGGTCTTCAAACCCCACCCCATCCACCCAGACCATGGACCAGTACCAATCCATGGCCTGTTAGGAACTGGGCCACACAAGCAATGGGCGAGTGAGCGAAGCTTCATCTGCATATACACAGCATCTAAGTTGCATATGAAACCATCACATACACACACACACAGTCCCTGGAAAAATTGTCTTCATGAAACCAGTCCCTGGTTGGGGGCTGTACAAAATTAGTGTGACCAAAATTTATATAATAGTGGCCATTGTCATTAAAAATTGTCATAATAAAAAAAATGCTATTTGTCATGTTGTAATCATTAGTCTTGACAACCTGTTCCTTCTTGACTTTCCTAGGAAAGTCTATTGTGCCAGCTTGCTTGTGGTCCTAGTTCTACCTGCCATATTTCACCAAGCTGAACTAGGCCTACAAGGATATTACTTTTCTATATAAAAAAATAGCAATCTAAGGATTGAAGTTTCCTGCACATCCTAGCTGGGGAGCTCAAAGTGTTAAAAAAAAAATCTAAACCAGTGATCCTTCTAAGTTAATCAGTGTCTGAACATAGTAAGGTTGCCTTCCAAATATAGTAAACACAGATCATTTCAGGATACAAATCACAGCCATCTGATTGTTCTGCTGACCTGCTGATATCTTTACTTCCCACATCCATCTCCCTACAATTATTCTTATGCACATGGTGCAGATTGCATATTAATCTAATGAGACATGAGGGTCCTAAGGTACAAGGGGTATAAATGCAATCTAGCCTTGTTCGTTCCCATTTATTTTACTGGTGCTTACCAAAAGAGAACTTCCTTGTAGATTCCACTGGAGTTGTTAACAATGTTTATAGGCATTCACCAGATTCATGAAAGAGATTGAATCCTGGACTTAACAAGTTTATTTCCTCTTATCGTTTTTGTGCTTGTTGCAATAGTTTATCTTTAGAATTTTTCCTTGTTTATAAGGAGGGTGCATGTGAAGTCTCCTTTCAGACTATGAACTCATTTACATTAATCACTGCCCCTGTTGTGTCTCTGTCATCTGTGTGCCACAGTACTTCATTAACTTCTAACTTCATTACAGACTAGGTTAAAAAGGGAAACGTGCCAACCGCAGCCGCATATTTATTCAAATATGTGACCTTCATGCTTTATGATTTATTAGAGTAATATAGTCAGGGGCAATATCATCTAAACATAACATTTATCAAGCAGATCTGCTCACTAACTAGAGATGATCATAAAGAAATTGAATCCCCATTGCTCATGTTTGGAAGGAAGGGAACTAGTTCTTATATGTTACTGATGAAAATTTGGGTGGTGGGTTGATTTATTTATTTTGACAAATGGTTGATATACCAACCATCAGGTTTCTGACCTGAGTGTTTAGTTTGTTTATTTCCCCCCCTTTTTTTGTTTGTTGTAATTGTTGAATATTTAGATTAGTCTAAAATGAAAGCAAAATTAAGTTAAATTTACAGATAAGATTAATAGTGTTAGGCAAATAGAAAGTATTTAGAACAATGACTAATTTAGAAATAAATGTTATTCATTTCCCTCCTCATCCTACTAAACTTATAGGCTATCCAATGAAATCAAGGCACATTTCAGGAACATCAAGAACATCACTCACATTCTGCATACCAAAGTCAACAGAATCTTGCATATTGTCTGCACAACTTTAAAAAAGAAACATGTCTAGGGAGGATGACTGTAGGTTTGTTGTTTTTTTAACTACTAGCTTTTAGCCATAATTATTAAAAAGAGCCAGTTTGGTGCGGTGGGAGACTGTGAGTCTTTAGTTCCACCTTAAGCATACAGTTATCTGGGTGACCTTGAGCCGGTCATTTCTTCACAGCTGTAGGAAGGAGCCAATAGTAAACCATTTCTAAGAAACTTTGTTAAGAAAACTGCAGGGACATGCAGAATTAGGTATGATTGAACAGAAGAAGAAAAATGACCCTTCAGTAATATTTTGAATAAGAGGTAGTAATGTTAAACAGTTGAAAAAATTATGTTGTACAGTAGCTATTCATTATAGTAAATGTTGTACAACTAAAACAAGTATGGGACACGTTTCAGGCTTAGCATGGCCAATAGGCAGGAAAGATGGAAAATGTAACCAACAATATGATGGAGGCCTGTTGCTTCCTGATTCCTGAACTAAAAGTTCATTAAAAGATAGGGAACTAAAGAAAACTATAGTGTATCTACAGTAATTCCTGAAATTTCTGCAGCTTGGTTCCTATGCTAAGGGTTTTCTATATTCAATCTACATTCTGTTTCTCTCCCACCTTGCTTTTATTCTTTACTACACGAATGAGTGAAATTTGTTATTAGAGTCATTTTTTATTTTTTATTTTGCAAACAGCTTTTAAATCCACATTTTAGGAACCAGAATGAATAGGAACTCTTCCAATTAATATTCTGCATGTCAGACTAGTGACAGCTTCAGGGAGGAGATACAAACTGGAACAGTATTGATAAAGTTTCAGGCAGTTCTCAAAGCTATGAAACAACTGAAACAGTCACTTTGTAGTGAGAATACAGGGATGCATGTAAAAATGTACATAATTACAGCCATAATTGTACTTTGTAATGATAATATGGAATGACTGCCAGCCCACATTTACTTCCCATCAGTCTCTTATTTGGCCCCTTCTTCCTTTTCTCTATATGTGCACAACATTTATTCCTGCTTTTTCTATCCTTCACTAACATCCTTTGAGGGTTATTTTAGGCAAGCAGTGAAGAACTGAGAATAAGGATTAGTGTCATGACCGCTAAAGTCCTAAAGACATTTGACTTGGATCCAGAACAGTGTTTAAAGCATTCTACTGAGCCTGCTAGAAAGGGTTATGGCCACGAAGAGATAATTTGTAAAGTTATTTTGTACTCTGTTAAAAAAGCCAAATCTGCTTTCCAGCCTACTTCTTCCAATAGGAAGCCTCCTTTGGATGTAGCTAGACAGAGTATGGATTCAAGTGTCTATCCCTCTCCCTTAAACCAAAGGAAAGAAAGACAACTCCCAGATGAAAGACAGACTAGGAAGGACTCTTTCCTCAACATAAGTTTACAGTTCTCCTTTTATCCATAAACTACTGCAACATAAGTAAATAAATCAAATATTTTGTTGTCAGGATTTATGCTTATTTTTATGAGTGGGACACAGTTGTTAGCCTAGTTATTTGTGGTACCTTCAATGTAAAGAGAGTGGTAATCTATGATAAGGAGACTTTTCTATCCATAGAAATTTTCTTCCATACTGTTCAGAGCTCTGATATTCAACTTGTAGATTCTCCATGGTTAGAAATACTGCAGACAATCATCAATTACATTACATAGTAGAGGCATGTTATTTATTCCTTCATCTAAAAATGAGTAGACATCAATTTGCACAATGCCCAAAGACAATTACACTTAGACTTGCAACACTCATATTCACAGTTTTGAACAACTTTTAAAAGTTTTTAAAAATAAATCTCAGGGGTGTGCAAATCAAACTTGGTCCAATTTGTTAAAAACAACCGCATGGATTTAAGATTTCTGAACTGAATCAAATCAAGTTGACTGGATTTGGGGGGGGGAGGGGAAGGATTTGTCCATGGTGCAAAAGCCCATCAAATTGTCAAATCTATTTTGAGGCATTCAATTTGATTCAATGTTCCAAAGTGATTCAATAATTCAATTCAGAATGTTGATCTGTAGATTTGATTAAATCTCCGTAGAATCTCCAAGTGAATATGGGCACAGATGTAATCACCTAGATACAGTTAATGCTCCCTCTGGCTTCAGCACAAAAAACTTTATCTTAATTTGCTTTGGATTTCTTCATTAGTAATTGCATGAACATTTCCCCCCAAAGTTCTTACTAGCTGCTGCTGGACACCTCTGACTAAAAATCTATAATAAGTTTCACTTGGTCTTTTTCCCCCCTGTATTTATACATCCGTTTGATATACGTAAACATCAGATTTAATTGACATTGTCAATAGAGGGAGATTAAGCCCTTAATACTTTATTAGGCAGAATGAGCCACTTCTAGTACTTTCTGAAAAGTGCCAAGGCAAATCTTCTTGCTTCCAGGCTCTAAGCAAAGTGATGTACTAGCTTGTGAGAATCTAGAAACTCAGAAAACAAGAACCAATTGGAATTCTGCAAAGAATTGTATTGGCCATGGAACAGAACATCAAAATGTTAGCAAAGTAATCTCCCTGCCCAGTTTACACCGAATGTAATTAAGGAGGAGTCCCTTTCTCATGCTCCCCAATCCTTCCCAGGACTCAAGAATCTGTACTGTAATGGGCCTGTTTCCTCTCTTAACTGTCCTGCTGCCTCCTCTATGATCTTGTTAGGTGTTCCATCACAAGTAATAAGGTAGAGTGAATTCCTTATTCTTCATGCCTTCTTGTTCTACTATGATATCTGGAGTTAATGATAATTCTCCGTCTGTGTTGACTTGTGTAGACATATACATAGGATTCAGCGTCTAGTCAAAAGTAAATCAAATGTTTAAAAAATTGATCCTCATGCAACCTTTTGCCTTCTGTTATATCAATACATTGGAAACATAATTTGTATCACCTGTTCTTCCTTTAATTAAGATCTCACCCAAATCTTTCTCATTGATTCATGCCATTAACTTATTGATTTGCCTCTACTTTTGCTGAGAGAGTACTTTTCACCAAGGAGCTGTGTCTGTTCCTTCCTTGTGTGACAGCCACAAATATATTGCTGCTACTTGATGGGGAAAAGGTAATGATCATTATTCCCTACCTTCTTACCTTATTAGAAAAAATAATATTATGCATTAAAAAGAGAAAAGACTGATATTCCCAAATTCAGTATATTCTGAATCCATCATCTTAATTTTGACAAGAGCCAGATTCTACCTCTGGGGAAGAAATTGCTTGACCATGATATTTCGTATTCAGAAGGAACTTTCTCTGAATATGGAAGCTTCATTTAGCTGATGCAGTAATGATAATAATTAAAATTGTCAAGGGATTCTGAATACAATCCTAAGTACCTTAATCTTTAAAAAATAAAAGTGTTTGGGATTTATAAAATAAACTAAAATTACTTTCTGCATTATAATTTCAGGTAATTATACATTACCTATTATTGAATAGTACATTAACAAATACAGTAAGATAACGGGAGAGGGGGGAGAGAAAGTAGAAGAGAGAGGAGGTTCTTTTATAGCAATTGTTCTGTTCCGTTCTGTTCAGGTTCTGTAATTTCTTTACCTGAAATTTTATCTGATGGCACATAAGCAATCATGCATTTCATGCAGTTGCTGAGATTTCAACATTTTCTAAAAAAACAAGCAATTTCTAGAACTTTTTTTTTATTCTTATTTTTCTTTCTGTATTTGACATTGCCTTAATATAATTGCTCCTTGGATTTGAATTTATTTTGCTAGAATTAAAATTAAGCAAATTAAAATTATTTGTTTCACCAAAATAAGGTGGTTTGCATTTTTTTAATTTGTTTTGGAACAAATTAGGCTTAGGAATAAGCCTATTTTGTGTGTGCTGGATGCACTGAGTATGCCTTCTCTCTGAAGGGATACATAGCATGTATGAATTGGAAAGGGTGTTAAAGATTATCTAGTCCAATTGTTCTGCTAATTGCAGGAATCCATAAAACCATTCCCAACAGGGAACCCCTACTCCCTCTGACAGATTATACAGGACATTTTGAATATAATAAAAAGATGGAATTCCACATTTGATCCCTCAATTATTTAATTAAATAAATACGTTATTCTACCCTCTATGATTTTCTAAATAAACTGTTTTCCTTTTCTCAATCTTTTGGTTTCACTTTATCTTCTGCAAATGGGCACAAAATGGGAACCAAAGGCTACTGCGTCATTTTAAAGTGTATCCCCATCTTTTAATTAAAACAAAACAACTAAAAAAGTATTGGTTCTTATTATAGAAGTTAACTTTAAGAGAGTTGTGTGCCAATTTTTTTGCATTCTCAGTTCACAGCATTTGCTTTAGGCAATTAATTTTTTACAGTTCAGGAATATGTCTTTTGCCACCAACTGCCACCAAAAGCCAGATATCTACAAAGGATTTTTTTTTAACCTCTCCTGATTCCTAATCAGAAACTACTTTGGCAATTTAAATAAGAGGCCCCTGCCTGAGGCTGGTGAATACATGGCTGAGAAAGATCAACAATGTGGACTGAACAAGGAAGCTGGGCTCTGTCTGTCTGAATCAGTAAGTGTCTTGAGATTTGGGGCAGGGGTAGGATGAACACGTGACTGGCATAAGCAGGCAAAAAGAAAGATAATTAGAAAAAAGAAGCAGCGCTAAACAGAATAATTTGCTTTGCCAAAGTGATATTTTAAGAATAGGAAAAAATATGAAGTGCTCCGTAAACGTCTTGCCCACTAAATTGATGTTGGGCAACTTGTGACTATATACAGTATATAAAATTATACCTACTCACAAGCTGCCCAACATTAATTAATTAGGCAAGGAATTTGTGAAGCGCCTCATATCTTCATCAAATCAGATCAGAATATACATCACAGTCAAAGACCAATACAATTAAAAAACTCAAAGAGTATTTTTATTTATTTATTTTTCAACATCCAGCTGTGGTGGACTTTTTATGTTTAATGTTAAATCTATTTGGGTTTTTTTCTTTTTCTTTTTTATACACATTTTTTTTCTTTTCATTATTAGTGTTGAATATTCATTTTTCTGTTTTCTGTTTTGTATTTTATTTTTGTTGATAAAATAAAATAAACATGTTAAAAAGCAGAGAGTATCTAGTTAAAAGTTCTATACTTTGATCTATAATCAACAGATCATGCATATTTATGGCTAATAAGGATATTTTATATATAAAATAACAAACCATATCTTGCTATTTGCTATAAATGTGTATGATCTTTTTATCAAATGTTTATCAAGACTTTTTCTTCCTTGCTTCCATAGCCTGATAGTTAACTTTGTTTCCATTTATACTACTTTAACAGGGCAACAAATTTATTTTTTAGAGGCAATACTTCTAACTTTTGTATAAATGACATTCATCTCAAAAAGCTCGAGAAGTGATTTTACTCGGCAAAAAGAGCATGAAAACATGCAAAATGGGGATGAAACCAGCTTAACTGTCTGGAAAGAGAACTGTGACTAACTGAAAAAAATCAAGCATGGAAGTTAAAGCTAACTTTGTATAGCTTTAAATAACACAATTCTCATTTGTGCAGAATGTGGCTTTCCACCCACTATGTACTATAAGCTCTCTTGGGAGGTTCCATTGCAAACATTATTTAATTACATGAATATTCATAGATATAATTGAATATTACACTAAGTTAAAAAAATGCTGGGGCTCTGTTTTGAACATTACTTTTCTTTTTCTTTTTTTATTGAAAAGGTTTTCAAATACAAATTTTTCCCCCTTTTTCCCCCCCCTCCCCCCCTCCCTAACCCCCCCTCCCCACCCTTCCCCCCCTGTGACTTCTTCGTAACAAAAAAAAACCCTAATTCATAACAGATTACTTACTCCCTCCTCAAAATACTGACCTTTACTTACTAAAAGTATTATAAATCCCCCTTTATCCATACATTTCAGAAAAGAAGAAGAGAAAAAAAACAAAAAAAAACAAACACATTATACTATAACTATTATAAAATAACTTCTAATTTAGCATAATAGTGTTTTATATCTATACATTATTGCAACAATTCAAAACCACCTTCCACTTTAAAACTATACGATAAGTCCTACTTTAATAACATTTCAAAGCGGGCTCCCCATAAAATCTAATTTAACATTTATTCCACTCTATCCATTTCCTCCACTCCCCTAAATGTATCACTTAAAAATCCCTTTTCTTAAACTAATCAGTCTGTAGCTAGCTTATTCACCCACTGTCTTACAAATTTACCATACACAACAATTCTTGATATCTTTAATTCACTGCCCACACTACTTAAATATATATATATATATATATTCCATTATATCTAAATAAAAAAAGAAAAGACAATAACTTTAAATTTATAGTCCATATAATATCTTCTTGAAGTCTTTCCACTGGATTGTTAAAACCAACATCCATAATAGGGTAACATAGCTTGCTGATGCAACAGTTTATTCAAGATCTCCAATCATATCTGCCCCCATCAGTAGTAAACATCTTCTTATATATATAAAAGTAAAAACAACCACCCGAGTGACATTATAATTATATTCCATATAATAATAATTGTGGGTTTCATCAGGATTATTAATTTCCATCATCGTATTGGGTAACAACCCGATCTTCTGCATGTCCCAATGTGATTCTCTTGCCTTATAATTCAAGATAATTATAATATATTTATCAACACAAAAAGAAGTTTCAAAGTAGATAATTCAAAACCATCAATTTGAGGCTCTTTCCATGTCCCAAAATTATGGCAATGCAGAGATCTGCCACTATCCTCAGGATGATATTGACCAATATGTCGCCTCCTCTATGTTTTCACATAATCATTCATATTTTAAAATCACTGGCTTCACTGTTGCTTGGGTTAGAAATTTCTATTTTTGTACAACCTATTTCTTTTTTTGTTTTCTTTTTGTGGGTTTGACTTCCATCCTAATTTTTTGTGTCTCGCATTTCTTTTTTATCCCTTGTATATCCTCTAACATTACTTTTCGATGAAAAAGGCTTGGGTTGCTAGAACTGAACTCAAATTCTGCAGGTATTCAACATTCATCACATTTTCTACTTTTACCAGTAACAAAACAGAGTCATTTTGAAGACTGTTTTAACATTTGTTACATGGGTATCTCACATGTTGAGTGGGGCATCCCTTGATTGCTTTGATCTTGGATCTTATATAACTGCTGAACATTATTTATATTCCATGTAGTCTATTCCTCATAATCCAGTGCTGTGCATTCTATTACCATTAAATAATGGAACATACACAGATGATACCTATGCAGATAAATTGCTTGCACAGTGTCCTTTAAGGGGAAAAAGTATCATAAAAAAGACTACCACCCACTGTTTAAGAGGCGACTGCATACAGCCCCATTCAGTGCCCTCATCTCATTTAACCACCTAACATTTGCTTGGTGGGAGTTGACATTTTTAACAGGTTATCCAGATATGGCTGTACTGGATTGGAGCCAAGTTATATTAGTGGAATGGGTTTTTTCCCCCCTTATCAATGAATGACTTAATTTGCATTGGGTGCCCTAGGGAGATTATTTCCTTGCTCTCTTCTAACTGAATTTAGACTGTCATATATTTCTTCGGCAATCAATGCACAGACACTATTCAGATGCCTGGAGATAGCAGATATATTCTGCAGAGATTTCTTTATCTAGTACTGTGGCAGATTCTACATGGGGGCAAAGACGATGCGACTGAATACCAAGAGAACTTTTACTTTTCATCAAAGCTCTGATGTTTTTAAAGGCCTCTTGAAATCCTTCTGCCCACCCGATACCATCCTTGTGAGGCTTGAAGTGCTAACTCTGAGCCCCACCTCCCAGCGAGATGATTTAAATGTCTAAAGGAGATCTCTGTAAGTTGACTCATCAGGGAGATATAATATCTCTAACACTATACATTTAAAATAAATAAATGGTGAGACGGATAAGAGGGAGGAGGAAAGAAAGTGAGAGGAAAAATAACTGTGGATGTCTTAAATCTCCATATGCCCCAGAATCCAGCCTGTTCCAGTCAGATTGAGCTCTGCTTTTTTTTTTTTAATAAAAAAAAAAATATCCAATACAAGTTAATCTGATCATCTGCTCTTTGGTTTCCATGCTGTGTTTTCTTCACAGTTCCTACTTCTGGATGGAGCCTGTGACAGTGTGATAAGACACAAGAAATTTAGTCATCATTGCTGCTGTAAAGGAGCTCAGAGAAGGGATTATGATATTCCATAACCTTTACATTAGACACGGACAGGGGCAGCTACTGTTGCAATGACAGGCCTGAATGCCACAGTTATGCTTCCTCCATCTGCCTCCAACGTGCCCCCCCCATACACTCACCATTCCTTTTTTATAATTTTATTTCATTTGGGCTTTTGCTCTTCCCTCCTTCTTATTGAACTAGAAATCGGCGCCTTCCATTTTACTGCAAAGAATTCAGATGCTGTTGGGTTCAGAAGGCAATCAACACATCTGCAAGGTAAACGCTCAAATAACTTATCAAAAACACGTCTCTGCCACCATGTTCTTATTAGGATGTGCAAACAGTGTAAGATGAACTAATCAATATAGAAAATATACTGGATAGGGGAAGGGAAGTGAGGGAGAGGGGTTAAGGAAAGGATTAAGACAGAGGTGCTATTGCTTCCACTGTTTTTCCTAGGTGGCATGTACCAGTTCTCTTCTATACAAAGCCAAACATGGTGCATCCCCAAAGCCAGGGAACTCTCAAGTCCACAACCACTTGGTTTTGCTCTTGGTCTCACAGCTTCCAGGTACTGGGAAGAAACTTTGATAGCATCACTTGGTGGGGCTAGGGTGGAAATATATAACTACTTAGGTTGATGCATATTGATGATACGTGACCCCATTCTGATGGTGGGCTTCACCCATTAGACATGTAGAATTCTAACAATTATTGCATTGATATTTTAAAATGGTGAAAGTAACTTTGAAATGTGAGAGGTAGACAAAGTCAGCATTTCCATTCTTAAACATTTTATGCAGTAAAGAAATTGGAATGTAGTTTATTCTACTGCATTTATTGGTGGGAATGAAAATTATTCTTGATATATTCCTTTCAACATGATTGGATAGAAGGATTATCTCATCCTTGCTATCACATTTACTGAAAAGTGACTTGGAAAAAAGAATGGTGAGATTTTATACTATATATTTTCATTTAAAACCTGGAGTCAAATTAGTTCTCCTTTCCTTTACAGAGCAGTTTCATGTGCGGTCCGTGTAAAGCAGAAAAGCAACTGAAAGCAGTGCTTCTTTTCTTTTCTCCCTGTTTCCCATTATTATTCAAATTATTCTCAGGATACTTTCCTATTCCACCCCATTAAGTCCCTATAACTCTTACCATCTAATGGAACATCTAGAGGTTGTAATATTTTAAGATGTATAGAATAACTTGCCTCAAAGATTGGAAAACCTATTACTTATTAACCGAACAAATTGTGATCTCAGTATCAAATAGATCCTTATAAAAGTATACATCATAAACTCTTCTTAATTTGCAATTTTAAGAAATATGTATTGATTGCATTCACTAATGTGATCCTTCTACCTGTGACTTAAAGGTTTTTTGATTCATTGCATCTTTCCATGAGTGGAACAGAGAAGACAATAATTTTGGCAAATTGTCTCTAATGGTTCCTCATGACAACATCTCAAAGCTGTCCTAGTAGATTATAGAGAATTTCAAGTGGAAAGAGTAGTAGTTTATACTTGTGGAACCTCTGTTTATAAAAATCTTTAAGGAATTGGTTATTTATTTAACATATGTCTGTCTGTCTGTCTGTCTGTCTGTCTGTCTGTCTCATCTTTCTATCTACTTATCTACCTATTTACCTACCTACCTATTTTACCTATTTGTTTTTCCTTTAGGGAGCACCAAAATTATCTAGAGTTGATTGATATTGTCAATTTAATGTTGGCCAAATTTCTGTTTGAACTAATCAGGCCTGCAGCTAGGAGGTAAAATTGCAGGACAATTCTTTGCAAACTAATTTTTTTTGCCCAAAATTTCATATAGGCTTTAAAAACCAGATAATCAAAGAAATGCTTCCTTTTTGTAATCAGTTCAAAAACTCTGGGAGGATCAAACTGATTAAATCAATTTTCTGATTTGGGTCAAATAATCAAATCATCTATCCAAATCAAATCCTAGTCAACCTATAAAGCCTTCTATAATTTGCATGTGTGTTTCATATATGTCCATGACCTGAATATACAGTTTTGTACATGTATTTCTTAGCCTATACATTATTTGAAATTTTCAATAGGAAAATGTGCTTGTTTTTCTAAGATATAAATATTGTGCATATTTTAAAGTTGCAAACTATGTTGCAACATTCTGAAAGCTCTGGACTTTAATGTATGTATGCATTTTGAGTTTCTGATGTGTTCAGAATCAGTAAAATTGTCTGTAAATTCTGATGGACCAAATTTTATATCCAACTTTGTGTGTGTGTGTGTGTGTGTGTGTGTGTGTGTGTGTGTGTTGTGCACAGCCATGTATGTGCATGACCTTTTTAGTTGATTCCTGGAAACTATCTATGTCCAGAGTTTTTTTGGCAAAATTTTTAGAAGTGGTCTGTTGTTACCTTCTACCTATAGCATAACAACTGGCTTTCTGCCTAAGATAGGACTAGAACTCATGGTCTCTCAGTTTCTCACCTGTGCCTTAAACTACTACCCCAAAGTGCCCTTTTCCTCAAGTCCCTGACTTCAGTCTTGCTTCTATATCAGGAACCTTGATATGTGCTCTAGCACATTCTGCTAGAGAGAAGTTCCCTGAGAATGGACCCCAGCATGAGTCCAAAAGCTCAGAAAACTAAACCTCTGGACTTAGATTGGATCCTGTAACATTATCCTGAGACACATATATTTGCCTTTAAGTACTCTTTACTCTAAAATGGCTCTTTATCAAATTCTGAATAAGCAATATCAGTACTTTTAAAAGATGTATATACTGTGTACTAGCACTTATTTCTATATTTTAAAAAACATCTTGATGAAGTAGGATGGATATATTGGGATTCTTTATATTCCACCCTGCTTTATTTTCTACCTTATTTTCTCTTTCTTGACATTTTTGCTAGTTTCAGATGCCATTGTGAATGGTTCTGTAATATATCAAAAAGTAATAGAAAATGATCAGTGCCTCTGATGTCCTAAATGTTATGCATTGTGCACATCAATGATCCAGTTTGTTCTTCTGCATCAGAGAATAATTTCTTACAAACCAAGCTATTCTTTAGAAAAAAGTACTTGGTATTCCTTGCCTAAAAAGAAATAATTTAATCAAATTGGTTACTCTGTCAAAGGTCAAGGTTGGAGTCAATTTCCTGTTTTTCTTAGCAGTAAGAGCAATATTAAAAAGCGCTCAAACTTTTAAGGCAACACCAGCGGGATTCCAAGAGGCAATTGAGGCTGGAACAAAAGCAAACTCTTTGCTTCCGGGTATCAAGAAGGACTTTAATGGTATCATGACATTGATCCATAAATTCAAGGTCACAGTTATATCAGTTTTAATGAATTCCAAGTAGATATATGATTGCATGGCCTATTAGCACACTGCAGGCAGAGACCAGCACATAAAATAAATGGTTTTTCAAACCCTTGTTTATTGCAAGCCACATGAAATGTTTATGCTAAATTCCATCAAATAACTATTAATTTTATGCAACATACATTCACATGAACTAACCACGTGTTTTCATTTCAGATTTAAAATTCCTCACACTCATATAGCATTTACAAACTTCTCTAATCTGAAGTTCAAACTCTTGCAAAGCAACTTCTTGAATTTTCAAAGATGTCTAGTCAACCAGGCTTAGTAAAATATTGATAAGGGTGCAGTTTGAAATGATTTTCTGTCTTTGTTGGTTTTCTCTGTCTGTCGTCAGTTCATATTTCTCTCTGATTTGCACACATTCAGAGTCAAAGGAAATTAGGCCAGAGCTGTCTCAGTAAAGCCCATCGTGATTGAGATGTCCAGAGCTACAAGAATTTGCCGTTAGAAATATCACTTCCCTCCTCTGTCCATTATTAATATTTTATCACTGTAGGAGACAACCACACAGTTTACAAGTACATTGTTTTAGATGGCCTTATTTCCAGTATATTAGAATAGACACAATTTGCTTTAATACTTCATCTCTTCTCTCCCTGCATAATTATCTTTAAATAACTTAATCAATTAATATGGATTGAGTAGATGCAGCCATGGACATTTCAGCTTCATATTGGGTGCATTTTTGAGATATTTTTTTTAAAGAAACATGAACATTTACATTTATCAATGTAACTTTTGCTACCAAAATGAAGCTGAACCATACGTTATAAGTGAATTAATAGTGAATGCTATTATGATAGCATTGTGGACTTGGAGAGAACATCTGTTCAGGTGGTCCTTGACTTAACAATCACAACTGGGACCAGAATTTGTATTGCTGTACGAGGTGCTTTTTAAGTGAATTATGCTCAATTTTATGATTTTTTTGCAAGAGTTGTTAAGTGAATTACTGTAGTTGTTAAGTGAATTATGTGGTTATTAAGCAAATATGACTTCCCCTATTGACTTTGCTTGTCAGAAGCCAGCTGGGAAAGTTACAAATGGCAATCACATGACCTGGGACATTACACTCCTTATAAATACATACTGGTTGCCAGCACCTGAATTTTGACCGTATGACCATGGGAATGCTGTCACTGTTACAAGTGCGAGAACAGATTGTGAGTCACTTTTTTTCAGTGCTATTGTAATTTTGAAATAAATGGTAGTAAGTCAAGGACTACCTGTAGTTCCTAGAAATCTAAAAGACTTCTATGTATGGAAAAATGCAACCTTCTCTTAAAAGAAGCAGGTTAGATGTCTGAGATGATTGGTATGTTTTGCTCTTGCCACAATAATTTACCCAATAGTAATACTTTTATATTTGCTACATAGAAATGAATGAAAACATCTCACCCAAAGAAGGGGAAAAATAGAAAAAGATACTTCCTATCTCATTGATCTAAATGGCTCAGAGACACCTTCCAGAGAAAGATGCATCCTTTGTAATTTGTCAATTGTAAGTCACACTGTAGTCACTCAATTATTTTCCCCAGAACACCAGGGGTGTTATAAATTTAAATCCATCTTCTGCACATTTCTAGATTTTGGTTATTTACTTTATTTTGTTTTAATAATGTTAACAGGAGTACCAATGCAGGATGTTGGACTTGATTTTGAGAGCACTCCATTTAGGTCATGGAGCCCAACCTCCTGATCACTTAGAAATTCAATTAAAGCATCCCAGATGTCTGCCTAGCTTCAGTTGTATTATAAAAAAACCCAACAACAACCTATCTATTATTTCAGCCACCTTAAATTCAATCCCTATCCAATGCCTATTTTTAATCCAAATTTTACTACAACAGCATTGCCTCAACAACCTTCCTGAATATTAATAAAACTAACTGTGGGAAGGAGACTCTTCCTCCTAATTGTTGGAAGGAGACTATTCCAAAGTTAGTGGAATGGCTTCTGGGCCCCCACCACCATGGAGATTTGGGAGGGGGGGGGAATCCACAAGGTGTCCTTCCATAAAGTGCAAATTCAACAGGCAGATTCTACCTGGAGGAGATGGTTCTGAATTTAACAAGGATGTGTGTTTTATATATAATACCATCATCATGAAATGAACCTAGAAGCCCACTGACAGCAATACACCTCCTACAAAATTAGTGTTTTACTGTGGTATTGTCTCTTGCTCATGAGCAAGCAGGGAGATACATTTTGATCAGCTGCTACTTCCAAATCACCCTTCAAGTATTTCCATATAGAGTGAATCTAAATGCTAGATGATAAAACTGTGAATTACTATTGTGAAAGTATAATGGAATGTATTAGTGGCCTTGAGGAAAGAGAAGGAGAAATGCTACCTAGGAAATAATCAGACAGAGGGATGGGAATCACTTAATGGTCACAGAAATACACTGCAAAAGGTCCCGCCTTGTAAGATTCTGTTTATATAGCCTTACAATTAATTAGAATTAGTTCCTCTAGTTCCTGTTTTCTGTCTGGTTTACCTGGGAGTGCTGACATCAATCTTGCAAGCGTGAAAATAAAAACTTCCTGCCTGGCACTTTTAGATGCCTAATTCATTCACTGCACCAAGAACCATAGTGGCACAGTGGTTAGATTGCAGTATTGTAGGCTAACTCTGCCCACTGCCAGGAATTTGATTGTGACCAGCTCAAGGTCGACTCAGCCTTCCATCCTTCTGAAGTCAGTAAAATGAGGACCCGGATTGTTGGGGCCAATACGCTGACTCTGTAAACCACTCAGAGAGTGTTGTAAAACACTACAGAGCAGTATATAAATCTAAGTGCTATTGCTATTACTATTAGGGCAGGTCCTTTTTCAGTTTCCTTTTTGGTAACTGTTAAGCTATTGTAAGATCCTTGTCCAGTCTTCTTGCCTGATGGTTTCCTGGGCAACATTTCTCCTTCTCTTTCCAGAAGACCAGTAATGCATTCCATTATAGAAAGCCTTCCAAAAGGTCTAGGTAATGTATCCATTAAAATTTGGCAAAGAGTCTCACGGCCATAGTCTACCTGCTCTACCTGCTCTTCTAGCTGGAGCTATGAGCTTAGTGGAACCCTCAGATTGTAACTTGCTTCTTCGGAGTAGTACTACTTTTGTCTTTTTCCTAGGATGAGAGAGAAAGATTGGCCCAAGGTCACACAGCTGCATTGATGCCTAAGGTAGGACTAGAGCTCACAATCTTCCAGTTTCTAGCTTGATGCTTTAACCACTATACTAGATTGGCCTCCACTCTATACCCTTAGATTGCTTGGTTGCCTCTTAACCAAGTAGTGTTCATTCCTGCCCTACTTGGCTTTCTTAAGATCCGGTGAAGTCAGTTATCTACAGCCCCTCTTGTAACACAAAGGTAATTACAGTGGAAAAAGAGCTGCCTATCTGCCTGAAGCATTATGAGATCTTTGGCTGTAGGAAATACCTAGTGTGTCAGTAAACCCTAAATGATTAGTTTTGTAACTCCAAAGTTTTTACTCTTAAAATTGATTTATCTCTCTTTCTCTATACATAATTTTATCTCTGTCTACCTGTGTGTGTGTGTCTATGGGTGTCAGTGAGTGAGTGAGTGAGTGAGTGTGCTTATGTATATGTGTGGGTGTGCATATAGAGGGGTTAATTTGCGAGGATTTGTACTCATTTTCTAACATAGAGCATTTTGGGAAACCGACCTGATGTGGCTTACCTGCATAGAGGCCAGATGAAAAGCAGAGATGGATACACCTTTCCACATATTAAGTTTTGGTAAGAGGTGGTATTTAGCATCAGCTTTGTTGTCTTTATTATTGATACAGGTAACTAAGAACCTTTTCAAAAAGGTTTCTATACATTTCCATAATAGCTGTTTTATGCCTGATCGTTACTTGCTTTGTTTTTCATTCCTATTTTATGGCAACATGCCTAAGCCCCATCAGTATTCAAGTTAGCACTCTAAAATGAAACTATAAATTTCAATTTAGAAGAAATAAGCCCTTATTCGGGCTCATAAGTTTTAAATAACACATTACCATGGGCTACATTAAGTTTGCATTTCTAATGTTATTTTATGCATTTGACAATAGATGTTCCACTCTGCACAGGAGTAAGGAGCAAATGCATGTGAAATGTAAAACTGCTTAAAATGTAGGAATTTATTAGAGCTGTCAGTCAGCAATGACAAGAGAGCTAAATTATTTCTGCAGATTCTTGGTGGATTTTTTTTTTTGCAGCCTTCCCTATCTTGCTCTCAAGTTTCAGAAATATGCATAAATTGGTTATGTTTTAAATATTTATTCCCATTTTGATGAAATTCTATCTGTTTTTGTAAAGAGAGAGAAAGAAATAAAAAAACATTTTGAGAAGATATCATTATGAAGATTACAGTGAATTTATTGGTTTCAGTAGCATTTCTCAATGGGTTGCTGGGTATGGAACAGTCTTGTCAGAGAAAACTAAATGGATGACATACAATTCATGTTCTTTATATCATGAACCTGTAAAGACAGAATGGCGTTACTTAAGTTTATCTAGCACCAACTTTTAAGGAATATCTGAAGTAGGGTTGTGGTGCCTGACAAGACATAGTCAAATGACAGCAAATGAGATATGTATTTGATCAGCTATTGTTTTACTATAATTAGTAGATAAGGTCAAGAATGCCTTTGGATAAGTATTAGCTTGTCTGCTTAAAACATCACACTGTTATTTCATAGCAAAATAGGGAAAAAAAGAGTACCTTTTCCCTAATCCTGAAGGAAAACAACACAATACAGGTATTCCTTGACCTATGACTTTAATTGAGCCCAAAATTTCTGTTGCTAAGTGAGACATTTGTTAAGTGAATTTTGCCCCATTTTGCAACCTTTCTTGTTAAGTGAATCACTGTAGTTGTCAAGTTAGTGACATGGTTGTTAAATGAAAATGGCTTCTCCATTGACATTGCTTATCAGAAGGTTGCAAATAGTGATCACATGACCCCAGGACATTGCCAAGCATCTAAATTTTGATCACATGATCATAGGGATGTTGCAGTGGTTGTAAGTGTGGAAAATGGTCATAAGTCACTTTTTTCAGTGCCGTTATAAATTTGAACAGTCACTAAATTTACTGTTGTAAGTTGAGGACCACCTGTACTAATACCATCATTACCTTATGCATAACTAATTCCATTGGTTTTCCTTCTCACCCCCTTTACAAATAAGCCCCATATCACAGTTCCAAGTAACATATCTGTAGCAAACAAAACTCTGAGGCAGGCAAATTCCTCAAAGAATAGATTTATTGGATATGTCATATTGGCAGAGGCTGGTGAAAACCGACTTTGAATATTCCCGCACTTTTCACCCAATTAAAAGTGAAAGTTTGTCACTTTCTCAAAAAAATCAGTCACATGATCCAATCAGGATATTGTCCAGTTGCTAGGTGACTCCAGTCCTCTCCTTCCAAGCACCTGCAGGAATGTCCTTGGCTCCCGCAAGAAAGCATTTTTTGGGGGGTACAACACCCCAACTATCTCTATTCCCCCCTCTCTAGTCTCTTCTCTGATATGTCAGCACTGAAATCCCAAAATGGCCTCAGTCAGGCCAGCTTCAGGGCTGACAGGTACCCCCACTTAATTGAAAAGAAGTTCCTGGGAGAAGACAAGAAAGAACACAAAAAGATGATTAAATGCAAGCTAACCTCCTCTTCCACTCCCTGGGGGCCCCTGGGGCTTATGGGGGTATTTGTTATGGAACTGTTTAACCAATCTATCTGCCTTCATATCCCAGCTCTTAACCCAGGTACCCTCAGAGAGTGGGTAACCCTTCCACTGTACAAAGTATTATAATCAATCCCTATGCAATCTAAAATCTAAGATTCTTTTTACCGCATAATGTGTCTCCCCCTCCACCACAATTGGCTTTGGGGCTGCCCAATCTACCGGCCTGATCTGGGAGCCTAACGCCAGCTTTAACAAGCTGCTGTGAAAGACCAGATGCACTTTCCCTAGCAAGCAGGGGAGTTTAAGCTGTACCGTAACAGGGTTGATCATTTTCACTATAGGGAAAGATCCTATAAACTTTGGACCCAGCTTCTTGCAGGGAAGCTTTAATTTTAAATATTTTGTGGATAGATAGACTTTACTGTCCACTTGGAAAGGTGGCTGGGGGGAATGGCGTTTGCTGGCTTGAGTTTTATGGGTTTTTGCCACTTCCCCTAGGGCATGCTTGATATTCTCCCATGCTATCTTCAGTGATTCCATCCATTCATTTAATGACATGGATGAGGGGGGTTCCCTGGGCAGCTCAGGCATGGAGTTCATCTCCATGCCACTGGTAACTTGAAAAAGGGTCAAACCAGTGCTACTATGCACCTCATTGTTGTATGCCACCTCAGCAAATGGCAGCAACTCTGCCCAGTTGGACTGCTGGTAGTCGACATAGCATCTTAAATACTGTTCGCCAGTGGTGGGATTCTGCCGGTTCTAGGGGGTTCGGCCGAACCCTTTGTTAAATTGCTGGCTTGCCCCGCCCTTTGCCCTGCCCCTCCGCACTACTATTTATTGCCAATAAATGGGGCAAGCGAGCCAGCAATTTAACAAATGGTTCGGTGTTTTTTTGTAATTTATTGGCCCCGCAGCACACTGAACCATTTGTTAAATTGCTGGCTCGCCCGCCCCTCGCCCCGCCCCGCCTCCCACCCGCGCGGCGCCAGCCTACCCTAGCCAGGGGTAGGCAATTGTGGCTCTTTTACAACCTGTGGACTTCAACTTCCAGAATTCCTAAGACAGCTTGGCTGTCTCAGGAATTCTGGGAGTTGAAGGCCACAGGTTGTAAAAGAGCCACAATTGCCCACCCCTTCCCTAGCCTGAGTTCCGCTGCCTGGGATCTCCGTGGGCTGCCACGTGGTTCCCTACCGGCTCCAGATGCAAGAGAGCAGGGTAGAGAAAGCAGCTTGCTGGAGAACACGTGAACGGCTCCATGTGGTCTGCAAGTCAGTGGCTGCTGCTTCTGTCCTCTGCTGCTTCTTGCCTGGGAGAGAAAAACTTCCAGAGCATTAAACAAAGGTAAAAGGGAAGCAGGGGGAGGGGGAGAGAGGAGAGAAAGAGGCTTTAATTTGCTTCACATCGGAGGCTGGAGGCTTTTTGTTTTCATTCGCTCTGTGTTCCTTTTTCATGCAAAAAAAAAAAAAAAGCCCAATCTGATCTGGAGCCAAATGTCATTAGAAGCAATGCTGTCAGCTTGGAGCATTTCATTTCAGTCTTCCAACTGGGCAATGAATTGAACCTCCTCCCCTAAAACAGATGCAATGTGGGTTGTTTGTTTGTTTTAGCAATGTGGATTGTTTTCCTAGGGCAGGGGTCTCCAACCTTGGCAGCTTTAAGATTTGTGGACTTCAACTCCCAGAGTTCCTCAGCCAGCTTCGCTTTGCTTTGCTGGCTGAGGATTTCTGGGACTTGAAGTCCAGAAGTCTAAAAGTTGCCAAGATTGGGGACCTCTGCCCTAGACCATTTTAGGAGCAAAGTAGTGGGTTTTGCTGGCATTTAAGGAGGAAAGAAAAGGAGGGAGGAAGAGAGAGAGAGAAAAGAGAGAAAAAGAAAGAAAAAAAGGAAGGAAGGAAGGAGGGAGGGAAGAAAGGAAGGAAGGGAGAGAGAGAGAAAGAAAGAAAGAAAGGGAAAGAAAGAAGAGAAAGGAAGGAAGGAAGGACCACAAACCATGGCACTAGACGTGGTTTCAGAAGATGCTTTGAAACAGGATAGCAATCTAGGGCTAGAAGGGACCTTGGAGGCCATCTAGTCCAACCCTCTGCTCCAGCAGGAAACCTTATATTGTCTAGATTGTTTTGGTGCCTCCAACAGAGAGGAAAATTGCCAGAAAGGAAAAGGAGTTTACTAGTACAAGGCTGCCATGCGGAGGAAGGCAGAGATAGTTCTTGACTTATGACCACAATTGAGCACAAAATTTTCGTTACTAAACAAGAGGGTTGTTAAGTGAGTTTCACCACATTTTACTCAATCCATAACCTCTCCTGGCTCTAACAGTCATGTGCAAGCTAGATAGGGAAGAATATCTGAAGGTGTGTGTAATGTTCTAAATGTATAGAAGTTATAGTTAAATGTGTGGCAGAGAGTGGATTCTGGGTGTGTTTTTCCAAATGTAGTAAGTGAGGTTGAATGTGTATAGTTTTAAAAGAGCTCTCTGTGTGTACATACACATACAGTATATATAGTAGGTAATGTATCCTTTTGTGTGCCTATGTACACTCTCTACTATGTAATATGTATGTACACATATGGCATATGTACATAGGATTAAATAGTATATTTTGGATGTTCAGTAGTAGTAAATAAATAGACAGGGAAATTGTATCTCATTGAGGCCTTTGAGGTGAGAAGAGGCCAAGCACCCTAACCCTAACCCTTGACGTGAGTGATGTCAAGTTGGCCACGCCCACCCAGTCACATGACCATCAAACCACGCCTACCAAACAAGCCACGCCCACAGAACCGGTAGTAAATGGACTACTCAGAGGGCTGAAAAAGTTATTTTTGACCGGTCCTCGCACTTTTGACCAGTCCTTGAACTTTCGACTGTCCTCACATTTTACGTTTTGCGCCCTATCTTGTCACCGTGGTGAAGAGAAGTAGTGGTGAAATGACTGACACGGTTGTTAAGAATGCACAACGGGCATAAATGTGAGGATGGTCATAAGTGTGAGGACCGGTCAAAAGTGTGAGGACCAGTCAGAAATGACTTTTTTCAGCCCTCTGAGTAGTCCCTATGCACATAGCCACGCCCACCCGGTCACATGACCAGCTAGCCACGCCTACACAGTCACATGACCAGCTAGCCACGCCTACACAGTCACATGATTGCCAAGCCACACCCCCAACTAAGCCATGCCCACAGAACCTGTTGTTAAAAAAATTGAATCCCACCACTGCTGTTCACCCATGGCTTTCGTCTGTTCCGCCATCCCATTTGTACTCAGATGGAAAGCTGAACTGAGCCCTTGCAATGATCCAATGGACCATGGGTCTCCTTCCTTGATTTGGACCTGCAGGTAGCATGCCTCCTGCAGGTCCAGTTTGGTAAAGACCTTCTCCTTTGCTAGGTAGGCCAGCATGTCTTTCATGAGGGGGAGTGGGTAGATTTTAGCATGCACATGGTCTTAATTCATCTAAAATCCACACATAGCCTCTATAGGGCGGTATAGAAATCAAATCAAATAAATAAATAAATAAATAAAATTTCCCCCCTCCCTAGACCTGTTCTCTGGTGTGTCAGCACTGAAGTCCCAAAATGGTCTCAGTCAGACTAGCTTCAGGGCTGACACCCCATGGTTCAGCTTCTTCTACTAAGAGTGTTGTACAATATCGAGTGCCATCTATCATCATTTTAAATAATCACTTATTTAGATATTCATCTATTTTCAAGGGTTTTGTTGGGATCAGAAGAAATTAGATGCATATTAGTAGAGTTTACTTATTTATTAGATCTTCAACCTTTTTCATTTGCTTGAGATAGCATCCATATTGCTCCCTCCTCCTAACTTTCCCCACAACAACAATGAAGTAAGTTTGAGTCACCCAGTAAACTTCCATGGTTTTTTTTTTTTTGGTTTTTTTTTTAATTTGATTTATATGCCGCCCTTCTCCGGAGACTCAGGGCGGCTTACAATGCGTTAAGCAATAGCCTTCATACTTTTGTATATTTATACAAAGTCAGCTTATTGCCCCCACAAACTGGGTCCTCATTTCACCTACCTTAGAAAGGATGGAAGGCTGAGTCAACCTTGAGCCTGGTAAGATTCGAACCTGCAAAAATTGCAGGCAGCTGTGTTAATTACAGGGTGCATTAAACCACTGTACTACCAAGGCTCCTGGTTTAGCCTAGATAAGAAGCATGGTGTCCCGACTGTGGGTTCAACATCTTATACTATCCTGACTCCAGTCAAATTCCTCATTGTTTGAATGTGTGTATGGGAGAACAGGGGTTGGGATAACAGAAGAGAGTACACATGGAGGTTGGAGTATCTGCAAGAGAAACCTTTTTTTAAAGAAAAGGATTATTCTTTGGAGAAGGGTAGCATTCACCTTACACAATTTATATGTGTTATTTTGGTCAGACACAAATCAGTACCAACAAACCCAGATTCTGAGGAATGTACTTTTGGAGCCATGCATAAAGTCAGATCCATTTGCTCAGGGGTGAAATCTACTTACCTTCCTTACCAGTTCGGAAGTGCACATGCCGTGAATGCACATCAGGTACGTGCATGCACCTTCTGTAAAAAAAAAACATTACTTCCTGGTTAAAACCAGGAAGTAATGACACCCGGGCAGCGAATGCTACCAGATCGCCGAACCACAGGGAAAAATTGCTACCGGATCAGGCGATCGAGTCTGATCCGGGAGCATTTCACCCCTGCATCTGCTCCCATGAATATTTTATGGTGATTTGATTTTAAATCCCTAAATTTCATAACTGAATTTGGAGGTCCTCATGATTAGTGAGGTCTTTCTATAGAAGTAAAGAATTTGTAAGATTCACAATTTATGTGGCAGGGATGGGGGAGGAGATGAGAAACCTCATGTTATTTGGTGACTTTGGACAGCTAACAACAAACAACAAAACTGAAGTAGGTAACTGGCAGCCAAGGTTAAAAAAATAAAATAAAATTGTGTCATGGGGTCTAATGCCAATCTGACCCCAATCTGAGGAATACAGCCACATCTTCAAGGTCTTATGAAAGGCCAACAGGGCTGGACCAAAATGATCTCCAGGTATCACAGGAGAGGTACTAGAACTAAGATATCTATATACTGTAGAGTTCAAGAGACTAGAGATAATATTTGTCAGGAAGTCAGTTTGGGGAATCCTGTGAATTTTGGAATTGTATACTGATTAATAATAACTGTAATTCTAATTCAATCAAATTAAATTGGGATGTGATGCTATTAAATATTATACAATGCAAATCAACAGCATCCAGATTCAGATGAAGTTTATACAGAACTGAGCTTGATTTTACACCACACAGTAAGAGTAGTTGTGGTATATTTGTTTAGAATGTGCTTATAACTAAGCTCAGGATGACATAGTATAGAAACAGCGATTTATACTATAGGATATTAAAGTCAACTGTAAAGAAACAATATAAATCAAGAACCTTTAAATTAAAAGGCCCATCTGCAATTTCTGATTGAGGGTGAAGATCAGTTTAAACCAAATGGCACAAAAAAGAATATAAATACTGAATGAATCTCATATTGATTAAATCATTTCAAATTCTCAGTATTCATATTCTTTGAAATTTGGGGCATTCACTCATAGTCATATATGTACTTCTTCTGATAATAACAATGAATAATATTAATATAACCTAAATAAGTTCCAGAAATATTACTGTCATTCTTATTTTATTGCATTGTCTGCTTTCATTCTCTTATGCCTCTCTACATTATTAACAGCATCAAGATAGCAATGGCAGATCTGCTTCTTCCTCACACAGTAGACAACATTCTGTATGGAAACTAATCTAAAAATAATCCCAAAGCATGCACGTAAAATTCAATTACAGAACAAAAAGCCATTCGGTATGAAATTACAATGACTTATTCAGAATTTTCTTTGCCATGAGTTGTTACAGAAATTTTATTTTTGCCAGTAAACTTTGGAAAAGCTGAAACAGCATTGCTAATCGCCTATATTTAAAACATCTTGCTCTTATAGTTTAAAAAGTCAAGCTAGTATAAGATACAGTCATGAGTTGTCAAGTATATTTTTAAGCAATCACAGCTAATCAGAAATCTGTCCTACAATAGATCTGGGGCTGACTTGTGCAGAGCGGGAAGAGACAGACAAGAGGTTTATGTCTATCCTTGTCTGTATCAGCCACTAGGAAGCTGTTAACACAAACCGTATGCAGTCAAATGTGGTTGAATTACACAGGTATCAAGCATTCTTCCTCTTTGTTTGTTTTAATGTTTGACTGTGCACATCTCAAAAGTTCGAACCCACTGGGCATTGCCAAGAAGAGACTATGTAAATCAGCTACCCCCTGACAAAGGAACACAGTAATTCACTTTTTTGTTAAGCAATGTGTGATTACCATCCCAGTCTTTTGAACTCCAGCCAGCTTGCTCTTTTCCCTCAACTTCAAGCAGGTGTTTTGTTGTTGCTAGGCCAGGAACACAGCCCTGTGTTGGAGTCTTTCAAGTGCACTAGCTGCGCTGATGAATTTTGCCTCCAAATTTTCCTCAGGCAATGAACTGACTAGTCCAACATGCTCACAGCAATGCTAATCTTGCTCAGGGACATTTGCTGCAGCACACAAAAGCTTTTTTTCCCCCCTTTCATAATTTTAAACTGATAACAGTTTTCCCATTTTTCCTTCCTTTTTGTATGGACTCCATCTATCCTGACAAGTGCAAAATGAAATGCCAAGGGTTCACCCAGATAAATTGGGGACATGGTGGGATAAAACAAGGGAAAAATGGAAAGTAGAAAGCATAAAAGCTCACAGAGAAAATATGACAGACAAATTATCTTGGCTGGATCTTCTAAACCAATGTTTCTCAATCTCAGCCACTTTAACATGTGTAACTTTAACTTCCAAAATTCTGGGAGTTGAAATTCACACCTCTTAAAGTGGTTGAGGTTGAAAAACAGTGTTCTAAAAAGAGAAAGCCCTATAAAGCTTCCAAGAGGTCATCCAATAAAAGGTGGGTGGATCGAATATGCCCTCAAATCAGATCTTTGTATGGAAGCATCTTGTGATATCTTGAGATATTAAATTTAAAAAGCTTAAAAAGCTGTTCTCAAATTATGACAGAGAATGACATTCCAATGAAAATGACATTTTTAAATGTGCAAAGAATCACGAATTCTTGCAGCTTTCTTACACAGAGAGAGAGAGAGGGAGAGGGAGAGAGAGGGGGGAGGGAGAGGGAGAAAGAGAGGGAGAGAGGGAGAGAGAGAGAGAGCTGGGGTCAGGTTTGCAGGCTGTGATGGGCTCTCTCATAGCAATTATCCCTTTAATTTTTCCATAGATCCTTCCTTTTGGATTGCTTCACAGAATGCTGTACAGAAATTGCTGTACAATTTCTCACACTTCTGGTAGAATATGTTTAGGCAGATTTGTTTGGAAACACAGAAACACAGAGAAGGAGAGAGAGACAGATTTGTTCTGATGAATCTTTATAACAATAGCTGGCTTGCTTCTTTTGGGTGTTTTACTTTTTCTCAACTCCACACATACTTACCTTTTTTCTTCCTTGACTCTCAGACTAGCTGCCTGACTTGTTAATTTGTTCTTATTAGACTTGGTGCATCTGAGGTCCATCTGAAGTTTCTCATCTCTTATATTTTTCCCTTTCACTTCTTTTCATTCCTCTTTCATTCTTTGTATTTCATCCTTATAATAATAATAAAAAATATCTCTAGATTTCATATTTGGCTTCTGATTGTATTTAATGTATGAGTCTTCTTTACTGCATGAAGAGATGACCCTGTTTCCCTGACAATAAGATATCCCCTGATAATAAGCCCAATGGGGCTTTTGAGTGCATACACTAAAATAACCCCCCCCCTGAAAATAAGCCCTCCCCGAAAATATTTAAATGCATGCGCAGCCGGTCCCCGCCATTTCCTCTGGTTTCCTCCATGCACCCCAAAATAATAAGACCTCCCCAAAAATAAGGCCAAGCGCCTATTTTGGGGTTCAAAAAAATATAAGACAGGGTCTTATTTTCAGGGAAACACGGCAACATGTATCTTATTCAATTATTGTATATAACTGCCATATGCTAGAAATAAATAATAAATAAATATATATAATATATAATGTATACTTATTTCTGTCACAGTATTATATATGCAATATATATATGGAGGAGGAGGAGGACAAGCAGGGGAAGGAGAAGTGGAAGGAGAAGGAGAAGGAGAAGGAGGACATCATGCAAACTCCCAGAAGACGCCTACCTTGCAAATGATGAACCATGCTAATAGCAAGATCTTGATGGTCAGCAAGTGGTGGACATTTTAAGTTTTATTTGGGAGCTTTCAGGTTAATTTTTTTTTCGGGTAGCAGAGGACACTGTGAGTATTGCTCCAGCACAAGCTCTTTGGAAACTGATGAACTGTCCTTTTGTTATTCCTGCTATTTGGGCCTTCAATCAAATACAGTGGGAAATATTTTTGAACTGTACAGCAATGAAACACTTCAAGATATCCAGGTGATTTTTTTTGTAGGATTCCTGTCTTCTAAAGGATCTACCAGCCCTAATATTTTCATTCCATTCTGCAAAAAAAAAAAAATGGAACAGCAGGCATTTTGATGTTTTTCCATTATAGCCTAAGGCTCAATCTTATACAGAAACTCAAATCTGTTCCGATCAAATTTTGTTGTCTTCAGATCTTGACTTTCAAAGCTGAATCAAATCTTTTCATCACCAAATCTGGAACCAAAATTGAATCCTGGATGCTATGCCCTTAATATTTATGTCCATTGTTTTAGTTTTGTTGTACACACTCCCCAGAGACATTTACTCACAAGATGGGTGGTTCTATAAATTAGTTAAATAAATAAATAAAGAAGAGTGGATATGTACAAGCATCTTTTTTCTTTCCTCAAATCATAAAGTGTGTATGAGAAAATACTTTTTAGATCTTCAGCATCTATATTTGACTGGTATCTATTTGAAAGTTCCATTTTCAAACTTTAAGTATTACCATTAAAGATGATTGCTGCTGAATTTGGGGGATGTGCAAGGATACTGAAGCCCCGGCTTTTCTTGAAACAGCTCCATTTCCCAACCTTGTTTTTCTTGCCAGTCAAATAAAATACACCTCTTGCTAGTTTAATACAGTTTGTAATATTCTCTCTAGGGAATCGGGGAGGAAAAGGCAAAGAATGCTGATCTAAATCTGGCTATTATATGCAATGCTGTCCAAGAATGTGTTTTCAAAAGCCATATTTAAATATTGTCCATGTTAATTTAAACTGGAGTTGAGCAACTATATTGATTTGGATTACATTAATATTCATGATTTACTAATGCCTGCTGTGTTGAGATATATGTTTCAGTGCTGAATATTGTTAATAAGTAGAATTCACTTTTGCACAATAGATAAATTCCTGCCAACCGAAAACCTCATTTTGTAATATAATTTCTCTTTAGATATTGTTTTAAAATAGTAACAAGAAACTGGGTGTAATGGTATTTGTCAGGAACTGCATGTAACAAATTAAAAATTCATTCAGATTTTAGGCATAAACTTTGAAGGTAACTTTTATTATTCAAATAATAAAGTTTTACTTACCCACCTGTGCATTTTTCTTCTTTCTTCATTAGGCTTATATTCTTTCTTTTCTACAAGATCTCAGAACAGGGTACATCATTCTTCCTTCCCAAATTTAATACTTGGGGAAAATTGAAAACTCTATATGCTACTCTATCTGCTAAAACTTTCCTGTTTTAATTAAATGTTTTCCAAATTTTATTGTAATTATTATGGGAGTAGGTTTTGACTTAAAGACGGCAACTATACTATTATTTCCTATTGACTCCAGAATAATACAGATATTTAAATTCAATTCTTTAATTGAATTCATTTCTTTACTATAAATGAATTCAATTCATTTCTTTACTATATGAGTAATGGATTGGGTATCATCAAGTTGATATCAATTTTTAGTAATCACCTAGATTTCTTCCAGAATGATCTGTCCCTAACCTGTTTCTTTAGGCTTTCTGTAGAAAAGCAAGATTTTGGATAATGTGTCAAAAGAAGTATTATTTCAACTTGGTTACACTGGACAGTAATTTTTTTCAAAGATTTTGCTTCCTGACAAATTTTTGGTGATTATGATAGAGCCCTTCAAACTGAACACAAGGGTAATTTCATAATGATTGCCTAATGTAGGAATATTGAGAAATATTAAATTAATTTTAATGACTATAAAATATTTAACCACCTAATGTTGCCAACATGCTGCATAAATTCAACAAGGCCAGAAGTGTTTTTGGTGATATACTCAGTGTCTGATTAATCTCGCTGCATTAGTCAGCCAGATTGATACAGTCCAGTTGCGCTGATATCATTTTCCATTGTGTAAATTTCCTGGTGAAAATTTTCACCATGTTCATCACAGATGGCACCTAGATTTCGGGTTGTGGGGGGAGTCCAAGTCTAAATGCAGAAAATTAATCGTTAGTGTCGTGTTGCACTTCATGGTCTTCTATGCTGTAAAAAGTTTATCAACTATTGAATGTAGTTTGCTACGCTGTAGTTTCCAAGAAAATTCTCAACAACTTCATTGAATGCTTTCCAGATGATTTTCTCTGGCACCACTAACAGATCTTTGAATCATATGTCATTGATGATGTATCTGTTCTGTGGGCCAACAAAAATGCCTTCCTTAGTATTGGCATCAATGATTCTTGGAGGTACCCACTCCAAGACAATAACAAAAACCTTCACCTTCCTCGTTCGTTGCTTTCAGAAAATTTTTCATCAGTCCAAGTTTTATCTGAAACAGAGGCAAAAAATATCTTTGTTAGGCCAATAAGAATAATAATATTTTTTTTACAAAACAGTATGTGATAAGTTAAATTACAGGTTATTTTAATGATTAGCAGCCAAAAATCTATAAGACGCACCAAAAAGGGTCCAGGAAGCAAAATCTTCATTGTCCAATTTGTGCCTCCAATGAAAACACTGAGTTGATTAGTTGAATGATCTATTTGTTTCTTTTCTTGTGTATCCATGATAATCTCATGAGTTTACTCCAACACAGAATTTTAAAGATATGCTTTCTATCATGCTATCTCTACCATAAAGACTTCTCCAACCAACAACTTCCAAACATAGCCAGACTAGGGGCTGTCATAGGGGAAAGGGGTTTAAAAAGTCAAAGTGGCAACCACAACTCATGACTGAAGCCAAGCTCTTTTTATATCTATTATGCATGCAATGAACCTACACAGACACAACTTCCATCTTGACCTTTTGCTTACTTCTGTTAACATTTCTAATCCAGATAGCTTGGCATAGATTTGGGGAATCTATCCTAGTATCTATACACCTCTTTGTCTATTATTACAGAGGTAGCTCTTATTACAGAGGTAGCTCTCAACAGAAAATCTTCCCTGTTACCTAACATTGTATGCATGTTTGCCAACAGCATGTTCTTTTCTATCAAGGGTTCCTTGTTGTATTGTAAAGGATTTGAGGGCATAATTTCGGCTTGGCTAATTCATGCAAAGTCATTTCTTGCCCTGTGGGTTCTCATTATTGATGACTCTTGAATATACCAGGTCCCCTCCTGGTGTGGGAGGCTGGTTACGATAAACAATGTGTCTTTGAAGCACACATTCATGTAACTGTTTGGCGTTAGGAGGATTTTTTTAATAACTTCCAAGCATAATGATTCTATTGTATGAAGTATACCTATATGAAGACTTGCTGAGTTGCCATTCCAAATTTTTTGTATGTTGAAATTGCTTAAATTAGTGGTATGTGCCTGTGTGTAAAGAAATGAATATATAACAACATGTAGCAGCAGTTGCCTCTTCTAAATCTGGGTTTCTTTGGTTTTCCTGCTGGATTTTTTAAACTTATGAAGGCTGTAGTATCACTGGTGCAGAAATAATCCCTATTTGGGAAAGAGTAAAAGAATGAAAGCTTGGGCATTTCTAAGATTCTCTTATTGACTGTTTAGTAAATAAATCTTTGGCTTGAATTGCCATGTGTCAGAAAGAGCTTACTGAGTGAGCAAAAGGTGACAGGCGCTGAATGTGGGAACATCACAGGACAGCTGTTTGGTCTGGCAAAGGCCTCCATGTGCTTGTACTATATATCCAGAGCGGCCTTTTGGATTCCATGTACATAGTAACAATTAAAAGTACACAATGACTGAACAATGTTCACTGTGACAGACTGCAGGTTGGCTGCTTCCCATAACAGCCTCCCAGGCAGAGAGGAACAAAGAGCTGGGGCCCATCTGTACTCTGGCGCTGAATGCCTCATGTTCCAAAGAGCGCTCTTTGTTCCTCCAAACGCCCCAGGAAGCTCTTCAACAAACAAAACTCAGAGGACCGGAGGAGTCCCATCATGACATTAATATGATAATATATTCAGAATGTCTCTGACAGATTTGACAAAGAAATAGATTCTTTTTGATAATAAGTTGTCGGGTTGATTAGACAGAATTTGTTTGACTCTCAAATAATTATTGCAACTATTTTCATTGTCTTAGTGCTCCCTTGCCAACCTTCGTTCTCGATATATCAAAGCCCTAGTATATCCCCAGCTTTATGCACAGAACGCAGCAAGCATTGTGCAATGGTGGTCTGAACAAAAATAGAGGGCACCAATGTTTATGCACCAATTTTGTAGTGGCAACCACATCCCAATTGCTTTCTGGGACTCTTTCAAGATTCAAGAAGTTAGCATTGCGTTTAACAACTGGGTGTCCTACTAGTAAAATTAGTAAAAGGGATTGAAAAATTTGTGATCCAAAACTTTTGGAAGACTCCAAGTCAAGAAAGGCAGGACTATCCAGGTTTCTATTTTATCCAGCCTCTTGGAGTCTTAGATAAAACTAAAGTATAAAAAACTCATAAAGTTGGTTCTGCATTGATTCTTAGCAAACACATTTGGTTTGCAAGATTAAATATACCAGATAGTTTACTGTAGTGAGTGATGAAATGATTTAACTAATCATGTTGCTGTTCATTTAGTGACCTTGAACTGGAACACTGGATATGGCATGAAAATCAAAATTGAGTTTGCATCTTCCCTCTCTTTTCCCCATACTTTTCCTGTCCTGTGTCTGAAGAGGGGGAAAAACTAACTTTTTTTCCCAGTTGCATACCTCCCTATGATGTCATAATTTGGTTTTGTTGTACTTAGTTTGCTAGAATGTTTTAATCAATCTGTTTCAATCAATCAAGCTTCAGATACAAGGTTTGTTTTGTCCTTAATTAGAGCTAGATTAAAAATGAAGGAGGGATGGGATTCTTTGCAAACAGTAGATGTGTCTGCATGGTTTGGTCAAAAAAGCAGCATGGTGGCTGCAATGGATGAATTTGGATTTTCACTTGTTTTGTATGTGCATCACTGTCTTCAAGCGGTAGCACGCTCCGACTCCCAAGGCTCTTCTCGTTCCCTGGGTTGCTCAGAATGTCAGGGCCCGAGCCTTAGGCTGATGTTGTGCAACGTCAGGTCCGCAGCTAAGAAAGCCCCCCTCATTTATGAACTAATTCAGGAGGGGAGAGCAGACCTGGTGGGTATTACAGAGACCTGGTTGGGCCATGAAGGGCGGGTCCCCCTCGTAGAGATGTGCCCACCAGGTTTCCACGCATTCCATCAGCCAAGGGCTCAGGGTAGGGGTGGAGGGGTGGTGGTTATTATAAAGGAGAGTCTTGATCCTAGGGAAGCCACTGTTCCCCAGACAGCCGGATGTGAGTCCCTCCTCGTGAAGTGGGGTCATGGGTTACAGATGGGCCTGCTGATCGTGTACCTGGCTCCCTGCCACATAGCAGCAGCCCTGCCTGAGCTCCTCAATGTAATAGCCAGGGTGGCGATTGAGATTCCTAGGCTTCTTGTCATGGGAGATTTCAATCTGCCGTCCATCGGTGAAACATCTGAGGCAGCTCGGGAGTTCATGGCTTCCATGACGGCCATGGACCTGACCCAATTAGTTCATGGCCCTACTCACACAGGGGGACACACTCTGGACTTGATTTTTGTATCTGACCAGTGGTTGAATGGTCTAGATATAGGGGATATAGTCATCAAACCCTTGTCATGGTCAGACCATTCTCTCCTTAGGCTTGACTTTCTGTCTGCTACAACCCACCGCAGGGAGGCAGAACCGATTAAGTGGTTCCGCCCCAGGCGCCTGATGGATCCTGATAGATTCCAGATGGAGCTTGGGCCATTTCCTGAGACTCTAGCTCACAACTCGATTGAAGACCTGGTGGCAACCTGGGATAGGATGGCCGCTGGTGCTTTGGATCGGGTTGTGCCTTTGCGGCCTCTGACCCGGCGTCGTTGGTTTTCCGAGGAGCTGAGGAAAATGAAGTGCTGGAAAAGACACCTGGAAAGTAGTTGGAGAGCCAGTCGTTCCGAATCTGACCGAACACTGGTGAGGTCCTATATTAAGACCTACTTAGTGGCAATAGCAGCGGCAAAATATAACTATTTTTCCACTATTATTGCATCGGCAGATAATCGCCCAGCCACCTTGTTTAGGGTGACTCGCTCCCTCCTCCACCTGGGAGCACGGGAAGACCCCTGACAAGGTCGAGCTGAGGATTTTGCACAATATCTGCACGATAAAATCGCTCAAATTCGGGAAGGCTTGGACTCTGACTGGGTAGGTTCAGACGGAGTGATGGAGGCGGGTCTTGAGGATATTATTTCGGATGAGTTTGACCCTGTGACTCCTGAAGACGTGGACAGGTTACTGGGAAAGTTGAATGCGACCACATGTTTATTGGACCCATGTCCCTCCTGGTTGGTACTGGCTTCCCGAGAGGTTACACGAAGCTGGCTCCAGAGGATTATAAATGCTTCTCTGAGTGAGGGTTTCTTGCCTTCCGCCTTGAAAGAGGCGGTGGTGAGGCCCCTCCTCAAGAAGCCTTCTCTGGACCCAGCTGTTCTAGCAAACTACCGTCCTGTCTCCAACCTTCGCTTTGTGGCTAAGGTTGTTGAGAGTGTGGTGGCACAGCAACTCCCGCAGTACCTGGATGAAACTGTCTATCTAGATCCGTTCCAGTCCGGCTTCAGGCCTGGTTACAGCACTGAAACGGCATTGGTCACATTGGTTGATGATCTCTGGAGAGCTCGTGATAGGGGCTGCTCCTCTATCCTGGTTCTATTAGATCTCTCAGCGGCTTTTGATACTATCGACCATGGTATCTTGCTGCGCCGACTGGAGGGGCTGGGAGTGGGAGGCACTGTTCTACAGTGGTTCTCCTCCTATCTCTCCGACCGGTCACAGTCTGTGTTGGCAGGAGGGCAGAGGTCGACTTCAAGACACCTTACTTGTGCCGCAGGGGTCGGTCCTTTCACCTCTTCTGTTCAACATTTATGTGAAGCCGCTGGGTGAGATCATCTGTGGTTTTGGGGTGCAGTGCCATCTTTACGCTGATGATACTCAGCTGTACATCTCCACCCCAGACCACCCCAGTGATGCCCTTGCAGTGATGTCCCAGTGCCTCGAGGCCATGCGGATCTGGATGGGGAGAAGCAGGCTCCGACTCAACCCTTCCAAGACCGAGTGGCTGTGGCTGCCAGCGTTCCGATATAGCCAGCTGATACCATCGTTGACTATTGGGGGCAAGACATTGACCCCCATGGAGAGGGCTCACAACTTAGGTGTCCTCCTGGACACGCAGCTGTCTTTAGAAGAACATATGATGGCCGTGGCCAGGAGAGCTTTCTATCAGGTTCGCCTGATTCGCCAGTTGCGACCCTTTCTGGATCGGGACTCCTTATGCACAATCACTCATGCCCTCGTCACTTCTCGACTGGACTACTGTAATGCTCTCTACATGGGGCTCCCCTTGAGGTGCACACGGAGGCTCCAACTGATCCAGAATGCGGCTGCACGGGTGATATTAGGAGTGACATGGCACTCACATGTAACACCTCTCCTACGCGAGCTGCACTGGCTCCCAGTGGCCTTCCGAGTGCACTTCAAGGTGTTGGTTCTTACCTTTAAAGTGCTCCATGGCTTAGGACCTGGGTACCTACGAGACCACCTTCTGCAACCTATAACCTCCCACCAACCAGTACGCTCCCACAGAGTGGGCCTCCTCAGGGTACCATCACTAAAGCAATGTCGACTGGTGGTTCCCAGGGGGAGAGCCTTCTCTGTGGGGGCACCTACCCTTTGGAACAGGATACCCCCAGGGATAAGAATAATCCCAGATCTTCGTACTTTCCATCGGGCACTTAAGACCTTCCTCTTTCACCAAGCCGGGCTGGCATAATTAATTTTTTCTTTCCTTTTCCTAATTGTGTAAATTTTATTCTGAAGATCTTAATTTAACTGATAAGCCAAATTGACTTAATCATTATTTATTGCTTCTATTCACATTTATATATATATGTTTATTTTGACTGTTCACCGCCCTGAGTCCTTCGGGAGAAGGGCGGTATAAAAAATTAAATAAATAAATAAATACTGTAGTCACTTGATTGTTTTGACCCCAACCTGAACACAAGCTAAAAGAAAGAGAGGGAGCATCATGTAAACACTAAGCTAATTCACAAGTGAAAGACATTCAGATTTGTCATCTCCAGACATCATTTAACAATAGGAAGAATACAAATGAATGCCCTTGTTTTAATCTGAGTGCAGTTTGAAATATTGTATAGTGTCTGTTTCTTCTAGGTTAGCAATGACAATACAGACTTTATTAAATCCCTAGTATAAAGATTAAGGGCTACATTCAGTTTGTTGTGCAAGACTGATACAGGTAGCAATGAAAGTTCATTGTTAGTAAAACAGTGCAAGCTGAAAACTTTTCAACCAGGGGTCTTCCAAGTCCCCCTCATCTTCTACTAAACGTATACTTTTGTATACTGTAATCTCAACATAAGGAGTTTACGTATACACATTCACTACATACAAAATATCCATCATGCTATTTCCTTACATGGATATGAAGTAGAATTTTAGGAGGATATTTATAGAAATCCCAGTAATACATATTAAACCACTTTTAGAGTAGAATCGGTAAGGCAATAGGCTATTTACAGACTCAAAAAATGCTTGGAATTCCCAGCCCCACTTAAAGTAACAAAGTGCTAACAAAATAAGTGAAAGTATTAATTGCAAAAATGTAGCCAGTCACTGAGCATGGATTAGAAATTTGTGGATTGTTAGCCACCAATGTTGAGAAGCAGGGCTTTAAAATAAACTAACCAATTTAAATACATTCAGTGGGATTTTGATTCTGTAAAAGCATCTGTTGCATAATGGAAAATATTCTCATTCATATGGGTCCTTATTAGAAATATTTATATGTGTACTTCTAAGCCAATTAATGAGGGTAATTTAATTAATATATTATGACAACAAATAATATCATTGACAATCAATTCTAATTATAATAAATCAATAAGATAGAAGAATTAATTTGCATAAGTCTATAAAGAGAGATTGTATCCCACTCCTTTTCAAGCCCAAATTGCCTCCAGCATTATCAACCAATTTGTGCGCCAATGTAATCTGTCTCTGGTCTAAATGAACCTCTTTGCAAGAAATATTTTTTCTACTAGCTACTAATGTTATACATAAGAAAGGAATAAGAGTTAAGACAATGAAGTGAATAAGGTTTAAAAAGAAAAAGAAATATAGTTCTAAATTTAGTTTACACTGTATCATTTACTATATCTTTTCTTATAGCTTTCTTTCCACCATGATCATATCAGCTCATATATTACCTTTTATTTCTTTTTTTAAACTTTTCACCTATCTCTTTCTGAATATCTCAATGATTCCATGCAAACCTGACTTCTGCAGCCTTCCCCTTCCTCTCGACCCATTTGCTCTTCCTTGCTTTGCAAACTGATTCCTGTTCATTCTATGTGCTCAAACTACTGTACCTCAACATACTTTTTTGTGCTGCTTACTTTTTTTATTCAGTCCACATTCATTCAGCTTCATTCATTCTTGACTCTATATCTTTTTGCTTTACTACACAGGGTGCTCCATTTCCACTGCATTCAACTTAGTGATATATGGTATTTGTCCTAACATTCCCAACTGTACTCTCCCTAAGAGAAATTGGACACAAACATTCTCTCATATACAGTGATTTCAATTTTCTTTTCTTCACTTTTTTTCCCTTCTCTATTCATTTATCACCATTTATCACATTCTATTTGCAGTATCTGTGTATCTTCAAATTTATATTTTGTGACAGAATGCTTATTAAAGCTAGGAGATATTTTAAGATACACAGATACTGCTAATATCTTATTCCAAATCACTTTTATTTTTAATTCCTTAACTTTTGCTAAAGCTCCTTGTTTAGACCTTTTCATTCATTTTGGAAAAAAAACTTTAATTTGCTTTCCATCAAAACAACTTTTTTTTTATCTCTTCTAGTCAGTGTCATACATGCTCTTTTATAGTTGCAAATATATAATTTATTTGCAATTCCCCCCCCAAAATATCTTACACTATATATTTTTCTGATTCTTAATTTTTAAGCAATCATTGTCTTATATACATTTTTCCTTATGCATGGCCCTTTTCATTTTACTTTTCTACTATTCTGTTCTGTTCTGTTCTATTTTTGCTACTAGAATAAGCATAATTATACCCACAACTGAGGCCTTTCGTGAGGTAATTCTTTTCAGTCTGTTTTAAGTCACTTCTACATCCTCTTTTCTTTCATTCTCTTGGTATTTATTGTGTTGAGAATTATTTTATTTTATTTTTATTTATTTTTGCAGGCACTGATCTACTCATGTATTTTTGCAGGCACTGGTCTACCCATTTATTTTTGCAGACACTGATCTACTCATGTATTTTTGCAGGCACTGGTCTACCCATTTATTTTTGCAGGCACCGGCCTACTCATTTGTTTTCTTTTAACACTGATCAGCTGTAGGACGGCCCTTTGAAGCCCAGTGGCAAGAGTTTAAACAGTTTTTTTCCCTCTAGCCATCAGCTGGGACTCAGAAGGCAGCAGTAGATTGGGGGTGGGGCCAAATAAAAGGTAAGAATAATGCGGGGGTGGGGGGCAGGGGGGGCAGAACCAGTTGTTGGTGAAGTCATCATTACCAGCTCAGCGGAACCGGACAGAACTGGGAGGAACCCACCACTGCCTTGGGACATAGCAATGGTCATAAATATGAACCAGTTGCCAAGCATCCAAATTTTGATCACGTGACCATGGGGATGCTACAATGGTCATATGTGTGAAAAACTATCATAAGTCAGTTTTTTATGTGCTGTTGTAACTTTGAATGGTCACTAAACAAACTGTTGTAAGTTGAGGACTATATTACTATCAAGCATAAGACAAATGTATGAAGTCAAAACTTTAACATTCTCTGTTGTGTCAATGGTGGACAGAGTAACATATGGAACAGTGAATGGGGAAAAAATCTGAGTTTTTTTTTCTAATGATGCAATATAATTTGAATGCATGACAGTATCTCTAAACTGATGGCAAACACCTCTTTCCTTAGATCTTTTTTGATTTGGTCTTAGGGAAGATTCTTCTTAGAGCAGGAAACACTTCTTTGATTCCCAGTTATCTTGCACTCATTATTTGGACTTGTTTCTTGCATTCATCTTGGGTAATATTATTCTCACAGTGCCAACACATAGTTCAATTTTAATAAATAATAGCTTATCCCTTTGAATCTATCTCCTTAAAATGTGAGAAATAGAATGCATGTTTGAGGGAAGGGATAGAACATAAATATTATTTTGCATTTCTCAAGGATATGCAACACATTCAATGAACTATTTATTCATTGTGTTCATATGTGTTCAATTGAATACATTCAATTACTACTATTTTACTACTTCTTATCCTTATATATCCATCCTATACAGTAATTGTGATGGGAGGCTGTTCTGTTGTTGGCTTGTTTTTGGTCTGTTTTATATAAACAGAGTTATACTAAAAACTAAAATCATTCTTTCTCATTTATTTACTGTGTATGGTTGCTTTAAGCTACTGAAGACCTCCCATCGACCCGTGCGCTCTCACAGAGAGGGCCTCCTCAGAGTGCCATCAGCCAAACAATGTAGGCTGGTGACCCCCAGGGGGAGGGCCTTCTCTGTGGGGGCACCTACCCTCTGGAATCAGTTGCCCCCAGAGATAAGGAGAATCCAAGACCTCAGTGCCTTCCACCGTGCCCTTAAAACCCACTTTTTCCAGCAAGCCAGGCTGGCTTAAGAAGAAATTTTTAAATGTTTTAATTGGTTTGTGATTTTTAATTTTTGGACCAAATTTAGATATATATTTTAATTGTTTTTTAATATTTGTATTTCATGTTCTTAATTCTGGCTGTACACCGCCCTGAATCCTCAGGGAGAAGGGCGGTATATAAATTGGAAATAAAATAAAAATAAAAATAAACATAAATTTAATGTTTGAAAAAATTGCTCAAAGCCATGGATCACAACTAGCTGCTGTGGAGTTTAGAATATTTCTTCTATGTGCTACACTGTTCATGCAAACAGAACACTCTCTCCATTTCCAAGGTATATGTTATTAAAATGCTACATTAGATGTGGTTGCCATACTGCAAGTAGGATACTTTAAATGAAATATAAAAGTGATACAATTGGTAGTGGTTGTTAACATTCATAAAGTATTACTACTTGTGTACTTGTGTGATTGAATATTTATCAAAATTCCTCCCAAAATTCATATATTCAGTCAGTTTCCATGAAGGTGATAATTTGCATTGCAGATCTCCTGGATTGATATTAACAAAGTTCTGACCCTAATTATCCAATTCCCATGTTTCAACTCTTATTCAGGAGGTTGCATAAATTACTAAGTAATTTCTGCCATTAAGGTTTTCATTATAAATGATCTAATTAAAATGATTAGAATTGTATTTGTATTTGTATAATTCCTAACACTGAAATCCTTCACATGTTTATTTGGAAATATCCTACTTTGTCCAATGAGGCACATGTATCCATAGGAAAGTGGTGACAATGACAAGATGCCTTCAGGTGGCTCTTCTGTCCTATGTGGTCTTCCATTTGAGAGTATTTCCTACTTCTGAGTCTATCTGATTTTTCTCCCTTATGCCATAACTGCAATATACAAAAGGACGATCCTATTTCCAATTTGTAATATTTACAGAAACCATATGATAATGCTGTACATAGGCTGAATATGTACAACACAGTTTAGAACAGAAATGGGCAGTTGAAGATTGCATGATCTTAGTATGTTATATGTACCAGACAATCATAATGTAGGGACATGAAATGTAAACTGCAAAGGTCCAGACAACCATTAAATGTCAGCAAAGAGATCTGAAGAACTCTAAAGTCTTGCTTTCATCTAATGGTCATCAAGATATTTGAAGCCCAGATCTGGTAGTTTCAAATGAGATAACTGAATTTTGTGTTTTGCTAACCTGAGCACTTTGTGTGTTTTGTGCAGTGAGTGGTGATTCATTAGTCATTAAAAAAAGCTGTTTTGGGTGGGTGTCCTTTTATGTGTCTTAGCGTTCTAAGAGGGGAAATAAAAGTCATGTTACCAAAAGTAAGCATTTCTATTACTTGATTTCAAGCATCACAAGTGTGTGTGTGTGTATGTGTGTGTGTGTGTGTGTGTGTGTGTGTGATCTAAATGTTGCTAAATGAGAACTCAAGGTTTACATACTACCCATGAGTCATATATTATTAACCATATCTTGTGACATACCTGACCAGCCTACATTATACTAAAGGCAAGAAAAAGGACTTTGTGGTCACTAGCACAGCCCCATTTTTTAAATTTATTTATTAGATTTATTTGTCGTGCAACTTGTGATTCAAGTAACCCAATAAATAATTCTCAATGTCACCAGATTTCACAATTATCTGCTTTCTCTTATAGTTGTTTAGGTAGTTCCCAAGCTTCAGGACCTTGGAGAGAGATCATGCAATCAAATGGTGCCATTGAGAGGTCACAGTATTATAATTTTGAGTGTTCAGTGTGTTTACATAAAATACAGTATAATTTCATGGACCTATTCCCAAATCCTTAAGGTTGAACAGTTATTACTGTCTCCTTATTTTCAGTGAGTGGAAGGGCTGAAGAAGAATGGCTTGCTTAAGGCAACCAGAAAAATGTGAATGAGGTACTTTTCCTCATCTCCAGCGAATGAACTTCAAGATATTGAGCTTCATTGCTGCCTTTAACTCTTCAGAATTTCTGTTGTTAGACTCTTCTGTTCTGTTCTTTCTTCACATAGAAGTAGCACCTGCTCACTGGAATGAGTTTCTTGCCAAAATCTAGATGTTTCCCACTTTGCTCTTGTTTAGAAGATCTATGAAAACCTGACTTTTCATCCAGGCCTTTTGCAAGAGAGAGTGAGTTCCCTCACTTCATCACACTTGACATATTTTACTTTTATTTTTTATTGTAATTTCTTTGTTGTGAGTCATCTAGACACACACACACACACACACATACACACACACACACACACACACATACAAATCCCACGTCCATCTCTCTCTTAGACCTTTTTAAACGCAGAAATTCTTGCTATATTAATGTGATAAAAACTATGGTAACAAGATTATACAATTTACATCTATTTTATCCTTCATTACAACTCTGTTCAGCAGGCTCATAGTTTGCAAGAGAAATTTTTATGAATTTGGTCATTTGTATTTCAAGGGAGGAGGAGGAGGAAGAGGAAGAGGAGGAGAAAGACAGAATGATTGTTATGTCAGAGATAAACTTTTCTTGTCCAACCATACCCGGGGACTTCTGGAAGTTGAATGATGGGAATTCTGGGAATTGATGTCCACAGGTCTTAAATATTCCCCTCTTCCTTCTCCTCCTCTAGAAGAAAAGGAGAGGGAGCAACAGAGAAATCTGAATGCCACCTTTGCCTTCCATTCACTGGGAAACCTGTTCCTTCTGCTTCCTGCAGCAGCTCAATATTGTTTGGTGCTGTGTGACTGTGGCACAATGTGTTATGCATTAGTGTTTAAGAGGATATTGCTCCCCATGATTGCCCTCTCTCCAGAGGATGACAAACTGCATTAGTCTGAATTACCAAATTCAAACTTTATGGGCAGCCATTCTCCCTGCAAAGGCTTTAGCATTTTTATGTCATAATCCATCTATTATCCTCTTCCTCACATGCTTTATAATGATTAAGTTATTGGAAAAAAATCTCAACAGATGTCATCTGAAGATGAATGTTAGTGGGCCAATTGGTATCAAGCCTAGTATCAGTATATTGCTTAGCTTCACTAAAAATGTCAGGAAGAGAACAGTGGAGTTCATTTCACTATTGGCTATTTTCATGATAATTCTAGCTGGCCTTTCTTTGGAATGATAGTATGTGGGAAAGCAGCAGATTCCTACTTCCCTGCCTTGTTGACTTTGCATCCAGAATAAGGCATCCAAATTTCATACCATTTTAAAAAGATTGCTTATCACTACAACTTAATCCTGAACTTTTTTCATTTTGCAAGAAAAGCAGTGGATTGGGTGTCAAAGGCAGCCAAACAATCAGCGGTCGATAGTAATCTCACCTCCTTTTTTGCTACCCCTTCTATTAAAAGCAAGAAAAATGATGGAGGGAAGAACCCAACAAAGAAACTCCCAGGCTCTATACTCTATGAGGTTTATAAGCTTTGACACTTCTCTGCAATGTAAGTATAAAGTTAGGCGAGCTGCACTGGCTCCCAGTGATCTTCTGGGTGCGCTTCAAGGTTTTGGTTACCACCTTTAGAGCGCTCCATGGCATCGTACTGGGGTATTTACGAGACTGCCTTCTGCTACCAATAGCCTCTCACCGACCAGTACGCTCCCAAGGAGAGGGGCTTCTCAGGGTGCCATCGGCCAAACAGTGTCAACTGGCGGCCCCCAGGGGGAGAGCCTTCTATGTGGGGGCACCTACCATCTGGAACGAGCTCCCCCCAGAGATACGGAGGATCCCGGATCTGCGCACGTTTCGTCGTCCTCTCAAAACATTTTTATTTCAGCAGGCTGGCCTGGCCTAACTCTTCCTTTTAAATTTTTAAATCATTTAATATATTTTATAAATTGGGTGTTTTAAATTTGTTTTTCGGCCAAAATATTTAATAATTTTAATGGACTTTTAATGTTTGTATTATCTGTATTTTATCTTGGCTGTTCACCGCCCTGAGTCCTTCGGGAGTAGGGCGGTATAGAAATTTGATAAATAAATAAATAAATAAATAAATAAATAAATAAATAAATAAATAAATAAATAAATAAATAAAGTTGATCATAGCAGCAGCCACCTCATCCTAGTCTCTCGTTATAGTCTCTGTGTGTCTCTCTACCTTCTCTTAGTTAGAGAGGTTGAGTGAGTAGCAAATATAGATAAAAGTCAGCCCTGATTTAATTTGAAGTGAAGATTCACAAATTCAGGAGAATGTTATTTGATTCATGTTTGCACTTCTAGTTCATTTAAGCCATTTAGAGATGTGATATTTGATAAGGAAAAAATATCCAGAGGCTGTAATCCTTGCAGTTGCTTGCTCTTTAGGCTGCCACATTTCACCAGGTTATTTTCAAGAACTTTACTGTTTGAAATATCCCTTTTACTTCTTTCAAGGCAGAAATAGCCTAGAGGAAAAAGAGACAGAGCCTAAGATGTGCTGATTAAACCAATGGAGAAAGAGCCGTGGTGGTGCAATGGTTAGAATGCAGTATTGCAGGCTAACTCTACCCACTGACAGTTCAATCCTGACCGGCTCAAGGTTGACTCAGCTTTCCATCTTTCCCAGGTCAGTAAAATGAGGAGCCAGATTTCTTGGGGCAATATGCTGACTCTGTAAATGGCTTAGAGAGGGATGTAAAGCATTGTGATAAGTCTAAGTGCTATTGTTATTGCTATCCAATTATAACAAACAAACAAATGTAAATAGTATTTTTTCCCATTCAGGGTGGGGAGACAGGGTTGGCATTCTTAAGAACTATCACTGACTTAATTTATGGGGTGATGAGTGTTGTGTCTCTAGTCGCTAGGCTTTCAGGAATGCCCAAAAGGAAGGTATAGTTGATTGGCAAGTTTGGCTTCTCCTGGAAAGATTTTGATGGAAGGTCAGATTGGGTAGGCCACCATCAAAAACAAAGCCTTTTCTGTGCAGGGCTTGGTTGTTCTTGTTGGCAGTATTGTGTGTTAGAAGAGGCATCAGAAGCAGATTGGCTCAGTGAAATGAATTGCCACAGAGACAGACAGCCCACTGAGAAAGAAACTGGCACAAACATAAGGGCATTCAAAGTCTTGTCTTCTCTTATTCTTAAAATCAGTAAACATTTAAGCCAGCATCTGTAAATGACAATTTAGCATCTACTATGTTCTCATTGTCAAATAAGCTAAAGCTACACCACCAGATAGAATTTAAAATAAGATGGATAAAATCCTTTTTAGAAATCTACCTGAAACCTATATTCAAAGTACTGAGAGTTGTTATGAGTTCTTAGTTTGGTAGCAGGAAGAAAACAGAAGCGTAATATTCCATTAGCACAGAAGAAAGCAAAGTTAACACTTCTTGCTAGCTATCTTCAAGAAAATAAGAACTAGGAAGAGAATGAAAACCAAAGCAATCTTACTGTAGCTTTGTCATAAATTTATTGGCTGCCTAATTATGTCAAACTCAGAGAGCCCTCACACTGCTCACTCCTACCATTGTTCTCTATTACAGGGGTGAAATCCAGCAGGTTCTGACAGGTTCTGGAATACTGGTAGCGGAAATTTTGAGCAGTTAGGAGAACCAGTAGCAGAAATTTTGAGCAGTTCAGAGAACCGGTAGCAGAAATTTTGAGCAGTTCAGAGAACTGGTAGCGGAAATTTTGAGTAGTTTGGAAAACCAGTAGTGGAAATTCTGAGTAGTTCAGAGAACTGGCAAATACCATCTCTGGCTGGCCCCAGAGTGGGGTGGGAATGGAGATTTTGCAGTATCCTTCCCCTGTCACAACCACCAAGCCACGCCCACAGAACCGGTAGTAAAAAAAATTGGATTTCACCACTGCTCTATTATATCTTCTTTCCTGTAACAACCTCAGAAGTAGCAGAATAGCCATAAAGTCTACAAAAAATTCAAAATAGCACAACGTGCTACAAGGCCATTTGATTTGATTTGTTTTACCAAAGTAAGTTTCTGTTTCAGTTTGTGAATCTGTTTTGATCAAAGCTTCTTTCAATAGAAACATTTTTTTCTAATTTTTTTCACAAATCTAGTGATCACTGCTCCTAAAAGCTTCTTTTCTTCATCCAATTCCTTCTAGTAATTTTCTTAATTTAAGGATGATGAACAACCTGAAGCCCCACTACTTCATGTGACCCTTAAGCCCTTTTTTAATCCGTACCAGGATACCTCCACCTACAATTGGAGAAGTTCTGCAATTGGTTTAATCAAATTTGATTTGAAAATCATCAGATGTTGTTCATGGAGTTAAGATCTAACTGTACATAGTTTAAAACATAACCATCAAGGAGTTAAAAGGGAAATAAAAGTGAAGGAAATGCAACCCTCTTATAAATCAAATTATAATTTTATATCATGAAATCTAATTTATTTATTTATTTATCTAGGAAAATTTATATAACCGCCTACTCATTCACAGCAACTCTAGGTGGCTTACAGAAAATAAAATAAAATAAAAATAATAAAAAAATAAAATAAAAATGCAATGTAGAAGGAATAAAAATAATAAATAATAGTAATAATGGTAATAAAATAATAATTTGGATATAATATGAAGTATGATATGATCATCATTTTCTAAATTAGAAAGTAGGAAGACTTTCTATTTCAAGCTGGGAATTTTTTTAAAAAATTCCATACCAGGGGTGTTAAACTCATGGTGTCATGTTGACGTCATGTGATGTATCATGACTTTTTTCCCATTCGCTAAAATGGGGGTGGGCGTGGCCAGCATATGACGCTTCCAAGCTACGGGCCACAAGTTTGACACACCTGTTCTATACTAATTGAGCAGTTGAGTCTCTAAACTACATTTTGGTCTTATGAGGAAATTGTGAATAAGTCAAAGTTGAAACTGGTCATGCCAACTTCCCAAAGCTGAACCTACCAAGTTGCATCATAGTTGAATACCCATAGCCAAGACCTTATCACTGCAGTTGATAAGTTAGTAATCTAATTGTTAAATGAATCTGGCTTCCCCGTTGACTTTGTTTGTCAGAAAGTGACAAAAGGTGATCACATGATCTTGCAGCATAGCAACAGTCATAAGTATGAACCAGTGTCAGGGTTCCAAGTAACACCCCAATGAAAGAAAACTCCGTGGCTTGGATTTTCTCAAAGTTACTTTTTTATTAGAGATGTCATATTGGCACATCTGGGAAAACCTGAATCTGAAAGCTTCCAGGTTTTCCCCACTCAAGTAAAAGTTCAAGTCCCCGCCCAGCACCCTCAAGTCCATCACATGGTCCAATCATCCACCGTCCAAACTGAAGACACCTCCCAGTCATCCGACTCCAGGTGCCAGGGCACTGCATCCTTGACTATCTGAGAAAGGAATGTTATTTTGACTACATATCATGTACACTCTATGCAATCTCCCCTCCCATTGTCCCACAGAAGAAGATGTGGCAGGCTTGAAGGCCCAAACATAAAAGATGGCTTCCAGGTCTGACAAACAGTTGTGTGAATTTTAATCACACAATCAAGGGGATGCTGCAAAGATCATAACTGTGAAAAATGGTCATGTCACTTTTTCCAGTGCCATTGTAACCTTGAATGGTCATTAAATGAACTGTTGTAAGTCGAGGAAGCACATTTGATCTGGTTTTCATAGACCTGACAAAATGCCACAGACTTGATTTTCTTAACATCCTATCAATGTAAAATAATTTTTTGACTACCTCCCCCCACCCTATTTAAGAGATCTCAAAATTTACATTTTCTACAGATCTGCTACCTTGGATTCAAAAATTCAACTGGCAGGAGTCCATAAGTTTATTTCATATTGTTCTCTATTAATGCTGATAATTAAAGAGGAAAAGCCGGACGGTCCATTTTTAAACACAAAGCACTTTATCCACCACTTACCTCCCTCTCCTTTCTTCTAAAGCAGAAACAAATAGCTTTAGATTGCAAGCTGCATATTATTCCCCAGGATCCCATTTGTGGTTCTAAGTCTCCTCAGAATTACCTCTGAATAGGAAGAGGTTTGGAGCACCTTTGCATTTTAGCTGATGGGATTAATGGAAAAATAAAGTGGGTTTAAGCACCCACTGAACTTATTAAAACTCTGGACCTCCACACTCCCAAATTTGGGGTAGACTTTAAATCCTGTCCAACACACTTCAAGATGCAGACTTGATATAGCCCCCTAAACTGAGACAATTTACTACCAAAAAGAATCTCTTAAATGCAGGTGGGACGGGTCCTACTCCTCATTATCACTTTGTATGTTGAAAATATAATAAATTAATTGGTGTTCTCCCTACAGTTGACCATTAGGAAAGTTTTTTTTAAAAAAAAAAAGAGAGAGAGAGAGAAGCCATGTAATCAGAATCCCATCCAAACTGGTGTTGGTCCAAGAGCCTTTGTCTCTCACATAAAGCTAGAGCCTCCTCATATTTGTAGATGTTCATATGCAACTCATATGCATTTACATAAAATAAAATAAATTCAAGTACTTACAATGGGTTGTTTTTTTTAAAAAAACTAAAATTCTACTGAGAGTTCTGAAGGTGTCACAATAGCATTAATTTTGTATCCAGGCACTTTTCCTAAAACCTCCAATCGTGGTTGTAGACTGCTGCAACAATTGAGATAAGGAAGAAAAAGTAAGCATTTCTAAAAAGAATTCCAGTAGAGTCACCAACCAATATGACTTTATTGTGCTTTTCTGTAACAATAAGACCAAAGACACATTAACAGCCTTTCATCTGCTAGATACTGAGAAAGTAGCTAAACTTCATGATCCTCTAGATGTGCCTAAGGAGATGTTTCTCTTTGGTATAACTGTATAATAGATAATAGCAGCATTGTACTGCTGTAGGGAAGACTCTGTTCATTCAGCTGAAGATGATTGAATATTAAAAATAACTTCAAGTGACTGGTGGGAAGGATAAGTTTTATGATCAGGCAAGTTGATCTATCGTCACTGAGAACTTTTATTCCAATGCTTTCCTAAATAATATAAAAGCACATTGCTGAAAGACTCTAAGTCTCTGATTTAGTGTTTTAAGGCAATTAACCATCAAAAGATAATGATATTAGCACTAGTCCATTCCAGTTATATTCTCTGCCATCCTCAGAAATGCTTGTGCTGAATAGTTTTGGAAAGGTCAGCCAATGGAAATTTCAGCATGATTATTGCATTATTAATTTCTGCATTAGTTTTATTATACGTTAGATGGAAAACAGAAGTCCAAAAATTTGTTATTTTCATAATAATGGGCCATCCCAAGATGTACTTGCTGGACATATACTGGCAAGATGATGCCTGATATTGAAGCATAAAAATAGCATGTACAAATTTGCATCTTCTTTTATCTTCACTCTTTTGTGGGGAGAGGGCATATACATATACAAAGAGAGACAAAATATAGTATAACAGAGTTGGAAGGGTCCTTGGAGATCTTCTAGACCAACTCGCTGCCCAAGCAGAAGATCCTACACCCACATAGACACAAACGTAATAATGAAGTTCAAATGATCACTTACAATGGATTACTGTGATCAATCCCATGATTTCATAATGTTTGCCAATCATTCACACATATACAATTTGTATTTGATTTCTTTTCTGTATTGTGTTTTACTTATTTTTATGGTTGTTTGCTGACCAGACTCAATGGTTTGAAACAGGCAGTTATACAGACTGAACAAATGAATGAATGAATGAATGAATGATACTCCAGTTTGCTGCTTCTGACCTATATAGCCATACATGTTTAGCACCTACGCACTTTCAGAATGGCCTTCTCCTCATAGAAATTGCCTACCCTATTTACCCATTGTAGACATATTACCAGTGTCTCCTAATGGTCCTCAAGTACTGAAGTGAAGGTAATGGAGACTTGTGGATGATATGTTTTTTTATTATTATTATTATTATTATTATTATTATTATTATTATTATTATTATTATTATTATTATTATTATTATTATTCAGTGCCCATATTATGAAACAGCCATCCTCTGGAAATTAGCCTGCCTCTGGCATTCTCATTGCTGATCTTCCAGAACTAAAGAGACTTCTTCCAGAAAGCCTGTAAACAAATGGCAACTGCTCTACCTGTTATATTATGGTAAATTGTGCTTCTCTTGTCTTTTGGATTTTTTAAAAAATATGTAAGTCACCAAGCATTGTTTTTTTTTAAACCTAGCAATATCTAAATATGCTAAATAAATATAATTCTATGTCTGAAGAAAATATACTGCCAGACAATCGGTGAGTCTAGATTAGGAATTTTCACTTCAAGTCCTTTATACAACAATTATTGCTAAAACAGAATTGCTTCTTTTCAGGCAGCCAGCCAGCCAGTCAGTCAGACATGCATGCATGCATGCATTTTGTTTTGCAGCACAACCTGACAAACTGACCAACTCTGCTTTTTCTTACAGCACTATTCTGGGATAGGGTACTTGTAACTTAAAGTTATAGAATATCTGGGACTGTGTACACTTTCATCTCAGAATCTCTTTCATTTCAGATATGAAGCCTACAAAATACTTTCTGGAAGTTCCATGCACAAGTTGACTGGCCTTTAATTAATGTAAGGTTAATATGTAGAAACTTCTATTTATTCTGAAAGACTAAATTTCATATTCTGTTACTGCAAAAATAGAATCCTGAACCAGTTGAAATAAGAGGGGAAATTTTTAAAAATAACATAAAATAACCAGACACAACCATGTATATTAATCAGAATTTGGGCTTTATTTATTTAGTTAGTTATTCAATTTCTATAGCTGCCCATCTCTACCAAGTGGCTTAATATATTGCCAAATGAAATGTTTGTTTGTTGTTTGTTTATTTATTTATTTTTCCACTTATCTCACTATCCAAAGCAACTTGTAATATTGTCAAATAGTCTGTAGTGGGAAGAAACTATTCCTCTGGTAGAAAGACTAGTATTTTTTCAAAAACTTTGCCTCTGTTACCTGGTGATCTTTTTCCATATGTATCACAATCTCATATAAAATTGTCACAGGGAATGAGTTCAAGAGACAGATATACTTTATCCTACCAAGGAGATTTTATTTATTCTGGCTTCAGAGTCATCTAAAGAAACTCTGTCCAAGAAATACCCATTTCCAAGCATGCCGTAGATTTCATCTGGGCCTCTTGGATATATTTATTTTATTAAATTTTATTTTATTAAATATTATTTATATATAGGCTGTTCTCAGATTAAGAACTAGTTCCTTTCCTAAATCTGTCTTTAACTTGAGTCAGAATTCATGCTTAGGGGCTGCTTATTACTAAAAATGACAGATAGCACAGTCCTTTCTCCAAAAGACAAACTGCTGAAGCCACACAGTGTTTTCATGAACCACTGAAAACAGGCTGTATACTGTATTAAAATGGCTTCTTTGGTTCATAAAGACACTGCATGGCTTCAGCAGTTCATCTGTTCAAGGAAGGACAGCGCTGCCCACTGATGTTAGTAATAGGCAGCCTGTTTATAACTAAGGGTTGTCCTTAAGTTGGACATTCTTAACCCAGGGACTTTCTGTATATCAGAATTCTGAAAAATCATTATTTTGTGGATCATAGCTAGCCAGCAGTATTGATTTAGCAACATTTAACGAAAATTGAGAATCAATTATTGTGACTCACATTCTCAATCTCTTTTAGGACAAATAGAATAGAATTCTTTATTGGCCAAGTATGATTGGACACACAAGGAATTTGTCTTGGTGCATACGCTTTCAGTGTACATAAAAGAAAAGATACATTCATCAAGAATCATAAGGTACAACACTTAATGATAGTCATAGGGAACAAATAAGCAATCAAATCCTATTAAGAAACAGTCAATATAAATCTTAAGGATACCAGCAACAAGTCATTACAGTCATACAGTCATAAGTGGGAGGAGATGGATGATAGAAATGATGAGAAGATTAATAGTAATGCAGACTTAGTAACTAGTTTGACAGTGTTGAGGGAATTATTTGTTTAGGAGAGTGATGGCGTTCAGGGAAAAACTGTTCTTATGTCTAGTTGTTCTGGTGTGCAGTGCTCTATAGCGTTGTTTTGAACGTAGGAGTTGAACAAAATTGCACAAAATTGGATGCTATCTTCAGAAGCATTTTAAATGGCTCATCAAAATCTGTAAAAAATGAAACAATGGCCCACTTGTCATTATTGTGATATTTTCTCTGATATCAGATCCCCATCCCCATCCCAATTTACAATGCTTTCTTCAAACTATTCATTTTTCATGTCACTGGAGATAATACTAATTTAGTTTATCAAAAACATCAATAGACAGAGTACTCTGTGGATTTATATTATTGTCCAGAAATTAGTGAAAATTGACACAACAACATAATATTCAACATCTTTAATAGTTAGACAATGCTTTAAATTTATGAAATAAGAACTAAATGTTAGTCTTTTACACTGCTGAATTTGGTCCTTTAAAAGTTTTGTAAGCAGATTAGATTTCCAAAGCAGAATGCTTGTAAAGAAATAAATATGAGAGTTTTTTAATCTATTCCTTGGCATATTCACCTCTACATCAGAAATATATATACACATATAATATCACTGTAAAGTTAAATGCACATTTAATGCAAAGTACACATATGTACTTTGTTCATATGTGTGCTGAGATAGATGGGATAAAATTTAAAAACCTGTAACTGACACTAGTCAGTTAAGAAGGAAGGAGCAGAAAAAAACCCTAAATGCAGCCCCTGAAAACCTTTGATTAATATTACTGCATTGCAATTACCAATTTTCTAACAGGCTTCCATGCTGTCCTAGTAGATGGACGTTGTTTATCTGGTTCTTTATTTAATGATTAATGTGTATGCCAAGACTGGTTTCTTTGCCTGCATATATACTTATTTATTATTTATTTATCAGATTAGTTTGCCATATCCTTAGATAAAGTTCTCTAGACAGCTTACAATAAGCAAGTATAAAAGCAATTTACATAAAAGGATGTGGCATAATAACTTGCCTAATACCTATATTACAACTCAGTAGAGTCTGTATAAGTCTGTATATCTTATTGCTACTTTTTTTCTAAATCTTACCTTTTATTGCTCCTACTTGTTTACTGATTATTATTGATATTATATTATTGGTATATTGTGTTTTGTGAACTAGCATACACTTCAGTGGTGGGTTGCTCCAGGTTCTGTCCGGTTCTGTCCTGGTAGTAAAAGAGGTGGGAGGCTTCGCCCACCCACCCAGACGTCATCATTGATGATCTGCGCATGCACAGAAGCGTGCGCGCTCCCGTTGCGGACCAGTAGTAAAGGTAAGTAGAACCCATCCCGATACACTTGGTTTTAAAAAATGGAATAATGGTATACAAACAGATTAGTCAAACAGCTAGGACTGATGCATTCTTAAAAGCTGTAGCTGTAATATGATTTATAAGCACAGCAAGGACTAAACTTAATTGTAGATAACAAAAGCAAATGGTGTATTCATTTTTTAGCAATACTGAAACACAAAATGATATTTAGCTGTGCATATTCATATTGAGTAATGTAGACTAAGAATGTAGTGCTTCCATCCAATATTACCAACTGTATTTTTTTGCTTAAAAATGGAAGACAATTATTAGCTTCCTGATTGAGAATAAAGTGGAATGGTAATAACTTCTCCCTGTGTGTGTGAATGTGTGTGTAAATTGAAATAACTGTAGCAAAGGAGGAAAAAAGAACTAGCAAAATTACCTATTTGAAAACTATTCAGTTATAAAAGCAAACAATTTTCAGATTGCCTTTGGATAGGCTGTTAGATTTTCCTTTTTCTATACAGCAAAAATTTCCAGATAGGCCTAAATGACAATAAACTCAAAATCATTTCCCTGACCCCCAAATCTGATTTTCAATCTATATCTGCCATTTAAATAGGAAAATAGAAGGTTGGTGTAACATAAGATAAACTGTGCTTCTCTGCAGATTCCTGAAATAGAAAGAAGCTAAGTCTTATTTTAGCCAAAGGCATAAGAAATAGATAAAAGAAAGATAAAAGCATTCAGAAGGTGGACAGTAATGAATATAAGACGGAATAAATACAAAGAAGGGGAATGCCAAAGTAAGGAGCAACTTTTTAAGAAAAGACAAAAAGCATAGCAAAAAAACAACAACCACCCACTCTACTTTTCTTCAAAAAAAAAAAAAAAAGCAAAATCATATCATGCTCTTTCATTCTTACAGTAATAAAGCATTTAAAAAGAATTGCTCTATGCTCTCTGACTCTTACAGGGAATGTTTTACCTTTGACATAAAGTCCTACAGTAGTGAGTTGTTGTGCTTAATAAGATGCAGGGTCATTTCCTCGAGGCTATTTACTGGACCTCTCCAGCTTCAAAATGTGATTGTTTCCTCAGAAGGGCCTAAAGCTGATTATTAACCATGATTCATAAATTCTTCAGAAGACGATCAAGTTAAGTTTATAAATTCTGGCATTATAGAATAGTCTCCTCCTGAATTTGTAAATTCTGAGAACAGCTGGAAGATTTCAGAAAAAAACACTTGGTTTGGTTTTCCTAATATTGTTTATTATTTTTGAGGATTAGTAACAGGAAAGTCAAGAAAACAAATATTCGGTAGAAGTAAATAGCATTTAATAAATGCAAGTAAAAGGTTTAGAGAATGACACATATGAAAATTCTAATTTCTCTCATTGGGCTCAGAGATTTAAAGCTTTTTGAAGAACAGAAATTCAGTAAACAAAATAATAAAAAAACAGATACGGATGATGGGTGGGAGAATCATGTTCTTCGCTGTACTGTCTCCTGATTTATTTTATGATAAAGACACACTTAGACAGCTAATTCAACAAACTCTCTTCCAATGAGAGTATTCCGGGGAAATTTTCTTGGTCCTGATAGCCAAATTCTAATTTATCTCAGTAAAATGGCCCATGAGTGGTGCAATCCTTGTAGTTTTAATATGGAACAAATTAAGGAACATAATTGGTAGATTTCTTGACAGTGGAAAAATATTCTTCAATAATTCTTAACATGGGATACAGGTAGAAGTAAGGGAAAGAGATGGATTTTGACAGATATCTGGATTCATATGTTTACACATTTGTCAAACCCTGAGCTTAATTATCTGTTTCTTTCTTCTTTTGTTTACTGCATTTAAAGGTAAAGGTAAAGGTTCCCCTAGTACATTTGTGCTAGTCGTTCCTGACTCTAGGGGGCGGTGTTAATCTCCGGTGCTGTCCGAAGACGTCTCCGTGGTCATGTAGCCGGCATGACTAAATGCCAAAGGCGCACAGAACAGCGTTACCTTCCCACCAAAGGTGGTCCCTATTTTTCTACTTGCATTTTTTACATGCTTTCAAACTGCTAGGTTGGCAGAAGCTTGGACAAGTAACGGGAGCTCACCTCGTTATGTGGCACTAGGGATTCCAACTGCTGAACTGCCAACCTTTCAATCAACAAGCTCAGGGTCTTAGCCACTGAGCATTCTTCAAAAAGCTTGCTTCAAATCTCTGAGCCCAATAATAGAAATCAGAATGTGCTTGTTACTATTCCTCACAATATTCAGATTTATTTATTTTTTATTTATTTTTGCCTGTTCACCAAGTAAACAACTTTCATTTTCTCAAAGTTGATGTATACAGCATGATTCTACAGAGGCTGGCCTCCTCAGATTTACTGAGATCTATAATGAAACTACTGCTTTTTCTTTAGGTAACAGTGCTGGTGTAGTTTTAGAGACTAAGTTTAGAAGAGAATGTTGTAATATCCCATTATTAAGTTGATTTTTTTTCTGATTAAAATATTCATTTCAAATGATGGTTTAACTCATTTTTTATTTCCTCAATTGAATATGTATGTCTGATGGACTATATAATGTGTTGTGCACATTAATTCTATTTACCTGAGATCACATAAAGAATACATTCATTTTTGTTGTTGTTTTGTGCTACTAAACTTTAAGAAAAATAGTTACTAAGAAGAAATAATAATAAACAAGCAGGGCTGCCTTGATGGAACTTTTAGTTCCCTCCTTTGTCTTGAACAAGTAATTCTTAGTTTCACATATGCTTAATTTGATAAAATGAATTTTCGGTTAAAGTCATCACCTTCATGCATTGCACAAACATGTCGCTTGAATAAGGTAACTTATACATTCAAGTATTAAAATACAGTATATATGAAGTCTTGATGGATTTTCCTACATCTTCTGAAAACTCATGGAAAAACAATTTCAGAATTTAAAGCACACAAAAATAAAAGTCAGCCTGCTACAAACATTTGTTTTTAAATTCTAGAAATATTTTAATGGCAGCTAAAATTGTAATCCAAGGAACATTATCATTAGTGGAAGAAATAGAAACTAAACTAAACTGATAGCCACTGTTTGTATTATCTCTTTTGTTTTTGTCTCCCTTTCTCTTGGTAAGAGTGTTTCTACTTATACAATACATTAGTTTTTGCTTTCCTCTATCTTCATGGTGTTACCCAAAGATGGACACTTTTCCCAATATATGATAGGACCAGATGTAACTTCCATTATATTCCCAAAATACCATTGAGGCTTTAAAGCATGATCACAAGCCACTATCAATATTTGGAATTCTGGTTTGTATTATTTTAATTCCTTAGGCTGATATGTTCAATATATTCAGCCAGGAGGAATTAAAACTCAGAATCCCAGTGTATTAAAAAAAGGGATGTGGGAGATTTGTGAGTATGCTAGGTATTCCATTATGTTGGAAGGTATCACTAAAAGCTGGCCTCTGACATCATTTCTCGCCCTGAAAGAAATATTTGGTATAAAGTTAGTGAATTCTATAAAAGGGTTTTCTATGGTTAGGTAGTTAAATTATATTTTATGGATGACACAATTTAGATTCTTATAACTTCTGGGCTATGCAACAAATTAAAGAGAATAAAAGTTTACCTTTCTTTGATATATTTTTACAGCTTCAGAGAAATTATACAGATTGATAATAGCTAATAAACTAAAGGTACTGTTTTCCACAAGTTACTGTGTCATGTCAAAAACAACTGTATTAGCTAGGAAAATTACATTGGTGCATTGAAGAAAAAGATGACCAATTCTTAGCCTACAAAATTTCTAAAGGATTAGAAAGATGATCAGACAATGCTGGAAAAATTTATTAACCATAACAATTTCTTAATGTCAGATTTTAACTAGTTAAAATTTGCCATAACTTTAGTTCCCATTTTCTACATAATTTTGATAGATTTGAACACAATGCCATTTAATTACTTAACATCTTGTATATTTGATAGGTTGAGAATTAAGTGCTTTAATTGGACTATATCTATTAAAACATTTTGTTTGAAGTGAATGAAATGAATAAATCTACCTCTATATGGAATGTCAAAGAGTAATTAATGTCACAGTTGTTCAGTTGAATATGGATTTTTTGAAATAAGTTCCTACACTAAGTTTAAATATATCTCCAATTTGCCTGAATGTGTAGACATTTTTATTTAGAATATAATGGTGTGGAGACTGAAAAAAAAATTAAAACTATTTATCCTTGGCTTACTTCACAACATCTACATATTAACTAGCTATTACACTAATATCTGTCATCATGATACTAATATATCATTTATTATATTTTCAGACAAGTAAAAGTTGTTAGACTGGTGACTGAAGGCAGAGCCAACTATAACACACAATACGAGCAATGTAGCATGTTCTTCTTAATATTAAAAATTATTCTGAATGCTAGTGAAACGATGAAGTGGTTAGTTAAGTTATTTTAAAAATTTGAATGAACACCCCCCCTCCCCCGCAAGGTTGAAATCTTGTTAATCAATCCCTTCTTGCCATCCTTCCTATTCTTGAAATGGAATTGCTTAGTAAGTGGAAGAGACTTGTGGACCATTTCTGTATCTAGTAAGTCTAGCAGCAGATGATTTTTATAAGAGTTGATCTTCACAACAATAGATACAGCCAGCATTAGTCTTCTGAAAACAAAAAGATCCATCAGATATTTTTATCACTTGATTCTTAAGTGAAAATGGAATTTAGTATTGAAAGCTTTTCAATGATGTGAGATAAAAAAATAAGCAATTTTAGAAAAGCTTGACAAACTTCCTGTATTTCACTTTATATAGATTCTGACTTTCTAATAGTCTTGACTAATATTTCTTTTGTATTACAAAAGGCTGTATTAGCAGCTCATCATTTTAGCAATGCAATAAGAAAAAATGGATGTGGCACAGAGGGAGAACAGCATGGATAATTTCATCTTGAAGTCCCTTGATGAGGCAATCACATAACAAGCAGTCAAGATATCATCGAATTCAGGAAGAAAAAAAAGTAAGCATTGCTTTCATAATACCTGCCTTGTTTTCAATGATTTCCTAATCATGATTCCAAAAACAATTTATCCTTTGCTTACTTCACAATATTCCAGAAAGACCTAAGGGATAACAAATGATCATGAATCCATAAATGTCTTCAGCAAAGCAACCAAATCAGCAGAGGTCTTAATACTCCATGCAAATGCATAACAGGAAATATTTTATTTATTTGTTTGTCAAACATACAAGATAACAAGTATAGATATGAACATAAACATAAACAAAGGAAGCAAATACAAATAAATGGGGACAGTAAAACAGGGATGGTAGGCACGCTGATGCACTTATGCACGCCTCCTTAATGGACCTCTTAAGAAAAGAGGTCCATGGTAAACAATTTGAAGTTGAAACTGTGAGGGTTTGAGGCTGTAACAACAGAGTCGGGTAGAGCATTCCAGGCATTGACCATTCTTTTGCTGAAATCGTATTTCCTGCAATCTAGTTTGAAGCAGTTTATCTTGAGTTTTTATCTATTGTTTGCCCGTGTACTATTGTGGTTAAAACTGAAGAAGTCATTGACAGGCAAGATGTTGCAGCAGACAATTCTGTGTACTATGCTTAAATCGGACCGCAGGCAGCGCAATTCCACATTGTCCAAGCCCAAAATTTTAAGCCTGGTGGAATAGGGAACTCTATCATTAGTAGAGGAGTGGAGTGCTCTTCTTGTGAAATATTTTCACCCACAGCGAGCAAAATTACATGCTTCTGTTCTGCCCCTTCTCTTTATTAGCTTCTAAGTAATAAGATATTCTTTCTGCATAAAGAGTCCCAAGATGCTGTCTCACTCACGTTAAATCCTTCCATAGATCCAAATGCAGTCATTTTATTCATAGACCCAATGCAGACAATATGAAAAAAAAATATTGAGATGATTCTCATAATTTCAGGATGCCCTTCCTTGTCACAGTGATCCTTACATAAAAGGAACACAGAGCACCAGATTTCTTTCCAAAACTGGATTTCAGCACAAGTTATGCCTTCTGGTTTGCATTTAGTGACAACAGATTCACTTTCAAGCATCCAATATTTTTAAGATATAGAAAACAAATAAAATATAAAATCAGGCAATTGAGAAAATAAAAGGATATCTTTCTTTGAATGTGTATTATTTTTAGTGTTCAGAAATATAAACTCCAGGTTAATAAGTAACAAAAAGGACTATTACAGAAAATATGTTATTTCTTTCTCTTCCCAGAGTCACAAAAATTCTCCAAGATATAAAGTGACATCTTATGTGCATAGTGGGACTCTTTATTGGCATAAAAGGCAGAAACACTACTTCTGAAAATCTACTTTTATTTCCCCACTTTAAAGTTACACATCCTACAAAAAACTCTTTCTTGCCAACTAAGTAAATTTGGAGAGAACTGGAAAAAGATTTAGAAAATATAGTTCTCATTTAGATCAGAGTATAAGAAGAATCTATTAAAAGCACATTTATGACAGGATAAAGTATTATTTATGAAAATATGTACTGTATTAGAGGCACATACAAAGAAATCAGGGCAAAACTATCAGCAAATCCTCACAAACAATTGCTCCATCTCTACAGTCATATATTCCAACTCTGAGTGAGGTTCATGCAAATAACCCACTAAATTTAGAAGGATTTTAGAGAATCCATTGTCTTGCTTTAATGCCAGTCTCCTTGATTGCCCATTGGCTGTTATTTTTTCTGTTTCTTGTTAGCTCTTTTTTGCAGCTCTGTTTTGATGTGAACTGACTTTGGAGGGTCAGGCAGGTTAAATGCCGTTTGATTAAAATCAGAATCCTGCACAACTACTGTTTCATAGTTTGCTTTGGCTGGCCTCTTCATCTGGGAATTTCGGAAGATGCTGTTAGCTTTAAGAAAGCAGCCTTTTCCTTGCCATGGTTTAAAAAGAAACAAAGAGCAGGACAGAATGGAGAGCTGCATTGTCTCTGTTTTACTGGCAATAGGTCTGCCACTGTTTATCAAGCCAAGGCAAATCCAATTAGCCTGTGGCCTGCCTCCCAACCTTATTAACCTGCTCAGCTGTGAGAGACTCAACAGCCCCTGCCAATATCTCATTTCTCCTGTGGCTGATAAGATCAGCTCAAGATATTCAATGGGGTTTTCCTTTTCACTTCGGCTTCATCCTAGTCACACTGGCATCTTAAGCAGAGCGGCTGGGGCTTCTTATTTTCCTCTCATTTACTACATGAAATAGGACAGCAGCTCCAAGACCCGCGTTAGTGTTGTAGGAACAAACGCTGATCGGGCCTTCACACCGTTTGACAGGATGGGCTGATTTTCCTTATCATGGGCTGCCCACAAAGGGCCAGGCCAGGCCTGGATTATTAGCATTCCTTGGTGAAACGCGTCAGGCCCTATTTCTGTCAGACAGACAGATTGAGCCTTTCACTCAGGCTTGCGAATGAGTGACACATGGCCTGGCTGGGAGGACAACATTGTTATTTGAGTTAAGAAATCAATTTGTATCAAATGTACACTGTAATTTATTTGTTGGCTTTGAAGGGAACCTGGCTGAGATAAATGTGAATGGGCTGGTTTTTTTTCCTTACACCCCTCTGCTGAGCTGATAAAGTTCTTGTGAAGCTCTAGATAGTTCCAGTCAGAGTCAAAGTGACAAACACGTTTAAAGTTGCACAGTGATCTTTAAATCTCAAAAAGAACACCTTGTTGGACATGATAGAACATTTTTCTACCTTTCCCCTCTATCTGTCAGAAAACTGCTGTGACACATTGCTTTGGTATTTTTGCTGACATTTTCTTTATCAAGCCCATCTGTTTGTGGTCAAAAGATGCTTATTCCTATATTCTTCACTCGACTGCAGCTTCTGTATTGTCCAAAAAAGAAGCAAGAAAATAAATTGTTCTGACTAGCAGTAAGGAATGGCATAGTTGCTAAAACAGTGGTGATTTTTAAATGTTGCTGGATTCTTGTTTTTGACATTTTTAAACATTCTTTGACAAGTCTATTTGTTTCTCTGATACAGTAAATTGTGATTTGAGAAACTGTAACAAGCACTGAACTTAAAACTACAGACTTATCCTAGGCCACTTTTTTTTTTTTTTAGAACATCCTTTCTAATTTTCTGAAAGCTGAATTCAACCTATTTTCAAGACATTTAAAGGTTTTAAGAGTGAGAATAGTTTTATCTTCTGCCTGACCTACAAAAATGAGAGAAGGAAGTCAAATGCTTTATAGAAAACATAGTTTCTGGTTGGTCAGTTACAATTAGAGTAAATTTAATATATATGTTTTAGCATATATGTTTTTATATATGTTAATTGATACTGACTGTATTTTGGCTTCCCTATCAAAGTAATTCCTGAACCTATGTCAATTTTATGTGGTGTCAATAATTGTAATTCAAATGCCATAAAAAAGTAAAAACTGCAATTTGGACTTTAGGAACATATGTGCAGTTATGTCTCTGTAATGAAGAAATGCCAGCAAAACTATAGCCAAGGGCAAAATATCTTGTTGAAATTTCAGGGCAATAATTCCCTTTTTTCCTCTTTTTTTCCTGCTATTTTCACAACTTTATCAATGTAATGACGTGTCATGTAAATGACTGAATAACATTTACTGCAAATGCAACTGGTTTTATTACTCTTGTTAAGCATTTAACATACCAAATGTTCTCAGTTCTATTTAGAGTATGGAAGTCAGACTAGACCCATTTGTGCAAAATGCAGAAGATCCTTCTGACTAGAACATTGATCACTCATCAATACAGTACAATTACATGCAGGAAAGCCTTTCCATACAGGGAAAGCTTTTTCCTATAATGGAAAGCTTTCATGAATCTTGTTGTGCAGAATTCAGGACAAATAGTTGCATTTGCATGTATAATTCTACACATGAAGATTTCTCCATTGAAGATTATCATGCTGTATGTATGAACAAGAAATGTCACAATGAGACTTGCAGAGGGACAGGTGCTGATCATCACTACCCACATGACGAGATCTTTGTAGGCCCACATTGTCTGATCAGAACTTTAGTCTCAGATGTCTATGATTTGAGAAACTGATGGATACATATGATATAAGGAGAGCCGTGACAGCACAGTAGTTAGAATGCAGTATTGCAGGCTAACTCTGCCCACAGCCTGGAGTTCAATCATGACACAGGCTCAAGGTTGCCTCAGCCTTTCATCCTTCTGAGGTCAGTAAAATGAAGACCCAGATTGTTAGGGGCAATATGATGACATTGTAAACTCCTCAGAGAATCCTGTAAAGCACTATGCGGCAGTATATAAGTAATAGTGCTATACAAAAGTTTTTTTTATCATAATTTGTTTTCCACTTCTGAACTTGATACATAGTAATTTTTATCTCTTGACAGAAGGTCTATGTCAATCATTTGGAGAGTTACTTCATGCAGTAACCAGTACACATTTTTAACACAGTTTCAAGATGCTCTTCTCTTTCAATTCTTTAGTGCAGTTACGTTGAGGGTCTCTCAAATTCCATTCTAGAATATGCAAAGGTGACACATGTGGTATATTTAAAATCCTTAAAGTTGTCCAGCCTTCCATAGAATGCAGTGTTTCAATACTTTGAGAAGCAGGTTTCAGGACTGCTTCAAACATTTGCACAGTGTTCCTTTGAGAGGGTTGTATATGCCAACTTGATTGACTTAAAATATACTTCATGTATAGTATTTTTCCCATTTTCAGACCATGGGGGGAGGGGAAGGAAGCCTATTATTTTCTGTATTTTATAACACACCAATTTTATTTTTTTCCATCCAGACTCAGCTTCAGCTTCATTTCTTTAAAAAAAAAAAAAAAGATTTTATTCCTGTTTTAAGATGGTAGTACTGTCAGAAAATTCCTTTATTGTAGTTATTTAACTCTCCTCTGATTTTTTTTTAAAACTCTCCAATGTAGTATTATTCTAGGGCAGGGGTGTCAAACTCAAGGCCCGCCGGCCGGATTTGGTACATGGGGTGCTTAAATCTGGCCCATGGGGCTGGCCTGGAAACAGTGAAGGACTGGCCCCCAGTGGCTCTGCGGCCCTCCTGAGCTCCATTTTCACTGACAGAGGGTTGCAGGAAGCCATCACAGCTGGAAACGGAGCTCAGGAGGGCTGTGCACAGCTCTCGTAAGCTCCATTCTTTCTGGCAGAGGGTTGCAGGAGGCCATTGCAGCTAGAAGTGGATCCCGGGAACCCGTTTTCACTGGCAGAGTGCTCGGGCCACCACAGGTGCCCCCAACATGAGTGACGTTGAGGTGGCCATGCTTCCCCAGCATCCCGAGGTCAAACATAACCCTGATGTAGCCCTCAATGAAATTGAGTTTGACACCCATGTTCTAGGGAATACTTAACTGCCATTCCTCTCCCACTCCAAAAATCCTAAAAAGAAATTTGCTCTGGGGTATCACGGGGAGAGTTAGTTCCCATGAGTCTATATTCAATGTCAAACTTCCAACAATTCCAAATATATAGTATTATAGCTAAAAGTAAAAGAATTCCAGATAGCATGTGAATGTAATTCCACGAGTTCTAAGGAACTATTGGGGGAAAAGAAGTGATTGAATGTGACTGAGACTTCCATTCATACTCATTCATTTTCTCTTCATTCCTTATTGTTGGGCAAGTAAAAATTGAACAGAACAGAAAATTACCACCCAGTTAGGTTTCAGCTCATCTTAAAATAAATGCAAGATAACCAATGAAAGCATTACCCATGAATAGTTGATTCATCTTTATATCTTTGCATTTTGTGAGGAAGTTTCAGTAGTTTTTTCCTCATGGTAATTTCTTTCTTCTTTTTTGACACATTTTCATCTCCAGTGTTAAATGATTAAGGGCCCAAGGAAATGCCTTGCATTTTCCAAATAGCCACATACATTCTTCTTTAGGCATAAAGAAAATGCACAATTATCCATTTTGCATGTTTCCCTGGGTCTGAAAAACAACAATTATTATTATTCTGTATTTTAGCATTTGATGCTTCCTGATACGGAAAATCTCTGTGAGAGTGAAAGGATCCCATGATAAAGAGACAATGGGTGTTAGTGAAGGAATAGAAAGTGGACTATTTACCATACAAATGGGCATTAACTAGGTCTGGAAAATGAAAAAGGGAATTTACTCAACTCAGTTTTAATCATAATGAAGTTAATAGATACAAAGCAAAGTGTTCATATATAATCACACACAAGCTTGTCTTCTACTTTCCCAAAGATGCATACTGAAGGAAAATCCATAATTTCAGCCACAGGCGTATGCTTGTAGTATTAAGTAGTACAGAATGTACTATTCTCAGGATTGGATTAAACTCCGTTGAAACTACTGGATAACAGCAGGCCATCCAATCTTCTTCTGATTAACTGTGTGTTACATTGTGTGACTGTAAAGTAGTATTTCCAATCTGTTAGGAAGGCAGTAAAGGTTTGGCTGCAGTAAAAGAAATACAGATTGATGCCTGAATCAAAACACCATTAGAGGATATGAATAAATGATAATAAATTAGAAGCTACATGATTGAATTGGGGGGAGGAGAAGTGGAGAGATTTTTAGATTTGAGAGATTGAGTATGGCTTCTCTTATGTGGTTGTATGTTAGAGCTGTAAAAAGATTCGGAAGGATATTTAAGTTCAAAGGATATTCAGTGGAAACCCCTTTAAATTAGAACCTTTGAATCATTCTAAAGTTTTGAACATCATTTGGAGACTTCTTATGCAATTTTCAACACATGCTGCCCCCAGAATGAGGAAACTGCTGGCATTTTTATACCTCCCTATTACAACTGTTGGTTGAATCTTTGTCATCACTACCAATATGTTTGTGTATCATGATAACTGATGCAAATATATAAGTCGCAGCATTTGTGTACAGGTAGTCTTCAACCTATGACAGTAATGCAACTTGCCTATTATAGTCGCAGGTCATGATGGTTGTTAAACAAGGCAACCATATGATCACTTAATGACCCCCATTTCTGCTCTTCCTGATGCAATCATTAAGCAACTACGCAAGTTGTTAAGCAAAGCATGGGGTGCCTCCGAGGTGGGAGAAGCCCTGGGAGGATTAATACAGGCCTCTTCCATCACCTGAGGTACTTTGTTCTCCACTTCATGCCCCTCAGGATCCCCACAATTTATTGTGGCCACTCTGAAAATGGTGCCTGCTCCCAGGACAGAGCCACATGATCTAGGGATGCTAAGGGATAGGGACTCAGTGGTGGGATTTAGCTGGTTCACACCAGTTCGGGTGAACCGGTTGTTAAATTACACTCCCCCACACTATCAAAGTGGATCCTGGGCACTGTGCTGCAATGGAGAAATGGGCAACAGAGCGGCCAGCGCAAGGGAAGAAGAAGGCTGCTTTCCCTCTTTCTTCTCCCTGCTCCTCTGCCTTCCCTTATGCCAGCTGCTCTGTTTCCCATTTCTCCATTGCAGCACAGTGCCCAGGATGTACTTTGATAGCGGTGTGTGTGTGTGTGTGTGTGTGTGTGTGTGTGTAATTTAACAACTGGTTCTCACAGGGTCAGGTTGGCCATCACAGGAGGCTCATCTTGCATGTGCAGAGCTGGAGGACGGGAGGGCCACGCCTCCTATGACAGCCAACTTGACCCTGGGCAAAACAGTTAAATTATTTGAATCACACCACTGGATAGGGTGGCATAATTTCCTCCCCCAGGAAGCTCCAGAGATCTTCCAAAAATAACTGCATGATTGGTGATGGGAGATGGAGAAGAGTGTGGGGCTTGGTGAAGTGGGAAACAGGGACCCAGTGGAGGGGGAAAAAGCAGGCCTAAGTCCTGCAAGGACCTGGTGAGGCAGGATGAGGGAGAGATAGGTGGATGAGTCATGGCAGCATCCCTATGGTTGGTCCTAAGGGAAAATTACTGCAGGAGCACTGCAGCAGCTGTAATTTTGAAACCAGGCTGTCAGTAGCTTTTGGGAAGTCCAATTCTGAACAGTCACTAAGTGACTGATCATAAATCAAGAATTACCTGTTATGACATCATTTGTCCTCCTTAGTCCTCCTGGGGATGTAATATATCTACCATATTGATTGGTAAAATAGGTTACGTTTGGTTTTTTTTAAAAACAAAACAAAACAAAACCTTAGTGTAAGAATGACAGTATAAATGAACATTAACTTCTACTATATTAAAAATCTGAGAAACAAGATAATAACAACATCATTACTGAAAGCATCTTCATTATACCAGATTGAAATTAGAATTAATGAAAGTTGAGATGTTTGCTATCAACCTTTGGAAAGATATTAACATTAATTATTGCAGGGCTGCTTGGTTTTTTTTTTTTTTTTTTAATCTGAGTGCCTGTTTCATAATGTTTATATTCTTTGTGGAAACAAATAGGCAAGAAGTGAGCTTTCTTATTGTAGAGTGGATCCAAGTCATTTGTGTCTGCTTTAGTTTCTATGAAAGTGAAGTTTCCATTGACAGTCTTTTTTTCTTTTTTTTTTAATTGAATGGGCAGTCAGTAGATGAACTTAGGAGGCTTTTTAAATTAGAGCTCAGTGCTGAGAAAGGAAGAAGCCTGGCACTTTGAGGTGATTTTGCTAAGAGAAAGCCTAGCCAATTTTGTGTAGTGTTGAGGTACTGGCCTAGAAACTGTGAATTCCACCTCAGGCATGGAAAGCAGTCTGGTGACTTTGGGCCAGTCACTCTCTCTCATCCCAACTCACCTCTCAGAATTGTTGCTATGGGGAAGACCGGAAGAAGGAGAAGTATTACGATGTTTGTCCCCTTGATTGTATATTTAAAAAGTGGAATAAAAATCTGAGCAAAAAAGAGGTCAGAGGTAAAAGCAGGAGTCCTTGGTGCTGTCTGAGCTTGCTTGTTTTCTTGCAGATGTTTCATTACCCAAACTAGGTAACATCATCACAGGGGTGAAATCTAAAAGTTGTTACTACCTGTTCTGTGGGCGTGGCTTGGTGGTGGAGGGGTAATGTGACTGGGTGGGCGTGGCCAATTTTTTTTTTTTTACTTTTAAAACCATATTTTCTACAACCTCTTCGGTGAAGAGGTTGTAAAAAATGCTTTCAAAAGGCTCTGACGATCCCAGCTGAGTTGCCTGATCAGCAGAGGCTTTTTTTCTTTTAAATGCCTCTGATGATCAGGCAACTCAGCTTGGATCGTCAGAGGCATTTAAAAGAAAAAAGGGGTTATTTTTCTTTTAAAAGCCTTTGATGATCCCAGCTGAGCCGCGCAATCATCAGAGGCTTTTTTTTTTTTTTTACTTTTAAAAGCATTTTTTCGGCCAAAGAAGTTGTAGAAAAAATGCTTTTAAAAGTAAAAAAAAAAAAAAGCCTCTGATGATTGTGCGGCTCAGTTGGGCATGGGGGGGGCAGGGATTTTTGCTACCAGTTCTCCGAACCACCCCCCTCCATCACTACCAGATCGGGCGATCCGGTCCAAACCAGGAGCATTTCACCCTGCATCATCCACACTAGCACTGATGATGTTACCTAGTTTGAGTAATGAAACATCTGCAAGAAAACAAGCAAGCTCAGACAGCACCAAGGACCCCTCATTTCAACCCTGAGCTGCAAATATTCTCTTTCAGAGGTGAAAGCATTATTGCGAATAGTAGAGGTTAGCGCAAAAAGGAAACCTAACAAGAAGACTTTCAAACTACTTCTTAATCCTGAAAATTAAAAACAGCAGTAAAACCTGCAATAGAAGAAGTCTTTAAGAAGTCTTGATTATGGGGTCCAGATGGGGTGAAAGTTAGGGAAATTTGATACAAGAGGAATGATTTTGCAAGTTTATTTAGCTGATGAAGACTCGCTAATTGAGAAGGAAGCATATACTGTAGTACTTTTATTCTCTAACATAAATAATTCCTTTATTAAATGCAGTTTGATTCATCTTATAAAGTAGTGATGATGTCTATGCCATGCTACACCATAGAAATCAAGATACAAAAAAGAATTTATTTGGGTGCCATTAACTTTTTTAAAAGCTGAGAGGCCGTTTATTTTTCTTTCCTGCCTTTCATTTAGTAGCTTAAGGCAAGACACATAGCAATTCCTCCTCTTACTTTTTGCTACAACAATAACCTTGTGAGATAAGTCAAGCTATGAGATTGAGTGGTAAAATACACTGAGTCAGCTGAGGATAAATTAGAATCTGCATGTCTCTTGTTCTTAGTTCAACACACTGACCATTACACCTGCTGAGGGTAAGGACCTTGCTGGAAATATGTAAGAATCATTACCAAGGCAAAGAGGGCTGAACCATTTTTTTCTCCAGTCTGGAGCAATGAGGTAATATTCAGAAGTTGCCCAGGCAGATACCTTCTTAATTCACTGTGAAGGAGGTATATATGCTACAATAGACTTCCAAGATTCTGGTGTTATAGTCAATCTCAATAAAACTAGATTTAGTCTTCATGTTCATTTTGGTAAAGTATTTTAGCAAAGTATTCTTTTAAAATGTGTTATGAAATCAATTTAACTATACCTTATAATGTTTTTGTTTTGTTTTGTTTAAAGTGGAGCCTATATGAGTGGCTTGATGAGAGAACTACATTTTCAGTGTATAAGGCGCACTTTCCCCTCCCCCCCCAAAATGGAAATGTCTGTGCGTCTTATACAGCGAATGTTGCCAAAGCCCCGCCCACCCGCTGGCCCCCACCCTTCGGCCTCTGCCTCCCAGCAATTTGCCTCCTTGCAGCAAACAGCAAACCACCAGGTCAGTTTCAGCACAGCCTGATTTAGCACAAGCAGCTGATTGGCAGTTGAATCTGTCTTCCGGAATACCACCTATCAGCTGTTCGAGGCTGTGGGAATCACCGCTGCCATTGCTGCCCATCACTGCCACCACCTATCCCCACCACCTCCTATCCCTGCCACCTGGAACGGGCTGAAAATGGGACATGCGGAGGCGGCGATGGGCGGCGATGGTGACAATGGGCGGTGGCGATCCCTGCAGCCTGGAACAGCTGATAGGCGGTATTTCAGGAGGCAGATCCAACTACCAATCAGCTGCTCGTGCTAAATCAGGCTATGCTGAAACTGACCAGGCTGTTTGCTGTTTCCTGTTTGCTGCAAAGAGGCAAATTACTGGGAGGCAGATTTTTTTTTGTTTTTCCTCCCAAAAAACGAGGTGCGTCTTATAGCCCGGAGCATCTCATAGTCTGAAAAAAATGGTATTTGGTATTTTAAAATTGTTACAGAAGATAAACATCAGAAAAAGAAATACTCATTAGTGGACTATGTTGTAAGATGGGCCTCAATACAGTAACAAGCTGAAGAGTGGAAGCAGCAAACAGAAATAAAAGGGGAAAAAACAACTTTGAAATTGTGTACTGATTAATATGCTCAAGTAGTTTCCAGTGCCTGTTACAAAAAAGTTAATTAAAGAGTTTACATTTTATCATGCACAGTAAAGAACTCCTGACAGGCATTGTTATAATATGAAATGTTTCAGTTTCCAGTAGAGTTTAATTTAGAGCAACAACAAAGGGAAGAGATGGGAAATAAAACAATTGAAATGTTGCAAACAGACTGACTTAAACTCAAGGGAAGACTTTTGGAGAATTGTTCTGTGCTAGCAAAGCAGCCTCCCTCATACCCGGGGGATAATTTTTTTTTTATTTTTTTTCAGGTTGAAATGTTTATAGGCGAGAGTTTATATCCTGTGTAAGTAATTGGCTAGCATATTGGAGAGCTGATAATGTAAATGAAAGAATTTCCAGATATGCTAGTACAATATGGTGACCTATGTAGTAGGGATAAAAATCAATACCTGCCCAAGATGTTGTCAATCATTTTTTAAGAACTTGGCTCTGATCCAATTGGATTTTGTTCATATAATCCTCAAATAAGCACAGATCACATGATCTGCTGTCCATCAAGGAAAGAAGGACAGATGAAACTCATCCTTTTAGCCTCCTGAACAATTGATCGGCACAGTGTGAGTTTATTTGAAATGGTAACACAATTATTCACATCCTTGGAATATGGACTATAGTTTTTATGAAATTTGTCACCACATTTCATAAAATACTATGTGATATCTCTTTTATAGCAACATAAAAGCATCTATGTAAAATTACATATTACATTGTGTTAAGTGCAAAATATCTGTCCCTTCCACTCTCATGAACACAACATTTACTTTAAGCATAGGCCCTAAACATGGATACAGGCTGTCCAAATTAATAGCAATAGCAATAGCGCTTAGACTTTATATAATACCGCTTTACAGTGCTTTACAGCCCTCTCTAAGTGGTTTACAGAGTCATCCTATTTGCCCCCAACAATCTGGGTCCTCATTTTACCCACCTCGGAAGGATGGAAGGCTGGGTCAACCTTGAGCCTGGTAAGGTTTGAACTGTCAAACTGCTGGCAGCTGGCAGTCAGCCAAAGTAGTCTGCAGTACTGCACTCTAACCACTGTGCCACCGAGGCTTTAATTAAACTGGTATCTCTGCAATGAATAATGATAGAAAAATGATAGACAGACATACAAACACACCTTTGCACTTGTACCAATTTCACCTGTGTTACAAATCCCTTTTTGAATAATGATTGTATAAATTGAGATTTGAAGGAGCTCATTAATTTATCATTTAAATACTTCTCCCAAAGGCACTGACATGGTGGAAAGCACCTGCTAATCTTTTAGGAAGAACCTTCTGCTTCATTTTTGGTATGCTATAGTAGTTAGCTGAATGTAAGAAAAGATTTCAATTTAAATTATGTTTTAGTTATTGAGCATCCTGACTGGCCTTGAACATATTGCCATTCAGTTTTTACAGGCTTGTTGGGAGGATAAAGTAAAATATTTAGTTTATATTTATTTAATTGTGCATTTTTAACACTTATGTAAGAAGACATTGTTCTGAATATCCAAAAGATTCTTTATCTCTCCATACGGGATGCTTTTTTAAAGGCCTATCTGTCTGTTTGTCTCTATTATATATATACTGTAGTATTTGTCACTGGCTCAAAAGATTGACATCTAATAATTTACCGGAGGCTTTGTTTACAAATATTCACCTAGACCACTGCTAGGGCTTTTAAAGCAAAGTTCCCTAATCTTAAAATTAAAAGAAAAAAATCCTTTAAGATCTTCCTATCTCAGGGCAGAGTGTTTGCTTCCTCCACCCCCAGGCGATGCACTAGCAGCTTTCACACTGACACACATGATTGAGCTGCCTATGGGCACCCAGACTTCCACTGCTTCCATAATTCAATATGTTTAAAAAATAATGTGAAAGAAGGCAGGAAAAAGAGAGGGGGGGGAGGGAGGGAGGGAGGGAGGGAAGAAAGAAAGAAAGAAAGAAAGAAAGAAAGAAAGAAAGAAAGAAAGAAAGAAAGAAAGAAAGAAAGAAAGAAAGAAAATGGGAGAAAATATTGAGCAATATCATGTAAGCTTTGTCAAAATCTATTTGTACTCTTTTGAATGCTATGATTTTTGCATATTGGCTACTAAATGCTATCTATTTCATGGGTTGTTACTTATAAACACCATACTTTTATGCTTATTTCATAATCAAGTTTATCCAACATCCAATTTATCAGTGTTAAAAAATTTAATTGCCCCTTAGATACAATAATTGGTTGTACTAACTTTAGCAGCTATAACTGCAACAAGCATACTTATATTTGTTTCAGTTTTTCATGTTACAATATAGGAATTTTATTCCTTCCTTCCTTGCAAACTGTTTCAACTCAATAAAACTTGAGACTTTTCTAACATTAATGACTCACTTCTGATCCTGCCACCATGTGTCTGGGGTTTTTCCCCCCTTCATCTATTATCTTGTAATTTTGCTTAGATTTAGATCTTTGTCTCCCTTCATGACCCATTGCACTTCAACTTCAGCTGATGGATAAGTAGCCTAATATTCTCCTGTAGAATTATTTGATACAAAGCAAATTCATGCTTCCATCCGTTATATCAAACTGTGCAAGTCTTAAGGCGACAAAGCATTGCCAAACCTTGGCACTACCTTATCCATTTTTTGATCCGTTCTCCAGTGTATATGAGATTTTTTTTTCTTGTAGAATGCAGTATTTGCTTTCCATAAGACATACAACTTCCATGTCACCTGAAAGTTTTATTTTTCATATGTCTGTAATTTATTCCTCTGCGATTCTGGAAGATCATCAAACTGCTTTTTTTTTTTTTTTGCAAAATTAGCTTCAAAATCCACTGTATAAGGCATGGTCAGATGGATCCTGATTTATGCTGATCTCACAGGATATTGGACTTTTTTTACCCATTGGCACCTGAGTTGATCTTGAAAGCTTAGCGTACTGTGACCTTAAGATGGTCTTAGATCTGCAATAGTGAGGTTTTTTTCCAGCTTGTTGTTTGCTTCCTGCATCAGTTACATTTTCAAAGGGAGCTCCATATACAGCATGTTATAGCAACCCATTTGTGTGGTGATGACGGTGTGAATTACAGTTACCAAGCCTTTCTGGCTATTAGGTATGTCTTTATCATATTTAAGGCCAGGGATGCTTTGCAAGTTGACAAATATCTTTGGTTGACAGGAGGCAGGCAATGGTTTTGCGTGTGCAACCTAATACTGCACATGTACAAATGAAGCTTCATGTGCTTGCCCACCGCTTGTGCAGCCTGGTTCCCAACAGGCCATGGACCAATACCAGGTTGGAGACCCCTGTGCTAAAATATTAAGCCCAGCTTTTCTTAACATTCATAGGTGAATTGAAGACTGAATACCCTTCTTGAAGATTATGGCATATTCAGCAATGTGGCCATCATTTCTCCCCACCCCAAATGTGCCATGGAATACTTCTGAGAACAATGCAACATTATTACCAAAGTATTCTTGTCTACATTTTGAAAGAGGTTGGTGGCAGCATGGAAGCTTCTCATGTGTGGGAAAGGAGGAGGGGGAATTTAGTAGAGGGGTTATCTGTAGACATAATAGCATTCTTCCTGTCAGTCAAGGTCAAGGCGATCCTGCATCTGGAGAAGGAGTGGTCAGAGTGATGTCTCGAGATGGGATGGCGGTTGATTGGAGCATGTGATCGACTGAGGAGTGAGGGGATGGTTTTGGGAGTTTTGATTTACTGAGGGAAAACCCGGACTGCTCAGATTCGGGTTTTCCCAGATGTATCAGTTTACCTATTCTAGTAAATAGAACTTTGAAAAATGCTTGCTTCAGAGTCTTTACTTGGAGTTGGGGTTTTTCTGGAATGCTGACAGTTGGCAGCAAAGCCATTAATTTCAGCTGAGCTACCACTTTAAATGTTTAAATGAAAAGACAAGAATTATCACCCCACATTAAAGGGTAAATACTACCCTGAATGACTGTGCTTACATTTCTCGCACAATATATTATGCAATGCAATTAATATTCTTTCAGCCTACATTTGTTTAAGAGAGAATAATGCTACCAAGATAGGGCAATTTCATCTGTATTTAAAATGAATACCTGAAACACAATTCCTGAAACACAAGGATGATCCTGTAGAATAGGACCTCATAAATAATCTCAGAGAATTATTAAAAAAATAAAATAGAAAGAACCAAATATTCCAATGTTTTCTGAGAACATGAAAAGTGTAGTGTTCAAAACTATATTTATGATAAATCAGAGTCTTTATGTATCTCATAAAATCCTTCAGCATTGTCATTTTCTATCCTATACATTATTGTATCAATAACCGGAAATAAATGAAATCATATTTATTTGTACTTGTCTTATTTTGCAGAAATTATTTTCTGACACTTTCATATGGTCCAAGAAAATATCTTGTTGAAATTGGGGGGAAAATATACAAATTCTACAATTTCACAATACATTATGCACAGACAAACTGATAGATATCAGCTATCAATTAACATCAAAATTAACCTTATTTACACACCATTCTAGAATTACACATGATTTTCTGGAAGACAAAATTGTTCAACTTCGTTCCCAGTTAGATGCCGGCTTGGTTGCTGGTCTGGTGGAAGCCCCTGAAGCAGGTGCTTGCCCTGTTATCTGGAGGAAGTGGTCTGTTGCTCCTGAGGAAGTGGTCAGGATCCTAGGAAGTATGCATGCAAGCATCTGTGTTTTAGGTCATGTCCCTCCTGGCTTGTGAAAGCTTCCTGGGAGGTGACAGGCAGGTGGACTCTGGTGGTAATTAATGCTTCCCTACAAGAGGGGTAATGCTCCAATACTTTAAGGAGGCTGTGGTCCGCCCTTTTCTTAAGAAGCCATCACTGGATTCCACCCTGTTGGATAATTTCTCACCTGTCTCCAATCTTCCCTTTTTGGGGAAAGTTGTTGAGAAGGTGGTCATGTGGCAGCTCCAGAGATTTCTGGGTGAAATGGATTATCTTGACCCCTACCAGACCCATACTCTTAAAATCTCTCTTACATAAAGATCTTCAAAATTTAATTTGCATTTTACATATACCACATTGTATTAACAATAGAAAACAAAAATTGGAAAATAATGATCTTTAACATGCTGTGGGTATTGTTTTTGAGGAGGCAATCTTCATCCCTGTTCCTCACAATTCATATTCCTCACAATTATTCTGGAAACAGGGTCAGAGCTTATGTCTGCAGGAGATGAGGAAATATATAGTTCATTGTCTGCAGAAAGAACTTTTTCTTTAAAATTCCTTTTCATTCTAAAATAATTGCTCTGGAGTTTGAAAAAAAAGATGCATATCTTGAGTTTCTTATAACTTCCCACTACTTAGTGCCGGTGCTGTTGACATTTGCATTCTTATAAAAAGCAAATCCTCCTTTCTCCAATGAACACTAGACTTCTGAAAAGAAACCTGGAGAAGTTTGTCCAGGAAGGACACAGTTAGGAGAGACAGATCCTGTGCTTCATGTATTTGTCAGTACCAGAATAAAGGACTCTTCCCAGAGAAGTCCTATTTATGAATTAGGATTGTAAAACTAAAATTTTGGGCAGCGTGTGTTTAAATCTTGTATCAATAAATGTTTTAAGCTGGTTCTCCAGCTTGAAGTAGATCTCTTTCCCCATGAAAGTGAATTGGCCTGAATGAGACAATCCAGTTTGAAGGAAAGGGACCTCAGTAGATACGATGAAGGGAAGTAAGATTAAGCATTTCTCTCCTGTCACTAGATCTTCCATCTCTCATAAATGGGGGTTTCAGCCCAAACATCACATAATATTTCTTTTTAAAGCATATTAATTCTTCAGTTGAAAGATGGCTTCTATGTGTTGTAGATCAGAACAAAACACTGGGTTTAATTTTTTCCTCTTGCAAAATTTAGGGAGCAGTTCCTTGAAAAGTATTAAAAATTATATTTTGGAAGCTTAAAAAGAAAGGAATCAATTTCTAGGGGCCATTGTGGCGATCACTGTTTCACTAGCTCCCAGTAACACTGCTTACATTCGACTAAATGTGTAATCTGACATTTCCAAAGTGGCCATATCTGGAGTCATGAGATAGGTCACATCTGCCCACCTGAACCTGCTGTCTCTCCAGTGTCAGAATTCAGATAATAGAAAGATAGGAGAGAAGGGAAGATGGGTAGAGAAAGAAACATGGCAACAAGGAACTCACTCATTTCTTACATCTTCAAATGTCAGCAGAAATTTCACAGATCCTCAATCTACCACCACCCCCAATCAAATAAGATTGCCCTGAGTCTCAGATTAGCAATGGTAGTAACTCTATGACTTTCTAGTATCCAGCATATCATTTCTTATTGACTGTAAAGAAGAGAAACCATGGGATTAAACAGTTATGAACATCACTGAACCAAGTTGAGTAAGTAAGGCTTAGAGATGTTTTGAGTGAAGATCAGATTTGGAGAATTTGGCTCACCTTCATTTTGATAGCCAACATTCTATATGTATTTGACAAAAACTGAAATCCAGCATCTGTATTTGACAATATCTTATTCAAGTAGCAATATATTTGACAGTATCTGACAGCTAACATGTAACAGCTGTCAACATTTACCAGTATCTGCCAGGTGACATGAAGAAGCAGTGAGTATTCAGTTCTGAGTAATGATAAACACAAATAGGTCAATTTAATTTAATTTAAATAATAGTTCTTTGTACTTAAGCAAAGTCTTCCTGTACCATACCAAAAGTTTATTTCAGCAGTTTCTCTTCATTGTATCCAGAATGGGTTAATCTCCCAATTTCTTGTTGCTTCTTATTTTTATATTGAGAATGGGAGAATGTATATTTTGAAAGCAATATTGCTAATATTCTGAAATGTTGTGAAAATTTCCTAATGACGTGTAGTCATAATCCAGTTTGCCTTCAGTGCAGATCTAGAATTCTGAAAATGACCTGACTCCCTAAAGCAGAGTTAATCTGATCTGGTTTGATCCCTTGACTGGAGACAGATTCAGAAAATAAGAGATCTGGTCTCATATACTCTTACATGGCAAAAAGAAATCTCTAAATATCTGTAGTTTTTTTTAAAATTAAAATGAAAGAGAATTTGCATAAAGAAAGATCATGAAGAAGACATGACATGCTTTTAAAAAAAATGCAGTTAACAATAATTATAAGGAAGAGATGCCATTTTCAGAGAAATCAGTGCAAGACTCTTGTTGTTTTACTATTCTCTTGCAATCTGCATTTGTCTCTATCTCTCTAAAATGTGGGCTAGATGGAATGTGAAGATAGAGAAGCAAAAATGACTTCTACTGGAAGGCCTATATATGCACCGCAAACTTTGAACAATTTGTGGAAACAGAACGGGTGATGATAGTAGGAGTAATTATTCTCCTCCCCGAATAACATGGACCTAACTCTCAGAGGTTGAAGGCAAGGAAAGTATAAGACTCCCTGACTTTTCTATAAAAGGAAACTGTTGTTGATCCAATCAGCTTATATAACATCACCACAAACTTGTTCAACATGCCGAGGAGAAAAATGTGGCACAGGAGAAATCTCTCCTGGATCTCTTCACCATTCCAGAATGCTATGATTGCAGTGGTCTTTGCTTGTCTGGTCACATGTTTGTTCTATTTGGATAGTTTGGGTACCTGTTAGACACCGAAATCAATATTTCCTCTCACATTGCCCTGTGCTATATTTACATATTTTACCATGGAAGTTTATTTTCCCCTTTTGAGTTATGGCTGCTGTAGTGCCATCATTAATAGCGTGCCCAGTTTTAAGTAATACATCAGCTCCCAGACCCAGACTTATCATCTGTCTATCACTGATGTTTACTGACATAACCATATTGGAAAGGGAAAATGACCTCTTTTCAACGATGTTTTTCATAAGCTTGAGAATAAGCTATGTAGGCTGGAGGAAGAGGATTAGGATGACTTGGGGCACCAATTGACCTCTTATAATTGCATTCCTTAGCATGCCATCTGAACCAGAAGACAGAGTTTGCCTAGATTGGAAGGTGGGATAGATGTTCTGCAGCCTGCCCACAGGGGCCTGATCTGGACAATGACCTTGCTGCCTTTAGCTGTGAAGCACAGATTCCTCCATTCTACCTATCCTGTGTTAAAAAGAGTTGTGTTAAAACCAAAACAGCTGATATAGTTCTGATATTATATTCTTACAGAGAGGATACAGGTGATAGCCCTTCTGGTAAAATAATTTTTTTCTGGAGCAAACTAGCAGTTAAATCAAAGACATTTTTGTGATGTCTGAGGCCAGTCTATTTGAACTGTATGTACTCTGTCAGATGAAATAAATCCTACCTAAATCTAAGCAGCAGTGGGACTTCCTTTAAACTTCTGAGGAGGTGGAAAGAAAATCCTTGAGAAGCTCAAGGCTTCAACAGAAAAATCCACCAAATGAATCTATTTCGCTTTTTTTTTTTAGTTGTAGCTTAGCATTCCATTAAAGTCTAATGATAAGTTCTTGACACTTTAGTTTTACTTATTTACTTGTAGCATTTATATAAGGTATTTTCATTTTTGTAATAATCTGTACAAATAAGTCATTGACTACGTATGTACCAAAATCAAGTGAGAACATTTATATATCCACATAAAACTGCTGTATATCATCAATATGCAAAACCTACTTTTAAAAGTATTGCCCCATACAAGCAGTATCTGGAATAAATCAAAAGGAGTTTATGTGTTCCAGTGGGGAAAATCAAGCATTGGATTGGCATTGGATTGTATTCATCCTAATTATTATTCATCAGTGATCACCAACTCTTGAATGCAGAGTTCAATATAAACTATATTGAACTATAAACTAAGATGCACAAGATCTTCCAATAAGATTTAAATAGCTGCATAAAATACGGCATCTTCATGTGAGATCATAACATTGTTGAATTAAGTAAAAAAAAAAGGTTCAGAAAAACATATAGCTAGGATTTTAAAAAGTCATTTATAGTTTCTGTGCATCAGGTTCAGAGGTGCATAATTGTTCATGTGTTTTCTCCCTCTCTCTTGCTCTGAGAATGATTTTCTGAGTTGTGCCACTGTAAGTTCCCTCAGGCACCTTGCCCCATTTTGCTTTTCAGCAATATGTGTTTCTTTGAAATACTGTCAAGAGATCTGTAGACTTTAACTATGGAGTTCACCTTGCCAAAGCAACCACAGAATTTCAGGTAATGTTTCCCCTCCCTCCCCCCCACTCCCGCCATCTGCTATGTAGCTAAAAGCAACGAAACCCAGAATAATGCAGAAGTATTATGTTCAAAATGAAGCTAAGAATCAGGTCATTTACAGCCAAGCCAAGCTATAAGACAAGTACCATTGTGTAAAGTAAGGAAACATGTTTTGCCTCTATTTAGCAAACAACTTAAAAATATAATTATTGGACATAGTCTATCCTATGTCCAACAGATCCATCAGGGCTAGAGAAAGAGAAGTTGGGAAAACATAGTCCCTTATTACTTTTTTTTTTTTTTTAAGATGGAGGCTTAGCTTTGCCTTTTGGAAAATTACTGGAAAGAAATGAAAAGAATAGTTCTATCCAAAGAGAAGTATGTTTTAAGTAAATTTTGTGGGTTTTTTTTAAAAAAAGGTGTAGCTTTAAAGTGATCAACATGGTGCTAAACAAGATTAGGTACATGCTGAAACATCCTGTATGCACAGAATATAAAACATCATAATCCCTTTCTAGTTGGATACCTCAGGCAGTTTGTGAGCAGTAGAAAATAATAAGCAAGCCAAATATTTTATCATCCACTCTGGTCACTTTTGCTCCATTAGTTTAAATGATTTCACTATTCCTGAACTATTAAAGACATTAGATAAACCACTAGGCACAGCCTGAAGCATACGCTGTTCCTTAAACACTATTTTATAAGTATTGGTCAGAGTAATTGTGAAACATGCTCTTGAAATATGGTTATTATCAATCCATTCAGGTAGAAATTCAGTACTATCTGCAAGCAAGAACACAAAAGTCTTGTTCGCTTTTCAGACATGAAAATGAAAGCTTGCCAGATGATATGGCCATTAGTCACTGGAAGCTCAAGAAACTTGGCAGTCATCCTTATCTTCACTTTGAATCAATGGAATTATCCAAAATCCCATTTCCCTATTGCAAATTACAGACCTAATGAAAAACTGATACTCATATCCTTTAAGTCCATAGTTTTCCTGTACACCTGAGTTCATTGTTTTTCTATGTGGCCCTGTGTTTGGCTCAGGGTTTCCTTTAATATGAAATGTTCAAATCTTTTTTGTACAGTCTAAAAGAAAATATTTCATAAGCATCTGTGTCCTCTCCCCAAAAATAGTTGTGGAAGAGATGTTTTAATGGAAACTCTATTTAAGTAACTTATTGAAGGGAAGTAGGAAAAAAAAAACCAGGGACAAAACCAAAAATGTAATTTGTATAATACAACCCAAAGAACAATTTCTTTTGTAACTGTTTCTAGAGCTGATCTCAACAGCTCTGCAACTAATACCTTTTAAAAAGTATCACCTGAATTTTGACTTTGGATTGAGTTGGGAAATAGAATAGACCTCAGTATGAAGACAAATACAACTACTGTTCCAGCTAAAAGTCACTGTTTTTCTCACCTCTGAGTAGATAGATGATAGATACCCTGTTTCCCTGAAATAAGACCTATTCTGAAAATAAGCCCTAGCATGTTTTATGTATGCACCTAATATAAGCCCTATCTCCAAAATAAACTCTACTTAAGAGCCTGTGTGGCTGACTGACTGCCCATTCCGTCTGGTTGCTTGCAGTGCCATGGCCATGGCCATGAGGTATGGCAAGGGGGTAGTTGAGCTGTCCCACATGCCCCACACTCCCTTATTTCAGGGCCCCCGCAGCCAGAACACCAATGCCCTGAAATCTGCCTTGCCTCTTGGCATCGGCTCTGGCAGCCCCATCCAGAAGGATCCCACATGGCCACCAGCCAATTTCTTCTGCTCTCTTGGGGCTGCAACGGAGCAGGAGGCCAAGTGTTGTGTTGGTGCCGCAGCCCCAAGGTGAAGCAGATGTCAGAGTATGGGTGGCCCAGCTGTGGGGGCCTTGAGATAAGTTGGTGCAGGGTAGGTAGGGCAGCTCCACCCTTCTGCCTTGTCTTGTGGCTGTGGCACTGGTGTGTCCCTCAGCCTCCTGCTCCATTGCAGCCATGAGTAAGCAGAAGTAGTGGGCCAGTGGCCATGCAGGATCCTGCTGGATGGAGCTGCCAGAGCTGCTGCTGCGAGGTGACACAGGTTTCAGGGCATGGATGGCCTGGCTGTAGGGGCCCTGAGGTAAGCCAGTGCTGGGTGCATGGGGCAGCTCCACCCTCCCCCCCACCTCATGGCAGCAGGACTGGTGTACAATGTGGCCTCCTGCCCTGCCGTGAGCAAGCAGAAGAAGTGGGCCTCCCATACAAGGAGGGGGGAGAGATGCCCCCCCAAAAAGCCCTAGTGCTTATTTTGGGGCCCAAAAGAAAATAATACCCAGTCTTATTTTGGGGAAAACACGGATAGGTAGACAGACAGATAGATAGATAGATAGATAGATAGATAGATAGATAGATAGATAGATAGACAGACAGACAGACAGACAGACAGACAGACAGACAGACAGACAGACAGACAGACAGACAGACAGACAGACAGACAGACAGATCTTTGCTTTGGTATGGTTAGCAGTAATATCCTGTCTTTGCTATTGCATGAAATTAGTCATGATGAACAGTAATTCTGTATATCTTGGAGTACTTGGATTTGTATATAATATTTCTGATTGTCTAGAGCACTCTGACACTCCATAAAACAGTACTGAAGGTGGGTCAATTTTATAGTCTGTATTTTGCCAACGGGGAAAGCTGACACTATGGAAATAGTGTCTTGCCTCAGGCACCCTAATTTGTTCACAGGTTAACTTTGGATAAGGATTTCTGGTTTAAAATGCTGCTATACTATGCTAGCTCTTATTAGTATACAGAGCACACATTTGTTTCTTTCCTCAAAAAGAAATTGGGATTGCATATACAGAAGAATGCTTGTTTCCCCAAAACATAACTGTGATTTCAATTTACCAGTTCTTTATTATTTAAAGTGGGGTCCCGCTTGAATGTTTATTAGGCAGAGCCTCTTGTCTCTATTAACAAGCCGTAAGCTGGTTCCTTTTGTGAGAAGCAGCAGGAGACAGAAATTTTTGGCATCCTATTGCACTTTGCTGAGGAGAGTGTTCAACATCTTAGTACAAAAGACAAAGCAAAAGCTTTTCACTGTAGCACCAACCACAATATCTGTTTGCAACCCACAAAGAATGAAGAGCATTACAACTCAGATAACAAAACACCACTGAATGTATTTTGATTTAGGGGATTTCTGTGGGAATTAGCAATTTCTGTTTAAGAGTATAATGCTACCTCTTTAGCATAATTAATGCCCTTTGGATATTCTCCTGGTTGCTGTGTGAAATTGTATGTGTATAAAACGTTTTAGTTGTCAACACTGAAAAATAATCATTTGTATGCTATAGGGGGATTGAGGTACAGGCTGCAAGCTGTCTGTCCCAGACAGGGTTTTTTTTTTCAACCATAGACTTCAACTAACTTTCTAAATAACCCAAAGGATCCATTGACATAATTATTGGACTTTACAAGAAAATTGCTACAGTAAGGGGAAACGTATCTGTGCAATGTGATGTACTTTTTCAATGGAAATAACCCCCTGCTTTTCATGAAATTAGAATAGGGTTTTTGGGGGTTTTTTGTTGTCGTTGTTGTTGTTTCTAATCTACAAAGTAAGATGTGAATGCCCTGGCAAGATTTCTTAGGAATTTTAAGGGAAGCACAATGGAGAGACAATGTTATACAGTAGAGTGGGGCTTAGGAAGGTTGAGGAAACTTGTTCATCTTTTAAACTGATTCTCAGCCTAATCTACTTGCCATGATGGCTGTGAGGTAAAAATGCATGAACACTGCTTTAAGAAGGAGCTCTTTTGAAAATGGAGACCAGACTTTGGTATAGTGGTTAAGAATGTGGCTAGAAACCAGGAAAGTGTGAGTTGTAGTCCATCTTGGACCACGCCCATACCCAGTTTAGCAAAGGGGGGGAAAGTCCCAATACGTCACATGACCCTGTCATGACAACGCGAGTTTGACAGCCCTGAACTAACCCATCACAGTTTTCAGAGAAGCCCATGGAATGTTTAACTTGTACACATCCAGTTTTAGCAGCAAGCTAAAGTTTCCAGAGGCATATTCACCCAGTGGTGGGCTGCAAATTTTTTAACAACCGGTTCTCTGCCGTAATGACTGGCTGGGTGGGCGTGGCTGGGTGGGCATGGCCAACTCGATGTCACTTACGTCGAGGGATGCTTCGCCTCTCCCGCCCTCTCATGACCATGGGGATGCTGCAACAATTGTAAGTGTGAAAAATGGTCATAAGTCACTTTTTTCAGTGCCCTTATAACTTTGAATGGTCACTAAATGAACTGTGGTAAGTCAAGGATTACCTGTACAAAAATACAAAGAGCTTCTTTGCTTGCAAAAAGCTGCCCGAAATACAAATCATTAGATTAGAAAAGGGGGAATACACACTGAAGATCAATGAGTCACAGCTGTCATGGAAACCTAAACCATTCCGTCTGATACCATCCTTTTCCTCAGCAATACCTGCAATCCAGAGTTACAAATCAGGCAGATTGCCAGAGCACATTGAGGAATTAAAATAGTTAAAATACAAGGATAACTATCAGCAGCCAAGTTACTCTTACTCTTTAGCAGAGGTCATTTAAACTCTCCAGAAAATGGGTGGGCATATTTAGGCTACAAAATGCCAAGCTAAAGAGACAAATTAACAAATTAACATCTTGAGTGAGGGCTAATCCCATTCTGCCTTTGTTCAGACCTTGCTGCAGGGAATTTTTGCCTATGAATATAGCTATTTATCGTTTTATGTCTTAAGTGCTGACATTTTCTGTGGTCTTTTAAGGAAGGTGGGGGTTGGTTTCTCCCTCTAAGAAAACATGTTTCTCCATTTCTCATTTAGGGAAATATATTCTTCCTTTTTAATGTTTCTCAAAATATTTCATTCTTCTAGGAGAAGGATGGGTACTAACTTTCTACAATTGGTGCCAATGTTACTATGCCATATTATCATGAGAGAAAACAAATTGGTAGGAGGATCCACTTATTATCAGTGAGCCTTGGCCACTCCAAAGCAATGCAAGAGACTCCTGTCCCAAAGGTGCTTTTTCAAGAGGCAACTGGACTTTCTGGAAACCAAGAAAGTCCAGTTACCTCTTGGAAAAAGCACTTTTGGGACCGCCATGACCTGGATGACTGAAGAATCCCCACAGACTCCTGTGCTCAGTGAACTGACAAAGCACCCTTTCCCATCCAGGAGAAGTAATCATTACATCCATTTGCACCACTTAAAGATATCAGCTGGTCTCACTCACCTCACAAGATATCCTTAGGTAATCATCGAGATTTAAGGAAATATCACATGCCCCCAGAAAGACAGTTTAAAAAAAAAAAAAAAGTCAGCATTCAAAGCTTGCATCCTGCCTCTCAGCCATTTATTCTATGACTATGCCAACCCTTCTGTAAATAGAATAGTATAGTATACTCCAAAAAGCTTAAAACAACCCTTTAACAATCTTTAAGAAAGTCAAGCCCCAGGAATAAAAGTACTACAAAAAATTCCAGGGGTGGGAGGGAGGCGACTCCAGAGAAGCTCAGTCTACAGACAGAAAGTCTGGGCGTAAGGCTTACAATGTAACAAGCTTAACCCAAAGGCAGTTTCTGAAAACAGCAGGGCCATTAAGATAAGGATTCGGGTAGAAATACAGGCATACCAGAAGGTTTCCTTCCTGCCTCCCTTGCAGGATTAGCCCTGTAAAGTGGGAAAAGATTTCTTCCAACAACTGGTTCTCTGAACTGCTCCGAAAATTGACATCCGGTTCGGGAGAACTGGTGCGAACCGGTAGCAGCCCACCTCTGTATTCATCCTACATTGGTCTAAAGGGCTTCCTAAACCCCTGAAGCAATTATAAATAAATAAATGGGCTGCAGGAGAAAGAAACAATTGACCAAAACTCACAAAGCCATTCAGCTGGCATCTTTTCATAAATCAAGACCTGTGTTGCAAATATCTGTGTCATATTACACTAAAATCCAAGTATAATCCAAGACAGATATACACTATACTTTATTTTCATGGAACGGAGTTTTTCATTTCATTATACTCCCATAAAATACTCCCATAAAAATATTCCCATAAAAAAATTAAAAAATTAATTCAAGTATTTGCTACATAGCCCTTAATATATTTTCACACATTTCTTAAATAAAATTTGGTATGCAATGTTTTGATTAAGTGTTGCTCTTTTGTAAATATCCTGTTTTACTTTATTTACAACATGCTCATTTATCAATATATGTATTTAAAATGTATAAGAGTTTCCTGTTGATTTTGTTAGTTATTTTATTGTTCTTAAATTAATTTTAGATTACTGGTAAAAGTATCTCTTCAAATGATGTACAGGAGCTTCAAAGGAGAAAGTAGTTACAAAAGAAGGGTGATTTTTCCTCCAGTCAGTACAAAATCTAATTCTCCGTTAGTGTAAATCTGTGGAGTTCAAATATTGTATTAGCAGCAGAGTATTGTAGGGATAGGGGATAATCCCTAGAGAATTTTCTGAGTCAAGAAATTCACTTTGGCACTTTGTAACAGTTATTAAAAAAAAGGACTTCTGCCAAAAAAAAAAAAAAAAGCAAGCTGACTGAGTTCTTATTTCTTTACTTAGAAAAGATAAGAATGTTCTTTCATCGATCACATGCCTGCAATATGCATATAATTAGAAATTTCAAATTCTTGGATCAGGACTGTGGATGGTTAGGGTTTCCCTAACACCAAAACTATGTTTATTTTTATATACATTTCTTTAAAAAATTGTAAGAGTATCTATGCTTACCATTTGAGTGAGACAAGAAATTATCCTGTTTCTATCCAGTCAGCTTTCAGAGAAATGGCATCCAAAATTGGATCAAAAAGAGTAAATGCAATTGTTCAATCAAAGCCCCTTGCTTTTTTAATGTGACACCTATAAAAGAGAGGCAAGGCTTCCAAAAATTATGCTATTTTGACTGTTTAAACCTCTCTGCAAATGTCCCTGTACTGAATGGCAGCTCGGAATCCAGTTCAAAAGATTGAAAGCCATTTCTTGGGGCCCCCACTGTCTTAGTGAAAAAACACCCCTCCTCCATCTCGTGAAAGACAAGAGAGCTCCCAAACAATGGGTTATCACAAAGAGCAGAAGTTCCTGCACACCCATCCATGAAACACCGTGGCCTGAAGCACCATACTATAGTAGCACATTGCATTATAGGATGTAAGCCCATGTTTCTCTGATGCTGAGAAATTAAGAATAAGAAAGACAAGGTCACCGCTAGCCCTTGGACGTCTGGAAAACTCAAAAAGCAAGCAGGAATTCTGTGTGAGATAAGATGGGGCAGAGATAATCCCTGACAAGTATACCTGCAAGAATCCCTATGGTGTCTGCTCCCTGATCTGATCTAGTTGAGGGCTGACATCATTGGATAGGCAATGAATGTTTATTTGTCCTCTTAAATCTCCAGGATCAACATCTATATTTTTTGTCTCTAAGAGGACTAATTCCTTGCGGGATGTGATACTCCTGAACAGTGTAACCATCAGGGATCACAACCTTCTGCCTCATATCTCACATCTCCTAGACCACCTTCAAAAGTCATGGATTGTCCAAAAATTGGATGTGAGCAGTACATAAAATTTGATCAGAATAAAAGGCCACAAATGTTTATTATATCAGGTACCCAGTATACATGGTATCCAGTATATATACAGAATGTACGGTGATGCCTTTTGGTCTATATAATTGTGACAACCTGTCAAGGGCCAAAGTGATGGTGAGGGGAATGAGTCTATATTGTTTCCTGTAATTACTTGCCTGGGCCAGATGTAGGAGAAGCAAACGATTCTTAAGGTGAAGGTGATTTAAAGGAATGTAGAGATTGCATCAGCATGAAGATAAAAGGTAAAGGTAACCTGACCAGTCATGTCCGACTCTACGTGCGGTGCTCATCTCCATTTCTTCTCCAAGGGGGCCAGCATTGTCTGAAGACATTTTCCATGGTCAGGTGGCCAGCATAACTACCGTAGTTAGATGCGTCTTATACACCAAATGTAGCTCCGCCCACCCACTGCCCCCCCCACTGGCCCCCACCCTTTGGCCTCTGCCTCCCAGCAATTTACCTCCTTGCACCAAGCAGCAAGAAGAAACAGCCCATTTCAGCTTTAGCACAGCCTAATAAGCACAAGTTGATTGTCCCTTGGATCAGCCTCCCGACTCTCAGCTGTTTTGCGCAGGCCTCTGCTGCTTGCTGCAAGGAGGTAAATTGCTGGGAGCAGATTTTTTTTTCTTGTGCTAATCAAGCTATGCTGAAAATGAAAATGAGAGTAAAGCAGGCCATTTGCTGTTTGCTGCAACGAGGCAAAATTGCTGGGAGGCAGAGGCAGATTTCTTTTTCTTGTTTTCCTCACCAAAAATGGTAGGTGCATCTTATAGTCCGGAGCATCTTATACTCTGAAAAATACAGTATATGCCAAGGTGCATGGAACACTGTTACCTCCCCACCAAAGTGGTACATATTTATCTACTTGCATTTGCATGCTTTCAAACTGCTAGGTGGGCAGGAACTGGGGCAGGAACGGGAGCAACTCCATTGCACAGTGTCCGGATCGCAAATCCAGACTGTCAACTTCCCTGACAAGCTCAGCATCATTAATCACTGAACCATCAAGCCCCCTTAGCATGAAGGAAAAGAAGCAAAATTGCAACACAAGTCCTGAGAAAATGAGAAGCATGAGAAAGAAATTCAAAATAACAATATTTTCATTCTATTTGGCATAAAATGGGGTAGGGACAAGATTTCAAGAGTTTGTTATTATATTCTAAAACAATTAAGTAGCATCATCTTGACATTTACCTAGATTTCTTTTCAATATGTTACCTGTGTGGAATTAGATAGATTGCTCTCTAAGATGTTGTTAAGTAGTCACCTGCAATCTGGACTTTTGTCCTTCTGGCTTCTTCAGGCAACAGTAGTTCTCTGCTGGATTTAGGAAACTGCAAATATCCCTCCACAAGAGGGATAGATGCCAGCAACCCATTGGTTCACTTGCTCTTTAAGCATTAGTGATCCCCTCTGGAATGACCTCCCACCAGAGATTCATCTGTTTCTGACATTGTCTGCCTTCTGGAGAAACTAAAGACAGATTTTTTTCTGCAGGCTTTTGAGGGGCTGTTGCTATGTACTGTGCTGGGCTTTTATCTGTTGCATTTACAGTATATATATTCTTATTTTGGAGACATTGGGAATCCAGTGGTTGCAGCAGGATTTAAGTTTGATTATTAACAGTAATAAATCCATGGATTCCTTGTGGTACATGCTTCCCGACCTGACCTTGAAGAGCTGACAATAGAAAAGCATTGTGTGCATTGTCTCCAGAGTCCATGGTAACGGTCACTAGATCCTTGCTCCACCTAAACCTAGGGAGCCGAGGTGGCGCAGTGGTTAGAGTGCAGTACTGCAGCTACTTCAGCTGACTGCTAGTTCAGCAGATCAGCGGATCAAATCTCACCGGCTCAAGGTTGACTCAGCCTTCCATCCTTCCGAGGTGGGTAAAATGAGGACCCAGATTGTTGGGGGCAATATGCTATTTAGTATACTGTCTTTGGTGTAAGGCGCCCAGAGTCCTCGGAGAGTGGGTGGCATAGAAATATGAATAATAATAAAATAAATTAATTAATATCAGTTTTCTCCTGAACCATAACTTTTTTATAGAGTGTAATGAGTTTTCTGCCTCCATCATCATCTGGGGGTTCCTTGAGAGCAGTTCCTATCCTCTTTTTCTTGTTTTCATTCTCTGCTGAAACACTGCAGTGGAGAGAAAAAGTGGACGCAGATTCCTAAACATGAGGGTTAATTGGTATAACCTCTGCTTTACTCAGACTCCTCTGCCCACCTCCCCTGCATCCCTCAGTATATTCCATTAAATTTCCCTCTTTACCGGTAACATTGACACTGCTGGCCAGAGTTGAGGTGGGAGTTGGAGACTTCTTCACAAGTAGCAATAGCAACAGCACTTAGATTTATATACCACTTCACAGTGCTTAACATTCCTCTCTAAGTGTTTTACAGAGTCATCATATTGCCCCCAAGAATCCTGGTCCTCTTTTTATCAACCTCAGAAGGATGGAAGTCTGTGTCAACCTTGAGCTGCTCAGAATCGAACTTCTGGAGTGAGCAGTGAGTTAGCCTGCATTCTAATCACTGCGCCACCACGGCTCATTAGTAGCTGCCAGGAATGGTGGGCAATTTCTTATAGCCACAACAGGGTCTGTCTCAGGGGTGAAATCCAGCAGGTTCTGACAGGTTCTGGAGAACCGGTAGCGGAAATTTTGAGTAGTTCGGAGAACCGGCAAATACCACTTCTGGCTGGCTCCAGAGTGGGGTGTGAATGGAGATTTTGCAGTATCCTTTCCCTGCCATGCCCACCAAGCCACACCCACCAAGCCACACCATGCCCACAGAACCGGTAGTAAAAAAAAATTGGATTTCACCACTGGTCTGTCTGCAAGACTGGCAATAAGATCCTGCTACTAGCTGTGTATCCTGAGATGATATCTCTCCACTCCACTTCAGGAAGCTTTCTGAAAATACAGGTGGGGATGTTTATGTTTTTGAAAAATCATGACTGTATTCTTCTTTGAGGATTGTGTGTTTACTTTAAGAAGTATATGGGAATATGCAAGATTATTTAGGTTGCTCAGGAGCAAAAGGTTCTTTGAAAGTGCCTTTTCTTGTGCTTCCTGGAATGGAAAGTGTTACTTGGTTCCCTTGCACCAATAGCATTAGGGAGGTCTGTTCAGTGCATGTGCAGATACTATCACTGCTTTTTGAAATGGAGTTCTTCAGGTGTTCTTTGTGTTCAGCTCTTTTTTTTTAGGAGGCTTATTTATGCAGAATGGGTCATACTTCCAACCCTGAAGATATGAACTCAGCAACATTTTCACTTAAGAAGCTAAATATATAAAGTAGAAGGAAGTACTTAGAAGTCCTTGTTCCTGGTCAACCGTCAGCATAAATCTGAAGAAAAGGTTACCTCATAATCTTTTGAGTACAGTAGAAACATGTGTAAAATCATACACAATTTAAGAGTGATACTTATTAAAAATCTCAATCTCTCTCTCTGTCTCTCTCTCTCTCTCTCTCTCTCTCTCTGTCTCTCTCTCTCATTTATTTTCTCTAATTCATCAGTGTCTTAAAAACAAGCCATTTCTGATTAGACTCTCTGCATGGCTATTCTTTTTCAGATGGAAACTACAAGCTTTCACGTTTTCAGAAGCAAAGACAAGCAAGTTTAAATAGGCATCAAGGTTGTGCTTTGCAAGGAGGAAGAAAAGCAGAGATAAAGATGTCTGACAGCACAAAAGAAACAAAAACATTCTTGGTAACTTCCATATGTGATAATTTACCAGACTGACAAAATATTGCAGTTTGTTTAAGTATTTATAAGATGCCCTCCTTCAACTATGTTTCCTGAATTATTTGAGTCCTTGAGGTGCTATCACTGGAGACCATTATAATAGTGTCTGAGACAGAACTGTCTTTCCCTTCCCTTGTAAATGAGGAGGGGAACCCTAGACCATGGCTTCAAAAGGAAGATTTGATATCTAGAAATATTGACCCCTGGAAATAAGGGAGAACTTGTTGATCTTTAAAGCCCTTCACAGCATAGGTTAGTTGAGGGACCAGGTTAGTTGAGGAACCGCTTCTCCATGACTTCATCTGTCCCACATGTGGGAGGTGGCTCCATCTATTTTTTTAGGGGACACGGTGGCTCAGTGGCTAAGATGCTGAGATTGTCGATTGAAAGGTCGGCAGTTCAGCGGTTCGAATCCCTAGTTCCGCGTAATGGGGTGAGTTCCCATTACTTGTCCCAGCTTCTGCAACCTAGCAGTTTGAAAGCACGTAAAAAATGCAAGTAGAAAAATAGGGACCACCTTTGGTGGGAAGGTAACAGCGCTCTGTATGCCTTTAGCATTTAGTCATGCCGGCCACATGACCACGGAGACGTCTTCAGACAGGCTGGCTCTCCGGCTTTGAAACAGAGATGAGGATCGCCCCTTAGAGTCAGGAACAACTAGCACATATGTGCGAGGGGAACCTTTACCTTTACTTTTATCTATTTTTTACTTTCACTCAGGTTTTTTTAATATAGTTTTCAATGTTTGAATTATTAATAATTGTAATGATTTTAGATGTTTATTGATTGTTTTATCATGTTGTTAGCCAATGTGCTGTAATATGGGGAGCTATATAAAAGAGGCAGGGAAGGAAAAAAAGAGAGAAATCTAATACAACTCATTTTAGGGAAGGTCCATTGTGTTTCAGATCTTTCAATGGAGATCCATTTTGAAGAAATACAACTGGGAAAGAATTTTTCTGTACTGTATAACTGGATCCCTTTCCTTGTATTAAAAAAAATCCTTAGGACTCCATGTTAAAAACAATTTAAACAGATGTAGGTTTTGCATCTTTGAGTTCACACTGATATTTCTCTTTGGTTTTGCACTTCATTTTTGGGTGAGCTGAAAAGCAATATATACATTATATAACCATTTTGGAAGCATACTTGAGAACTTTTGGAACTGTACTTGACTCGTAGTGATTGGCAGCACATTAAATAGAGCTTTGTGTCAGCAGTGGAGTGAATTCAGCAAAAGCAGGACTTTAACTTACAAACTGCAGACTTCATGACTCCAACTTAACTCCTTATTTCATTTTGCAATATTAATTGGAGGAAAGTTTAGGTCTACAACAGGGGTGTCAAACTCATAAGAATATGAAGGAAGCAAATTATTAAAGGAGAAAAAACCCAGTCCCAAGTTATTTCAAATAGAACTAAGGAGATTACAAAGCATTTTGAGTAAATTATAGTTTTTAAGGAAATAATATTGCTAACTACTTTATATTAATTCCCCATGTTGGTTTGCATATTGTGAATATTACCAGCTTTTAATTGGATATGTATTCCTATTAAGTCTAATTTCAGAATACAGAATGCTTCGCTAAATGGATCCTGGTTTTATTTGTTTTGGATCATAATGAGGAAGAATTAAGAGAGCAGCTACAACTTCGATTGTTTAAACTGCTGATCCAAATTCCATCCCATTTACTGAGGATTTCTCCTGGATCAATGGGATTTCTTCACAGATGCACATTCTTCATAAGCCTGTGCATGACATGGAAAATAGGTTCTGTTTTGAACCTCAAACAATCAGAGGCTTTCCAGAGATTTGGTCATTCAGCCAGAAAGAAACAGGAACTTTTGTTTCAGGAGTGATTATACAGGTAAGTAGAGCCATTTTGCCCCTCAGTCACTAATGCTGATGACCTCCGCAGTAAGGAATAGGTTCCCACAAGGCATAGACCACTATCCAATCCTGGGATCTTTCACACCTTCTTTTCCCCACTCCCTCCCCTGCTTTACCTCAGCCATAGGCACAACCATTGTTAATATCTCAGCATGGACTGGACTGTTTCCAACCACCACCATCATTTTCTCTGCAGGCAGGCAGCAAAACAACCTTTCCTTTCCCAAACATGTCTCATAAAAAGGTGGCTACCTGCCAACTGCCTTCAAACTCCTACCTGGTGCCCTATGGCTCCTTCTCCCTGTGACCTCTGTGTCCCCTGATCCCATATGTTTTTCAAGGGCTTGGAAGCAGGGCCAGCTGACTAAAACTAGGGAGCTTTAATTTTAACTTTTAGTTAGCTTGATTGGAGCTTTAATTTTTATCCTCGCCACAAAATAAACAATGGTGAAGAAAGTGTGAATGTGGAGGGGGAAAGGACTGACTGATGCTCTTAGCACTTCTCTTCATAAGACACCTGGCAAGATAGAAGAGTGGGGCTTAGCTATGGGGATCCTCATCTGGATTTAAGAACAGGGGATAATAGGCTGGGATCTCTCTGCTCCTATTGGTCCCAAGATTTTAAAAAGAGTGGCATCCTGTTTTTACAAAATAATATGACTCCCTTGCTTTTCAGAGTTTCTGCTAGAGGCTTCTTGGAAGGCTGCTTAATATTGACCAGAATTATTTTCTATCTTACCCATAATAACACCCCAGTGATACTGTCTGAAGCATCCCCTATATTGCTTCTCTTTTTGAGAAGAGTCTTTAATTTTGTCGCAGATGATTAACTTGTTTTTATGCCTTCTTGAAGAAAAATGAAATACCTATGAGGTTTGGTAAACTTTATCAGTCATGCAGTTGATGCATATGGCACGTACCATCTTGTATGATCGTGATTCTCAATCTTATGTTCCCCCAGACACTGCATCAAGCATCTTGGGTCTGACCAAGGAGGAAAAGAAAAAGATGCTTTTACAAAAAAAGGATATCAATCTGTTTATCTGTGTGCTGCATCAGTGGGCCATTAGTATGATGATGTTATTATCCTGAAGACGTCTGATACATTGCACTGTACCATGGTCCAAAAACTAAAGTTTTCCTATAATAATGTAATAATAATTGTTGATGCTGTAGCTGTAAACATAAGAAATAATTTTGTCATGGGAGAAAAATTCACTTTTATCAATGAGAAACTCCTGGTTGCTTTACATTGTCTCGGGCCAATAAAAATAAAATCCATAAATCCTCCTTACACTGGAATAACTCAGTAAAATCATATTTTCATTTTCCTCAGTCAAAAGAAACCACTATATTGCATCTCCAATATAATAGAAGCCCAGATTGCAGCTCATGCCCAACAGCAACTCTGTTCACCTACCTACCTACCCACCCTCCTCATCATCAAGCACCCCCAAATCCCATTCATTCTATATATATATAATTTTTTATTACTTTAACATTACAAACAACATATACAATATTTCACCCTGTGCTATACATAAGAAAGGAAGATTTGGTTCTTTGGATATATCCTCATGATCGCCAAAATCCACGTTCTCGGGGTACAGGTACCGAAGCATCCAATTTTCCCAGCGCATAGTCCACAAATGGTTTCCAAATTTTCCAGAAAATATCTTCTTTATAGTCACCATTTCTAATTTTAATATCACATGTCATTTTATCGTTTACAGCTAATTTCCACATTTCACAATACCATTCTTCTATTCTAAAATTCACATCTAATTTCCAATATCTGGCTATTATAATTCTATCCATTATAATCATAATTCTAATCAATTCTTTCTCATATTTTGTTAGTTCTATTTCCTTAATTATCAACAATAATATAGTTTCTGGTTTCAATATTATTGCTTTCCCCATCATTTCAAATATCATTTCCTCCAATTGTTGCCAAAAAATTTTAACTTTATCACATTTGTACTACATATGTTCATAAGTCCCTAATTCCATATCACATCTCCAACATTGTTTACTAATTTTGTTATCCATTAATGACAATCTTAATGGAGTCAAATACCATTTCCAAACAACCTTATAATTATGCTCTTTAATCCTTACAGATAAAGTCTTCATAATTCTACTCTTCCAATTCACGTTCCAATCTAAATCTGATATTTTAATATTAAGTTCTTTTTCCCAATTCGTCTTCATCACCCTTTGTGGTTTTCCATCAAAATTTATAATCATATATATCTTACTAACGAGTCCCTTTAGCACGATTTCATCTTTCATAATTTGGAATACTAAATGTTCAAATTCAGTTTTACTTCTACTTATCGAACAGTTGTCCCTTACCTTCTTAGTCCATTTTTCTATCTGTATTTTTTCAAACCAGCCTAAACCCAATTTTTCAATGATTTCTTTTTTCCTCCTTTCATTTTCTGAAGTTTTTAACCAATCTATTATAGTTTGTATATTTTCATCTTCCATTACCCTATCACGACTTATATTAGTTTTAATCGGCCAATTTTCAATTGTCTTCCCTAAGAAAATTATATGTGGAATTAAAATTTTAACAAATTTATTCCAAATTTTACTCAGTCCCTTTAACCAATAGCTATTAATTACACATTTTGATTTTGCTTTATCTAAAAACCATGTTGAGCCAAATCTCTTGATGTCTTTTAATTCTAAATCTCTCCAATGACTATCTTCACCTTTAAATATTTTTACTACAGTCCGAATAGCATAAGCCCAATAATAATTGAGTAGTTTGGGGATTCCTAATCCACCTTCCTTTTGATTTTGATACCACATTTTTTTTTTATTTGATTTATATGCCGCCCTTCTTCGGAGACTCAGGGCGGCTTACAATGCGTTAAGCAATAGCCTTCATTCTTTTGTATATTTTATACAAAGTCAGCTTATTGCCCCCACAAACTGGGTCCTCATTTCACCTACCTTAGAAAGGATAGAAGGCTGAGTCAACCTTGAGCCTTGGAGAGATTCGAACCAGCAGAAATTGCAGGCAGCTGTGTTAATAACAGGGTGCTTAGACCACTGTACTATCAAGGCTCTTGATTTTCTTCACTAATCTAGGTCTTTTCCCACCATTGCAAAATTTATCCAATTTCTTCTGATATCCTTCAATATCTTTCTCTGTCAAATTTAACGGTAACATCTCAAATAAAAAATTGAACTTTGGCAACAACATCATCTTACACATTGCAATTCTACCAAACCAAGACAACTTTATCATTTTATATTTATCTATCTTTTTCTCAATTTCATTCATCACCACATCATAATTTAGTTTTTTCATTTCTTTAACTTTGAGTGAAAGTGTTATGCCCAAATATTTCAATGTTTTTTTAATCCTTATCCCAAATTGTTCTTGCATATTCTCCCACTCCTTACCATTATTATTCATTAATAGTTCAGATTTTGACCAATTTATTTTCAAACCTGTCATTTCCTCAAATTCTTCCAAATGCTTATGTATCTTTTTCAAATCTTTCTCTATATCTTTCAAAATAATCAAAGTATCATCCGCATACAGATTTATCTTATATCCCTTATACCCTTCCAATTCTTCATCTTTTTCTATCATTTTTGTCAAAATTTCCATAACTAATAAAAATAATGTTCGAGACAGGGGACATCCTTGTCTCGTACCCGCTTCCAATCTTATCTCTTCTGTCAGCCTTCCATTCACCTTCACTCTTGCACTACTTTTTTGATACAGTTTTGAAATAACATGTATAAACTTATTACCAAAACCTAGTACCTCAACAATTGTTTTAATAGTTTCCCATTGTACAGAGTCAAAAGCTTTAAAAATATCTAATGATACTATACCTATTTTATCAGCATTATATTCAGCAACATCTAACTGGAGGCCGCCACAGCAACTAAAATTTTTTTATAAAGGAAGAATGCAAATAATTACTTTGGAAACAGATGCAGTGTTATACTTACATGAACTTGGATTGATTGTAAAGGATGAGGACATAACAGAGATAAAAGATCAAATGCTCAAGATGGGTGGAACATATGCAAAAACATCAACACCAGAAGAAAAAGGGGCTGCTGGACAAGACCCTAAAAGATTAAAGCGGAAGAAAATCTCACCTGTGACGGTTGAACAAAAGAAAAGTCATGATGATATAATGGGAGATGGAGTGGATAAGGAATTGTAGGATCTTGAAAAAGAATTGCAGGAAGCTGAGTGCGGGGAAAAGTTACCACCCTTTTCTCTGAGAGATGAATTTAAGTAGACTACCCGAAAGAAGTGACCCGACCATTAGCACGTCCCCTCTCCCTCACTCTCTTTATAGAGGCAGAAACCAATTGAGGATGTGGGGGACGAAGATTGTTTGTTATTTAATGTTTGATGTGTCTTTTGTCCTTTTTTTATTTTTTTTTTTATTTTTTTTCTTCTATGTTGAATGTTGTTTGGAATGTGGGAGATTGGTGCTGGGATCTGGGCACAGAAAGGAAGAGGAGGGGAAAGGATTAAAAAAGTTACAGTTTAAATGGGCTTAATAAAAATAATGACATGGAATGTGAAGGGTACAGGGAATCAGATCAAGAGAAGACGATTGGAACTTAAAATTAAAAGAGATCTACCAGATATATTATTTTTGCAAGAAACCCATCAGAAATCTGAAGACTCAAATAAAATGTATATAAAGGGTATGCAAATTTATGAAAAATCTTTTGGAACTTCAAAAGCTAGAAGAGTCGCAACATTGATATCAGATAGGGTATATTTTGAAAAAGAACAAGTAATTGTGGATGAAGAAGGAAGATATGTAATAATTGTGGGAAATATTAATGAGGAAAAAGTGACACTGGTCAATTTATATTTACCGAATGAGAAGCAAAAATAATTTCTTGAAAAAATAACTAAAATTTTGGAAATTGAAAGTGTAGGGAAAGTAATTGTGGCTGGGGATTTTAATTTAATTAGAGATAAAATAGATAGTACTAACCCCACTCGTTGTGGAGGAGCAAATAAAATGGGGACTTTAAATAAATGGATGTTTCAAAACAGCGTGGTGGATGCCTGGAGAGAAGTGAAAGGAACTGAAAGAGTGTACATTTTTTACTCTAAGATACATAATACATATTCAAGAATTGACTATATCTTAGTTTCTAAAGACTTGTTGAATAATGTGGATAAGATAGATGTGGGAATTTTTAAGGATTCTGATCATGCAGAAGTTACGATGGAAATAGATTTTAATTTTGAGAAAAAAGGAAGTTGTTGGAGATACGATGAAAAACTGTATAAAAATGAGGAGGATAAAAAATGGATATTTAAAAAATTGGAAGAATGTTGGAGATTGAATGATAATGGAGAGGTTAAATTTGAAATTGTTTGGGATGCGATGAAAGCAGTGTTTAGAGGGGAAAGTATCAAGTTATCAAGCAGAAAATATAAAAATTATAAAAATAAAATTGAAAAAGATAAAAGCCAGATTAAGGAATTGGAGAATCAATTTTTGCTTACTAAAGAAAAAATTTTTTTGGAGGAACTAAATTTGCTAAAAAATAAATTGATAGAAGAAGATATAGAATTGGTAAAAAAGAATATGAGATATTTAAATAGGAATTTTTTTGAATTTAGCAATAAAAACTCTAAGTTATTGGCAAGGATGGCGAAAAATAAAAGAGAGAAGAGAGAAATTGGAGCCTTGATAGATGATAAGGGTATAAGATGCTATAAAAAATTAGAAAAATGTGAAGTGGTCAGGAACTTTTTTCAAAATTTATATTTGAAAAAATTAATTGACCAGGAAAAACTGAGAAGTTATTTAGAAAAACATGTTGTGAAAATTGACCAAACATATAAAGACTTGATGGAAGAAGATATAACACAAGACGAGATTAATGGAGTAATACAAAAAATAAAATTAGGGAAAGCGCCAGGTGAAGATGGATTACCTGCTGAGTTTTATAAAGAATTTAAGGAAATAATAATACCAAAATTGCAAAAACTATTTATCGGAATTTTACATGGTGGAGAAGTTCCGTTGTCATGGAACAGAACGGTGATATCTATAATCCCTAAACCAGATAAAGATTTAGAAAGGATTGAGTCCTATCGGCCCATCTCCTTAATTAATCAAGATGCAAAGATATTTACTGCCATTATAAGTAATAGATTAAGTAGATTTATAGATAGGTATATAAGTCATAACCAAGTAGGTTTTGTGAAGGGTAGATACATGAGTGATATTGTCAGAAGAGTATTAAATATTATAGATGTTGCTGTGACTACATTCAACAAAGTAGTCTACTTCGGCACATTCAAGTAGAAATTGACTGCTCTGTTTTCCTGTTCTGCCCCTCTTTTGTGCTGTTCTCCCCATGATGGATTTTACAGGTGAATCACATCTCACCTCTCACCCCAGATCTTTCTGCAGATCCCAGTGATATCCATGCTTCTGTTTGAGAAACATTGCTCTATTGCAGTGGTGAAATCCAAATTTTTTTAGTAATGGTTCTGTGGGTGTGGCTTGGTGGGCGTGGCTTGGTGGGCATGGCAGGGAAAATATACTGCAAAATTCCCATTCCCTCCCCACTCCTGGGAGAAGGATATTACAAAATCTCCTTTTCCACCCCACTCTGGGGCCAGCCAGAGGTGGTATTTGCTGATTCTCTAAACTACTCAAAATTTCCGCTACCGTTCCCCAGAACCTGTCAGAACCTGCTGGATTTCACCCCTGCTCTATTGTCAATGTCATGACAAGAGCCAGGACATAGAGAAACTAGCAGATTGTCTGTCAATGGATTTGGCCCCTAGGAAGCAAATGTAAAATGCTTGGATTAGATTTCAGTAATGCTCCAAATCTCCAGTGCCCCCTTCACAAAGTAAGCATCTAGAGATTATTCTTAATTTAGCACCCAGGGAACAATAGTGCTGGGGGTGTTTAGCAGCTGTCATCATTCTCCTACTGTTCAGTGGTGCCACAGTTTATGTGCTTTTATAAAAAATGTTGGAAACTTCTATATTAATTATAATAATTCCCTGCGTAGACCAGAAGTGCCTAAAATCTCATTCTATCATGCAACAGGGCAATCTAATTTCTTTCTAAACTACCAGTGGCAATCTTTTGGAGAAAAATCACAGAATCAAAATAGTTACGTGCTCAGTTCAATATGTCATGTACAACTCTAAACTAAAACACAAGTGCACCAATTTCACCTCCATGTGAAGATATCAATCAGCCTAAGGAGAGGATCATGCACTGTCTACAAAGCAGCAAATGGTACCGGCTTTGAAATAATAACAGGCATGAGTCATATAACTAATCCCTTTAAATAAGGACAGGCAATCTTTCTATAGTGAGACAGTTTTCCGTTTTTTGTGCATATGTATTCCCTGCCCCCCAGACTTTGAAAGCCAAAAGGACATGGTGGTGATAGGGTAATGTATCTCCAGAAAAAATGTTTGGGAGAGGGTAGCAGGCTCCTTTTCAAAAGTCTATACTTGTACAAATTCTAAGAGATTTGCTGTACTTATGTTAGACATACAGATCACATAGTCTAGGTGGCTCACAGGCAGGGGTGAAATGCTTCCAATTCAGACCGGATCGCCTGATCCGGTAGCGATGGAGGCAGGTGGTTCAGAGAACTGGTAGCAGCTGGGAACCCCCCATTCCCAGCTGACCTGTGCAATCATCAGAGGCTTTTTTTAATTTTATTTTTAAAATAATTTTTTCTACAACCTCTTCGGCCAAAAAATGCTTTTAAAAGTAAAAAAAAAAAAAAGCCTCTGATGATCATGCGGCTCAGCTGGGATCGTCAAAGGCTTTTAAAAGAAAAGAACCCTTTTTTTTCTTTTAAATGCCTCTGAGGATCCAAGCTGAGTTGCCTTATTGGCAGAGGCTTCTTAAAAAACCTCTGCCGATCAGGCAACTCAGCTGGGATCGTGAGAGCCTTTTGAAAGCATTTTTACAACCTCTTTGCCGAAGAGGTTGTAGAAAAAATGGTTTTAAAAGTAAAAAAAAAAAAAATTGGCCATGCCCATCCTGTCACTTTACCCCCCCCCCCCCACCAAGCCACACCCACAGAACCGGTAGTAACAAATTTTAGATTTCACCACTGCTCACAGGCCATTAGAAATGGGATGGGGTGGGAGTGGGTGGGAGACTTATGTTCCCTACACACTATAGGTTTTCTAATCAAGATTGACTAGTCAATTATGCTATTATGTTTTAAAGATTTTATTTTAAATAGCTCCAATCTTCTGTCCTTCATATGTTTTACTGACAATTTTAATAACTTACCACTTTCTGTTAAAATATAACAAATGATCTCTTCTTCCCACAGAGGTAGTGCTCGAATTATGACTGCAACTGAGCCCAAAATTTATGTTCCTGAGCGAAGCATTTATTAAGTGAGTTTGCCCCATTTTACATTTTTTCTTGCCACAGTTGTTAAGTGAATTTATTAAGTTAGTAACATGGTGGTTAAGTGAATCTGGATTTCCCCATTGACTTTGCTTGTCAGAAGGTTGCAAAAACTGATCACGTGGCCCCAGGACACTGCAACCATCATAAATATGTGCCAAGCATTTGAATTTTGATCATGTGACCATACGGATGCTGCAATGGTTATAAGTGTGAAAAATAGTCATAAGTCATTTTTTTTTCAGTGCTGTGGTAACTTTGAATGGTCATTAAGTGAACTGTTATAAGTCAAGGACTAGTTCTATCGCATCTCTTATCTACGAAAAAAAAAATCCTAATAAAAGAAATCAGATACTTTACAAGGTCACACTATACAAAAATTTGTATGATTTCAGTGAAAACAGTTATTTTTTAAAAACAAAACAAGATACTCAAAAAACTGGATGAAATTTAATATTAAGGCTATGCCTGCCAGATGAAGGACACAAGGACAAATCGGAGACTATGTCTTCCTATTGCTGGATGTTTGATAATTCTAATGTTACCATTTATGGAAACTAAATGGTAATGGTAAATTTTGCTTCACTGTGCCTCCTACTCCTGGAAGATTTTTTTCAGCTGTCCCTTCAAAATTGAGACTTCAGTTTCGTACATAACAGAAAACAAGGAGGCAGTTAGAGAAAGTGGGTTGCAAACAGTTGCAATTTTCCTTTTAGACTGGGGGTAATAAGAGGATTTTGCTTCTGTAGAAATTGTGGCAGCTCTGGGTAAGTCAGTGATTTGTATTCATTGTTCCCACTGTTTCAATTGCAGATTGTCTTTCAACCATTTTTTTCAGGAGAGGCGAGATGGAAGGATGAAAGTGACCTCAAATTGATTTTAAAATATATGTATAGGGATCTTAGTCATCCAAGTAATAATGATGAGAAAAGGAATAGAAGGTATTTGACAAACATCATAATAAGCAGCCATGAATAGCCTTTGAGAATTTGTCTAATCTTCCTTTGCAGTTATCTAATTCAGTGGCCATCATTACACTTTATGGAAGTATGCTACTTCATTTAACTATGGCGCCATCTTTGTCCTCTTTGATGAAAGTCCATTTGCTTCTCAATGCCAGTGTATCCCTTCCAGTTTTCTGATTGTGGTTTTCTACTTGAACCACTGATACAGTTTAGAAGGAAGCAATAGAAAGATGTGCAGGTTGTTTGTAGCAACTCTGATAGGGTTCGCAACCTTGGTGTCCTCCTGGATTCGTGGCTGTCCTTAGTGGATCATCTGATGGCCGTATCCAGAGGGGCTTTTGCACAGGTTCGCCTGATGTGCCAGTTGCGACCCTTCCTAGATAGTCAGGGGCATGAGTACAGTCATTCACGCTCTTGTTATCTCTCGTTTGGACTACTGCAACGCTCTCTACATGGGGCTGCCCTTGGGGTGCACCCGGAGGCTCCAACTAGTCCAGAATGTGGCCACACCGGTTGTTACGGGAGCTTCCCGTTACTCCCGGGTAACACCTCTCCTGCATGAGCTGCACTGGTTGCTGGTGGTCCTTCAGGTCCGCTTCAAGGTGCTGGTTCTTACCTATAAAACCCTTCATGGCATGGGCCCGGGGTACTTGCAGGAGCACCTCCTACCGGCCTCCCATCGCCCAGTGCGCTCATATAGGACTGCCCTCCTCTGGGTGCCATCTGCCAGACAATGTCAGCTGACGGCGCCCAGGATGAGGGTGTTCTCTGTGCTGCACCGACCCTCTGGAACGAGTTACCCACTGGGCTCTGGACAGCCCCTGACCTCCGTTCTTTCCACAAAGACCTGAAAACATGGCTTTTTAAACAAATTGTCTGATCTGTTGGGAGTTTTTAATTAATAGTGGGATTTTAATTGTATTTTTTTAACTTTATTTATTGTTATTGTTTTTGTTTTTACTCTACGTGATGGTTGTGAGCCGCCCCGAGTCCTCTGGGAGAAGGGCGGCATATAAATTTTAATAAATAAAATAAATAAATAAATTTTGAAACAGGGACTTCTCATCTTTTGGGGGGTACTAGACACATTTGCAATTATGGGGGCATTTTATTTAAAATGGCTGCACTGGTGGGTTGGTGAAAAATAATTGAACAGAAGAAAAAGTTTTTGTGTTGTGTCAACCTCTAGCTTCCCATTTCAACTTTTCTCTATCTATACAGGATCCAGAATCATGAAAAACATTAACATTAAATGAAATAAATATATAAAATATAGTGGGACATGAAACTGATGGGTCCTGAGAAACTTGCCGGCTGGCACATTGGGATTCGTAAGCACGTAGTGAAGACCCTGGTTCTAGAAATTGTTCTAAAATCCTGAAAAAAACGTGAGGATTGTTTAGCTCTTACATAAATAAAATCTACATATTAGCAAAAAAGTATCACAAATGAAGACCTTTGTTAAAGTATTGTGTTATAATTTAAACTATATACCGTGTTTCCTCGAAAATAAGACTGGGTCTTATATTAATTTTTGCTCCAAAAGACGCATTAGGGCTTATTTTCTGGCTAGGCCTTATTTTGGGGGAAATACAGTACTAAATGCATCCATCTGGCTGACAATCTTAACTGGGGCTTATTTTGGGGGTAGGGCTTATATTACGAATATTCTGAAAAATCATGCTAGGACTTATTTTCCAGTCGGGTCTTATTTTCGGGGAAACAGGGTAATATATTGGGGTATTTGGTGAGACCAAAAGGGCATAGATCCACTTAGACTGGTTCTTTTATCAAATGAGGTTCATAATAAGAAAAATGAAAAAGAGAAAAAACTCAGGCTGATCGTGGTGGATTTCTCTCCCTCTCCCTCCTTCCCTCTCCTTCCCTCCCTCCCTCTCCCCCTCTCTCCCTCTCTCCCTCTCTCTCTCCCTCTCTTTCTCTCTCCACATGCTGTAATGAAGCATTCCCTTTAGAAATCCTGCAGATGAACTCACCTCTACTGTAAATTTGAAACCTAGAATGAAAAGTTTAAATGAGATTTCTAATGATTTCTGGCCTCTCTGAGAACTAGAAAAATGACAATGATTCAATCTAAGAGTCTTTTAAACCCCAGAAAACTAGAGAAAGAATGTGTTTTGCTGCCTTGACAGGCTAACACTAAAGTCTGTAGATTTTCTTCCTTCTGTGAACATCCATTCTAAACATTGCTAATCATGTCAACACATTTGTTCCTCATGTCAGCTAATGGAGGAGTTCAGGAATTGATCTTGATTCAAGTTGAAAGAGGAAAGGTGGAAGAAATGTTGATAAAATTCTCAAAGGATTTGTTTGTTTTCTTCCAGGTTGCTGTTGGCAAGTAATTTCATTGAGCAAAATTCCCAGAGATGCTTTAAAAATGCCTTAATGTTTCCCCTACTTTCGCTGCCCTGACTTAATGATTCCTGGTAGACATCTTTTTAAATAAATTCTGACAATCTCTGTGGCCACTAGCAAATAAAGGCCATCACATGTATGGGGGAAGTTAATTAAATTATGAGCTTAGACTGTACTCTGAAGCCTATAATATGCACTCTGAGGAAACAGCTAAATAATTGGCTGTTGCATTTTAGGCAGGGTTTCATCTAATCAAATGATATCTTAATGCTTGCTTCTGCCCTGTCTTGACACACATTAATCACATTAATCCTGGTTTTCAATGAATTCAGGCTTGTTTAACTGAGCTTTCTGAATAAGCATTCTTTTGAATGCTTAAACCAGAGATGAATAGGGATGTATACTTCAGTTTTAATCTGCACATACTTATAACATATTTTATTGCCTCTGATTTCAGAAAAAGACATTTTAAATGATTGGAAAACCTTATTGCTTCATAAAAGAAGTTCCTTCTACACATGCACAATTACCCTTTATCTATTTTTTTCTCTAGGTAATTATCCCTAATAGATGTGTAGATGTGGATATGTGTGTCTTTGGCTCAGTCTTGTTTCCTGATAACTACTTGGATAAACCCATGCAGTTTTCTTGTCAAGTAATTTGCCACTGTTTTCTTCCTAGGGCTGAAAAGGGGTGGATAGCACAAAGTCCTGCTGGCTTCTTACCCAAAACAGGACTAGAACTCATGGTTTCCTGGTTACTGACCTAGTATCTTTGACCACTAGACTAAACTGGCTCTCAGTTTTAATTTGACAAATGTAAATATTTTATTAGGTTACTCTACTTAAATACACACTAATATTTCCCATACTGTATATTCTTTCTCTCTCTCTATCCATCCATCCATCCATCCATCCATCCATCCTGGTATAGTGTATCACAAAATTTCACGATAGTCACAGATTTCTGTTACATACTTAGAGTTAAATTGGCATGTTGACTAAATCAAAGCAATGTCAGGTTCAGCCATGCAATGCTACCCAGAGTTCTAGGACACAATATAGGGATCCTGGAACATTGTCTAAGTCAGTGATGTCTAACCTTTTTGCCGTCGGGTGCCAAAAATGGGGGGAGCGCAGGGGGGTCATGCCCTCATGTGCCCGCACCCATAATTCAATGCCCCCCGTACCCGCATGCATGCACACGTGACACCCCCCCCGCATGTGCGTGCGACCCCACTGCGCTCCTCTGCTTTTGGCATGTGATGGCAAAAAGGTTACTGGTGGGCCTGGTAGGCCCATTTTTCGCCCTCCTCAGGCTCCAGAGGCTTTCTTTGAGCCTGGGGAGGGTGAAAACGGCCTTCCCTATCCCCCCGGAGGCCCTCTGGAGGCTGGAAGCAGCCCATTTCCCGACTTCCGGTGGGCCTGGAAGGCCCAAAAATCAGCTGGCCAGCGCACACATGCATGCTGGAGCTGAGCTAGGGCAATGTTTGCCTGCCCACAGATATGGCTCCGCATGCCACCTGTGGCACACGTGCCATAGGTTCGCCATCACGGGTCTAGGTTGATGCATACTGAGACCAACCAAATTTACTTTGAGGTTTCTTTCTCCAAACACTGTTGGAGAAGGAAATTTCTAAGGGAAACTAGAGACTATTACTGGGTTGTATTTTATGTGCACTGCAGTGATAAATTATGTGTGGTATGATGTAACATTGACCACTATGGTGCAGTGGTTAAGTTGATGGATTCGATGGGAAAACTTAAGTCCTCATTTGACCATGGAGCTCACCAGGGAATCATTTTCTCTCTACCAGTCTATCTCATAGATTGATGTTATTGTAAGATAAATATAATGGACATATTAATATCACCTTTTGCTCTAAAAAACCAGAAAAAAATAAAAGATGTAATATAAATGCAATCAATTCACAATTCCAAGCTTTTCTCAGTCTTTGGTGCTCTCGAAGCTTGGTTGTTTTCTTGTAGAAGTTTCATTACCCAAACTAGAAAACATCATCAGTGCTAGTAAGGAAAGGGGTTTGCTCTCAATTGATATTCTAGTGGTTTGCTCTATCTGTGTTGGTGAGAGTGGTCTTGGGGAGTCTTTGTTTGGGCTATTTACTATTAGCTTCTCTGGCAGTTCCTTGACTGGGGTATTGTTTACTTATTGATTGTTTGTCTGATGTTAATCTTGGTGTTGATCTATTCTCATCTGGATGTTGACCGCCAGTGAAGAGGTGTTTTTGTCTTTTTGTTCCCTTTTTGGCTTGTTCATTGTCTCTTCTGCACAGTATGTAGATGCTGTTTATGTCTATGTGCCTATTGATTCCCAGTTCGTCAGAATGCCAGGTTTCCAGGAATTCTCTAAAGTTTTGAGACTTGGCTTGATCTAGGATGGTCACGGTTTCCCAGTTGAAACTATGGTTAAGGTTGTCCATGTGTTGTGGAAATTAAAGAGTTTTCATCATGTCTTCCAACTGTTAGTTGGTGTTAATGGATGAGTTCTGCTCGACTTCTTTCTGTTTGTCCTATGTAGTGGCTGTTGCAGTCTTTACACTGTATCTTGTAGATGACTTTTTGGGTTTACTTAGCAAGATTTGGAGGGCTTTAGTTCATTTTTGTGCTATGCTGATTCCATGTGGTTGTAATAGTCTGTTGGAGGTTTCTGAGGTGTTTTTTAAGGTATGGCAGTGTTGTCCTTTTTGCAGTTTGCAGTTTGTGTTGGTTGTGCTGTATTGGATTGAGTAGTCAGGCACATTTGATGAAGTTTTGTGAATATTCATTTTGTTGGAAGATGTTATATAGATGATCTGGTTGCTGCAGTGTGTTTGTGCTCATCTGAATAGAGTTTTAACACAAGATTGGTAGTGGAGCACTTGATTGGTGTGGATGGTTTTTCACTACACTTGTGTTTCTAGTTTGCCATTGTAGGTTCTGCTGATCAGAATAGCTAAGAAGGACTTTGAAGTCCATCCTTCCATTGTACTGATCTTGCATATTTTATCAATATGCTTAAGCACCCTATATTTGGTGCGTCATTTATTAATGTGCTTAATAAATACACATTACAGATCTTACAATGCTTATTTACAAATTTCAGGCCTTGGAATAGTTTGTTCTGGAAGTTTACTTTGAGCCAAACTTTCAATAGTTGATCAAAAGAGACAAACACAAGCTTGATAATTACTTGACTTCCATCTGTTCAAGGAGGTTGCAGCAATTTCAGACTGCATTTGGCATTGAACATTGCAAACATTTCTTCCGCAATGCCCTTTTTGCAACATAAATATGCTAGCAATCCAGTAATGAAGTGCTATGTAACATCTGTCAGTACCTGTCTAAAGTCTTAAGGACAGGATTACAGAGAAGATATTCCACATCTGGTTGAAATGAGGTGTGTCATTTGTGGGGTTTCAAAGATTAAATTTATTTTGTGACTGTAAGCTTTCTTTATTTTTCAGCAAGAGCATATTTTTTAAAAAAAGGAAAGTTTCACTTAAGAAATGATTTAATTATGTTTGTCATGTAATCTAAAATGCTATTAATAGGGCTCAGTTTCACATGGACATCCAAGTTAATTATAAAAACATAAGCAGTATTCTTGGTGGATCAGAACCCTAGCCAACAGTCTGTCCTCACAGTGGTCATCCCACAGCACAAGGATGCCCACTACTGTCCCAGCAGATGGCCAGTGATGGAATCCAAATTTTTTTACTACTGGTTCTATGGGCATGGCTTGGTGGTTGTGGTGTGGCTTGGAGGGTGTGGCTTGGTGGGCGTGGCATGGGAAGGATACTGCAAAATCCCCATTCCCTCCCCAATCCTGGGGGAAGGATATTGCAAAATCTCCATTCCCATCCCACTCTGGGGCCAGCCAGAAGTGGTATTTGGCAGTTCTCTGAACTGCTCAAAATTTCCACTACTGGTTCTCCAGAACCTGTCAGAACCTGCTGGATTTCACCCCTGCACATGGCCTATAGAGATGGCCACACGGCCAAAAAGTCTAATAGTCACTGGAAGTCAGACCAGCCAAACTGGTAACCAGCATAATATCTCATGGTAGCAAATGCCAAAGTTTAATTGCATGATGTGCAAACACATATTTCCTTTTGTCTCTCCTGATCATTCCAGGATTCAGTTTCACTGGGTGATTTCTGATTCTAGTATTTTGAGAAGGGGAAGATAGATTCCACTTTTACACTGTGTCCACAGTGTTGGAAGAAATCTCCTTCTAGGTTCTGCTCCAAGTGGGGAAAAAGACACTGGAGACATGGAGACTGCTTGGAAAGATGGTTTAATGGTGGACAGGATCACATGGCTTGAGTTCCTGAACAGAAAAGGTGCAGATACAGTGAGTCCCTGGGTTTTTATGCTCTCCCTGGCTCTGAACTTCCTGGGGCCCAGAAAGAGTATCCTGATTGGTTGTCAGACTCCCGGGGTGAGGGTCTTAGCTAGTCTTGCTGGCTGATGGTCACATGTGCTTCCCAGGTCACATGTGGTGAGTTTCTGCTGCTATTGTGTAGAGGCCTAATCCTATCTTTGTTGGATCTTTGGCAATTCCTACTTTGGCTCTGCCTGAAGGAGGTAGATCTTTGTTATGTAGAATAGACTGGCCCAAGCCTTAATGGCCCATTGACAAAGGGTGGGGGCAGGAAAATGGGAGCTGCTTCAAAACATGCTTATCCCAGGGAAATATAATATTCTGGCTTTTTCATATTTCCTAAAATATTTCACTCTTCCAGGAAAAGGGTGGGTGCTAACTTCCTACAACAGCATGCATGATGTTGTACACCTCGATTATATCCTATCTCGTTTGCCTCCCTTCTAGATTAAAATTCCCAGATATTGCAACCTTTCTTCATATAGTAGAGGAGCTGCTCAAGTCCCTTGATTATCTTAGTTGCCCTCTTCTGAAACAACATTATATTCTTTTGAAGTGCAGCAACTAAGTATTCCAGATATGTTCCCACCACTGATTGCATATGTGGGCATTATGATATTGGCATCTCTATTTTCAATATTTCTCCACTTTGTGAATCAGTTGTAGCCAAAGTGGCAAAGAATTATTGAGACATTAAAGACTATGTCATACATTTTTATTAACCAGAATTGTTAATTAGTATTGTTATCATAAACAGTAACATTTACTTTAAACACAGAACACTCCTTAGAAAGAGAATCTTTTAAAAGTGTAATTATGGTTAAACATGAAAGAGCCTTTAGATTCTCCAATTTCTGTCACATTTTTCCTCCAGAAACAATATACTTATCCTTGTTTATTCTTTTCAGTGCAACATAATTTAAAAAGAAGACATAGAAAGAGATTGGGAGTCTACCTGTTTATCTGTCTTTCCATCAGCATGGTAATTGTCAGTTACTTCTTTGTTACAGACACTACCATAATTCTGCAGACCCACAAAGTACAGAGGAAATAAACAATTTCTATTTCAAATGCAATCAAATACAAGCAGAAAATTACAAATAAATCAGTAAGGCGATCGAGACATGATGAATTTTGCAAAAAGTATAACAAAATTTTGCCACATTCAAAGAAACTGAATTGCACTGCTCTGAAAAAAACATAGCTGCATGCAAATTAGGTCAGACTTATTTGGGTACTTTGCATAATTGGGAGTTTAGAAAAGAGGGCCCAATAAAAGGTGCAATAGAGTTGATGGGTATTGCACCACAAAGGCATAAACCTAGCTCAAATTAGACATTTTGTTTTTCCCCTCTCAAACAATTGTATTAAAAGATAGTATTTGGAGTTTGAGAATGGTTGTTTGATAATATCTTTTCAGTTTAAGGAAGTGGACTACTGAAAAATAGATTCTTAAGAAGGACATATTGTAGTGCTTAATATGAAATATGTAGTGCATTGCTTAAATACAATTACCACTTGATTGTAGCCTCAAAATTCTGCCAGAATCAAAGAATAAAGATTTTCTGGGAAAATAAATAATTTTAGCCAATTGGACAATAACAGAGATCCATGAGCCTGATTCTACTTTGGTCAAACCAACTTCTGTCCTTAGGACTGCATTTGGCACATATGGGACAACCTGAAACATATCCCTTTGGAATTCAGACTGCACCCTTTCCAGAAGGACAAAAACACTGTTTGGTCCATTACTAGAATATGTTGCATCCCTCCAGAATAGTGAAAGGACTATATTGCTGCTGATTATTTTGACACATTTTAAAACTACCTAATTTTGTTTGCTCTATGTTTTTTGTAGAGCCATGGAAAACTGAGTGGCCAGATCAGGGTTACAAAACAAAAGAAATTCCCCCCAGTGCAACCCTGTGAAAAGGCATTGTTGTATTGACTCAGAATATTGGTGACAGCTCCATTCCAAGACCCACCCTCCTCATTTCTGGTCTTGTGATCAGAGTGAAGTGTTTGCAGCCAACCCAATGTCAGCATGGACACACACAACCAAACACAATTCAATGGGAAAGCAGGAACAGGTACAACGTATTACACAGACGAAAGCATATATAACTCCTCCTAAAGGCTAGTCCTGCTCAAGGGGTTGAAAGAATTCCAGAAAACATGCTCTGAAAGTTTTCCATATTGTGGAGAGACTGCTCTTTATAACCATGTTGGAGGGATGATAGGTGACAAAAGATCATGACCTTTTCTGTAACTCTACCTAAAAAGTGAGTCTCCTGCTTTCGTGTTCTCTACTTGTCTTTGCAGACTGCTGAAGATCTTTCATTCACCACGAAGCATCCTTTTTACTTGAAATGGTTTTCTATTCTAATTATACAATCTTTGGTATGCTTTTTTTGGTCTTTTTATTTTTCTTTCAGTTGACTATAATTTTCAATTGATTTTAATTGTTGTTAAGTTGCCCTGAGCTGAAAATAACATACAGTATAATCAAATTAAAAAATTTTCAAGGGTGAAATATAATTTTATGTAAAATAAAATAAAATAAATAATTAGTGTGCCTCCCTGTGTATCTATAAAAAATGGGGAGGATATCAAAATTCAGAGCAATAAATAATTACTTTCTGCTATTTTAATAAAAACTAAATAACAGTAGAAAACATTTAGATTAATTCAATATTAAATAATGTAAGAAGGAAAATACCTGTAAAATTTTCAACAAAAAAATTGGTGTCACTTCAAAGTATTCATCTTTGTGCCATCGTTAGACAATATTAATTCAGATTAATATTGACAAACAGCACATTAGCGAATCATTGTTGCAAATCTGATACAGATTTTTTCCTTCTAATGTTCTAAGATTATAGTGCTCTTAACCGTGCCCCATGTTTGAAAGATGCTTAATTCTTGATTTCTTGATAAATTCTAAATCCTAGGGATATAGCCAAGAAAAATATAATGTATTTTAAACACATATCAGTTGTAGAGTCATATTAGTAACCTAGTTGTTGTGTCTATCAACAATATAACAACAATATAGCAATAAAGGGACAAGTCCAAACAACAAGAATCAATTTTCCAACTCAAGAGTTACATCCCCAAAAGCAAGATTGTTGTAAGCAACCTTTCTCTGAGATAGCCAAAATATACAGAACTTTTTTTCCCCTTTGTGTTGTGTAAACTTCATTTTAAAATCATGGAATAGGAAAGTAATGTAATGTAATACAAAATAATCCCTCGCTGGTTTACCAAGATAGCAACATTTAAGGCAAGCACTTTCTGCAACATAATATCTGAGAGATCCCAGACTCACTCATCTATGTTGAAATTAACATGTTATGCAAGAAAAATAAAAAATTGAAGACATGATTAGGATAACATTTTTAAAAATTAGTCTGTATGATGTTTATAGGATCAAATTTGTTTCTTACTCTTAGCCCAAGTTTCCTAAGTGGGACCTATAGGTGCATTCTCCTTTAAAGGAGTATATATAATTAATAGATACTTATTCCAGTGTCTTTTTTTTTTTTTTTTTTGGTAGCATCATACTGAATGGCTGTCTCCGACCAATTGTATAAACACTGAGTTCAGAGCAGAATGCCTTTATAAAAATAGACTTGATATGATTCCACGCTTTCTTTCTTTCAACAGTAATAGTCTCTGGATCTTTCCAAAACAGTTTCTAAACTGGCCTGGGGGTGGAATGAGAGGTAGTCCAATATAAGAGTAGTAGAAATAATACTGATGAGCTATTGCCAGGGAGAAGGCTTTGCTGTTGTTACTAAAAGTGTGTACTGGCCATATGATTCAATCCAGTGCTTCTTGCACTATAGCAAATACTTTGATTTAGGTACAATTCCAAAAATATTATTCAAATTATTTTCTATATAAGTATTTTCTATACTTATTCAGAATCATTCAACGCCTTGTATTCAGTAGACCTGAGTGAAGTAGTCACACAGTAATTTATTTCTTTGAATTATATATTTGCCCTTACTCACTTAGTAGTTCAGAGCAGCTTATATACAGAACATACAATTAAAATAGCAAAACTACAATTGAAATCTGCCTTAAAACATGATTGAATGAATATTATAATTATATATAATATATTATATATAATACAAATATTATTATAATTATATATAATTATAATGATATTTGTTCTGACCTAAGCTTCCTTCAAAGTATACACACAATCTTAGTCCTGGCAAACCTTTTTAATTCATATGGCTGTGAATTATTGTCATTCCCAGTCTCAAACAGTCTTTCAGGGGAGTGTTTACAAACACCCACCTTATCTCTCATGGAATGCTGCCAGAGAACTAATTGCCACATGCAGGGCAAGGCCAAACTTAGCACAGAGTCAAATAGAACTTTTCCAAAGCTTTTACCCACCAGATGAACTAACTGCTTCCTGCAAAAGCTCTCATCCCATTCACTTCTCTTTTATGTCTTATGGGAAGGGCCAATCATCTCCAAGCTTTACTCCCAAGTCGACCCTGTTTTCTTAATGGTTCCTGTCTTCTGGCCGCTCTGCAGAGGCTCACACTGAGAACAGGCTCCCATTGTTCTTCTGCCTCACTGATGTCAGACTCCGGAGACTCCAGAGGCAGCAAAGAACTACCAGATGGCCTTGGCCCCCTCTCTGCTTCCAACTCAGAGCCCTCGTCTGAGCCTTCCCCAGACTCCAGGACTGGCCGACATTCCTCCCCAACCTCCTCACTATCCGACTCTGCTGCCAGCTCTGCTGGCTGCTGGCGGGCCACAACAATATTATAGAATGATTGATTTGGGAAAACAGTACAGCAAGTAAAAGTAAAATAATTAAGTGGTCTTGGTACATAAATATATACTTAGACCACTTTTAAAGGCTAAACAAGGAGGGGTCTTACTTGTTTCACAGCATGGGTCCCACGAAGAAGAGCATTAAATCCATGGCAGCACCCACAGGTGTCCTTTTGGCAACAGTAGGAGCCACCAGACTGTACAGATGAAGGCAGCTTTATAAGCCTTGTCCATATAAATGTAGTCAACCATCAAGATAGTCACCACATTCAAGGGCATTGCACCGGTTTAGCTGCCTTTTCTATTATGAAGCCTTTTATGAGTGGCAAACTTAGGAAACAAGATCTTTATTGCCAAGGTAATTCTCTAACTCAATGATACATTAAGTGAGTTATTCTGAGTCTCTTTGACATGTTTTTTTAGACTCAGGAATCTTTCCTGTAATGGCCCTGCTTCTTCATATAATAGTCAGACTCCCTCTTCTCTGTTTCCAGAGATATCTGTTAGATATTCAATCACATCCAATGGAAAAAGTTTCTATGCTTGTGTAACCAAAGTTCCTTCTGACCCCTAAGCATATCAGTCAGAGCAATATGAAATAATGGTGAGCTTCACAGCTTCACAAAGTAGTTTCATAGAAGTTATTGGCTTGAAGCATTATCCAAGCAAAGCATTCTTTGCAACTATGTGCATCATTTGTATTGATTCTTCTTCTTTTTAGCACATCCTTATTTGTTATTCACTAAGCTTTCCCCCAATGCACTACAATTGGAAAACCCTCAATAGCCTAGGATAGGGAAGAGTTGTGCTGTGCACAAAAGGCAACGTAGCTAGGGCACTGCTTCCTTTATATCACCACACACCAGAGGAGGAACCAGCAATTAGAATGGTTGATGAACCATTCTGTGTGATTATTTCCTCTCACTCCATTCCATTCCACTCCACTCTCTTCCCCACATTTCTCTCTCATCCTGTAATAACATTTATATGAAGTACCTATCTTCTCCATGCATGCTATGAAACTTCAGAGAAGTCATGATGCCTCCTCTTTTGGGTCTGGTCATTTCACAGATATCCTGATGTTCCCCCATGTGTCCCAAACAGACCAGCTTGACATTTAGAATTTGGCTAATCCCAAAGCCCATTTTTTTTTAGTTGCTATGGTTAAACAACTCAGAAATCTTTGCTAATGCCCTGGGAATGGCCCAAAGTATCCAGCTGATTTTGATTTACCATCTGCCTACATTTGATACTTTGGAGTGCAAATGGATGGAACAGATTTAGAAACTAATTCACTAAATAAGCAGCCACCACTGGTCATAGCTATAATATTCATTAAAAACTGGAAATGTGGAGATTTAACTTTAGATTGTTCTATTTCAGATGAATGGACAGAAGCTACTAAAAAGCTAACTTTTTTCTTTGTTGTTGAAGATGAAGCCAGAAAGAATTTCATCTTCTAAAGTTATGATGCCTGAATAATATGCATTTTATTGGACAGCTGGTGGCAGCATTTGCTTCTTTCTTTTGCATATCATAGATTTCCAACCTAAAGTCTCAGGAAGAAAAAACTGCAAGCAGACATCAGATAGAACATTTATAGCAAGGTTCCTATATTAACTAAGCAATATAAGAGTGCTATGAGAACTGTGTCTTCTCACATTATTTTGTTAATTCAGCTAGCCCTCATATCATGTTTGCTTCCCAAACTATTATCAATGGTGCAGAAAATCCTCATGCAGATCCAGGTCTGTTCATATGGAATGAATATTGCTACAGAAACTGCCACATCACTAAAATTATATGTGTGTCAGGCCTTTACAAAAGTGCTATAAAAAGAAATGCTAACATTAAAAACAGATGAACTGGTTTCATTTTGGACTGATTGATAATGAATTGTAGACACCCCATTCAGGTGAAACCAGAAATTTAGAATGCATTCATAGCAGCATCCTGTTTCACACTTAAATAACAGATGGGTGATATCAGCAATTATCTATGTTAAGTTAAATATATTTTCTAATTCAGCAAAATGTAATTGCACCACAGGATATCTGTAGCACGCAGGACCCAGGATCTCTGGCAAAATGGGCAATTTTTGGTGGTACAGTTATTCATATTTTATGAACACAATTGAGCCCAACATTTCTGTTGTTAAGTGGGACATTTGTTAAGTGACTTTTGCTTCATTTTATTACCTTTCTTTTCACAGTTGTTAAGTGAATCACTGCAGTTGATAAAGTTAGTAACCCAGTTGTTAAGTGCATCTGGCTCCCTCACTGACTTTGCTTGTCAAAAGGTCGCAAAAGTGGATCATGTGACCCTGGGATGCTGCAACCATCATAAGTATGAACCAGTGCCCAGCATCTGAATTTTGATCACATGATCATGTGTGTGCCACAATGGTTTTAAGTGTGAAAAATGGTCATAAGTCCCTTTTTTCAATGCCATTGTGCTTTTGAATAATCACTGAATGAACTGGATTCAAGGACTACCTGTACAGAATTGGAGCAGAAGCCCAAAGAAGCAATCAGTTTTGATTTCCATATTTAAATGCTGCCCAAACCTTCAAAATAGCCCCAAATCCAGTCACATGATAGCTAATACTGGCAGCGCTGTTTTGATTTGAACTATTTGTAGAAGCTCACCACTCTGATTATCACCTTAAAAATCTAATGAAGGGGGGAAAGGGTTGAAAAAAATATATCTGTGTCCTAAGCTATACTATGTGTATACTATGGCATTCATGAAATTCAACAGGCTAAAATGTGGCCCTTGATGCCTGAAAAGTTGGCCAGCCCTCTGTAGCTGTTCAGGTTACAATGATGTACCCTTGATGCAGGAGTGTCAAACTCAAGGCCCGTGAGCTAGATCCAGTCCGCAGGGTGCTTAGATCTGGCCCGTGGGGCTGCCCTGGAAAAAGTGAAGGACTGGCCCGCGGTGCCTCTACCAGTGAAAACGGAGCTCGGTCACCCTCCTAAGCTCTATTTTCACTGGCAGAGGTCTGCAGGAGACCATTGCAGCCAAAAACAGATGTCAAGCTGACCACGCCCAACCTGGCCACTTTTGATTCCCCGTGGTCAAACACAACCCTGATGTGGCCCTCAATGAAATCGAGTTTGACACCCCTGCCTTGATGCATCATCCATTTTCACATGCATTCTTGAGTTGGCCTCCATAGCTTCCTCTCTTTTCACCTATTGAAGTATAACATGAGTGAAACAGGTATTAATGGAAGCTGGGTGAAAATTCATACACGTAATCTTCTCATAAGGAGGTAAGGTAACAATGAGTACATAATGTAAGAAAACATTCTGCATAGAGGACCGTCATGACTGCTTCTAAGTATCCTTATTTCTGACCCAACTGGTGTCTTAATATGAAATTTATCTTCATTAAATTTTTCATTTCCAGTCCTTCCCACCTCAACCAAAATGCTGTTAAACATACTAGATACTTTCCTTAAAAAATTTATTAATGGAATTTTCTATGCACTAGGGAAAGGCTCCAAAACAGTTGTAAAATGCATAGCGGATGGGGGAAAAGACTACACCACAACTCTCTTTAGGCTGTTCAGGAACTAGATGTGAAATCTTCCTCCTCAGTTAAAAGAAAAAAGAAAAATCAAGGGGAAAACTAATTATTCAGCGAAAGAAAAACCATATATGTGTGGGAGAGAGGAGAGAGAAAATATTTCTGTCAGATTTCAAATCAGCAACTCTACTTTTTATGAAGCATCTCATAATTCTTCCACTAGTTTAGCAATACAAAACAAAATAAGGCATGAAACCTATTACAGTAAGTGATGGCTGTTACTTCAGCTGAGGGGTGTTCCTTTCCTTTCAAAATAACCAATTAAATGTTTGGGTTAGCCTGTAAACAAGCACAAAAGCAGATAAGAGTATTTCAGGTGATTTAAGAGGAAAAGGCTATGATCAAACCACAGCAGGAAAATACACCTGGAGATTAAATTTGCTATGGGAGGAAGCCGAGTAAAGGCTGACACATCTGTTTCAAAAATAGTTACAACTAACCAGTGCAAAAAAGTCCTAGATCACGTAAGATAGGAAGACTTATAAAAGACTGCGGCATAGCTCAGAAATAAGTCTTGTTGATTTAAATGAACATTTCTCTCAAGTGAGCATAAAGTCACATTCATAAAGTCAAAACTATTTTTTTTTACTTAAATGCTTCTTTGATTAATTCCAGCATTTCTGTTTCATAGAGTTTAAAAATAAGAATTAGAGGACGAACTGTTACTATAAGTGGCCTTTGTCATCTATGTTCCTCTCCTTTCCTCACTTTGTTCTTTATATCAACAGAAAAAATGATACACATTTTTCTTCAAAACTGTATTTTTAGTACCTATGTAAATGTATTCATCTATAAATTAAAGTAATTGGTTAATCAGCTCAAGCATGTTATTAATAATTGAGCAAGTCCTTTAATCAACTGGCCGCTGTAATTTGCCCTCCAAGGTCTGTAAAATCAATATAGCATTTGTGTTATTACACAGCCTGAAGACCATTCTTTCTAGGTCGCGATGGCTTGCCAATAGTACAAAATGATTGGTTGATGTCTCATAAGTGGATCTAATGGCAGAAGAAGCTTTCTAATCTCTGAGTATCTCTCTCCAGAATTTGTGCAACTGATTCTATTCTTTTAGAGAGATAGGGACAAAAACCAATCAACCATCCAATATTTATGGCTATTTTGCTGGTAGAACTGGGCACAATAGGCAGTAAGAATTCTAAACAAGTTGTAGTTAACATGTTGTTTTAGTGTTTTAGAGATCTTGTACATCAGGGGTCCCCAAGCCCCAGGCCATGTACTGGTACCGGTCCATGACCTGTTAGGAACCAGACCACACAACTGGAGGTGAGTGATGGGCTAGCAAGCAAAACCAAAACCAAAACCCCCACCACCACTGTCCATGGAAAATTTGTCTTCCACAAATCCAGTCCCTGGTGCCAAAAAGGTTGGCGACCACTGTTGTACAGGATTAATGGTTGTGCCATTTTTTATAGGTGTGTATTTGCATCCACTTTGCTATAAACACCAATTAGGAGTCAGAAGATATGATGAAAACTCCTGAATCTCACAACACATGAAACATAACATCACATAACACAGGCATATAGAGGCAAAACACAGGCAAAACAACATTTTACACACCATTCAAAAGAGATAATAAAAAAGCTAAAAGGAAACAAAAACATTAGAACACCTTTTCACTAGCAACCAACACTCAGAAGCAGGCATTAATACCAGGAGTAACATCAGACAAGAAAACAATAAAAAAAATCAAAGAACTACTAACTCAAATGAACAATCAAGCAGTAAACAACAGCTTAATCAAGGAACTGCCAAAGGAAAACAACATTTCCTGCCAACACTGACAGGGCAAGCTAGTGTATATAAACAGTGAACAAACTGTACTCCCCTCCAGCTCTGAAGATATTACCTAATTGGATAAGAAAACATCTGCAAGCATACAACCAAGCTCAGAGAGCACCAAGGACTGCACATTATATGTTGTAGCATAGTTAGTATCTGAAAGCAGGGAGATGTAAAATTGTCCTGTGCACCCTGGGCATTTATGCAAACCTTAGTGAAATGTGGCTACTATGAATGTCTCTGTAATAAAGACACTGAAGAAGTATATGCTCTGTTGTTTCTTGTGTCACATGGCCATTGTCTCTCCAAGTAGGGAATATTCCTGTACTGGCCTTCAAGGACAGCTGAGGGGACAGCTGAGGGGACGGCATAAAGGCCCTCTGATGGTTAGGTATGTCAAGTTTAGTTAAATATGTCATCTGGGAGATAGAGTAGCCATTGGATTCACTGGCCCTAAAGCTTGGGGACCTAGCTAGATTCAGTTTGTCCTCTGCATCTGCTACATGCTGTTTAACAAGTCCTTTTTCCTGATCATATCCATACTGAGTAGAAGACCTGGAGAGAAGCTCAAAGCTGAGAATTTGGTTGCCACTATCATATTCCATGTGGACTGAAAATTATCCTCCATAGTTAATGGGGCCAATTCAAAGGGAAAATATCTCAAGAAGCAGATATGCTTAAAATTAACTTCTGGGTCCACTATTAAAAAATATACTTCAATATATCCAATGTTAAAATATTTTTGCTCCATTCTGTATACACAAATCAAATGTAATTGTTATTCTCCTTTAATTGTAATCTTTATTTCCTTCCGGTTCTCTCTAGTATCCAATCTTCAAAGTCTCATTTTATTGTGATTTTTAAAAGAGAATTTATAAGAAAAGAATTTTCCCACAGCAGGGATTATTTCTAATTAATTCCAAAATATTATTTCAAATTCATTTGGAGCCTTAGACTATTTGTAACTTTCCTAAATCAAAGTTGTAATCACCCTTTTACTATTTATTCAAAAAAGAAATTAGGTCTGGAACTGAAACATTGAACATCTTTAGTCTTGTATGTATATATTTCAATTTCCTTATCCTTTTTCCTTGATTAAAGCTTTTTATTCACAAACACCCATGTTCTCTAATAAGATTGTTCTTTTTAATTCTTTATTATAATAAATTATACTCAATGGAAGGAAATCTGGCCAATTTAAGTCAATTCCATACATTGTATTATTTTAGGATAAAAACTTGAATCTGAGTTTATTACAATATCAAACTATTTTAAATAATGCAGGGCTTCCTGTTTTATGAACAGCATTCAAACTAATGTAGAAGTCTTTCCTTTACCATTTATTATAGCTAAAACAAAATTTAAAATTAAATAAGTACTTTGGCTAATGCCCTCATTTTCTCCAATAGATAACTGTTCATTTGTGAGCAGTTTATTATATTTTGAATTCTTTGTTTCTAGTCTCAACTATGTACATCTGTTTTTGTTGTAGTTGTTCTAGCCAGAGATTATATACACAATTCATATATTACCAAGAATAATAAATTAGAATTCTAAAATGGAAGTTCTATAGATAAAATATAGTCTGTGTGTGTTCATTCCGTACCATAAACAAATAATCTTCATCCATTTTTGCTCCATTTTCCAGATTTATTAATATTATATTATGAATATTCCCATTTTAAACATTCTAACCCCTTTTCTATATTAAAAACAAAACATTATATAATCCTTGTACTATTTTTAATTGGATTATTTTAGTCAGTAAATTCTTAATATTTATTGACAGCCTATTATCTAAATCTATGTATGTCTGTTACATTGAATCTAATATTTGGTTCTAGTATTATAATTATTTCTTATTTAGGAAAAGATTGTTTTTGTATTGTATCTGTTCAGCCTCTTTATTAATAGTTTTAATAATATTTCATTAAAGAGACTGTATTTTTTAGTAATTGTATTTGTTCCTGGGGCATTTATAAAATTCTGTTTGTTGAATGAAGTTCATTCACAGCAATAAATCTTTACAAGAAGATATTTCTTCTGAAGTTATGAGGCACATTTATTTTTCCTGTTGTTTCTTTAGAACTATTTCATAAAATAACTAAGAATCAAAATATTATGATCATCTTTAAATCTATTAAAGATTTAAATTTATTTAAATATATAAGGTTATTTGATCCTTATCTATTTTTGCGTGGTTTCTCGTCTTCTTTGTCGATTGAACCTTGGAAGCTTCCCATGTGTTAATTTGAATTATTACTTAAATAATTGAGAATATTCTTTTAATCTGTAGGTTAAATGTTGCATCATTTCATAATCTCTTGGCCCACCTTCACTGGAGCTAGCTAGTATAGCAAGCAAGACAAACAGAAACTTTTCATAGAGCACTATCGGTCTTTCATAGAGAAGACCGATAACCTGCTAAATTCAGACTAGCACAGTGGAAAAGAGAATAGAAAGTAAGATTGTTTATTTGTACGTAAGTACATAATGATTTAGGCTAGCCACATTAATGGTATAAATATATACCTGTCAGGAATGGCTCAAATCACCTGGTACCTAGGTTTTCCTTTTCCGTTCATCACCCATTTCCAAAACAACCTCCTTTGGGTGTCCAAAGTTAGAATTTTTCTGCTTCAAAAAGAACTTGTCTTGTGAGCTGGAAGGAGAGCAAGTTCATGTTAGATTTTCTCTTCTGAATCTATAGCTTTGCCTCTGATATCAGATGGAGAAAAGTAAATAATCCTATGAAATCTGGAATGCTGCCACACCCTTAGAATGCATACCACACAGTGCTTTTAATGAGAAACCAGTTTGGACAGAGAGACGCTCCACAAAGTAACAGCAGAAATACAGACAGATCAGTCTATTTCGGGCTTCTGTTTTGGTTCAGTGTTCCATGTATCTGCGTTTGTCTATGACATGCAAACAAATACAAAATGTATTCTACATGCATCCAAATTTAGGAACTGATTTTAATACTTTATGTATAATACATTCATTTAATCAATTTCCTTCAAAATATGCATGTTCAACCCTTTTATCTTAAAATGTGCATTTTATGTGTATTTTGATTATTTTTTTTACCCAAGGAGTATTTAATAAAATATGAATAAGTGTAAAATCTAAAGGATAACTGTGTCCAAGAGATGTAGAACTAGTTAGTTCAGGTGGGAAAGTGAAATGAAAAAAAATATGATGCCACGCAAAGTTATAGCTACTGAACTCATAGAGCCTTCCTGAGAAAGGAATAGAAATTCCCTTACGAAAATTCCAGATATTAAGTTGGATAAATCGCTACTAAGAGCTATTTTACCTCACTTTGTCTTGATTCAAATCCCTGAGCCAACTTTTGCTCCAAATGTGTCATTCCATAGCTCTGCACAGCTGCACCATCCTGGATAGCGTTAGCAGGAATGGATCAAAATGGGCATTTCAAGGGACGGCTGCTTCTGGAGCCTCAGATTTAGTTCTCAGAGCAAGTTAGAAATGTGCAAATATTATACAGTAAGAACTCATGTAAATCATCTGTAAGTTTTAAATAGTCACTCCAAAACTGTGAACAGATTTTTTAATAATCAATAAATTTATATACTGCCAAATCATTGTGGCTTACAACAAAATGAAAATGAAATTCAAAAGTCCTGACATAGTAGCAGGAATTAGTATAATTTTATAAGAAAATTTTCTTTTAAACCTTTTTCAAAATATTGTGAAAGCATTTCAAGAAATACATTGTTATTGACATTTTAAATGAAAATTAAGTGAAATGAAACATTCAGTTCTTAAAGTAATAAATTTGACTTTTTTGTTAATTTTAGGATTTGATTATTAGATTTGTTATGATTATAGAAATAATGTATATTTTTGTTCTTATTAACAGACATTCATTTTTATACTTATGTTTAAGGTTACAGTAAGATTTTTTGTTATATAATTTTAATGTCATTTTTGATAGTTTAATCTGTGTATGTTTTTCTTTAATTTACAATAAGAAGTTACTTTATGATATATTTGTACCAGTACTAAAGAAAGTCTGAAATCAAACACCCACCCACCCCTTTTGGGGGCATCACTTTAACTTTTTTCTTTTTTTAAATATTACCTAGAATTAAAGGGAAATAGGGTTGCCAGGTCTGCTTCCAAAAAATAGCGGACAAGCGGGGGGGGGGGAGTAAAGTAGTAGTAGTAAAAAAGTAAAAAAAGTAGTAGTAAAAAAAGTAGTAAAAGTAGTAAAAAAATAAAAAAAATTACAATTAAATTATATATTTTCTTACAAACATTTTAACACATATTAAAATAATCACTTCAAAACTTTACTTAAAATTCAAAACATCAAATATATTATAATAATATGTAAAATATTAAATTACATTTTACTTTGCTGTCATGTGTATTTTTTATTTGACTGCGCAGCTTTGACCAATTCTTTGTGTTTAAGGAATAATTCTTTAATTTCAGTACAACGCTGAGAAATATTAAAAAATATACAAAGTTCACTTCGAACTGATACAAGCAGTCAGTTACGTTCGTCAGTCCACAAATTTCCCATGACACTGAAAATTCATTCAACGTTTGCATTTGATACCGGAATTGATGCACAATACTGGAACAGTTTCAGTAAACTCGGAGCTGGCTCTTTCTTGAAAAAGTACGTCCACTTATCAAGGGATGAATCACCCTGCAGATGAACATAAACTTCTTCTAAGGCAGAAATTTCATCGAAGAGAGTGTTGGGTGGAAGTTCTTCTCGCCATGGTGATAATAACCAGATGTTCGTCATTTCTTCTAAAGTTGGAGGATTATTGCGATCAATTATTGCGCTGTTGTGTAAAATGTGATTATTGCAATGAGCATTCGATCTTTGTCTCATTCTAACTTATGAAAAAAAAGACAAAACACGATTCTCTCATCGTTATTCTCTTAGACTGTACAGCTTTAGATTACGTACCATTTCATCATAAAGCTTTTGAATAAAAAAAATGTCCACTATTTTGTGAAAAAAAATAGTGAACATAATGTGAAAAAAGTGGACTGTCCGCTCAAATAGTGGACATCTGGCAACCCTAAAGGGAAAATGTTCCAAATGCTTGCTTGTTTTGTTTCAGGTGACAGTGAATATATTGTTAACTAGAAAATCATAATTTTCCTCAGAAAAGGCATAGTTCAATCTGACAAAAATCTAGCAAATTCTTCGCTGAAAAGATTACTTATCAGTGCTACATGCAAGAAAGAGGACATCTTTGAAAATCAAGTGTTTCTTTTTTTTAAAAAAAATGTAGTGGCAAGAAGGGAGGGAGAAAAATCTTCATTTGTTCTAGGTGCCTCTGTATCTGTGGGCGTATGTTTGAGTGTGTGTACACGTATGTGCTGTGTAGTTCTGAACAGGCTTCAGAAATGTCATTTTTGTTATTATTGACAAAGTTGCCTTGTGACTGATGCCCAGATGGGAGTCTGAGCTGAAATTATGATATAGAAATTTAATTTAATTCTTTTGGTAATATAGGAGAACAGAGTATGAAAACAGAAGTGCTGACTGTTGAACTGGTTGGTTGTACATAACAACTTGTTATTCATGACTTATATTTTTACTGTGAAAAGTGTGGCATGTGGAAGATGAATTCACACACACACAGGCAAATTAAAATCTCTGATTTCTTTGCAATTCTCTCCTTTAAAAAGCATACATTATGGTATAGAATTCCCCAAGCCCTCTAACACATAGATAATATCTTCAAAAATGAGGCTTCCGAAAGGGAATTTTATAAATGAACAAATCTGCTCCCTTGCATAAATTGTTAATTTCCAGGGCTGTTTTTTTTTTTTTTTAAAGAAAATGCTACATTTTCACACTCGGAACCATGTGCCAGTCCCATGAAGAAATGAAAAGAATAGAGATGGAGACATTCCAAGATCAGAATCCTGTAAAACACATAGTTAAAACTAGGATACATCTGCTTACATGCATTCATACCTAGGTATAGTATATATGCCAATTATAATTACCAGTGCACCTTCCAAGCAATTGGCTGAGATGCTTTGATGCTATAAATTGCTTACATATTTTCTTTCTAGTCAGGTTCAACTATCAGCATAAGGGGTAAAAAAAAAAAAAAAAAAAACCCAACCAGCACATGTATTGCGAGTTTGAAGGAATTTGGTAAAGAATACAGAGTGCCTCCTTTAAAAAAAAAAACATTTGCAAAATGCACTTGTTTATTTGTCATTGCTGTCAGCTCTGAGGCCATCTTTCTCTTTGGATTTTCAGGGCTGCCACATTTAGTGCACAGGCCTGCTGTGGGAAAATGGGAGGGAGTTGCATGGAGTGGGTAGAAATATATAGCCACAACAACATTCTTTCCTCTGGGGGTCAAGGACGTTCAGCCTGCACCTGGAGAGGCATGACTGGGAAACATCTCCAGTTGGGATGGTGGATTGATTGGATCATGTGATGGACATGTGGGTATAGGGAAAGGGACTTTGACTTTCCTTTGGGTGGGAAAAACCCGGCGACTTTCAGATTTGGGTTTTTTCAGATGTGCCAATATGACATCTCTAATAAAATGGAACTTTGAGGGAATGCCCGCCTCGGAGTCTTTTTCGGTTGTGAGGTGTTACTTGGAACCCTGACAATTGCCTCAGCAGATAGTATAGAATAGAATAGAATAACAGAGTTGTAAGGGACCTTGGAGGTCTTCTAGTCCAACCCCCTGCCCAGGCAGGAAACCCTACACCACTTCAGACAAATGGTTATCCAACATCTTCTTAAAAATTTCCAGTGTTGGGGCATTCACAACTTCTGCAGGCAAGTTGTTCCACTTATTAATTGTTCTAACTGTCAGGAAATTTCTCCTTAGTTCTAAATTGCTTCTCTCCTTGATTAGTTTCCACCCATTGCTTCTTGTTCTTTGAAGAACAAGGTGCTTTGAAGAATAGTTTGACTCCCTCTTCTTTGTGGCAACCCCTGAGATATTGGAACACTGCTATCATGTCTCCCCTAGTCCCCTAATTATTAGGGGACTGGAGGCTAAAACATATGAAGAACGGTTGCAGGAACTGGTTATGTCTACTTTAATGAAGAAGTACTTGGGTAGGCATGGAAGCTAAGTAGGATTGGGCCTGGATATGCCTTGGATGGGAGGCTTCCCTGGGAGACAAGGGCTGTAGATTAGGCTGGAAGTCAAAAGAATATCTTCATAATAGGCAGTGGCAAATGGCTTCCATGCTGTCATAAAAAAAACCCTACCTATATAGACCTAACCATGAAAATGAACAATCAAGCTTAACTTATTTTGCTTCATGCTTAAGGTAAAATTAATGGAACTTTTGTTAGAGCTCCTGTACCTGCATAAGTTTAGTCATGGATCAAAAAAGGATTCAGAGACAATGAAACAGCAAATCAGATGAATGGCGCCATCTGTGATGTGTCAACACTTCAAATCAGTAACCTTGGTTTTGTCATTTTCTTTTAAACGATATCGTGATTTAGATGTGTAGGGAAATAAGGGGCTTTCATTAGTAGTACCTAACCTGTCTCTTTAAGGCAAATTATTGTATCATAGCATTGGCACTTAATGGCAACTTGTTCCACAAGTAGCCATAAAGTTATTATGAAACACTACAAGGGTATAAGTGAAATTAACCTATGTCATAAAGTAATTTACCTATGTATTACCTAGCTAGGGGAATTGATTGGGGGGGGGGTGGTTTGAAGGGTGAGAGAGACCAAGGCTTGAAGAGTAAATTGGATAAGGCAGGACTGAAGGTTCAAACCATGGTCAAGTAGTGAATCTTTTGCAGAGACATTTGTGGCTGTGGCAATTTGCAAGGGAGCAGGGTGAGCTTGAAGGTTTAAGCATGTACTGTGTTTAAATATACATTGCATCTTTAAGGTAACTGTTTCACCCTTATGTATGAATTCTTCCTTTTGAGTTTAATAACTAAATTGCTGTTTAAAATTTCTTGTCCCTGAATAAAATTATTAGTATGGTAGTTATTTTTCTAATGCAGACAGTAAAGTAAGGTTGGTCCTGTCTGTAGGACCACCACCTCATTGGCTGGAAAATAGGCAATAGGATTATTTAAACTGAATTGTAAAAGAGCAGAAAGGGATCCTGCTTGGAAGATTTATTTTTTTAAAATAAATTTTATTAATTTTCTATTAATTACATTTCTTAGTGCTTAATAAACATTGTTTTTGTCTGGGTATTTAATTTGTTTAACAATACAGATTCCATTCTTAATCTCCACCCTTTTTTCCAACCTATTTTGATAATATTCTATGTCTTCTTTCTGTTTGATTTTCAATGTAAGTCTATCCATTTCTGCACAGTCTAGTATCCTCTTAATTATCTCTTCATCATTGGCTGGAAAATTGGCAATAGGATTATTTAAAGAGAATTGTAAAAGAGCAGAAAGGGATTCTGCTTGGAAGATTTCTGAGAGCCAAACCAGAATACTTTTTGTTGTAAAACAGGAGCTCTCTTTAAAAGATAATTATTTAGAAAATAATGAATTATTCTGAATGTATTAAACAAGAGCTAGGTTGTTTATAAGGGGATGTGGTGGCTTAGTGGCCAAGATTCTCAGCTTGTTGATCGAAAGGTCGGCAGTTCAGTGGTTCAAATCCCTAGTGCCGCGTAATGGGATGAGTTCCCGCTACTTGTTCCAGCTTCTGCCAACCTAGCAGTTCGAAAGCACGTAAAAAATGCAAGTAGAAAAATAGGGACCACCTTTGGTGGGAAGGTAACAGCGTTCCGTGCGCCTTTGGCATTTAGTCATGCCAGCCACATGACCACAGAGACGTCTTTGGACAGCTCTGGCTCTTTGGCTTTGAAACTGAGATGAGCACTGCGCCCTAGAGTTGGGAACGACTAGCACATATGTGCAAGGGGAACCTTTACCTTTACCTTTTTAGGTTGTTTACTTAGGAGTTTGTTTAGGGTTTATATGCTCTCCTTTTTTTAAACACACCTCAATCAATGCAATTAAGACTGGAAATTAAAATAATTATAATTTTAAAAATTAATAGTTAAAACAATCTTATTTATGAAAAACTATGTCTATAATAGGAAGCTACTAACATATATTAAAAATGTTCATTGGAGATTTGGAGATTCCTAATAATTTCATACATCTTTAATAGGTGAATCTGATTGTGATTGTGCTATTCATCTTCAAACTGTACTAAATTGTTGTTTAAAGTTGTACAGGCTGCAGCTTTTCCTTCTTTTGTAAATGGCAGATGCTGTTTTTAATTTCATACTGAACTAAGCATAAATAGTGCATTCTATTCTAAAATCTTTGGATTAGTGGTGGAAAGAAACCTCCTGGCACAGAGTGATTCCTACAAGAGCTGAAACTTCATCATGTGGTCTCAGTACTTTAGAGCCTGGCAGAATCTGTAAAAATTAGACCTAAGAGTTATAGTGATGATAAAAAAGCAATAGCTATGTCATCTGCTATTCTTTCATTGCAAGAGAGCAACAATCGCTTACAGATGCTATGTACAGGATGTGTTTTCTTTTTGAAGCCAAAATAATTACCCACACATCATTTTTTCATTAAGTTTGCACTAATTTTCTGTGATTCCATAAGTTGAACATGAGCTTGCCACCATATTTTGCTGGGCGAAAATCAAAAGTAAGACCATTTACAAATCTGGAGTTTTGTTTATTGCATTTCAAATAGCACAGTTTAGTGGCAATTAAAAAAAAATAAAGCTTTATCCTCACTTTCCAGAACTTGCAATAATTTAAACATTTGAAAGCATTCAAATGGAAAACAGTTAACTTGTGGGAGGAAGGGATTGTTCTGTCTTTGGTTGTTTGTTTTGCATACTTGTTTGTAGTCTAAAAAAACTGCAGAGACATTCAGAAATTAAGAATGGGGGGGGGGAAGCTTTGTGTCCCTTTGCAGACTCACAAAGAGGGTGTTTATTTAATTACAGCATAGCTAATGAGGATTTCATTGTTGCACTGTTTATCATTTACAGTGCAATTTTTTTTCCCCCTAGCTTTTATGACTAAATCATGTCCCGGTCAAGGAACATGAGAGTAACAAAGCTACTGTGAAAGGGAGCTAGAGATGGACCTCCTACCAATGAGAGCATTTGGAGATTTTCTTGAAAGGAAGGAACAACCAAGATCAGGCTGGTCTCTTTGCTAGCCTTCTCTCCTGTTAGTGAACACAAGAAGACCTACAGCCATGATGGCGAACCTATGGCACGTGTGCCAGAGGTGGCATGCAGCGCCCCCCCTAATGGCACGAGAGCTGTCACCCCAGTTCAGCTCATGCGCACATGCCTCCTGCTGGCCAGCTGGTCTTCGGGTCTCTGCCGCACATGCACGGGGACGGGACGTATGTGGGGAGGATGCAGGTGCATGCATGGGAGGCAGGAGTGGGTTCCAATTTTTTTTACTACCGGTTCTGTGGGTGTGGCTTATTTGGTGGGCATGGCTTGGTGGTCATGTGACTGAATGGGTGTAGCCAACTCAAAGTCACTCACAGCAAGGTGGGGCGGCACCTTGCTGTGAGTGACATCAAGTTGGCCACACCCACTCAGTCACATGACCGATGCTGCAGAGACAGAGTGATTTCCTATGTACCTTCCCCTGACCCTTGGGCTGATAAGATAAAAGCCTCCCTGCCTAGCAGCCCAAACTGGAAAATGAGGGGGGGAACACTTCATGTCTAGAAAAACAGCCTTTCTTTTAATCGCCTCATCAAACCACAAACTCCTCTGATCAGGGCTTCGGTCTCTGAGTAACAGTTTGGACGAAGAGTGGGGAAGTGACTAAAGGGGGAGAGAGGGACAAAGCCCCCTTAACGTGGATGCACATAAAAAAAGGGTGGAATTTTGACAAACTTCTCCCCCAAAACCAAGAAGAGATTCATTTCCCACTCGCCCTCCCCCCCCAACATTTCCAAGAGCCTCCAACATTGCAGCAGCTGCTGCTCCTCGCCTCTCCTGTCCCAGAAGTGGAACCAGGCACCGTTTCCTCCTCCAAGTCATTGTTGTAGCATCAGAGATCTAAGGAAAAGTCTTCCAGCTCTTCACAATCAACTTTAAGAGAGGCAAGAAGCCAATGCAAAAGAAAGGGCAGCTGAGCCGACAGGGGTTTGTGTGTGTGTGTGTGTGTGTGTGTCCTTCTGCAGTCCTCTCCCGGGGGACAGCCAGGGCTTCACCATCTCCTCTTTCCTTCAGAGGGGCTGCCTCCAAGTCCTTGCGAAGGGATAGACACACACACACACACACACACACACACACCCTGCCCTGTCACCTCCACTGCTGCTTCTTTTGCGTTGGCTTCTCACCTTTCTTAAAGTTGATCGTGAAGAGCTGGAAGACATTTCCTTAGATCTCTGACATTGCACAATGACTTGGGGGAGATCTAAGGAAACATCTTCCAGCTCTTCAAGATCAACTTTAAGAGAGGCGAGAAGCCAACACAAAAGAAGCGGCAGTGGAGGCAACAGGGCAGGGCATGTGTGTGTGAGAGTGACAGACAGAGAGACAGAGAGACATCCAGCCACCCTCCCCCAGCACCGCCACTGCTCCTGCCCCTCTCACCTCCAGCACAGCGGCTCCATCTCCCTGAAGGGCCGGCCGCCCACCCACTGGCCGGGCTGCAAGGCAGGCAAGCATGGTAGGGCCATGGGGAAGGGAGCTAGCTAGCTGAGCGGCCCCGACATGCTTGCCTGCCTTCCCGATGGTCCCTGTGGCCAGGCCCTCTTGCTTACCTTCCTCGCCCACCACCGCTTCTTTTTTCGGCTGCTTACCTTCCATGGTGGCTGGTCCAGAGTTGGGAAGGCAAGCTAACCTGAGTTTTTGGCAGCCCCCAGCCAGCCGCCACTGCTGGAAAGTGGCTGGCCAGAAAGCCTCCGAAAAGGCTTTTTTGCCAGCGACTTTCTCCGCAGGCTGCCAAAAAGCATCTGCTGTTGTTCTTTGCGCATGCACATTCCATTGGACTTGCAAGGCAATAGGATGTGCATGTGCAAAGAACATGGCGGTGATGAACATGACAGCCTGGGAACCGGTTCGGGAGTGTGGCCAGCCAGGAATTACTACCGGTTCTCCGAACAATGAGAGAATTGTACTACCGGTTCTCGAGAACTGGTGCAAACCGGGAGCAACCCACCACTGATGGGAGGCATGCAGGGGGGTGTATGCATGCGTGGGGTGTGTGCAGGGGGGCCACCCACACTTTGGCCACTTGGTCCAGAAAAGGTTAGCCATCACTGACCTATAGTCTATGGTGATGGTTCTACAAACACTGAGCAGTTGAGTCTAGACATCACTGACATTTTCCACAATGTCTGAAATCAGTTACTAGATTGAACATATTCTAGGAAATTAAACTACTGCCAGATCCAGTTACCTAACATTCTCAGAGAGAGATAGCCAGGGTTGCCTGTTGCTTGTGCTAATTCTAGCCAGGTAAGGTTTGAGAACTTTTCGATTTCAGAAGACTTCATATTCCCATTAGTGTTGCCTTGGCAATGGTATTACGTTCATTGATTAATAGACAACATCTAATGTACATTTAATTTAGGTTTGTTTTAAATATAGAAGTCATGTTATTATGGCAGCGCAAATGGTAACATTTAACTCATCTACATAGACCGTGACTTTGTATAAAAAAGTGTAGCGAAATATTGGACTCATTTATACAGAATACAGTAGGTTAAAAATGTATCTTTTGAATGCATTAGAAATATATATATTTGAATAATATTTCCATTAGACAGGCATATACAGCATTCAGTAGTGGGTTTCAAATCCCGATGCTACCGGTTAGCTATCGGTAACTCACGGGTGCTCACTTCATGAGTGTGCAGTGCTTTGCGCATGCGCAAAGCATTTTTGATGATGTCTGGGTGAGTGGGTGGAACCTCCCACCGCCGCCACTACCGGTTACCTCGAACCGGGGCGAACTGGGAGCAACCCACCACTGATAGCATTGTAACTGTTTATTGTTATAATAAGAGATCATATTATACTTTTTTCTTTGTCTGTCTACGGAGGTTCTCAGCCATCCATGTCATGGTTGTCTCAAAGGTGCTTTTTCAAAAGGCAACTGGACTTTCTTAGTTTTCTTTGAAGACATTTTGCTTTTCATCCAAGAAATTTCTTCAACTCTGGTGGGGAATGGAAGGATTTATTCTCCTTACAGACAGCTGGTCACTTGCATTATTTTAACAGGTTGTTAAGGTCACCTGGAGGTTTATCTGTGTTATTAGGGTCATCTGAGTGATGCAAATGGATGTGAAACTTTCTTGGAATTGTTCAAAGCATTGTGTTGTAGACTGAACGTAGATGGTGTCATATCCCTCCCCCTCTGTTGAGAGAGGACTGGTCAATTTTGACATACTGTAGATGTCCTCTTTGACTCCTCTTTCAAACCAGTGGTCCTCTCTGCCCAAAATGTGGACTTTGCTGTCTTCAAAAGAGTGGTCTGTGTCTTTTAAATGCAGATGGAGTGCTGAATCTACAGTAGTCCTGATGGGTTTGCTCTCCTATGTTGTACCAAGTGTTTATAAAGTGGTTGTTTTGTTCTGTTTTTCTTTGTCATATTTCTTTCCATTTTTAAAAAAGCACTTTTCAATTAGACTTCAGAATTGCACTCCAAGTGAAGGCAGTGACAAAACACCTTACTTTTTATTCATCTAAATGTAGTGAGATTTACTATGTATGTATGTATGTATGTATGTATGTATGTATGTATGTATGTACAGGTAGTCCTAGGCTTACAACCATTTTTTGTAATATCAGTTTGAAATTACAACAGCACTGAAAAAAAATGACTTATGACCATTTTTCACACTTACAACCGTTGCAGAATCACTAAGGTCATATAATTGAAATCTGGATGCTTGGCAATTAGCTTGTATGACCCTAAGATAGTTTCAGTGTCCCAGGATCATGTAATCCTCTTTTGTGACCTTCTGACAAGCAAAATCAATGGGGAAACCAGATTCACTTACCGGTAACAACTGTGTTATTAATTTAACAACTGCAGTGATTCCAGTGGTAGATTGCCCCCAGTTCGGACCAGTAATAAAACCGGTGGAAGGCCCCACCCACCGCCTCAGATGTTGTCATCAGCGATCTGCACATGTGCAGAAGTAAGGTGATCCCACTGTGAACCAGTGGTAAAGGTAAGTAGAACCCACCCCTGAGTGATTCACTTAACAAACATGGCAAGAAAATTTGTAAAATGGGCAAATCTCACTTAGCAACATGAATTTTGGGTTCAGTTGCGGTCAGTAAGTTGAGGACTACCTGTATGTTTAGCACGTGATAGGTTTTGAGAGTTTGTCTAAAACAAAAGTTCTAAAAAATTTGAAAAGTGAGGCAACTGTTAAGTTATATGAAGGTTGTGGTTATAAATCGAGGATTATCTGTATTACAGGACTATAGAAAAACACAGCCCTAAACCTAACCCTATTTCAGCTTTCATTTTGCATTTTAAAATGAAAATGCTATCTATTTTGGCTGTGAATATGTTCAGGCAAAGGGCATACGTAATGGCTCCTGGGATGTCAGAAATAAAGCCCATTTTAATAATGGATGACTGGTAGTGTTCTGAACATCAGTGTGATAAAACCAAAATAAATAAAAACAGGCATTTTGTAAATTTGCATAAAATAACAGTCTGCAGAATTCAACTTGTTTGGGTTTTTTTTTATTATTATTTGGGTATGGAATCATATTTATGTTTTGATCAGGGAATGTACATAGCCCAAACTATCAATAATCAGTCCAATATTAAGTAACATAATCTAAGTTAAGGCATACAAATATCAAACAAACAATTAGCTAACAAGAAAATTGTACCAGCAGCTCTTTCACCCTCCATTCTTCTCTCAGTGATATAACACTCCTATCTTTTCAAAAGCATACATGCATTAATCTTATGGTAAGTAATAAATTTGCTCTGTGCTAAGAATATAAAATAATACAATGGAGTAATTTATCTTCCAAATGAGATATGTGTGTGGTGTTACTATTACCACTTTGTTAGGATAGTAGAATTTCAAAGTTGGATCATGTTTGTTTTCACACCGGTCAGTCCTTTTAAACCACTCAAAGCAATGCATGTACCAATTTTTAAAACTGCTTAACTTAAATCTGATGCCAAAAATAAGATATAAATACTATTTTGACTTCTGATACTAGGCAGATACAGAATGTCGAAAGTAAAATAATCCAAACTTCTACAGTGCTAAATATTTATTATGGTCGGAAAGCACGTATGTACTCATAAATGTGCATGTGAGATGGTTTAAAGGTTGTATTTCAGGTGTCAGAAACTTGAAATGATATGCAACCAATACTTGCCAAGTTATATGAATAATATAAAAGTACTTACAATTCGGGACTAGTGCCCATTTTAACATACACTGTATTTTGTTTAATAGCTAAGATCATTTCAAAAACTGCAGGACATGCATGGTAGAAAAACACCATACCACACCTGAAATTCAAAGCAAAATAAATTAACAATGTGACTGATTAAGCACCCAGAAGAACTGAATCAGTCACATACACAGTATATCCACAGTTAGAAGACCATTTGGGGTGAGGGGCAGTAACAACAGTTCCATCTCTTAGACAGAGAATTCCCCAATGAGTGTATTGCAACAGAAGTTATATTCTGTGGATGCTATTAGGTCTCTCTTGCTAGTACATACATGTGTAACACGTAAACATATGTGTGCATATGTCTGTATGTATGTGTGTCTATATACATATACATACACACACACAGAGAGAGACAAACAAATGCCAGATTAAGGGGCCTTTTTACAAAAGTTCTGTTTATGCCCAGATCTATGCTTTTATTTAAATCCTTAAACTAGTATTTAGAACTTCTTTTACTACCGACCGAAGGAAATTCACTCAGTCTTTTCAGGCTTGTCACTCCAAAGATTCCTAATAGCAGTTAACAAGCAATTTCTGAAAGTGGTCAGAGGAGCCAAATTCACTGTAATTTCTCCCTGAGACTTCTGTTCTACTAGCAGGGAGGGTCCCTCAGCAGAGGAACTTTAAAACAAGTGCCACTTTTCCACCTTTAGTTTCAATTGGTATGAAGTACGAAAAGCTTTATCAGTTGGTTTGGATGTGCGTATTAACTAGTCCCATGAGACAAAACTTGTCCATGCAGTTCCTAAAGGAGCCAGTGTATTTTGGCATCCCCCCAAACCATAATAATCAGCTGTATTATAAACACACACCACTATTTCTTACTCTAATAGTAAGCATTGTCTTGTTTGCCATCCCATTGTGATAAGAGCTTTATTGTTGTACATATAATCAGTCATTGTTTGTGCTAGGATTTGGAAAGTTTCTATTTTAAGTGAAAAGCGTTTATGAAGGTTAGCATTAAAAAAAACAATACTGTATTGCTGCTTCTTCAAACAGCAGCAACTGGCATATTGAATTATCCGAAGAAACACCATGCTTTCCTGAGCAAACATTATGCCTCATTTGACCTTGGCAGCAAATACTAACCTAGAGTGGAAAATGTGAGATTTAAAAAAAAATAAATATTTACTGTAGCTCCTTTAAATCTTTTGGTACACCAACAGGGCTGACAACTTCAGTCTGATGATTCAACTTCCATCATCTGTAAGTTGAGATGTATACAATCAAACTGTACATGGGAAATTCTATTGAAATGCACAGCAGGATGACAAGAGACTATGGCCATGCTGTACAGTATCTCTTAATGCCAATTTCACTTTATTTAAAATGTCATTCCTCAGAACCAGATTAGAGACCAAGTCTTTACATTAGAGCTGCCTTGTCTAACTACTGGAACTTCTTTCCTCGTCTCTTTTGTCTCCACTGAGTTTATCCTTTCTGATCAGGAAGAGTTGGGTGGCCAATTCAGAGAGTGTTGTGGAACATCGCCCCAATTTTCTGTCATGATTGTTGCAACAAAGGTAGTAGGACCCATGTGTGGAATAACTCAGATGCTTCATCCTAGCAGAAGATTAATTGTCCCCTTGCAGATTTCCAGACCATAACACACAAGGAATTTTCTTCCCCTTATTCCACAATCTGTTCCAGGTGTGTGAGAGAGCTATCTCAGAACAACACCACAGTTCATAGGAAGGCTCATAGCGAATGGGGCAGGATGACAAGACTGAGACATAAAATTTCTAAAGGAGGAGCAGGAAGCTAGCAGACAGGACCATCACTGGGGGAGGGGGAGTTTCAACAAAGGAGGCCTGGCTTGAATAAAGCTGCACTGAAAGTGCCATTAAAAATAGCATCTCTTCCAATATACCAGAGATACAAATTGAGGAGGGGAGAGAGATATACTTGCCACTGATTCATATATTTACAGTCTGTACGTCAATCTTACCAAGATGGGGTCCTTCAAATGTGTTGGATTGCAATTCTCATCATTCCAAACAAGTATCACCAGTGGCCAGACTACTTGGATTGGGATTTTGACAGGTCTACAAACTGGAAATGTCTGCACTAACTCCCCCACCCCCTGCTTTCAGTGAAAATGACAAGTAGTAAGAGCTCTTTACAGCCCAATTTATTTCCCTTTATTTTTTAAATGTATGAAATCAATCAGTGAGAATATTGTACCAGATCTAACTAGTGCCCTTTCCTCCTCCTCCTCCTCCTCCTCCTCCTCCTCCTCCTCCTCTTCTTCTTCTTGTTCCTCCTCCTCCTCCCTCTTCCCCTCCTCCTCCTCCTCCTCCTCCTCGTCTGGTGTCTCTTGTATATACACATGCACATTACATACAGCATCTAGGTTTGTCAGCATCAGATTACAGATAGTCCTCAATTTAGAATTGGGATTTCCATTGCTAAGCAAAGCAGTTGTTAAGTGAGTTGTGCCTGATTTTGCAATGTTTTTGCCACTGTTGTTAAATGAATCACTACAGTTCAGTGGTGGGTTGCCCCCGGTTCAGTTTGGTTCTTGTAAACTGGTAGTAAAACTGGGGGAAGCTCCGCCCACCCACCCGAATGTCATCATAGAAGCTCGGCGCATGCACAAGCAAAGCGAGTGCATGTGCGCAATCCCGTTGCGAACCAGTAATAAAGGTAAGTAGAACCCACCCCTGCTACAGTTGTTAAGTGAATCATAAATACATGCCAGTTTCCAAGTGCCTGAATTTTGGTCATGTAACTGTGGGGATCCTGTTACAGTTGTAAGTCACTTTTTCAGTGTCGTTGCAACTTCTAATGGTTGCTAAATGAATGATTGTAGATTGAGGACCTGTATCTCCCCAGTAAATAGTATAAAGCAATCAGCAGCAATAGAAGAAAGAGGAGGAAGAAGAGGATTGGCAAGAATGGTATCCATCTGTAATGGAAGCAGAAAGATTTAAAGCACCTCATATTTGAGCCATTGTTGGAACCCAACAATGTTTTGTGCAGGATAGTCTTCTTCAGGAAATTATTTCAAAGAAACACAATTGATGCAGCAATTATGAAATTATGAGCAATAATGTTTTCATTTTACCTAAAGTACATTATTTATTGTTCGTTTGCTTGTTTAATTTTTATGCTGCTCATCTCCCCTACAAGGTGACTCTGCTTCCTTCTCTCCCAGCAAAGTTGAAAATAAATAGCTCTTCTTCTTGTTGTTGTTTTTATTGCACGGGGTATAAAAAAACCATACTGAGTCTTTTACAAAATCAAAACATTACTTATCAGAAAAGAAATTTCATATCAGATTTGATAGAAATGTATAATAAAAGTGTTTGTTTGAATTAAACTCATGCAATTCTTGTGTCTTCTTTCACCATTTATAATCACTGGATTTTTACTAAGAGCTTCTGGATCTCAACCCATTTCATTTGATGATTACCATATCAAGCAATGATTTAACAAATTAATTAGCTGCCATAGATTAAACAAGAACCAGTTTTGTCTACTGGTTAAGTCACAGGCTGGAACCTGGAAGACTGAGAATTTTAGTCCTACCTTTGGCACAAAGTCAGCTGGATGCCCTTGGCCAGTCACTTTCTCTCAGCCCTAGGAAGGAGGCAATGGCAAACTACTTCTGAAAAATCTTGTCATAAAAACTGCCAGGACTTAAGGTGTTAAGAGGTAGGAGAAGAGACACTCGGTTTCTAATCCACCCTCAACCATGGAAGGTCATTGTGTGATTTTGGACCAGTCGGCCTCTCAGCCCAACCTGCCTTGCAGGGAGGCTTTGGAGGAAATATAGGAAAAGAAAGGAACACTGGGCTCATCCTTTAGCTCCTGGTTAAAAGGTGTAAAATCAATTATATATGAAAGAAATAATCCTTATGCAGTAGGGTAATACGAAACCCATCATGTATCATCAATCCGTTATATATGAATACAGCAATGATATCTTATGCAATAAAAATGTAACTGAAGTGAAATCACAAATAAAGTATGCTTGTTTAATAAAATATCGGGCAGATAGTATGGCCAACATACACAATCGAATGTAGTAAAATAAAATCACCAGCCAAAGGGCCAGATGTTCACATAGGATGCTGCCACACAGTCCTGAGGCCCATTTTTCAGTCCCTCCTCCAGATTATTTGGATCCAAGTAAGCCATCCTGTTCACTCCCGGTAACATTGGCTGGAATCACCACAATTGTAGCAAGAGAGCCAGTTAGTCTTTGGAATCTAAAAACGAAGAGCTTGGTAGCACCTTTTCCGACTCTTACGGTTTATGAGTTTCAGCTGTCATGGCAGACTCCTGATTTTAGATGAATGGGAATGAATAAGAATTAGAAGGCCATCTTGGCTCTCACAGAAATCAGAACCCTCAGCCCCTTATTGCTATGGTTCAGTGCTCCAAATGGGGTATTAGGAGCCATGGTGGTTCAGTGGTTAGAATGCAGTCCTGCAGGCTACTTCTGCTGACTGCCGACTGCCAGCAGTTCGACAGTTTGATTCTCACCAGGCTCAATGTTGACTCAGTTTTCTATCCTTTCTATTCTATCCTTTCTATCAATAAAATAAGGTCCCAGATTACTGGGGGCAATATGCCGACTCTGTAAACCGCTTAGAGAGGGCTGTAAAGCACTGTGAAGTGGTATATAAGTCTAAGTGCTATTGCTATTGCTATTAGGGGGCACATACACTGATCAATTTTGTAATTATGACATTGTTTTGCAGCCCATCATATTTTTTCTGACCTTCTGTCCCAAAGGGTCTCTCAGTTTATGCTTTCCCTTTCTTGCTGTATTCCTTTTAGGAGACCATCTCTCTTTTGAAGTATTTCTCAAAGAGCAAGCTATGGCATGTGAAGCCACCTAAATACTTATCAGACATTTGCTTCCATCCCATGTTCTTGTCTTTCTTTCATTTCTTTCTCTGCACATGCATGTGCACTCACAAACTCCACTTCTTGTACCTGCACTAATTAGATCATTTCTCTACAATGATTGTTATCAGAAGAATAGCAATTAGGAGTATGCACAAAAGAGAAATAATTAATGTTTGGCAGATGTTTTGCAATGACTGGAAAAAGTAGTCACCCCTTCAAAAAGAGGCATTGTCTTCTTTCTGAGCTGCCTCACCAAGCATCTAGTCCTTGGTGACATTAATGCACTGTAAGAATCTGAGTGGTTCCAGGACATTACAATATCTCCATCATTTGAGCCCAACCTGGCAAGCATTGTTAGGATTTGCAGAAAAATCTGTAATCCTAAAGTGAAATGGACAAAAAAGTCAAGATGGCTGTAGTGGCCATGTAACTGAGCCCAATATTAATATTTATAAACATGTCGATATAACTCTCAGTTGGGGTACAATCAGAAAGGATTTCAAACTAAGTAGTTTACAAATACTGTTTTTATTAATTTGTCTTTGTTTTTTGAAAAATCGCATGCATCTGTTCTTACAATAACAATAAATAGTGGGGATGCTACTATTATGTTCAGAGTTTATGTAGATTTCTAGTTATTTTGTTTAACTGTACAATAAACTTAGTTTTATAATTAATTAAATAACTTAAATAATGAACTTCAAACTGAACTATTTACTGATATTTTATTCTTTTATGCATTATGTTTCCTTTCTTCTTCTTTTTTCTTTTTTCTTCTTTTTGAAGCTATTTATTCTGGTCCCCCCCCCCCACATAACAGTTTGAATAAATTAAGAAGGAAATAAAGTTTCAATCACACCATTGAGGGACCCATCTTGACTGTGTTGACCCACACTCACCCTCAAATACATTGGGGGTGAAGGATATTGTTCCAGTCAGTGCATGAAAGGCAACCCATTCAATATAAGCTTCGTAATCATTCTCAGGTGACATTTCAAGAAGACCAAAATCCAGTCTGTTGTTGTAGGATGGAGGTTCAGCCTGTTTTGTTTCACTCATTTTCTGGATTCTAAAGCTGAAAAAAACCTCCTATATACCTAACAGCTCTACCAAAATTCCTGTATTGTCAGAGACCTTTTCCTAAAGAAAGATAAGAACAATTCTTTCGTTGAATGTTTGAAAGATGTTAGACATGACACATGCCAGACCTGTAATTGGCTCAAAGATTGGTCAGTTATGTTCATTTGATCTGCTTTAGGCTCCTTAGCTTTATTCTCTGTCTACATTCCAGTAAAGTTATTAGTCAAAGTAATTGTTTATTTTTTGCCAGAAAAACAAACTATAAAGCACTCAACGCTGGAGCTGACTAAACCATCCCTTTGTTTTGTTTGACTTGCAAAGTACTCTATACTCTGAAAAATTATTCTATAATGGATGAGGAATCTGCTAGAAATTTTGCCCCAGACAACTTTAATTTGTTGGCACAATGAAAACTATCACGGAACAAGACCACCAGGAGTGCTTTAAAGAGAACAGAGAAAAATAAATCAAGACATTTATCCACTGTGTGGTACATGGTATCGGTGCTTTTCTCAGACAAGAGATAGAGAGATTGAGATAGATAGATAGATAGATAGATAGATAGATAGATAGATAGATAGATAGATGAGAGATAGATAGAAGAGAGATGATAGAGATGGAGATAGCAAGAAATGATAGAGATGGAGATAGATAAAGACAGAGAGTTTTCAAAAGAAAAATATAACAGAGATTAGAGAGACAGTTTTTGGAAGATACAGATGTGTGTCTGGGTTTGAAAGAGAAAGTTTTCAGAAGACAGAGATTGTGTGTGTTTGTGTGTGAGAGAGAGGGAGGGAGGAAGAGAGAAAGATTTTTTTTCAGGGTCTTACTCATTTTAGAAGAGTGCATCTCAACTGCCAACCAGCTAGTATTTCACAGGTCTAACTTGTAAAGTTTTATTCCATAAATGTTGCCATATGACAAGATTAGTGATTCTTCCCAGTTCTCTCTGGTATCTTGCTGGGGTCTGTCCAGACTTTCCCTTTGAACTTACCCTGACTCTGTTCCATTATTGTCTTGGTTCTATTGAATTTTTTTCTGTAATTCTCCAAAGGAAGGCAACTTAGCACCCTATAATTCCCACAAGCCTCAGCCAATGGTTGAAAATTAAGATGGTTATAGTCATCTGGACGGAACCTGCTGGCCTCCTTCCAGAAGCCTTAATCAGAACCAGACATGAATTTGGCTGGAGCTTGGTCAAAACACCCCATGTTTCTGGATCCTGGCAGAAGAAGTTAGCAGAAGCAAGGAAAAGCAATAGCTGCAGCTGTAATCAAACAAAATCAGGGGCTGAACTGGATTGTGGGACCATAAAGAAGCATTCAGACTCAGTTGCTTGACAATGTTTTGAACATGCAGGCCTGCCTGTTTTCCATGGTTTTCGCCCATCTGGTAAAATAAGGCATAGTTGGTGCACTTCAGGTCCCTTTAATCAAACAATGTCAACTATAGGGACCCAGGAAATATGCCTTCTCTGGAATGATATTCCTTTGGAATGATATCTGCCCTCCCCCAAGAAATCCATGTGGCTCCCACCTTAATGAAGTGCTGGAGGTCTTTAAAACATGGCTGTTCTCCCAGACCTTTGAGCAGGGTGGTGGTGGAACCCCCTCAATGTTCTGTTATATGGAGTATTGATGTCTGGACAATTTTAAATCTTTCTTTATTGTTTTTTCTGTTTAAAATTATAATCTGCCAAAGCCATTTTGGAGTTGGGCAGTTTCCAAATCTAATCATCAAACAAATGAATACTAGGGTGCAGAGAAAGAAGATGGATCATTTCTGTTTAGGGCTTGGTACTCAGATGGACAGTTTGTTTTTACATACAGGATACCTCAGAAAAGCTAATGATCCCACTCCATCATTATTCTTCCTGTACTACTGGTAGCCGGGAGGATTTAAATCTGACCGATCACATTTTGTGAGTAGCCATTCTTGGACCAGGAGTTTACTATTGACTATGACCGTAATGGCCATAGGTGGCACATGGAGCTATATCTGTGGGCAAGTGAGTGTTGCCCTAGCTCAGCTCCAGCGTGCATATGTGTGCTGGCCACCAGATTTTCCGGCCTTCTGGGCCCACCAGAAGTTGGGAAACAGGCTGTTTCTAGCCTGTTTCCCGAGGGCTTCTGGCGGGGTGGGGAAGGCCGTTTTCACCCTCCCCAGACTCCTAGAAAGCCTCTGGAGCCTGGGGAGGGCAAAAAACAGGCCTACTGGGCCCACTGGGCCATCACATGCCAAAAGTGGGGGGAGCGTGGGGGGTTGCAGGCACATGCGCAGGAGGGTGGGGTGCATTGAATTATGGGGGTGGGCATGTGGGACTCCCCCCGCGCGCTCCCCCCCCCACTTTTGGCATGCAACCGCAAAAAGGTTAGCCATCATTGGATTGTGACAATAGATCAATTCTCCCTGGGAATGTCCCTGATAGATATTGCCCTAAAATTGGGATGCTCCAGTGCTAACAAATGATGTACAGAATAAATTGCAGAATAAAAAATAACCTTGATCACAAGGGCTCAGTTCCATTGAGAAAGCAGAGCACAAGGTTTTCACGCAAAGAGAGTCTTGGTTCTTTCTTTACTTAAAGACGAGTAAGTCTTGGGCTTCAGGGCATGCAGCACTGCTGCCAGTCAGAGCAGTTGAACTGGAACAAGGAAGGTGGATCTTAATCTACTTAAAATCAAACCAACCAACAAGCAACTTATTTGCTCATATGACTGCCAATATCTCTTAGAAAGTAAGTGCTTAACAACATCATTTTTGAATATCTGAAGAAGGAATAAGATTTACAGGAAATTTCCAGTAAAAGGCATATTGACTTTTTTTTCTTAAACAAAATGTTTATTCAAATCGTCATTTAGAAACACAGTCAAAAATTCAGCTGCTTTTAGAAGAGAAGTCAAATTTTCCTAGATTCAAAACTGCTGTTCTACACTGTTATAGGTGTGCCAAACTGCTGTTTAAAACATAGGGTAGTATTTGCTGCTATGCTGCAAACCTATCAAAGTGAGAAGCAATTCTTTGATATTTCACTTGCCTTAATTAAAATTCTGTTCCGTCACCCTCCTTTCAGCCCCTTGACTCAACTGTTTGAGCATGCTTGGCAGGTACTGTGACAAAGAAACCCTGACAAAATTTTAATAAAAAATGACTGAATTATAAAGGAGATAAAGGAATAAAGTTGTACCTTGTGATGTATGTATTTGAATGGAGACGAAACAGGCTTCCCATTTGTATCACTCATATTGCTTTGAGATATATCCAGAGGAGATCATCTGTCTGTGGATTTTATTTTATTTAGAAAAATAGAAAGCAGTCTGCATTTGAAACAGTTGCAGCAGAACTGGTGAAACTCAGTTTTTAACCTGGAGTAATCTGTAAACCCACATCAGATGAGTAGACAAAAACCAATGGAAGAAAACAACTAGAAGAAAAAGAAGAACAGGATAGGATAGAAATAGAAACATCTATCCACCTATTCTATTCTAGAAAATAGAAATAGAAACATCTATCCTGCCAGAGGCAAATCTTCTTGACATTTTGCTTGTTCCAGTTCTTTGCAGGGGTAAACATCTGGGATGAGAATATTCCTATTCATAGTGGAGCCCCCCCTTCCAAATTCTACATGTGATTATGAAATTGCAGGAGCACTGCTGCATCTCCAAGAGAACTGGCAAATACCACCTCTGGCTGGCCTCAGAGTGGGATGGGAATGGAGATTTCGCAATATCCTTCGCCCAGGAGTGGGGAGGGAATGGGGATTTTGCAGTATCCTTCCCCTGGAGTAGGGTGGGAATGGAGATTTTGCAGTATCCTCCCCCTGCCATGCCCACCAAGCCACACCACGCCCACCAAGCCATGCCCACAGAACCGGTGGTGAAAAAAATTGGATTTCACCACTGATATAATCCATTAAAAATTATTAAAAATAAAATAAATGCTAAACAAAAGAAGTAACACAACATTCCTTAAGAAAACAAATTAAAAAAGAAGCCTGGTCCTGGAGCTGTCATTATTCTGTTGTTACATGTCTGAGAACATAATCAAACCATCTTTTTTTTTTTTTCACTTTAAAGAGGGTTCAGCCATACTTCCCTCCAGACAGAGAATTCCATAATAGGTTGGAAATTGGGTTAGTGGAGGTGAGAAGTCCCTTCTCCTGGCCCAGGGCATCTGGAGCGGGGCATGTCAAAAGTTTGAAAGATGCATTTGAAGCCACACAATCATAGCAATTATCTTGACTACACTATAAGCCGAATCCACCAGTGGGACAACAACCAGGATCTCCCCAGTTGATCTTATCACAATTGGGAAAGTTGTCTAATAGAAATCAAATTTCCCTTCTAAAATGTCTGAGGAAGTTAAACTGAATGTTTTCAAGTAGGGTATGGGAGACAATTCTGATAGAAAGTAAAATTTTATGTAAAAATTTGAAAGCAGAAGGCAACTTGTCCCACTGTGCTAATTCTTCCGGCAGAGAAGAGGAGAAAAATATTGGGCATTGCTTTCCCCACTCCGGTTCCAGCACCAGCTCTGATTCCAGCACATTCTCTCTGTTTAGAGAGGGAAAAGAATTTAATTTATCCATTTTGCCTGCTGTTTTCTTATCAGGAGCTTTGCTCAGGAAGAGATCATCCATTTTTCATTCCCTTACAGAAATGAAAAAGCCGAGTGTTGCTCTGTGACATTTCTTTTCTCTTTCCATCATCAGAAATGCTACTGTATGTGTGTATATGCATTAAAAGAAATAAATCTCACAAACAAACAAGTAAGCAGACAAAGTGGGGCCTGATGTGTCAAACAATAAAGCCATAAAGGAGCTAACAACCATAGCAAGTGATATTTTTCCCTTCCTCATCCACAATAGATCTGAAATTTTCAAAAGTGAGCAGTTGGTGTGTGTGATGATATGTATGGAGATATCTTGACCATTATTTGAGACCATCCAGCACATTTTGTCACATTTTGTTCTTCTGTCAGAGAACATTATCTGACTTCATTATAAACATGCTTGGAATAAAAATCAGGACTTTTCTGAAAATGGAATAACATTTCAAAAAAAGCTGTAGCAAGAACAGCAAGATTTACTAAACAGGATCCTCTAGTTCAGCGGTTCTCAATCTGGGGGTCGCGTCCCCTTTGGGGGTCGAACGGCCATTTCACAGGGGTCGCCAAAGCCCTCTCTCGCCCCCCCCTCCACGCCTTCACTCACCCTCACCCTCTGCCTCTGTTGGATCGCCCGGTCACCGTTCGCTTACCCCGCCCACTCCCAATCTATTGCTGCCTCCGGAGTCCCAGCTGATGGCTAGAGAGAAAAAAAAACTTTAAATTCTTGCCGCGGGGCTTCAAAGAGCTAGCTGCAAAGAGGTAAATTCCTGGAGCAATTTTTTTTCCCCCTAGCTATGCTGAAAAGCGAAATTGAAAGTAAGGAAACAGGGTCTTTGCTGTAACGTGACAAAATGAGGCAGAGAGATTTCTTTTTCTTTTTCCTCACCAAAAAAGGTAAGTGCAAAACTGCAAACAATGGGAAATTTAGGGCAAGAGGAGGTTCAAGATTTTAAAACACAAAAGAAAAAAAGCTCTATTTAACTAGGGAATTATAATAATTGAGATACTATTAATTGTATATTGTGTTGAAAGCAGAAATGGTTAAGTTGTGGTTTGGAGGAATATATGGGGGAAATTATTTGGTTTATTATTATTGGTAAATATAATTAATTGATTTGTAAGAAATTGGATTGCATGGAAATAATTGGAATATTCATGTTCATATTGATTAATATACAAAAAAGGTAGTTATATTTATATAATATATTGATTTATATTAAAATGTTGAATTTGTATTAAACAACTGTATTACATAATTAAACAATGTGAGGATGGATATAAAAATAGATGACAATGGGAAGGGGTATAATATAGAATAGAAGGGAAAAATTGAATTTGATTAAGATTAGAAATGAGGATGAAGGGTAATATTGGTTTTTTATAAAAAATAGATGAGGAATAAATATGGTAAAAAGGAAATATAGAAATTGTAAATTTAATTGAAATGACTAAATACTGTGTTGGAAGAAATATCCTTCTGGGTTCTGCTCCAAGTGGGGAAAAAGACACTGGAAACATGGAGACTGCTTGGAAAGATGGTTTAATGGTGGACAGGATCACATGGCTTGATGGGTCCCATTGTGTTAGTTTCTGTTGCTATTGTGTTGCAAATGTCCTTTGACAAAGGATTGACTTTCTGCCTCTGGCCCATTAACAAAGGGTGGGAGGCAAGAAGGTGGGAGCTGCTTTGTCTGTAAAATATGCTTCTCCATTTCTCATCCAGGGAAATATAATATTCTGCCTTTTTAATATTTCCCAAAATATTTCATTCTTCTAGGAAAGGGGTGGGTGCTAACCTCCTACAACTGTTTAAATTTGTGAACCGGCCAAATACTCTGTTCAAAGAAAATATGTTGTATGTTTGTATGTGTGTTTCTAATTATTGCTATTTATTCCTATTTGTTCTCTTTTATTCTTTAAAGTTTAACAATTTATTCTTTATCTTAATATCTTAATATTTGTTTGGGGTTGGCTTTCTTCCCTTTCATCTTTTTTATTGTACAGCAATCTTTCTCCTCAAACCTACCATCTCTGTCTTTTCTTTCCTTCTTACTTTCTCTTCCCCCCCTCTTCTTCTTCTCCCTACTTCCTCTTTCTTTCTCCTTCTCCTCCTCTCTTCCTCCCTCTCTTACCTTCACTCCTACTCTAATTTCCCTTTCCTTCCTTCATCCCTCTCTATTGCTGTATCCTTTTATGCATATGGACTACTCAGAGGGCTGAAAAAGTTATTTTTGACTGGTCCTCACACTTTTGACCAGTCCTCGAACTTACGACTGTCCTCACAATTTACGTTTTTGCCCTATCTTGTCACCATGGTGAAGAGAAGCAGTTGGGAAATGAGTGACACGGTTGTTAAGAATGGTACAATGGGCATAAATGATGATCAGTCATAACTGCGAAGACTGGTCAAAAGTGTGAGAACCTGTCAGAAATCACATTTTTCAGCCCTCTGGGTAGTCCTTTTGTGCACAGGGACTACTCAGAGGGCTGAAAAAGTTATTTTTGACTGGTCCTCGCACTTTTGACCAGTCCTCGAATTTACGACTGTCCTCACATTTTACGTTTTTTGCCCTATCTTATACCACATTGAAGAGAAGCAGTTGTGAAATGAGTGACATGGTTGTTAAGAATGCTGCACAAGCATAAATGTGAGGATGGTCATAAGTATGAGGACCAGTCAAAAGTGCGAGGACCTGTCAGAAATGACTTTTTTCAGCCCTCTGAGTAGTCTCTATACACATAGCCATGGCCACCCGGTCACATGACCAGCTAGCCACGCTCACCCAGTCACATGACCTCCAAGCCACGCCCACAAAATAAGCCACGGCCACAGAACCAGTAGTAAAAAAATTTAGAACCCACCCCTGGTTGGGGGTCACCACAACATGAGGAACTGTATTAAAGGGTCACGGCATTAGGAAGGTTGAGAACCACTGCTCTAGTTCCAGCAAGATGATATTGAACTGAAAATGATATGGTGGACAGTAGTCTCATAAACTGCATCTGTGTGCTACTTGATTGATTTATTGAACTGCAATAACTGTGTGCATGAACACACATGGAAACAAGTTATTAAGTTAGATAATGTGCATTAACGTAATAATAAAGGGGACAAATCTTTGTTTGCATGCATATTTAATCAATCCAGTCTGGACGTTGCATCCTCAACATCTGTAATAAAGAACATTTTAATGTCTGGCTACTACTGACGAAAAAAATCAAATATAAGATTTATGTTTTGACAACCAAGTGGGATGGGAGAAGAGTTGACATTAAAAAAAATGGGATGGAAGAGAAACTCCTCTTTCCCTTAGCAGTAATGCACTTTACACTGGAATGTTTCATTTGTCAGCATTCATCAGAAGATATAATATAAACTAGTTAGAGTTATAGTATTTCTGTCTACGGTTGAATGAAATGGGAGACATTCCTGCATGCTCATATATGAACAAAATTGACAGTGAAATGTTTTGATAATGCTTGAATGCAATAAGGCATAGGTTAGAGAGTCAGTTTGGTGTAGTGGTTTAGGCATCAAGTTAGAAACTGGGAGAGTGTGCGTTCGAGTCCCATCTTAGGCATAAAGCCAGCTGGGTGATCTTGGACTAGTAATTTTCTCTCAGAAGGAGACAATTGTAAACCATTTCTGAAAAACCTTGGCAAGAAAGGACATCTGAGAATTGGTCACAATTAAATGAAAGAAAAGAAGAAAAGGACAAATTGAGAGCCCACCACATATTGTTATCTGAGGGTCAGAAGAAGCAGTGATATAAGAAAAGGGGAGAAGGGAATCTGAGAAACTCCAGGGTAAGCAGTATCTTGGAGTCCCAGAGAATAAAACTGTGTAAAGTTTGAACTGGTGGGATGAGTGGAAATGGAAAATAGAAAATGGGATGTGCTTCAGATAACGAACAGCTGGAGAAGTAAGAAAGATTAGGGTTACCCATAGATATTATCTGCAATTTATAAGAGTATGTAGAGAGTAAAGAAGATGACCTTGACAGAGATATATGAGCTCCATTTACAAAAGTGATGAGGAGAAATGACAACTGGCAGACAGCCTTTGTAAGTGGCTCCGACAGACACCACTCTAATTAGTAAGAGTATAAGAAAAGGGAGGAGATTTGCAACATTCTGTTAATATAACCAATCTCAATAAAAGTAGTTTTAGCCTTCTTGTGAAGTTGATTTCTTGGTCAGGCCTATCTAGTGAGGATGATAAAATGAGAGCAGTGCCCAGTGAAAGCATTCCATAGTTTATGCTCCTACTGGAGCATATTGGCTATAGGGAATTTGGTTGAACATGTATTGGCTTCCCCGTGAGCTTCAATTCTGTGTTCCACTTTTCAATGGACATGCATTTTTTATAATTCAGGAGCAGCCTGTAAATGTTAAAACAGCCAATTTAAAAATACTGTACAAAATACTGTAATTAAATTAACCACCTACTTCTGTTGTTGAGTCTGAACATAGCAAATTTTATGACTTGGATACAGAATTTAACTATTGTATAGATAATTTCACAGTGATTATCTTTTTAAAAAACATAAATATTATTTGTCTGAATGGTCAAGCAATCTACCTATTAAGGACTTAATTAGTTGGGAGTACAAGTCTTGTAAAATCTACCACTAAGAAAGTCATGTTCTAAGATTTCAGTTTCATCAGAGGCACAAGGTCATCTCCTGTGTGAAAAGGGTGTCTGGTTGCATCTCCCATTCATGACTATAGAGGGAAGAGCACAGAAATATCTTCTAGAGAAGAATCAACAAGATTTGGATTAGGATAGCTGGTATAATTATTGGGCAAGTTGAAATTTTCTAGTTTCAGTATAGAGTTGGTATAGTCTTGAGGAAGCTACTTTTTTTTTTTTTTAGGATACTATCTTCTAGTCTTAGTTTAAACATTGCAGCTTCCTGTCTATAATTGTGTGACATTCAGATTAAAAGGGAAGGACCTCTAAAGGAAATAAATTGGTTTTGAGCCAGTAAGTTACCGGTAGTTCTGATTTGTTTGCTAAGTCAGCCAGTCTCCAGTCTAAGTAGTGAGTTGAAGTCCACACATCTTTAAATCGCCATGTTAAAGAAACACTGCATTAGATAACATTTGGGGAGATCAAATGTATGAATTATGCTTCCATTTTGCTATATGCCATTTTTTCTACCAGAGGCCTACAAGTTATCATAACAGAATTACTACAACCATCATTACGACCATTCTATGAATTATGATGAACATTAACCAATTAGCAGTTGAATAAATTCTTAAAATATTAAGAACAAATTAAAAAATAAAAATAGAACATTGCATATTAACAGGCTGATGCAAGTTCATCTATTTTATTTCAATGAACTACAAAGCTGGAATGCAAAACTAACCATGTTCTTATCATTACAGCTTTGGTAAAATTATTAGATTTGTATTTGCACCTTAAGTATTAATAAAATATGTAATAAGATTGCTTTCTGGTAAGAACTGTAATCATGTCACAAGAATTAAATGGATTACATTTAAAATATGCATGCCTTGAATTTGTCTCTGTAATATTGCTTATATAAATACCTAGGCTGAACTACAGCAGTTTCATTTCTTATCACTCTTTCTTATACAGAAAGAAGAAAAATAACTCTGTAGTATTAAATACAATGACATGTTGGGATTCTTTATGAATGAAACTAAGAAAAATATCATCAGTCTTAGATAGGAGATGCTCTATCGGTTGTTTGTATGTAAATAAAACATAATAATTGAGACATTTTCCCAACTATGTTTTGTTTATTTTTCTGTGAGAAATGAAAGAAGTGAAGAATGAGCAAAGCAATAATTCCTTTTGTCTGCCAACTTGAAGAGCACCAGCTTCATTGTCAATTAGAGAAATCGGTCCAGAGCAAAGTATCTCCCTTCTTCTGGCTTATCTTCATGGAGCAACAAAGCCAGAGCAAAGCAATTCAATTAAAAGAATGTGCATTAAAAATACAATAACTGACTTGCTTCATATAAATGATTTGGGATTGATGTCTTGTACTTTTCAATAACACAGCTCGATTACCCTGCCTTCCTGGAGGCTCTTATCCATCCCCAAGCTTTCCCAGACACAGATTTTGGTCACTTATCAGAAATTTATTAGAGACACTAGGAAAAAGAAGGGAAACCTGCAATTTACAAGATGCAATAGGATTCGATCGATGTGCACTTTGTGCTACGAGATCTGCATTCAGACAGTCGGATGGATCATTTTAGGCATGTTATCAAAGACTTACACAAAGGCTGGATGATGTCATTCCTTTATTCCTCTGGTTGTACAGTTTTAAACAGTCTACAGGGACCCTTGCCTGTAATCCTACCTGAGAATAAATCTCACTGAACACAATGTGGCTTTCAGTATTGCACTGTCAGGAAAGAGAAAAAAAACAAAACAATAGCCAGCATTATTTTCAAGTACTATATGACTCTGTGTATTATATAAATGAGAGCCAGTTTGGTGCAGTGGATTCATCATCAGGCTAGACACCTGGAGTCTGTGAATTCTAGTCCCATTTAGGCAGAAAGCCAACTGGGTGACCTTTGGCCAGTCACTCTCTATCATCCTTAAGAAGGAGATAATGGCAAACCACTTCAGAAAAACCTTGTCAAGAAAACTGCAGTATTGCCTAGGATGTCACCAGAAGACAAAACTGACCTGAAGGATCAAAATCATTATCCATACAGTATGTATACTATATATACATACTTATACATATACAGTACATGCACCTATACATACAAACAGATAAATCCAAAGGACACTACCAGTGGTGGAATTCAGCCTGTTCGCACTGATTCAACCAAACCGGTTGTTAATTTTTTACATAGTTCTGTGAACTAGTTGATCCCACTACTGGCTCGTTCCGCCCTGCCCTGCCCCACCCACCAGAGTTGCCATTCAGGGTGGGGAGGCTGCAAGGGGCATGACTGGGAGCTGTGCTGATCAGCTGGGAGGCAGCAAATGGACCAGCTGCACCGATCAGCTGGAAAGCTGCCTCCTCCCCCCCCCCCCCCCCCGCACGTCTGTTTTTGGCCTGGATGGCCTCCTGCAAAATCCTGCAGCAACTACCATTCCCTCACTAACCTGCTAACTTCCTACACTGCTTTCCAGCTCCGTTCTCTGGCATGCAGAGCAACAAAAGAAGACCATGTGACTACCAGTTTAAAAAAAGTTCAGTCAGACCTTCCAGCTTCGTGAGATCCTTTCCCCCCCCCCCCAAAAGTTGGACGGTCTGACTGAACTTTTTTTAAACTGGTAGTCACATGGTCTTCTTTTGTTGCCCTGCATGCAGGAGAACAGAGCTGGAAAGCAGGTTAGTGAGGGAATGGTGGTTGCTCTGGGATGGGGTGGGAGTGAGGATTTTGCATTATGATGGCTCTGGAATGGGGTGGAAGTGAGGATTTTGCATTATGATTGCTCATAAGTAAGTAAGAACCAGTAAAAGGGGAATGGAAAAATCCCTATCTGTAGATCAGATTTTTCAGTCTTGGCAAGTTTAAGATGGGCGAACTTCATGCTGCCTGGGGAATTCTGGGAATTGAAGTCCATGCACCTTAAAGTTGCCAAAGTTAAGAAGCATGGGTCTACATTAGAGTTTAGGATTTTCCATTCCTATTTATTTAGAGTTTCGTGCAATTAAATAAATCAGTTGTGGTTTCCTTAACAAATAGTGATTAAAGCGATATGAACCATTACTGGACTTTTTGTGAGAAACTGAAATTAAAAGTTGATCTTGGCTTTGATGATTAGATATGGGATTATAGAAATAATATAGACAAATGTTAATCTTAGAGTAAGAGTTTGATATATATTTTTACTTATATCTGTACCAAAGTTGGAAGTCATTCTTTTTTGGTTTTCCTTCTTTTCCTCTTTCTTTCTTACACTTTCACTCTTTTTCTTTCCTGAGCCTTTTCTTTTTTCAAATCTGTTTTTTTATGTGTTTATCCCTTAGTTGTTGTTGTTTTTTTAATGTATGAAGGATCAAATACTCAGCCATTATAATTTTACATTCCTTATTTACAGAAACCATATCAAAATTTAGAATGAAATCCACTGGGAGCCATCTCATATAAGGCAGGCTCCAAGTCCCTCTAACCAAAAAGTGTTTATTGATATTTGTAGCCCAGGGTTGAACTGTGGGTCCTTGGTGCTCTCTGAGCTTTTCTTGCAGATGTTTCATTACCAAACTAGGTAACATCATCAGTACTAGAAGGGAGTAGAGTTTGCTCTTATTTTCATATACTAATGGCTTCCTCAGTCAGTGTTGATCAGTTGCTTCACAAACAGTGTTTTGATTGGTGCCAGGTCTCTACAGCCTCAGGCAGAGAAAGGCTATTCTGCATCCCTCCCTCAAATGTTCTTTAAAATACAGAGTTCCCCAGCATTCCTTTAGGAACCCCCAACATCTAAATTATGGTTACTCATCCTAAAATTAATCCTCTTTACCTGGAGCTTCAAAATTTACTGTTTGCTGGGGAGGTGCATAGCTAAAAATCAGTCTATATTTAGCGTGCATCTGACTTTGGGGATATTTCTTCATATCCAAACAAAAGTGTATTTTCTGCGCAGTTCACACCCTTTGTTTGCTGGCTCTGGATGTCACAAAGCAAAGCCCACATTTTGTAATTAACCCCCGTGCCCTGTTTTGACTGTCAGAGTGCTGCAGGAGGCTGAGTTCTGCCATGCCCCCTGGCCATGCCCACCCAGTCACACCCACCCAGCCGGTCGTTAGGGCAGAGAACCAGTTATTAAATTATTTGAATCCCACCACTGGACCCTACCTTAGACACTGAATTTGTTCAAGAGTATTGGTGACAAATTCTCATTTTCTTTTTCTTCTCAGCATTGCATCCTTTTCTCACTCAGAAGTAATTTTCCTTTGGCTTATCTCTATCTTGTCACTTATCACTTGCCCTCTGACTAGAGTTCCTAAATGGTTGGTTCTCTTACTAGAGTTATTTTGTCCAACTAAACCACATATGAAAGCATCTTCATTCTGCTTAGTGGGTACGGTTGCCTTTTTTTCTGGCAGAAATAAATGTTGCAAAAGAAGGCAGAAATTCAATAAACACCTATTTTGTTTCATTGCACTAGAAAAGATATCACCACCTATTTAAACGTGCCCTATTTTTGTTAAAAGTAAATGTGCATTCTTTCTTATAAGAATTCTATCTTGCAAAAAGTATTTTAGTAATTGTTCTGGTTTAAAAGGGTAATTTATTATATGAAAATTATACCATAAATTATATCATACACCATGTCCACACTATAATTTAGATTCAAAGTATGGCATGCAGATATGTTTCTATTCAAAAAGCTTAATCTGATCATCACCATTCAATTGCAGACTAATTGTCTAAATCTACACATTTTAACATAATTTTATGTAATATGTGTGTTTGCACAGCTGTTTTTTTTTTTAAGTATATGCTCTTTTATGCAATATTTGAATAGAAAACTATATCCCAAGATTTGGATAAATCATTTCATTAGTGAACTCAATGAAATGATTTTTCTGATCTTCATATAAATTGTTTCGGTCCTCTTAAAAATGTGACCAAACTTAAATTCTTCCTATTCATAGTAGATAAGACTTCCTTCCTCCTGAAAAAAAAAAAAAGTTAATGAATGTAGTATCACATTTTGGGGATTTAAGTCAAGGACTCCAAGACCCCTGTATGATCAGTAATGTGTTCCTAGCCTTCACCAAGACTCAACTGCAAATACTGTTGATAAGTCAGTTGAGTCTGAGAGGAGAGGAATACAAACGAATGTGCATTTTAAAAGTGCTGGAATTGATTGGGGATTATGATCCTTAGTGGATCAAAGGGAGCTTGAATTCTTTGAACTTAAGACTTGTCTGTCTAGTATAAATGCATGATCAGGTGAACTGCCCCAAATGCCCATGGATGTAAAGGTTGGATATAAAAAAAACTGTTTTTTACCACAATCTTAGGTTACAATTCTGTACCTAGCTCCCTACATCTATTTGTTATAAAGACTGAAACATGCATATCAAAATCTAGAGTTGCAGGAATACAGTAAGGTAAAGGTAAAGGTTTCCCTCGCGCATATGTGCTAATCATTCCCGACTCTAGAGGCAGGGGTGAAATGCTCCCGGTTTGGACCGGATCGCCCGATCAGGTAGCGATGGAGGCAGGTGGTTCGGAGAACCGGTAGCAAAAATCCCTGCCCCACCGCATTGCCCAGCTGAGCCACGCAATCATCAGAGGCTTTTTTAAAATTTTTAAGAGCATTTTTTCTACAAACTCTTTGGCCGAAAAAATGCTTTTAAAAGTAAAAAAAAAAAAGCCTCTGATGATCGCGCGGCTCAGCTGGGATCATCAGAGGCTTTTAAAAGCATTTTTTCTACAACCTCTTCGGCTGAAGAGGTTATAGAAAAAATGTTTTTAAAAGGAAAAAAAGCCTCTGCCAATCAGGCAAGTCAGCTGGGATCATCAGAGGCTTTTTTTAAAAAAAAGAAAGCCATGCCGATCAGGCAAGTCAGTTGGGATCGTCAGAGGCTTAAAAAAAAAAGCCTCTGCCAATTAGGCAAGTCAGCTGGGATTGTCAGAGGCTTTAAAAGCATTTTTTAAACAATCTCTTCAGCCGAAGAGGTTGAAGAAAAAATGGTTTTAAAAGTAAAAGTAAAAAAATTGGCCACGCCCACTCAGTCATATTACCCCCCACACTAAGCCACGCCCACAGAACCAGTAGTAACAAATTTTACATTTCACCACTGTCTAGAGGGCGGTGCTCATCTCCGTTTCAAAGCCGAAGAGCCAGCGTTGTCCAAAGACATCTCCGTGGTCATGTGGCCGGCATGACTACATGCCAAAAGCGCATGGAACGCTGTTACCTTCCCACCAAAAGTGGTCCCTATTTTTCTGCTTGCAGTTTTTTACGTGCTTTCAGATTGCTAAATTGGCAGAAGCTGGGACAACTAACAGGAGCTCACCCCATTATACGGCAATAGGGATTCAAACCACTGAACTGCTGACCTTTCGATCGACAAGCTCAGTGTCTTAGCCACTGAGCCACCGTGTCCCAAGGAATACAGTAGTTATATTCAAAAAAGAAAATTAAAACATAAGAGGATAGTGAGTGTACAGATCACAGGTAATGCTGACAAATAAATGTCTATATCAGTTAATGGCCAGAAATACATCTTTAATTTGTACGTCCTTCCTATTGCCCTTCTTATGCATAAGCTCAAAGGAACAGTAGTTTTAGCACTGTGGTATGTTAAGGGGAATTTCTGTTTTGTCTCAAAATCTCTCTCTTGCTGCTGAAGTCTTTTTATTTGCTTATGCTGACGTTTCCTTTTGCATGAAGAGAGATCCCATAATCCTGGAGATCAAAGAGCTGTGCAAGTTTATTGATTGATTTCCTTGTGTCATAGGTTAGAGTGTACTGTCAAACAAGAGGGATATTAAGAAATTGAAAGAGTTACAAATATGAGAACAGGGGAGTAAAGGGCATATACTCAAGGAGCTATTTAACTCTGCTGTAAGTCAAAGTGAGTTTGATATATAACCACTGTAGGTTGCTAAGAACCTGAATAGGAAAAGGAAATGGTGTGCAAAGATGTTTCATTATCATATTTTGCAATAGAATTTGCTATTATTTTCCCCTCCAAAAATAGCTAAAGCCATGGAAACCTTAACTATCTGTTGAAAACAAGTGATATATATGGAATAAGGTGGGTGATATTTAGAAGTAAGTGACAGAGATTCAGGGTTGGAATGTTCAGAGAGTCTCTTTAATTATTTTTCTCTCTCTGCAACTATTTATGCAATCCTACTAATACTCAGCAATTGCTACTTTTTCATACCAGCTTATACAAATAAGGGAATTACTACCCACATATCAGTTTTTAGGACTTTTAAATATTAAAACTGGTGGGAGTGAGTCGTGATGCAATCCTCCTTTCCCTTTGTATATGTAGTATTTCTGTGAACACAGCAACCAAAGCAGTGCTACAGTTTTCATTAATACTGATTAAATCATCTTTCCCTGGTTTGTGCTTTTCCAAATCATTGGGACTATGACTGAAATTGATGAGAGCTCTGGCCCAAAGCATTTACTGTATTGTGGCATGAACATTCAAGGACTACAACTGACTTCATGGTTATGCCCAGCTATCTTCCTGTCTGGAACTACTAAAAAATTGCCTCTGTTGCTTTCCAGAAAGATATAAATATTATTAAATAAATGATCTGCTGACTATAAAATCTGCATTACATACCTCCCCATCTAGGAATTGAGAAGATTGCCATGGCAAACTATCAAGAATTTGATTCCATCTTATCACCCCTCCCCCCCCCAAAAAAATAGGTGATCGAAGCATCGCCCTCCTGCTCTACACAGACGATGCTGTGATTCTCTCCAGGACTCCAGTAGGTCTTAGAAGAGCCTTGCAAGCCCTTCTCCAGTACTGTAATAACAATAAACTGGACATAAATTATGAGAAAAAAAGATCATGGCCTTTGCAAAAAGACCAAAACTTTATTCATGGTATCACTGGCCACAAAATAGAGCAGGTAACCACCTTCAAATACCTGGGGGTGGTCATTCAAGGCCAATGGTTCAAGAAAAGCACATGGAGAATATGCAGCTGCCTTGGGCCAAAGATCAGCTAGCACCATTCTTAATTTTTTCTGCACAAAGGGAGGATACTATGTCCCTGCTGCTATTAAGCCTTTTGTGGCCAAGTTGCTAGCTCGGCTCCTTTATGGGACCTGGCTCAGACCGTCAGCTTCATGTTTTACATCATTAGAAATAGTTCAATCCAAATTCATTAGATCAATTCTTCAGATGCCATGTTGTGTCTCAAATGCACTTCTGTGTCAGGAGACAGGATTGATAAAAGTCAAAGCAAGAATCTGTATAGCATCTTTAAATCTCTGGCTAAAGCTTAACTTCTTTCTGCAAGGTCTTGCTCCGTTAATCCTCCAAGACAAATTCTCATCATCTTGGATCAAGGCTGTTGAGTCCAACCTTGCCAAATTAGGTTTCTCCCCAGCTTTAATACTCAAGATGGACTATGATCTAGCAAGACAAACTTGCGACAAAGGGTGAGGACATCGAGAAGCAGGTGGACTTAGGGAAAGCTCCGCTGTTTCTGGCTCCAGATGCCACTAGATGTGTTGTTGTTCCTGCCAGCTATTTTAGTCAGTTGGAATCAGCAAACCACCAAAAAGCATTTGCACTTGCATGGTGTCATGCGCTTCCATCGGCCGTCCTGTATGGCAAGTATAAAAGAATACCATTCATGGAAAGACTCTGTCCCTGTGGCTCAGGAGAGGTGGAGACTGTGGGACACATGCTCCTTAGATGTTCCTTTTATATGGAGATTAGGAAAAAACATATTCTGCCAATAACTGCAAGGTATCCTGCCTGTGCCGACACTACCTATCTTCATTGGCTGCTTAAGGATGAACAGGCCATAACTACAGCACAGGTGGCCAGATTCTGTGCAGCAACACTGGGGATTCATCACAAATACGTGTCTTCTTCACCATAGCGATGTATATAACAACTGTGGCTAACCCTTGCACTGCTTAGCCATTTCCCTTTTAGCGTTGAACCCACAATTGGGCCACACAGTTTAGGGATTGCAATAATTGTATAGTCAGACCATGTATAATGGATACTGGATTTTATTATAGATTTAGTTGTCATTTATTATCTTAAACCCTGAAGTCTTAAGTGTATAGACACTAAGTGCTTTTATTTGTTTCTGATCTAAGACTGTAATAATAAAAATTGAATTGAATTGATTCCATCTGATTGCATTTGAACCTTGAGACATAAGTATTCCAAGATCCTTGTCGCCTTAGAGGCTTCCGTAGTAATGTTGAAGCTCTTAGCGAAGAATAAAGAAAAGTTTTAGTAAGAGATTCTGGTCACCATATCCCCCATTATTGCCAGATAAAATTTTTGAAGGAAAAATTGTGATAGGATAAAATCTGGTGTATATGTTGAGGAACACAAGCAGTTTAACTGTATAATAGTCAGTTATAGTAGTCGTTGTGCTAGCACTTACTCAGAATAAAGCAGACTAGGAGATACAATTAGGCTTGAGGGGGAAAAAAGAATTATTTCTCACTTTTCTTTTAAAACTACTCTACTTTGTCTTAAGAGCATTTCCAAATTCCTAGGCAGAATCTGCTTGTCTCCAGATTGCAATCTTCTTGGACAAAAACTGAGGTGTTTATTGCTTAAGAAGGTTCTCTAGTTTTAAAATCCATTGCACATTTAGCAAGTGCAGTACCAGATTTATAGTTCAAACTCCTGTACTGAACAATGGTTTAGATTGGCCCCTGTATAAATGAATGCAAAAAGCCAGTTGCTATTCAAATACAGACAATGCTGAAGTCTTAGAAAATGAGTTTAGGAGGGATAAAAGTTGTAACAACAAACAGGTCTAATTATTACTGGGTAAATCTATAGGTACATTTGTATCAATTCTGACTATTGTACTGCAATACCTGAAATATTCCACATTTGGCTATCCAACATTAGTTTGGAATTTTTCCAATGAAGGTTCAAGAGTTTTATGAACTGCAAAGCACTTAACTTTCTACTAATGTACATTCTTTCCAGATGAGGTGCAGCAACTCTCTATATAACGGACATTGTGTTATTTTTACTCCTCATGAACTTTTATAGTAATTGGTGGATTTGTCTCATTCTCATATCCATATTTGATATAAGTGAATGGTTAGAAAATTTGTCCTAAAACTAACTACAGCCTAACATTTAGCCTACACACAGTTCCTGTACTATAATCAGAGAGAATCCTAACAACTTTTGTGACATTTCAAAGTCTCTTGGGAATACATCTCTTAGATCTTATGTGGCAGCAACTGTGGGAATAACATATTTCTTTGGATCTGTCCTGCCTCAAGCCAGAGTAAGATTTATATATGCAGTGCAGAAGAAAGCTATGTGGGTCTTATTCTACTACTGACACTGCACAAATCACTTACCTGTTTCAAACCCAAGAGACATTTCACTGCAGGTTGGGAATGCCAGTTGGGCCAGGAACAATCTAGAACTGAGATGTTTGGCATATGTCTCACCAGGCCACTTTTCTACCCTTGTTTTTTAAGGATTGCTTTTTCGACCATTAGTACTTCTAACAAGGAATTGTTGGTTGAACTGGAAACTTTGAGCAAGTCATTGCCGAAATAAGAGCCCTTTATTGTTATTCCCTAACCGCTGGATTCTGGGAATATCACTAGCCAGTCGTCATGTCCCCATTTACTATGATGGAGAAAATGCTGGGGCTTATTATCCTCCTATCCTTAATATCTCTGGGAACTAAAAAGTAAGCAAGATGCCACATAACTACTCTCAAATTTCATAATTATGGGTTAAGCCTGCCAGGATCTACTTATTATGAGGAACTACTTAGATAAATTCAGAAGAAATCCCAGGCATTTATTGAAGGAAAATAGGAATTCATAACCAAAGAATTTCAGCCAATAGTATCATTCAAGAACAAGAAGTCAACTTTACATATCTTTTACTTCCCTACCTGTGTCATTTCTCTTTTCGGCAATCAAATTTTTAATTATCTCTTTGTGAGGGAGCAGGTTCTTATACAAGATTCTTTGAGAACCTCTTGTTCCCCTTAACATTAATGATGGGAGATTGGAAAAGAATGGAAGATATAGCAAATATAAGCCATCAAGAGATATCAAGAAGGACAACTGATCAAATAAATGCCAACTTGGTCCCAGATGGAGGGGAAAAACTAGGAAGAAGTATTCTGAATCATTCAAAGAAACTCTACATAATTAGCCCACTATAAATAAGAGTGGGAAATATACCCAAAAGTGACTGTGTATCCCTGGACTAGAAAGAGATTCCAACATAACTGTCATAATAGTTCTTTGTTTTGTTTTGTTAAGGAAGGAAAAGGAGGCAGAAGAGAAACTGATGGGACAAATGGAAACTTTAATGGGATTCCCTTTTATTCTTCAAAAGATGAAAGAGTAACTACTTGTGTAAGCATGAAGAGTGACTGTGTAGGTGAGCTGATGGCCAAGTCTAGTTTGTTTCTGCAATAAAATCTCAGATAGGCCAATCCCTTTGCTTTCCTTGAGTTTTGAACTCAGGGCCAAAGTAAATGTTATTCAAAACATATAGTTTTACCATAGTGGATCGCAAAATTTCAGAGATGACCAATAGACTTCCTGATTATTATAATTCAGAGCAGATCTTGAAGCCCTACAACTAGGGTCTGGTTTGAATAACAGGAGCAAGAAGAAATCTTATTTAAATGCCTGTGAGGGGAGGAAAGCCATCTTTCTCCCAGCCATACTCCTTAGTGTGACCTGAGAAATTCCTCCTGTCCCAAAGATGTTGCTAGCTGTGGATAACTAAGAACAATTAAAATAGAGCAATTTTCTTTCATTGAATGTAACAAAGAGAATAATCTTATGCTCACTATGCTGTAGCAAAGTACATTCAACAGCAAATGACAGATTTAGGGCCTCCAATTTATTTATTTTTGTGGCTAGTTGTGAGATACTCATCCAGCCTTTCCACTAATGGAAGATCCTCAACGATTGATTGGTTATGTGCCATCAAGTCATTGTCAACACTTAGTGATCACATAGATAGATTTTCTCCATGACAATCAGTTCCTAACCTGGTCCTTCAGCTCTTCCAAAGATGCTTCCATCACTATTATAACTGACTCTGTTCAGCTTGTGGACGATCATCCTTTTCTTCTCTTTCCTTCCACCTTTCCCAACATTAAAGCCTTCACCAGAAAGCTAGGTCTTTGCATAAGGTGTGCAAAGTAGGATAGGTTCTCAAAGCAGGATTATTATTATTTATTAAATTTATATGCCAGTCATCTTGTGGTTTGAGGGACTCCAAGTGGCTTACAATATGACATAACATATTACAAATATAAAAACAGTTATAACTATAAAAAGCAATTACAAAAAATTACAACAAACTTTAAAAACCCACAGGTCTGGAGCAGTGATTTCTCTGTTACTGCATTAGCCACCTCCAGCCAACAGTTTCTCCTTCAGGGCCCCATGACAACCAGCATAGCTAAGTTTAAGGCATTTCCTAAGGGTCAGGAGAGAGGGGGCAAATCTCATCTCCTGGAGCAAAATGTTTCAAAGGGTGGGGACCATGGCAGAAAAGCCTCTTCTCCTGAATCTCACCAGCCACGATTCCTGGGGGTCTACAGTAAATCTCTTCTGCCAGAATGAGAGAGTGGTAATGTATCAATCACATTGGTGAAAGATGGCTCCTCAGATATCCTGGACCTATGTCATAAAGGGTTTTAAAGGTAATGACCAACACCTTGAATTGGACCTGGAAGCTGATTGACAACCAGTGCAGCTTGCATAACAATGCTATTATGTGTGTCACAAAGGGCCTACAAAACTGCACTGCTGCATTCTGGACCAATTCTGAATAGTCTTCAAGGGTAATCCTATGTAGAAGCATCACAATAACCCAAACGGGAGATGACCAAGACATGTGGGATTCAGCACAGAGGCTCAAGATCCAAAAAAGGGTGCAAGAGTAATAAACCTATGGATCCCAAGGCTTCAAGTATCCACAACCACTCTGTCTTACCAAAGTTCAGTTGAAGCCTGTTGTCCTTATCCAAGGATAGGTTCTCAATGAAGATTCTCAAAGGAGTTAACAAATCACAACAATCTAATTAAAACATAATTAAAAGCACAATTAAAGTGTAGTAAAAATGCCTAATTCAAACACTCATAATATGTTTAGGTGATAAAGCCTAACATTTGGAGTTTAAGGACTTCCCATCTGAGTGACCTTTAGGAGCATAGATGGGGAAATACGCTTGCTGAATATACTTGCTGAATTGGATGATAGGGCCTCTATAAAGGCCTCTTCCCTTTGGCTTTACTACTACTGATTTGGTGATTGTTGAGAAAACAAAAGGTCTGCCTCGTACTGCTTCAGACTCAGGCACATTGCGTGTGACTTCAGGGATAGTCTGGAGGCCTCTGCTGAGAATGTGAAATGTTGTCACCACTACAACAGTAGAACTTTGGCAAACCTTTTCCGCAGTTTTGGAAAGGCATCAACTTTGTGCTCACCAAGTGAGTTTGCAGGCACTGATTTGCTGCCAATCCAACCCAGGGGGATTTGCCTAGCCAGATTTCACCTCGACAGAGTAAAAGCAAATTGAATTCAGATGAGCAGGCCCCAGCAGTAGGTCTCTTCTGGTGTTACAGAAGAACTTCCTTCCGAGCTTATACGATCACACAACTGAGCTCTCTCCTTTGGCATCACTATAGTTAATGCGCCCAGAATAATAAACAGATGGCCCTTTTCTATGACTATGTAGTGGACAGCTGGCAGAAATGTACCCTTTTTTTCAGAGCTAGTATTTTTAATTTTTGTTATCATGCCAAACATCCTATATCTGGAAATCATATTAGCTTCACTAAATAATCTTGGGGCCATATGTTTTGCTGATGGAAATGTTTCATGTGATAATGATGTTTTTACAATAACAGTGTTGGCTTGGACAATTGAAAAAATGTAATACTTCCCCCAATGGTTCTTTCTTTCTTTCTTTCTTTCTTTCTTTCTTTCTTTCTTTCTTTCTTTCTTTCTTTCTTTCTTTCTTTCTTTCTTTCTTTCTTTCTTTTTCTTTCCTTTCTTTTAGAAAGACTTAAAACAAAGCTTAGTGACAAGAATTTAAATCATTCCAGCTCAACCATGCTGCTTCTAAAAAAGGTTTTGAATAATGAAGCTTCTCTTTCTCTCAGGAGCTGCTTTTAACTTTTAAATGAAGCATGACTAAATTTGAGCAAAGAAGATTTGATGTTTCCAATTAGCTCAGAGAGTTGAAATGGGTTCTGATCTTATCGCAGTCAGGGCTGCGAATGGGAACCATAACCTGATACAGTTTCACATTGGTAAAAAATTCAGGGAGGAAAAACTCCCCTTAGTGACTTAATATAATTGTGAATTCAGGCTTTCTTTTTCCCGAGGACATCCTGTTCATAATTATACAGCAATACGAGATAGTTTGGCTACACGTTTGCCAAACAATTAGTTAGCAATATACAATCATCTCCTTTAAAAGCCTATCAGCACCAGCTCCACAATCTTTGTGGCCTTTGGGCAAGGGTTTATTTATATATTTTTTTTACAATAGCAAATTGCAGATCCCCTCTGTGGCTTCTGGACATCTTAATGCTTCACACATAATGAAAATGACATTACAGGAAGAAGGAAACCTAGAAGCCAGGGAGCAGGACCAGCCTATCCAGTTTCTAAAGACAGTCCTGACAGAGTTCTAAAAAGAAATTCAATGAAGTTGGGATAAAGTTGAATTAAATGCCAGCATAATATTTGTTCAGAATAGCTAAAGTGTTGAGTGCCGCTTTAACTATATTAACTATACTTTGTATATTTTATGGGGCTTCTAGATCACTACATTTTAAAAAAAATGTATGAAGTATCTTTGTGTGTGTGTGAAAAAGACACTTAAGAGTGACCAACATGTGCAAAACAAAGTAACACAAATGTACTCATCCAGTAGCTTTTAAAATCAACACCAATAGACATTCGTATAGGCTTACTTACAGATGCTTAAAGATCAGTGCATCTAAATAATAGTTTTTGCACATTTGCCAAGCAGCAAAAAATCAAAATTTCAACTTTTTAAAAATGTTTCAAAACATCTCAATCTGCAGCAACCATAAAGAAAGTCTCTTGTTCTAGTTGAGACTCTTAATTCATTTTCATGTGATTTTTCTAGACCTAGACATAACTTTATGAAAAAAATTCCAAAATTTAAACTGGTTTATAAACTCCTACTGATTAATTTTAAAGAAAAAAATGCCAAGAATTGTTACTTGGACCCTATCTAAAAGTTTTAATTTGAACTTATACTTATACTTAATTAAAATTAATGAAAATAAAATGTATTTCTGATAGGAGCCAAGATAGGTTATTTTATTTATTCTAGAAAAAGTTACTGAATATGAAAAAATATGAATGTTTAAATCATAGAAGCATTTAATGAAAAAATAAGAAAAAAGTGCTTTTCATTAAACTATCTCACTAACTCTACTCAGTAGTAAGCTCCACTTATTTTTGCAAATGAAAAATGATCCCACTAATAGGAAACTAAGCAAAACTAATCTAAACTCAGACTGTTCCCTCAGGAAAAAAAAAGTACTGAATATAATCTCTTTTCTTTAATTGCACCTATGCTACCTACTTTATTTTTTGATCCTCTTTTAATAGCCTGTCTGAAAAATGCTGATTTTTCCAATATCAACATATAACATTCCTCCCCCAACAGAAGTTGATCATTTGTATGGACTTTACAAAGTGTTTAATGAAAGGTGCCATATCAAAAAAAAAAAAAAAAGTCAGCTGTGGATAATGAGTCACATCTATGCCATGGAACAATTAAGGTTGTATTAAAAATCAGTATTTTTATTGAGCATTGCATTGCATTGGATCTTTCTGAATGGGTTTCCCAAAAATGTTAGGATTATCTCTCCATTAAAGTATCTTCCCCTTATTAACATTTGTTGTTTTGGGGGAACCATTCATAAATGAAAATACTAGCTTACACAGTGATCTTTAGGCCATAACATCAAAGATAATTTACACAGCAGTTTCTAAGATTTATCCACCCATGATAATCTAAGACCCATGAGAATAATCTAAGGTTACAAAAGGTGTGTGTGTGTGTGTGTGTGTGTGTGTGTGTGTGTGTGTGTTGGCTCTAGACTATTTAGATTTAATTCACAGAAGTTTGCAAAACGTCCTGGGAACATTTGTATGCTTGCAGATTGATACCCTTTCCCAACCTCTCTGTATAAATATTGTTTACCTTTGAAAAACCACACAGATGAAGTGAGGTTAGCAGCAATCATAGTCTCCAACTCTATTATATTCATGCACATAGGAGGAAGCTTTTCTCCCTCCATAGCAGGGGTGTCAAACTCACGTCGTCATGATGGCATCACATGACATATTGGGACTATTTTCTCCTTCGCTAAACCAGGCATGGGTGTGGGCAGCACATGATGCATCTGGCCGGTAGGCCAGAAGTTTGACAGCCCTGCTCCACAGCATTGGCTTTCCATGTTGAAAGAAAACAATGGAAGCTCCTAACATGAAGACAACAATGCCAAATTAAAGTCTCTCTCTCTCTTTCTATTACAAGAAAACAATTTTATCTGCTAGACAGCCTTGCTCAATTTTAAATCAAAAGTGGAGTAAAAGGTTTTGATTACTTATCAACCACCCTTGGAAACAGCTAATTGAAGCATACCTATCTATACAGCAGATTTAACACACAGACACATAGACAAACACAAACACAAAACTTTATCTTATCAAACATGAGTAGAACATATGAGACTAATGATATCAGTATGATAAGATTCCAAACCAGACCATTTCCATATGGGAGTTAAGTAGAGAATTAGAGCCTGCGTATTAGTGGAGGAAACATGATAGTGATATATCAGTATGTTTAATTCTGAAGATGCATCTGGAAGAAATTATAAATATAAAGCTTTGTGTTACAGATGTGCTTGTACATTTAGCAATCCAATGGAGTAGATGTTAAAGTCAGTGAGTCAGCCAATTTTTTAAAAAAGATAATTGAATGCATGTTGGTAGTAATGCATGCTCTCTCACTTTGCAAATGGAATTTTCTAAAAATGTTTATATCTGTGGGCCGTTCCCTCAGTTTATTAGACATTTTATCATGTTTATTTTTCTTATCTCTAAGTTTGGGTGCTATGTAAAATTAGAGACAATTCTGCTTCCTATTTCATACAATACATGATAAAAGAGATGGATTGGAAATGTCATGACTCTTCATGTGGCTGTCCAATGGAGGCGCCATCTTTTTTTCCCCTACCAACAGTCCCCCGAGAACAATGTTAACAGCGGCAGAAACATTCATTGACCTGCCACTTTTCTAATAAGGCTCAAAGAGACTCTCAAGAGCAATACTGTATGTGTCATAGCCATTCTGTAAAACAATACTTACTGTGCTGCTACTTGCAATTTTACCACCATTTGAGGTAGCCTCGAGATTTTTTTTTTTTTTTTGAGTTAAATAAAGGGAATGGAGACCTCTCTTATTGTAAAAGCTTTCTCCTAGCTAAAAATGTTTTGATTCCCAGTCTGCAAAAGAGGTTGAAAATGCCTCACCAATCTCCGAAAGGTTTATTATTCTTTCCAATGTTGAAGAAGGTAGTGAGTCTAAATCTAACTGGCTTATGGTTCCCATCTCTGGTTCAGACACTGAGTCCAAACCATCATGCTGATGATAAATCAAGGCTGTATCTTTCAGAATGCAAATGGGGAGCTGAAGGTCCCTCCTTTTCTTAAATTTTTGCACTTAGAAAGGCAAACTCTGGGACACTTTTTCTGCTCTCTAATCCTTCATGTGGAAGATTCTATAAAAACAATCTGTTATAGTGGCCATACTCTTTTCACTATCTGAAGGCATATACCCCACACAGATATGCTGAGTTAAAACGTAAGCTACATTATGTGTGAATATACATTGTAGATTGTGTGCATTTATATTTTCTTACAATTATTTTACTTTTTTTTTTTTTTTAGAAAATAGTAATATTCTTTGTTTCCTAATTTTAAAAAATGACCTCTGGAATTAGTCTGAATGTCATTGTTATTTTCCATACAAAATTTAATTTTTTTTTTTTAAAAAAGAATTAAACAAATTTTGGCCCAATAAATTTAAAACACCCCAACTAAAATCAATTAATAATTAAAAATATCGGGGGGGGGGGGTTAAGCCAGCCCGGCTTGATGAAATAAAAAAGTTTTAAGGGCATGGCGAAAATCATGAAGATCTGGGATCCTACGTATCTCCGGGGGCAGGTCGTTCCAGAGGACAGGTGCTGCCACAGAGAAGGCCCTCCCCCTGGGGGTCACTGGCCAACATTGTCTGACCAACGGCACCCTGAGAAGTCCCTCTCTGTGGGAGCATACTGGCTGGTGGGAGGCTATCGGTGGCAGAAGGCGGTCCTGTAAATACCCAGGCCCTAAGCCATGGAACGCTTTAGAGGTGGTAACCAACACCTTGAAACGCACCCGGAAGACCACTGGGAGCCAGTGCAGCTCGCGCAGGGGGGGTGTCACATGGGAGTGCCCCATCGCTCCCATAATCCCCCGCGTGGCCACATTCTGTACCAGTTGGAGCCTCCGGGTGCTCCTCAAAGGGAGCTCCATGTAGATAGCATTACAGTAGTCCAGCAGGAGGTGACAAGTGCCTGAGTGACCGTGCACAAGGAGTCCCAATCCAGAAAGGGACGCAACTGGCGAATCAGGCGGACCTGATAAAAAGCCCCCCTGGCCACAGCCGTCATATGCTCTTCTAAAGACAGCCATGCATCCAGGAGGATGCCCAAGTTGCGAGCCCTCTCCATGGGGGCCAGTAACTCGCCTCCAATAGCCAGCGATGGCACCAGCTGGCTATATCGGGATGCCGGAAGCCATAGCCACTTGGTCTTGGAAGGGTTGAGTCGGAGCCTGTTTCTCCCCATCCAGACCTGCACGGCCTCTAGGCACTGGGACATCACTTCAAGGGCATCATTGGGATGGCCTGGGGTGGAGATGTACAACTGAGTATCATCAGCGTACTGATGAAACTTCACCCCAAAACCACGGATGATCTCGCCCAGCGGCTTCACATAAATTTTGAACAGGAGGGGTGAGAGGACCGATCCCTGCAGCACCTCACAAACAAGGCACCTTGGGGTCGACCTCTGCCCCCCTGCCAACACCGACTGCGACAGTCAGAGGGATAGGAGGAGAACCACCATAAAACGGTGCCCCCCACTCCCAACCCCTCCAACCGGCACAGCATGATACCATGGTCGATGGTATCAAAAGCTGCTGAGAGGTCTAACAGGACTAGGATAGAGGAACAACCCCTATCCCGAGCCCTCCAGAGATCATCCATCAATGCGACCAATGCTCTTTCTGTGCTGTGCCCAGGCCTGAAGCCGGACTGGAGCGGATCTAGATAGACAGCTTCATCCAGGTACTGCGGAAGCTGTCGTGCCACCACACTCTCAACAACCTTCACCACAAAGCGAAGGTTGGAGACTGGACGTAGTTAGCCAAAACAGCTGGATCCAGAGAGGGCTTCTTGAGGAGGGGCCTCACCACCACCTCTTTCAAGGCGGGAGGCAAGACACCCTCACTCAAAGAAGCGTTAATAATCCCCTGGAGCCAGCCTCGCGTAACCTCCCGGGAGGCCAGCACCAACCAGGAGAGACACGGGTCGAATAAACATGTGGTCGCATTCAGCCGTCCCAGAATCCTGTCCACGTCCTCGGGAGCCACAGGGTCAAACTCCTCCCAAATAACATTCTCAAGACCTGCCTCCATCATCCCGCCTGAACCTACCCAGTCAGAGACCAAGCCTTCCCGAATTTGAGCGATTTTATTGTGCAGATACTGCACAAAATCCTCAGCCTGACCCTGCAAGGGATCCTCCCGCACTCCCAGATGGAGAAGGGAGCGGGTCACCCTAAACAGGTTATTTGGCTGCTCTATCTTCAGTAAACAAAACCTCCATGCCATGAACGTGTTTACCTTTTATTTTCTCATACTGTGCTGTCTAAAATGATCTCCAATCACAGCTGCTTTCAAGAAACTAAGGAACTTGGGAAGCAAAAAGATGGCTTTCATAATGATAAAAAAAATTCACAGAATTTCCATAAACACCAATAAAAAGACAATATGCCTGGTGAAAATGTCACCCCATTAGGTTGGACAAGTGAAAGAACCTTTGCCTTTAAGAGCCCACAAAGGCACCAAGATAATATATTAAGTATAAACTGTTTAGAATGAAATTGAAAACAAAACATACTCAAGTGAAAGCTGCAACAGGGGGAAGAAAAATATAATTTAAGACATAGAATAACGAGAATGATTTCCATCCATGAAATATCCTCTGATAACTCACAAATGGTAAAGCCATGAATTTATGCATAAGATAGAATTCACAAAGAGATAATTCATATTCAGATCTCATGGTCCTCCATCACAGAGCCCTCTGTTTATATGTAGATAGTCTTATGAGAAAATGACACTAGGCACTACTGAAATTATGAGACAGCAAGTCAAGCCTGAAGATAATAATTACTTAGTTCACACAAGCACAGTGAGATTTTTCAGTTCACGATCTTCATGCCCTGCACTAGGCAAATGTACCATGTGAAAGCAGTAAATTAAAAAGACATCCTGCTTTTCCCCCATCTTCCAGAACACTTAATGAACTAATAAAGGTTTGACAAAGGCTGAAAGAGGAAAAGGAAGGTGAAGGCTGGCTGAAAAAAAAGAGAGGACGGTGAACTATTTCATTTGCACTAGAGTAAACAGGAAAGGATTTGCATTCCTGTAAACACAGTTTTCTCAATTCAGAACAGTGTGATCTTATTATGCAACACAGAAAGAAGCCCTGTTGAACATAATTGTGAGAAATTAAGGTTTCTCCTGCCCAGTCATGTCCAACTCTAGATAGTGCTCATCTCCATTTCTTAGCCAAGGGAGCCAGTGTTGTCTGAGAACACTTTCATGGTCAAGTGGCTGACATGACTATATACCGAGGTGCACGGAACATTGTTATCTTCACACCAAAGGGGTACTTATTTATCTACTTGCATTTGCTTGCTTTCAAACTGCTTGGTAGGCATTGGTGCAAGAACAGAAGCTCACTCCATCATGCGGCATTTGGGTCTTGAACCTGGGCTGTTAGTTTTCCAGCTGATAAACTCAGTGTCTTTAGACACTGAACCATTGCACCCCCATATGTCAGGAACATGAGAGTATATAGTATGGGTTCTCAGCCCCAGAGTACAGGCCATTTTACCCAGCTTTGGGGGCTCCTTCAAAAGAGGCAGTTGAATTGTAGGTGATATGATAGAGGGATAAATTAGTTGCATAGATTTTTATATGATCATACTGTATTAATGTTAGTTAATGAATATCATAAAAGTAAAGTATTTGAGAAGATATTCCTGGACCAATATTGACCAATCAAGAGGCAGATTGTTCTCAAGGTCCCTTTCTTTCATAAACATCGTGAAAACAGGATCGTGACATCCCACCATAAGCTCTGTTCCTTAATGTAGAGAATAAAGAGGGTAACTTTGGCAGAGAGAGGGAATATCCATAACCAAGGCAACAACAAACAAACATGGGTTATGTCCATATGAAGATAAAAGGCTTATGAAACGTGTAAGACAAGCATCCCCTAATTTATAGGAAGATAAAAAGGAGGAAGAAAGGCAGATTCAGAGTTGCATGATTCTGTTACTATAGCTACTAATAGTAACTATTGTATAGTAAAATTACCAATAAAGATAGTTTTAGATTTAGTGTGCATGGTATCTGTTTTTTTATCTGGTCCATCTTGTAAAGCTGATATTTTCATATGTGTGGCAATGTGTACATTGGCATATGTACAAAAGGGACAGAGTTTCAGCACATAAGCACAAAGGTATTTTTATAAATTCACACAACCCCAATATGTTAAGAACACAAAAAGATGCCTGAACATCTCCCCATATATATGCACATACAGCCATTTCTGCTGTCCTCTAACTTTCTGCTGTCGCTGACTGCCTGTTAATGATGAATGGCTTTAGTGTTCAAGAGAACAATCTCTTAGGGGAGCGGAATTTTCATTGGATCTGTGGTCAGTACTTTGTTCCTGCCATCCATTTTCCCTTAAAAAATGGCCTGTTCCTAGAGACATTTCCTGTCAGCACTAGAAAACAAGGGGTGGAGTCCCAAAAATTGAACCTAAGGCTTTGGTGATCCCTACCTATGTCATCCTGTAATAATTTAGGTGTTGGACTAGAATTGAAGAGATGCAGATTGATGTCTATCTTCAACCATGGAAACTGACAGGGTGATTTTGGGCCAGTCATGGTTCTCTCTCAATCTAGTCTACCTCACAGAAATTTCACTGTGGGCTAAAATGAAGGAAGATCTGCGTGTAAACCACTTAGAACCCTCAGTGAAAAGGCGGGCTATTAATCTAATTTCCCACCCCTTTGTTTTGCCATTTTAGAAATAACTTTGAACACTTGACTTTATAGTGGGATTTGTCTGTGCAAGGACCATAGAACAGCCTCATCACACCCCAGGAGACTAGATGGCTGCACATTACTTTGCCTTTATTTATTGGTTTGGAAGGACAATGGCAGCAAAATCTACAGTGGACCCTCTGTGCTAAAATATACAATAAAGCAAGAGGCTCAAGGCTATCTGGGTTTGGGAAATGTTTACAAATACAGCTTCAAATAAAATGCTTTCATTGAAAAGAGCATGGAGATTAGATAAATGGGAAACAATAAATTTAATCATATAGACTTGGGGTGTTGGTTTTGGCTTTTTTCTTTAGCTTGGTTTTATTTTATTTTAGTTTATTTTATCTATGCCATCACTTATACTGCAGCCTGGAATTTTCTCTTATCTTTCAATATCTAAAATGACTCTGATTACATTTCTTTAAAATGCAGCACAGCAGAATTGTTTTCATTCATCACTGAAAATGGCACTACACCATTCCTTGAATTGTGGGTTGTGGTTGATGGAACCCTTTCCCCTGTTTCTGTCAGTAAAAGTCAAAGGAGAAGTGAAGAAAAATTGAAATGAACTTCATTTCAGCAAGATAATGTATTTTCTCCAACTTTGCTCATTTCTTTATTATTTGGCCTCTCCATCTTTAGGTCTCTGACTGTTTTCCTGTTTCTTACGTTGAAAACTAACAGTATGAAGAATCTGGGCAGTTCTTGGTAAGCATTTGTTCTGTAAACTTAAAAGTAATATACCAATAGCAAGGGATGGTGGGGGAGGGGAGTTAAAAAAATATCTGCCTACTCCAAATGCAATCTGAGGCTACTTCTCATTGGACAATTCTTAAAGGTTTGGCAACTAAGTTTTATAGTAGAGGCAGGCAAGAATATGAAACTAAGGTTCTCCCCACTGAGACAAAATATGTATCAGAATAGATTCTACCATCATTGCAAAGCCTCTTTTAGACAAAGAATTGGTTTAATTTCTGCCAGAATTTAATTTACTGTTTATTTTCAGTCCTGGTAAGAAAGGGTTTCTATGTAGGTACCAAGTGAATTTCCTTTACTACTAAAATTCTACATACCAGGAAGGAATGTGTGTGTGTGGGAAGGTGTGTGTGTGTGTGTGTGTGTGTGTGTGTGTGTGTGTGTGTGAGAGAGAGAGAGAGAGAGAGAGAGAGAGAGAGAGAGAGAGAGAGAGAGAGAGAAGGGAAGGAGTGTGTGTGTGTATGAGGGAGAGGGAGAGCGAAGGGGGGAGAGAGAGAGAGAGAGAGAGAGAGAGAGAAGGGAAGGAGTGTGTGTGTGTATGAGGGAGAGGGAGAGCGAAGGGGGGGGGGGGAGAGAGAGAGAGAGAGAGAGAGAGAGAGAGAGAGAGAGAGAGAGAGAGAGAGAGAGAGAGAGATGATTACCAGAATCCTTTTTTCTAGAAATCAAGCAAACCAAGGACTCTGTTTTTCTTGTTTATGATACATGAACTCTGAAATTATACAGTTTCTACATCTCATTATAATGCTGTAGAATGTAACACAGAATTAAAAAGAGAATAATTGTCCTCTGTGCATATTGCAGTTTGATCATTAGCACAGGATTAATTGGTATCATTTGAATGTGTGTATATTTGGTCATGTTTTCTGTGCTTTGGGTGATAAAGCAATGGCCTGTATGTGAATATGTCTCTTTTGATCTACGTAATCTGAACATTAGGTACAGACTTGATTTTGTTTATTTTACTCAAAGTAGATTTATAATGCATGGAGTAAAAAAGAATAATCATGTAGATAATTGGGCATTGGGGATTCTTGGAATTCTTTATCATGCCCAAGAATCCAAATAACATCTGTTCCTACATTCCTGTTATTCTAGTTTGCTTTGTAGTTATCACACCTTAAGGGATATCCAAACTGAGAACAAAAATTCAGTTGAAAATTCCCATTGTAGAAAAATCTTTTGCACCAATTTAATGGAGAATGGGTCACAATGAAGCTCAGTGTGAATGTAAGTAGGCCTGGGATGCATATAATTCATTGAACTCTGCCCTGAATTCTATTTCTAACAAGCAGAATTTTTTCATTAAAATGGTAGATTATATGTAGAACTATTCATATCCTTTTTGCTTTCATGGCATCCTCAGTCCACAAGCTTTAAGATATCCTTACTGTACTTTTGTTTGCACTAGCATTTTTTAAACATAGGCTGAAAGCAGATAGTGGTGGTTCCAAATATATATTTGCACTTGAATATCCATTCCATCCATGGTGTGCTGGTTCAGCTGGCACTTGTTGGCCATTTGCAGAGCCAGTCCTCTGCCTCAGGCCCTGGTCAGCATCATCTGCTATTCTTCTACCAACTCCCATTATGATTTTGGGTGCTTCCTGCTGTTTCCACAGCTTCCATATTATTACAGTTATCCTTGTTTTTAGGTCCTTGCAGCTCAATTTGCTTCATGGCTGACACATGATATTCCAAATGATGCACCTGCATTTAGATGTGTGGTAAGAGGGAAAGGTGCCCCTTGATAAGCATGCAAACCAGGTTTGACTAAAATATCTCTAGATATATATAGGAAATCAAAGTAAAATAGTATTTACTGTCTTTGAAGTAAGAGATGGATTATTTGCTCCTATAATTGGAAGAATTCTTCAAATTATATCTCTGTCTTGAATTTGCGGGGGGGGGGGAAATCATGTGGTCGATATTAATTTGAGGCAACGGATGTTATGTTGAAATTTTATTAAGTGCAGACTATAGGACAGGAAAAAGTAAAAACAAAAATATATTCAGCTTTAATCCTGCTTAGATTGGCAGTCTGAAAAGCTCTAAATAATTTAACAAAAGGTTTAACTTCTAACAGCTTTAAAATGACACATACAGAAGGAAATTTCAAATAGGTGAGAAAACCTGAGATGAAAAGTAAAAGAAAAAAGAAAGAGCATTCAGTCTCATTCCTTTTGTCCCAAGCAGAGCTTTATTGGCCCATCCTCAAAACCAATCTCTGTCAAAATGAAGTTTTTTTAAAAAAGCCCTTATAAACATTGCTTTATGTCAAACATGGCTGCACCCATTGTTCCCACAACTGAAATTCAAGCAACCTGCAACAACAGACAGAGAGATGAGAGGGTGTCAGGAAAGAAACGTCACTCACCTTTGTCATGCCAATCTCACCCATACATATTTGACATGAATAAAGATGAACAAAGTAACAGGAAATCTTAGCCTCTTCCCTTCTTTTTGAACATTTTTCAGAGCGCAAACCATTGTCTTTCTGGATCAGAAAAAGTCCTGTAATATCTGACGGGAGCAGCCAAATTCCTCTAGAAGCTCTTAAATTAATCCACTTGGTGATGACCAGTCACATTTGTTTTTGCTCATACATGGGACAGTAGGTAGGGCAATAAACCAAGTATCATAGCCTTTATCAGTCAGATATCTCCCTCTTGAGACCACAGTTGCTAGAATTGTTTGTGCTAGCTAAGAACAGAGGGAAATGTGGTCCTCAATTAAGTGAAAGGAAATCTGTTCTATTGACGCAGTGATTTCATTTTCACTCTTAGTTCTGATAACCCCAGAAGACTTCCATTCGCTTGAAAACAGCTTCAGAGCATTACGTCTAGATGACTCTCTGAGTAAGCATATTCAACCACCACACGGTGCTTATTTGCAGCCTGTATAACTTTCCAGATTTTTTACCATGTAATTGCATTTCAGTTTGATGGGGTGTTTGCATGATGCCTTATTGAAAAGAAAGGTGTACTGATGTGAATCATTATTTTTTTTTTACATTAAAAGAAATTCATATTAGAAAGGCTGGACTCTTCCTTTGTTACCTGCTCATGTACTATATTTCTCTCATAATTTGAACTTGTTACAAATAAGAGTTTCTTCCTCTAATGTGTCGGTCCAGTAGTTGTTTTCAAACATACACTGTCCCTCAATATGGAACTTCCACTTAGTTACCATATGTGAAAATTGTTTGTTGACCTTGTTGGCCAGTTCACTCTTCTAAACTTTGACAACTTGGTATAGGTTTCTTTTCAGCTTTCCCAAAAGTGAAGCAAAGAGATTTAGTTTGGTGTGGTGGCTAGTATGCTGGCCTAGAAATCGGGATACTGTGAGTTCTAATCCCACTTTAGGCATAAAAGCTGCTGGATGACCTTGGACTAGTTACAGTCCCTCAACCCAACCCATCTCATACTGTTGTTATTGTGGGGAAAATTGGAGGAGGAATATGTGTTAGGTATGTCGATGGTCTTTGCAACCATTATTTGCAAAAATAATATAGGCATGTAATAAATAAATAAAAGTTTGTAATGCTATAGTTATTTGTTACATTATATGACTCATTGTTGACCCAGGTCATAAAATGTAATAACTTGGGAATTTCCATCTCACTATCTTTTTAACACTTTTTTTTTTCATTTCCAGGAATGTATCATAAATCCACAGCAAAATTAGAATTAACATATTCAGAAAAATCCAAAGATTTATATATAAAATCACTCTCTAAAAACTACGTACAGTGTTGAAGGAAGTGATTCAGGGAAGTAAGGAATACTTACTTGAATCCACTGAGAAAATCCTGATTCAACTTCAAATTTGGGCCTCACCTGTAACTTGAAAATAGCCCAACCCAAGCTAGTTCTTTTCATAATGAATTTCAGATTCAGTTTTTTACCTTTCTTTCAACAAGAGCAATAATAAGAGTACAACAGCCGATTGCTCATATACTGGAGCCTCTCACTTTACCCTATCTTCTTCCTTTGCAATTCCAGATTATGCAACAAAGGCTGTACATTTATTGTCCCTTATTAATAAATGAACCAGAATTCCACATTATTCCTAAAGACATTTTTTCCTTAGGACATGTTGTTCCCAAAGACTGTAAAGAACAGCCTTCCAAGCCTGATTAATGAGATTTTAAACTAAATCCTGCAAGAGAAGAAGATTAAAATCCACAGTTAAATGGACTTTGTGCCCCCACCCTTCAGCCTCCACGCATCCTCTTCCTGGCTGCAGACAGAACTGTGCAATTTTTAACAGATAGGTAAAACTGTTCACTTGTCTATGCCATACCTGTTATAAAGGGGCATTTTCAGCATTACTGTTCAAGAGTGAATGACTACCACATTCTGTCAAAGCTCTGAGGGAAAAGATTTCCAGGGGAAGTAGAGGGGAGTTTTCTGATCACTAAGCTTCGCAGAAATGAGAGTTTCTGAGGCAATATGGATCTCTTTACACAACAGTAGATACCCTAATGGTACTGCGGCCCTGCCCCCCAGCATCATTGCGGCTCTGGACTCTTCCTTTGTTACCTGCTGTTCTCCATACTTTAAAGATTCAGTTTTAAAAATTAAATCAAACACTTGTGGGTTGCAAAGCAATTGCTAGATTTTAGGATGCTATTAGCATTTTTTGATGACAAACAAAGTTAGTAACTGCAACCCCATGTTGGTTTGGCAATTCTCCTCTGTTTTCCATCCTAGCTTAAAATAATAACAAAAATAAGGCAAAAATAAGCTGAACTAATAGAGTGTATCCTGATGCACTAAAAGAAGGTGATGGAGAGAAACTCACTGTGCCTTCTGATACACAGGTGCATTATATTTTGTGACCAGCCATAGCTAGCATTTTATGTTACTCTTTCCAACTTAACCAGCCTAAAAGATTATATCCAGCAGTGCAGGCAGGGAAGAGCAACTTTGTTGGATCTGAGGATGAAACTTTGAAAAGAAAACATTATTTGGTTCCGGCAAGGCATAGGAATCATGCAGGGTACCAAAAGCTAAATAGGAAGAGCTCACAAAATAGCTATAAGATCCTCACTAAGAATAGAAAAGCAAATGAGGACACTGTGGGGAGAAAAGGGATCCAAACTCTCTCCCTCTCGTTATCTTATGTCAAAACAGGAGCACAGACTGCATGCTTCTGAGGGCAAATAACTTTCACTCTTGATAATTGTCTCTTTAATGAAATCCAGGACCCTGCATTTTGAATAGACTGATATACCCTAGGGCAGAAGAAGCCAGAAAGGATAAAGGTTGATCATTTGGAGGCTAAGCTGAGAATTTTGTTAAGTACCTGAAATTAATAATGTTCAAAATATTCATATGTATGAAGCATCGGCCTCTGCAGTATAGTTTCTGTAGGATTTTTTGTGTTATTAAAATAAGTCTTGGCACAGAGCATAAAAGATGGTTACTGCTGAACAAGATTACTACAGAATAGGATAAAATACCATCCTTCTAATTATTATTAAATGTATTAACATTTGGTACTATGAAAATTAAGAATACGTGTACTGACTTTCCTTAAGGATATTAAGGGTTTTTTTTATTTCTGAGGTATTTAATTTTGTATTAATAGAAATAAAAGAAAGTCCTTTTTAAAAAAAAAAAAAAAGATCAAATTTTTTAATTAGTAAAATCTCACTAGCTACATAATGTCATGAAGTGCTACCTGCTACTGTATGTCATCTACAGTACAGTACTACAGTACTAATATTTTATAAGTTGTAAAATATTTTTTACTGGAAGACATATTGAGGTTTGTATTTGAAATACAAAATAGAAATGAATACTATCGATTTTCATACAAACAGTGAAATCAAATCTCATAAACATATATCAATTCAAATCACATAAACAAATACAGGTAAATAAATATAAGACACAGATATTCAGAAAATTTGCAGAAGCAGTTTCATTTCAGTTCTGCATATAGGAACATTCATATGTCAGTCTCTAAATTGGGAGAAATTGCTAATTAATTAATTCCTTCCTTCCTTCCTTCCTTCCTTCCTTCCTTCCTTCCTTCCTTCCTTCCTTCCTTCCCTCCCCACTCCCTCCCTCCCTCCCTCCCTCCCTCCCTTATTCTCTTCTTGCAAGGGAGTTAGTCAACATAAACATATTTTGTGTATCTCTTTTCAACCTGTTGGTTTTGCTGGAATTAAAACAGTGCGGATTCTCTGTTACTGTCTGGTGTACAGTAACAGTCAAACCTGTACTCTAATTAGGCAAAAACACAAACCTAACATGAAGTGGCATGGTTCAGGATGATTTTGAATTTATTTAAAACAGGACCGAGGAGTCTCACTTCCAATTTAAAATACTCCCAGAATTTAACCTCCAATATCTAATCTGATTACATAAAAAGCTAAACTTTAAATATATAATGCAATTGTTTTAAAAGGATGATGATGATGATGATGATGATGATGATGATGATGATGATGATAAATGTAGTTTAAGAAATCTAAAATTCCCTTCATGGGGAGCTCTATGTTAATTTTAAAAAATCACTCTGATGTGCTCCTTGCAGATTATAATGTAATTCTGTAATACAAATTAGACTGGCTTTGAATGCCTTTGAAATATGGCATGTTAAATAATAGTATGTACCAGTTAAAAAATTAGAGATTCTGAACAACCAGGATTTAAATGAAATTATCACACATGCTTTGATAGAGTCCTAGAATGATTCAAAAGAGCAAGTTTCGTATGAAGTTGTCTCAGTTTCTTTGATAGCCACCTTGATCTTTCAGCTGTCATCTATTAATTATGTGACAGATAAGGTAAATATAAAGTGTTGGAATATGGAGATCACAGCTTTCTTTCTTCCTGTGAAGACTGAAGGTATAAGCTTATATGAAGTCAGCAAGCAATGGGGGATGATAAAGGCATTCTTCCACTGTCAAGCAGTATTTATTTAATATGTTTTTTTAAAAAAAACTTTGAGCTCTGTAACTCAGAGTGGAACTGATAGTGTAGAACAGAAGGATAGTTTGTACAGAATCAAGCAGTCAAGATTTTCCTGGATTGTATCATTTAAGATGGCAAGTGAAAAGAAGCTCCACCCATATCAAATTCTTCCCACGTATAAAAATATAGCCATTACAAAGAAATGTATGTATGTAATTTTTTGTTGTTGTTCATGCTAATTTTGCTTTTTTTTTTTTTTGACTTTTTCGTTTCACTGAGGATCATTAATACCAGAGGTGGGTTTCAGTAGGTTCTGACCAGTTCTGGAGAACCAGTAGTGAAAATTTTGAGTAGTTCGGAGAACCAGTAGTAAAAATTCTGTCTGGCCCTGCCCCCATCTATTCTCTGCCTCCCAAATCCCAGCTGATTGGGAGGAAATGGGGATTTTGCAGTAACCTTCCCCTGGAGTGGGGAGGGAATGGAGATTTTACAGTATCCTTTCCCTGCTACGCCCACCAAGCCATGCCACGCCATGCCCACCAAGCCACACCCACAGAACCGGTAGTAAAAAAATTTGAAACCCATTTACCCACTGATTAATACCCATTCAAATGTAACAAAAACTGATAAGGAATCTGTTGCATCTTATCAGTTCTGCCTTAATTGTACTATAGGCAGAGAGAACTGAGAATGCTGAAGGTGGGTAGAATAATTACGGTTATCTTAAAATGGCTTGGGACTGATAGAAAACAAGGGAAAAATTCTCAAAAAAGTCTACTCTTCCATCTCTGCTTTCAAAGATTTTAACTCTTGGCTTGGAGAAGGCTGCAGTAGATCCGACATCATGTCTCTTCAGAGAAAAGATTGAAACCAAAAATTCTGGGATTCCCAATGGGACGTGGACACAATGAAGAAATGTCTTTTCATGTTCCCTGGCTGGAAGTTGAGGTCCACACATCTTAAAATTGCCAAGATTGAGAAACACTGGCTTGGAGACTGGAGCAAATAATTGTTCTCCCAGCAGCATAAAGTAGCAAATGAGACCTGGATAGATCCTAGTCCTAAATCTTTGGCTTAATGAAGCATCCTTATTTCTGTATATATACAATATATATACAATATATACAAAAATTATCTCAGAAGAGGCAAATTTATTTTAAGCTTCTTCTAGTGCCAGGGGGAGATGAGGTTACAAAAATGTCATAAGTATAGACCATATAAAAACAGCCATTGAGGCATGCTCATGCCACATTTAGGAGGATTTGAAGATTAGTCCATAGTCTCCACCATCTAAGTTGGCACCCGGTCACTTAAGGGTATTAAATACAAGTAGCCAACTATATAATTAAGCCAAAATGCACCATAGTTCTATCGTCAGACATTCTGGTGTATATGTGGAGTGAAGAAGGGGGGAATATTCCATTACATTCATTAGGATTACATTTGATGACTTTAACTAATAGGAACAGATACTCTTTCATTAAAGGGGGGTAATTTAAAGGATGAAAAACAGTTTGTTGAACTGAGGTTAGGAACATGCATTTATTTTTGCCTGTGTGTGTGTGTGTGAGAGAGAGAGAGAGAGAGAGAGACAGGGAGACAGAATGAGTGAATGAATGCTGGAGAGATATTTGTTTCTTAACAAAAAATATTAACATGTAGTTCATCTAGAATTATACTAAAAGTGCTCAACATCTTTATTTTCTTTTTCTCTAAAATTGGTTGCAGTGCATGATCCATTTGTTCAAGAATAACTCTATTAAAACAATTAGCAATGTGTTAAGGTAAAGGTAAAGGTTCCCCTCGCACATATGTGCTAGTCGTTCCCGACTCTAGGAGGCGGTGCTCATTTTCGTTTCAAAGCCGAAGAGCCAGCACTGTCCGGAGACATCTCTATGGTCATGTGGCTAGCATGACTAAACACCAAAGGCACACCGAACACTGTTACCTTCCCACCAAATGTGGCCCCTATTTTTCTACTTGCATTTTTTATGTGCTTTCAAACTGCTAGGTTGGCAGAAGATGGGACAAGTAATAGGAGCTCACCCCATTACGTGGCACTAGGGATTTGCACCGCTGAATTGCCGACCTTTCGATCGACAAGCTCAGTGTCTTAGCCACTGAACCACCATTACTAACAATGTTACTGATAATGTGTTAGTAACTGCATATTGTTTCATTTATTTGATTGGTCAACTCCATTCATGGTGAAGATATTTACCAGCATTTTTTTCACAAACTAGAGTGAACCTTAAACAACTTGTAAGTTAAAATCAAACCTGCTGGCTGCTTTGGTTTTGAACACTACTTCTAAAACAGATGGGAATGGTGCAAATAATAGAAAAATATTTATTAATCTGATTTGGTGCATGGAGAAGAGATTTATTGAAAAGAAAGGAGTGGAAATAATAAATGAATCAATTTAAATATCAGCCTTTTGGAAATCAACACAATATTTACTATTTTTATTAGGGGAGAAAACAGTATTCTCCTCTAGACATGTTTCTTTCCCAGTTTTTGATCTGCTTTTTTGTGTATGCATCAGATCTACATGCAGAAAACAGCAGCAAGAAAATTAATTGTAAACTCTTTGCTTAAGGAAAATTGCTGAATAACATCCAGGGAATTAGACATGGGTGGTACTAGTTCTTTATTACAGCGAAGCTGGCTGAGGAATTCTGGAAGTTGAAGTCCACAAGTCTTAAAGTGATCAAATATAGAAATAGCCCTCAGTGTGTCAAAAGCTCACAGCTTACCTTTCAAAATTATATGAGGTAGATGAATGGAAAAAGTTCTAAAGCTAAGCTGTTCTTTTGTTCTCTCTCTTGTGTCTGAGCCTTTATTGCTTTTCCTGGAGAACTTGAGAAGAAAATGAAAGAAAGCACTAAACCTTCAGCCATGGCTCTGACATCTATCAATTTTACAGAAAAATAATATTCACCCAAATCATTGGCTGCTCCAATATGATATCATGAAGCCTGCTATTAAAGGTGGCTATGGGATCTGCAGGAGTGCAGCAGGTGTGTCGGGGGGAGGTTGCAGTAGCAGCAGTCAGGCCCCACCTTTTTTTACAGGCACCTGTGTCACACCCACATACAAAGGAGTGGGCTTTGATTGTGCTGCCATCAGTGCTAGCTAACATGCAGTGACCTTCCCTGTGGCTGCTGCTGAAAAGGAAGCCCTCTCAAATAGCAGCAGAAAAGCAAACTAATTTTTTTCTCTTCACCACCATCATGACAGAACAAAGCCTCTCCAGGATTCATGGAAATGGAAAGACCTTATGAAATGAGGAATTAAACATTTTCCATAACCAAATGGAAAGCGAAATAGTGAGCAGTGGCTTCATAGCATTCATTGTCCATGGCACCAGTTGTTTGCTGTATCTATCCTGAGATGCAAGCTTATGCAAATACATTTTGAAACATAATAAAAGCCACACCAGATTTTGCATTGCCACCTCTTATTTTCCTGCGTAACCAAACGAACTGCTGGGGGCTTAATCAGTTGTATCTTTGGCAGCCATATTGATGTCCTGGTCACATGTTTGGTGGCATAATTGCAGATTAGTGTTTAAATATGAAAACTACTGGTACATGATTCTGAATGATATCTCAGATTGTTTGTTCAGAAAATGCAAGCAGTAGCTTTATGAAAAGCCAAATGAAGCATACTGAATTTCACATGCTCTTTGACAAGAGAGGTTTTCAAGAAGCATTTTTTTATCATTCTCTCTTAAATACCAATTTTCTATTCAGGGCTGCTTCCATTCCTCCATTCTGCTTTGCTTTCTCTGTGCTGTAAATTTCCCAGAATCCTTGGACAATGTTGCCCCAAAGTTACTTTTTGTTTCTTACTTTGAAAAAGAAACAGAGAAAGTGGAGGGGATGCCCCTGAACTGACCTTGTGTTGAAAGTCAATATTGGCATTATTGCCTTGGTATGGAGGGGAGGCAAGCAGGGGAAAGGCAGATTTGGGACCATATCTCCTGGATTAGAAGACTGAAGCTAAGATACAGTGCCTGAGCCCAGGGAGAGATTCAGAGCTTTGCTTGTATTGACACATGATTAGAGGACTTTGACTTCTCATGCATTTAGAAAGGTCAATCACTCTGTGATAACAGAGACTGGCACCTCAGACACCAGTTCCTTATTCCAGATTCCTAGGATTTGGCAAAGGCCTACAGTGTATTAGACAACAGAGACTATCCAGCTGACAGCCTCAGCCTCGCTCCAATCACAAAACCTCATAAAGGCCATTTACTTCTCTGCCCAGTGATCATCTTTCATTATTAAAATCATCATTTGCTTATGGTTCTCTTTGTGAATCCTGCTTTCCGTTGCACAAAAACCTGGTTATGCCCTCTCATCTGACAGTTCTTAATGTTTCAGTCTGGAAACTGCTGTTATTTTTTTTTTTAAATTCAAACCATTTTTTTACACCTAAAAGGAACTAAATTGTGTCTATATAGCATTTGTCTGGCATTGTCTAAGTACTTCTTATAACAAATGAGAGAAATCCTTAAAACAACCTTGAAAGATTAACGTTATGATATCTTATTCTATCTGAGCATTCAAGAAAGAGATCAAATGACAGGTTAAAACAGCCCCAAATACAAATTAAGCCATAGCTTAATTCTTGTTCTCTCCACAAAGAAATCTGGCTTTGACCTATAAAGGAAAGAAGAAGAAGAAAAAACCCACAGAAGCAATTACTTGAGTTAGGGATACTAAAGCTTACTGATTTGAATACAATTAACCAAATACAACTGATTAGATGTAAGAATTGTTGACATAAAGCTTTCATTTCCATTTTTACAATTTGGAATCGCACTTCTTCTTTTTTTAAAATAATCTTTATTAAACAGGGTTTTTTAAAAACAAAAAAAGAGAAATTTTTACAATTTTCTTCTTTTCAACATTTTTGCATCAGTAAACATTTCTTACATATCCGATTTTCTCCTTTACTTCAATTTATCATTTATACATATGATTCTAATATTGATTTATATACATACAGATAACAATGTACTCAATTTCAATCATACATTCTGTGTCCATTCCATTTCCACTTGTTTGTTACTACATTTCAACTCCTATATCTTCCTCATTTACTCTTTCCTTGCCCTTTATACCTCTCCTCTAACCATTCGTACCATTTCTCCCATATCATGTACTATTCTGTTTCCTCCTTTTCTTGTATTTCTTTTGTGAGTTTGTCTATCTCTGCGCACTCCAAAACTTTGGAATCACACTTCTATTGGAGGTCCCCAATCCTGCTGTCACCAGATGTGCCAGCTGACAGTCACCAATAATTACAGTAGCCGGATAACTGATGGTAATGTGTAACTCATATACTGAAAAACCTTCCTCAGTTGCTTATGGTGTCAAAGTCTCAGCCACTTGGATGGTTTTCATAATCCCAAATTTGGATCTTGCTTATTTAAGACAACTGGAAACTCTCTGTCCCCTTAAACTACCATCTTCTGAATTTAGGTTGCATTATTACTCATCCTGGGATGGATGGCTTAAAGATGAAGAAAAGGTGTGTGGGACATCAACAAAAAAAAATAGAGGAAGTGGCTTCGCATGTGCTCTGCAGTACCTTGGCCTGCTTATGAGATGGGAGTTGGAGAATGCATAGGAAAGGAGCCCACAACTCAGACCTCAGATATTTTCAACTCTTCTCCATTAGTATTTACCCACTGAATAAAATCTGGAAGAGAGAGTTCCCTCCAGATTTCTACTCCTGCAGAGTACTTCTACTAGGGCTCATAGGGAAGAGATTTTTCTACTCCTGCCTCTCTTCTGGAACAGCATTGCTCCAAAGATCAAACCATCGTCATCCTTATTAGGTTTTTGAAAAATGGTGGAAGTTTGGCCTTTTCAGAGGACCTCTAGTGTTATTCTTTCTTGCTGTGGAAATGTCTATTTGCTGTTTTGCTATGATTGATATTATACCATTGTATTGTTTGATTTGTTATTAGATTGGGGGATATTAGCTGTTCTATTAGCTGCTCTTGCTCTACTAAAGTGCCTTAAATAATGGTTATTATGAGATTGGTGAATGACAAAAGGAATAGAAATGTACCAGAAATGCGAGAATCTGGAGGTCTCTGCAGGATAATGGTAATGAGGTATTGCCTGTGGTAATGAGGCAATATTATTTCAGCAAAAGAGTGATAGATCAAGGGATTAAAATATCTAAAAGGTAGCAAAAACACTAGAACTTCTTATTATAAATTCTGTGTACAATTCTGAGAAATTGTAGTTTGATCATTTTCTGCTTAGAACATTAGAGAAAGGCCTCTATTCCTTTTCCTTCCTGTTTATTCTCTCCTCACCGGTCTTGTATGTTGGTTTCATGGAGAGCCATGGGAAGATTGCTGAACCAAACAAGCTTTTCAAAATGAGCATTCTGGTTTTCTTTAGATTATATCAGACAACCCACTTAGAATTGTAACACCTAGCTAGCCTTGGCTATTGCAAAAATCTGGGGCAGGGCAGATTTCATTAGCAGATGCATGGGAAAGCAACAACAAATGCTGAAGTTGTAAATTATACTTACATTTCCTATAAATGGAAAATTTTGAGGAAAATGCTTAAGTGTCCATGTAGGGTTTACAAATCTGGATTCCAAAAAGGTGGATAACTACTAGCATTAGTAAAGTCATGGGTGGTGCAGTAGTTAGAATGCAGTGGTTAGAATGCAGTACCGCAGGCTGCATCTGCTGACTGATTGCTGTCAGCAGTTTGCCAGTTTGAATCTCACCAGCTCAAGGTTGACTCAGCCTTCCATCCTTCCCAGGGGGTGTAAAATGAGGATCCACCCAGATTGTTGGGAGCAATATGCTGATTCTGTAACCACTTAGAGAGGGCTGTAAGGCACTGTGAAGCGGTATATAAATCTAAGTGCTAAGTGCTATTTTGTAGGTCAGTTCTGATAGCCTTACATCAGAAGTCTAGCTCAATTGAGAATAGACAGTTCTTTAGTTAATACTTGGCCTCAGAAAAAATCCAGCTTTGATTTACTTCAAGCTGTGGAGCTTGTCAAAAGTGCTTGCACATCCCCAACATATTCAAAGATTACAATTTCTTTGTTAGGGATGTCCATCTTCTCATTCTCTTTATGGGAAATATCTGTTAAAACATTTCATGGCAATTATTAAAAGCCTGTGACTGCTGAGCAGGGACTGGTTTTCTTAAACTCCCAACTGATCTCTGCATGGATTCTACCGTATTTATAGATTCATATTTTAATTGTTTTTGTTTTATCTGACTTCCTTGTATTCCTTCAGTTCTGTAAGTTACTACAAGAAGCTGTTGTCAGTAAGAATGATGTTTATTTTTTTACAATAAAAATATATCTTCTGTGGAATTCCCTCTAGCCTATAATTCAGCTGAAAAATTTAGACATTCTCTTAAAAGGAAAAAAAACATAGGCTAATGGAGAGGTGAATGTTAGAATGAGAATTTAGGTGGGGTTTTTTTTTGGGGGGGGAAACTGTTTTTCCCCCGAACACCATCACTCTGCTAAACAAATAATTCCCTCAACACTGTCAAACTAGTTACTAAGTCTGAACTACTATTAATCTTCTCATCGTTCCTATCACCCATCTCCTCCCACTTATGACTGTATGACTGTAACCTTGTTGCTTGTATCCTTACGATTTATATTGACTGTTTCCTGATATGATTTGATTGCTTATTTGTACCCTATGACTATCATTAAGTGTTGTACCTTATGATTCTTGATGAACGTATCTTTTCTTTTATGTACACTGAGAGCATATGCATCAAGACAAATTCCTTGTGTGTCCAATCACACTTGGCCAATAAAGAATTCTATTCTATTCTATTCTATTCTATTCTATTCTATTCTATTCTATTCTATTCTATTCTATTCTATTCTATTCTATTCTATTCTATTCTATATACAGCCTTTCGGATAATAGGTCTGAAAGGGTTTCTGCCTGAGATTCTAGATTACAGGATGGCCACAAAGAGAAAAGAAGAGACATAAAGATTCAACATTTTATTGAAATTTTATTGGTCCTATCATTCTGCAGAGTAAGGCACCTAGCTCCCACTAATAAAAGCATGGGAATTTCTTTGTATGACAAAAAAGACGCATAACAATTTCAAATGCTAATTTATCTAAATTTGTGCACATTCAGAAACAATTACTGCAACTTAAATAGAAATATAGTGTACTTCACCATAATGGGAGGACAGTGATTACCGTATTTTTCAGAGTATAAAATGCACTCCCCCCCCACAAGAGGCTGATAATTTGGGGTGCGTCTTATACTCCTAATGTAGCCCCGCCCACCCGCTAGCCCCCACCCTTCGGCCTCCACGCATCCTCTTCCTGGCTGCAGAGATTGCCACAGACAATGGCTTGCATTTTTGGGCTCTACGCCTCGCATTTCAAGGCTGCGGGGATCGCCAAAGTACATCGCTATTGATCGCCGCCTCCGCGCATTGTGTTTTTGGCCTCTGCACATCGCATTTTCGGGCAGTGATCAGCGGCAATGTGCTTTAGCAATCCCCACAGCCATTAATGCCTCTCAAACCGAGCATTTGAAGGCTGAAAACATGAGGCACGAAGCCCAAAATGACAACCTGGAACAGCTGCTGCCTTGTCTTACCGCTTCCACACTTCGCCTGCTTTACTCACTGGAGCTCCCTCCAATGATCAGCTGTTTTGAAGCTGCTTATCAGCCCCAATGGGACGCATGCGACTGAAGCGAGTGAGCACTTGCCCTCACAACCAGCAAACTAATGTGCTGAAGCTGACCAAGCTAAGGACGTTAACCAGATGAATACCTGGTAAGCAGAGGCAGAATTTTTTCCCCCTATTTTCCTCCCCAAAAACTAAGGTGCATCTTACACTCCAAAAAATACAGTAACTAATCTGATAACTTGCTGACTTTGACTGAAGTTCTTTCTGTCCCTCTTTCTGTTCCTCCTTCAGATAGTTGTTAGTGTTTAAAATGCCTTCTGCAGAGGTCTCCCCTCTGTAAAGTAAGACCGGTGATCACCATTGGTAGATTCTGTAGGTCAGATGATGGCAGGTCTCCTCAAGATGTTTATCTTCAGTGCTCTAGAGCAGGGGTCTCCAACCTTGGCAACTTTAAGCCTGGCAGACTTCAGCTTTGCTGGCTGGGGAATTCTGGGAGTTGAAATCCGCCAGGCTTAAAGTTGCCAAGGTTGGAGACTCCTGCTCTAGACTAGTCTGTTGTTCACATAGGAAGATGAGATGGAGGATAAAGTTCTGATGGCAGTATTGAAATAAGATTCAAATGCCAATCCATTTGGATTTTGTTACATGGGAATGCCAAGCAGGAAGCACAAAGACTGTATTTCGTCTTTGCCTCAAGCACAAAATGTTTTGAGCTGTGCTTGGGTACTGAGCTCTAGCAAGAAACATAAGTTGCTTAGTGATATGAAAAGCCCAGCATGTTTTGGCAAAATCTTTGGTGGTTGTTATTACTTCAGTAGTTTAAAGGCTGTGAGTGCTTTGAAACAAAGCCCTAATTTTTACACAGTGAATGGCTTTGTTCCTAGTAGCCAATTGCTACAAAGCTTTCCTAAGATCTTAAAGACATTTGGGGCTCTACCTCATGGCTTTGTTAAAGTGCATCTTCCAATCATTGTCTTGGAAGACAAGAATGCCAGTTTACCACCCTGACAGACATATTCTATTATGTCTCAGAAACAAGGCAGCAAACTGGTGCTGTCTTTGGATTTAATACAAAAGAAGTTAAGGAAACTTATTAATAGCTTCCTTTTGCTTCATTTCCCCCTCTCATTAAGAATTACCTGTTACTTAGCTAAACATGGAGCGGTGATGGCTTTTAATAGATATCAAATTTCACTCTGGTTTTGTGTAGATACATTCAAAGAAACTCCAACTGTCGGACTTTCAGGGAAAAAATGGCAAACTGAGGATGTTTTTTTTTATTTTTATTTTATATTGGATTTCTATACCGCCCTTCTCCCTGAGGACTCAGGGCGGTGTACAGCCAGATTAAAAAACATGCAGAACAAATATTAAAAACAATTAAAAGATATATAAATTTGGCCCAATTAAAACTCATTTACCAATTAAAAACGTTTAAAACATTTAAAAACAGTTAAAAATTTCATCTTAAGCCAGCCCGGCTTGTTTAAATAAATGGGTTTTAAGGGCGCGACGGAAGGCACTGAGGTCTTGGATTCTCCTTATCTCTGGGGGGAGCTGATTCCAGAGGGTAGGTGCCCCCACAGAGAAGGCTCTCCCCCTGGGGGTCACCAGCCTACATTGTCTGGCTGATGGCACCCCGAGGAGGCCCTCTCTGTGGGAGCGCACGGGTCGATGGGAGGTCGTTGGTAGCAGCAGGCGGTCTCGAAGATAGCTAGGCCCTATGCCATGGAGCGCTTTAAAGGTGATAACCAACACCTTGAAGCGCACCCGGAAGACAACTGGGAGCCAGTGCAGCTCGCGCAGGAGCGGTGTTACATGGGAGCGCCATGCTGCTCCCGTCACTACCCGCGCTGCTGCGTTCTGGACCAGCTGGAGCCTCCGGGTGCTCCTCAAGGGGAGCCCCATGTAGAGAGCGTTGCAATAGTCAAGGCGAGAGGTGACGAGGGCGTGAGTGACTGTGCACAGGGAATCCCGATCAAGAAAGGGCCGCAACTGGCGAATCAGGCGAACCTGACAAAAGGTCCCCCTGGTTACAGCCATCAGATGTTCCTCCAAGGACAGCTGCATATCCAGGAGGACTCCCAGATTGCGAGCCCTCTCTGTGGGGGCCAATGACTCGCCCCCAATAGTCAGTGATGGAGTCAACTGACTATATCGGGATGCCGGGAGCCACAGCCACTCAGTCTTGGAAGGGTTGAGCTTGAGCCTGTTCCTCCCCATCCAGATCCGTACAGCCTCCAGGCACTGGGACATCACTTCAAGGGCATCGTTGGGGTGGCCTGGGGTGGAGATGTACAGCTGGGTGTCATCAGCGTACTGGTGGTATCTCACCCCAAAGCCACGGATGATCTCACCCAGCGGCTTCACATAAATGTTGAACAGGAGAGGCGAGAGGACCGATCCCTGCGGCACTCCACAAATGAGAGGCCTCGAGGTCGACCTCTGCCCCCCTGCCAACACTAAAACCAGCAGAATGAAGAGCCAATGAGTATATAATCTTTAGAATTTCTCTCTGGACAAGGAGAGGACTTGACATTGTCCACAAATGCTTTGTACAGTTGCTCCTAATGATGAGACTGCAAGACAGTTGTCTCTGGTGGGTTTAGAGCTCTGGGAGATAAAGGAATAAACCATCTTTACGCAAATTGCAGTCAAAACCTTTTCATGGGACACTGGATTCAGATCTTTCCTTTTCTAATCACTTTTGGAAATTGCTAAATAACATGGGAAACAGTACTAGGTGAGTTTCTTTCAATCCTTAGCAAGAGAAATCTCAACTACAAGTTTAAGGACTTCTTTTAAAAAATATTTTGGAATAAACAGCCATAAGGTGATTAAAAGTTTGATTTTTGGAAGTTACAAAGGAACTAAGGGTACAGATGGATTTGAAATAAGATTTGGGAATTAATTATAACAATCCTTCCTGAGGGAAAGTGCTTTTGTTTTAAATATTTTAAAAACTGATAGAATGGAACTGTGAAGATTTATTTATTTATATTATTGATGATTGATTGATGAATTGATGTGCCACCCATCTTGTCTAGAGGAGACTCTGGGCAGCTTTCAACTGGTCTAACTTTGAAAGTTGGACACCAGAAATAAGTAAGGATTACAATTAACAAAGAATAACAATAGAAAGGGGCTAAAACAGCCACATATGTATGTATGTACATCTACTGATCTTTTAAAAGACTGATAAACTTGTGTTGGTGTATAAGTTGCAGAAGACATGATTGGTACTATATAAAAAAGTTATATCTGTAGCAACCTAAAGTAGCCAAACCAAGGTAGACAGATCCCAGTCCCAAGTGTATCATCAATTAAATTGTCAATAAAGTATCATGGAGCATTTGTGTGGCAAGATTCATGTCAGGCAAAGAGGTAAACCATGACTTTAAAACTAGAACAGTTAAGGAAGAAGAAAATTACTTTCTTATGGTTATGGATCAATTTAAGACAAATGTAGATTGCCTCCGTGTCAAAATAGGACTCAGGCAAAAGCCACGTCATAAGGAGATGTCCCTTTATACCTTTTTGTATTGACATTAGTAGATGAGATTGAGCCCTTAGAAGAATTTCATCTCCACAAGTTGCAAGAACAGACAGCCATTCTTAATTTGGCTTCACTTAGACCAGCCAGGATACATTTGGATTTACTGAAAGGCTTCGTCCTCAAGATAACTTTCATTTCACTTCCCTGTTGTGTTTAGGCTGCAATCATATAGATGTATCTTTTTTCTTTTTAGGAGACAGTCCCATTGAGAACAATGTGGCATACTTTAAGAAGATATACAGTATGTAGGATTTTGCTCATCAAAAAGCCAGTAGCGGTGGCAATATGACGTCACCGAACCGGTTCTGCCCCCCCGCCCCCTGCGCCCCCCCCACGTCCGTTATTCTTACCTTCTATTTGGCCCCATCCCCAATCTATTGCTGCCTCCTGAATCCCAGCTGATAACTAGAGGGAAAAAAACTGTTTAAACTCTTGCCGTGGGGCTTCAAAGGGCTGCCCTACAGCTGATCAGTGTTAAAAGAAAACAAATGAATAGACAAGTGCCTGCAAAAATAAATGGGTAGATTGGTACAGTTCTGCAAGCAGTTAAAAGCCTGGTAGACCAGTACCTCTGCTAAATCCTAAATAATTGTCACATGACCATCAAGCCATGCCCACAAAATAAGCCAAGCCCACAGAACCGGTAGTAAAAAAATTTAGAACCCACCCCTGGTATAGTCCATATCTGATAGAGGATAAAAAAACTACTTTGGGCTGAGATCTGGAAAGCAACAAGGAACATGTTTTGTGTTATTGACTAGGCAGCGATAGATGGACAGAAAACACAGCTGTTATGTCTCCAGATAATCAGGAACTCTTATGCTACGTGGCAATCATACCCATTAAATGGTTATCTAACCTGGCTTAGCTGCAAAATATGATATTTTGTGTTCAAACTCTGAAGTTCTTGTGCTGGCTGTATCCAAGTTGAATAGTAGATCCCCTTTCTCTTTCTTTAGGGGAAAAAACCACATTGGAACTCACTTGCTACTGGGCTTAGAAATATCACTGGGAATGTTGAATTCTATTCTCCAGAAATAGCCTGTATGTGCCTGGAAGTCATCTACTTATATGAAGCTAATGAGCATTCTGAAAAGATAATAGGAAAGGCATGGCAGAAGAGGCACATTTCTGTCTTTCAAACTGTTCCAGGCTTGTTTTTTTTTAATAATTCCAGAGGGGCTAGCTAGCCATGTCTGTGATACTGCAAGAGCAATGAAGAGTCATGTGGCTTTTAAAGACATACAGATTTGCAAAACTATCATGGTGTAGAGGTTTCTTCAGCAGATGCATGAAATATTATACACAGTTGGCAGATTAGGATGCAACAGTAATATATTATATAGTTTTTAAGATACAGCGGAACTCTTTGCGTTTCTCCTGTGCTTCAATTTATTTGCAAAACACACATACACAAATGCATATATAAGTGCACATGTGTTTCACACATACACACACAATTGAAGGCATTTATCTCATGTTAATTCTTCTTGTCTACCTTTGATACTAGACCACTAAGGCATGTGTGTTTACTTAAAAAATAATATAGTCAAATGGACATTTTTCTTTCCCTCTACACATGTTGTTTGGTTTCTTTTTGCTATTATATGTATGTGCACATTTGTAGCCATGGGTGTGTCTATAATTCTATTTAGAAGTTCCTTCACATTTTCTACTAAGCCATGGGTTATTTTGATCATTTTGTTCAGATATTCAAAATGGCAAGGAGGAAAATGGTCAAAGAGTTGGAATGCTGATATAGTATTAATACTTAAAGATGAACAGAATTTGATTTTAACAAGAAGATATAGGCGATATCATTACTGAATAATTACTACATTATGAATTGTTCATAACAATTCTAGCTGATAGATTCAAAATAATTTTGCAAAAACTTATTCATGAGGATCAATGTGGGTTTTTACCTAAAAGACAGTTAAAGGACAATGTTAGAAATGTTTTGGACATTTGTAGTATTTGGAACAAAATAACGAACAAACAAGTTGCATTGATTTTTTAAGATGCAGAGGAGACCATTGACAATTTGAACTCAGGTTTCTTGCTCAAGGTTTTGGAAGATTTTTTAGAGGAAAACCTTTTTTAATGGGTAAGATTGATTTACACTTCGCAGAAAACACAGATTTAGCAAAAACCTGTGAGATACAAAGAGGAAGAAGACTGGGATGCGCATGGTCTCCATTCCTCTTCATTTTGGTTCTTGACACAATGAACAAAAATATAAGACAAGATGAGAAAATTGTTGAGTAAAGATTAAAAAAGAAACATGTACTTGAAAGGCTTTCATGGATGATTTGGTGTTGGTTCTAGAAGATCCTTTAAAGGGAATTGAAATATTAATGGACAAATTAAAAGAATTTGGTGCATTAACAGCTTTCAAGTTTAATAAAAAGATTTTAAGATGGAGAAGAAGGTAAAATACCTGGGTATCACTATGACAAATATGAACTCTATGTTATTCCAAAATAACTATGTTAAGACATGGAATGAAGTTTTTAAAAAGAACCGTTAAGATGGGAGAAACTACAACTGTCATTGCTGGGGAGAATTTCTGTGATAAAAATGGATGTCTTGCCTAGAATGATGTTTTTGTTTCAGGCAATACCTGTTTTGACAACTGATGCACCATTTAAACAGTGACAGAAGGATATATCTAAATTTGTGTGTCAGGGGAAAAACATGAGTTAAGTATAAGGCATTAAAAGATGAAGAGGAAAAAGGAGGACTGGGTTCACCTGATTTGAAATTGTATTTTGCAGCTTTGGTTTGGATGAACGAGCGGGTGCTGCTGAGAAACAGAAGGCTTTTGGACTTAGACGGGCATAACCTGAGATTTGGGTGACATGGATATCTGTGGTAGGATAATGTCAAGGTTATTACAGATTTTAAAAATCATTGTTTGGCATGCCATATTGAAAATATAGAATAGATACAAACCCAGAGTATTCCTGAAAACATCCTTGTGTATGAATCTCAACACAAGAAACATTTTATAGACAAGGAATAATAGGCAAACACAAAGGTATAACTTATTTTGAGATACTAGAATTTTGTCAAGGGGAGTGTAAAATCAAATCAAGAGAACCAATGGTGGCAGAAGGATATAGTTGTCAGTGGTTCTCTTATTTACAATTATTATGATTTTGTACATTATAAGACTGTGGCATTTAATTCTTTTACTTATTTATGTATTCAGAAAACTTATATGGCCACCCAACTCACTGTGACTCCAGGCAGCTTACAGAGATAGACTTGTATATAAATGATGAACATGTAATTGTTTAAATGTATAAATGTTTATTGAAACTTGAAGCAGAAGAACAAGTAAAAGAACATACGATAAAGTGGGCTAAAAATTTTGGTTATGATATAAAGGTAGTCCTCAATTTGCAGTTGATGACAATTCAAAGTTGTAGCAGAACCCCCAGAAGCTACTTACAACTTGGTCCCAAAGTTATAGCCCTCCTTACAACCAACTGCAGGGGTGCTGCAGCACCCCTACCCACCCATCTCCCTCTCCCCCCACCCACATCAGGTCCTTGCAAGCATTTCCATTCTCCAATGGATCTCCGCTTGGCCAAAGGCCTGATTCCCAACCCAACAGTTCCCATTTACTGCTGCTCATTTATCCTTTAAAGATCTCTGAAGCAGGAACACTTTGTCGCTTGGAGTCATGGCACAATTCTAGAAATGGCAGAAAATGGCATCCACTTCTGGGTCATCACCATGTGGCCCAGGGACAAATTGTTCCATTTTCCAGAATGCTGCTACTACACTCCAGCACTGGGAAAATCCTCATTTCTGACAGCAACTGAGAGGACTAATATTTAAATTAATCACCCACTCTGTGCTCCTACCACGCCCCCTTTTACACTCAGATCCCCAGTCTTTCTCTCAGTTGCTGACAGACTGGGAGGATTTTCTCTGTGCTCTAGGATTGCGTGAGGTTTTTTATTTATTTTTGATTACCCCCTTTTCCTTTCGGAGGTTTGCTGTTCCCTTTAAGGTGTTTTTTTGTCCTTTTGTATTGTTTGCTGCTTAATTCCGCCCCAAACAGCTGCTGGTTGGCTTCGCGCCCGGGGAGCTGGGCCGTTCCGACCCTAGCACGTGGAGCGCTCGCAGCCACCGGCTTCTGTCCCTGCGGGGCAGAGCCGGCTGTACTCTTGCCGCTGGAGAGTCGGGGGTAGGGCGGTTAGCCGTCGCTCCCCTATCACGGCTTCACCTGCGAGAGGCAGCGGCGGATCAAGAGCTGACGGTGAGGAGCGCTTTCTAGCTCGGCTCCATTCCGGCATCCGTCCCGTCAAGTTCTACGGGCGCCGCCGCGTGGTGAGGCCTTCCCGCGGCCTGGAGCCAGCCGATTGAGGGGCCATCAGAGGGGTGCGGTGTGGCTCGTCGTGGCTCGCCGTCCCTCCGTTAAGCAGCTGGTGTGCGGAGAGCCGGTCCCCGCGAGGCGCCCAAGGGTGAGGCGGCCGGGGGAGGCCAAGGCAGCAAGTGTTTTCCCCTGGGCAGGCGCGATCGTTTACTGCGCCATCACAATGGGGCCGCCATTTTGGACAGTCAGACGGCCGCCATTTTGTCTGGTTTACTCTGGGCCACTGACTTTATCCCGCTAATCTAAACACAGGATCAGGCAAGGCTTTGCCCTAGTGGGGCTTTGTTGCCTGGGGCAATATAAAAAGAGAGGGGGGGCCTTCCAGAGACCTCACTGGCCCCATTTGATATTCCCCCAGTTCAGGTGTAGCCCTTGATTTGCCTCAGCGCTTCCTGCCTATCCCAGGGCAGAGCGCTATACCATTAATCTGTGAGTCCCACTGGAAAGTGTTACAGACCTCAGCAGAGGTGGTCCTTGCACCTTTAAAAATTAAAAAAAAAAAAACCAGACATGGCTGATTCATCGTTTTCTTCCGATATTGAGCTGGAGGCCAGTCCAGTACGGCCCTCTAAGTCCCGCAAGAAAAAGTCGGGCAAAAAGTCTCGCTCGAGCGGTCATGGGGCCCACTCATCTAAGAGCTCATCTGCAGCCGATAAAGAGGCACTTCGGCGGCACAACACCTTGGAGCGACAATGGGAGAAGGCCAAACAAGCAGCAGGTTTGTCTCCCAGCCGGGGGGCGGGATCAAGTCGTCAGTCGCCTTCTATTACAGTAGGGCCTGAGACACGAATGGTACAACCCGCTTCATCAACCCTACGTAGGGGTGTTTCTCAATCAATGCCAGATGTATCGCTCGTGGGGCTGGACGCTGCAGCGCCTCCTGGGCGACACCCATCAGCCACATTCACACCCACGGCTGCGGGTCTTCGGGCAGTGGAGCCTTCTCCGCCTCTGTCGCAGATGGACTTCCAGTCAATGCTCTCTACGGCCCTGGCTTCAATCATGGCAGCAAGTGCACAGACATCGGCCCAAACTTCTGCGGCAGGGACTTCTTCAGGTGGGCTGCCTTCCTCGTCTTCGCCTCGGATCAGGCCTACTTCTCACCGAGAGTCCGATACGTCTGAGAGCTCCGACCAGGATGAGGATTGTGCTGATGAGCCGGAATTTTCTGAGGACGAGGGCTTACTACCCGACTCACCGGCTTTCATGGGCTTATTTCGTCCGGCCTTGTTTAAATCTCTTCTACACAAGGCTAGATTGACCACGAACCTGGGGTCGGTGGGGGCCCAGCCTCCAGATGTACAGTCGGAGACCGGTCCGCATGATGCGTTGTTCAAGCAAGTCAAGCAGGAAAAAGACTTTATCCCGTGCCCTCAACTGTTCACTGAAGTGTTGCAGGCTCCTTGGGCCCAACCTGGGTCGTCCACCGCGCCCAGTAATTTGGATAAAAAGCTGTTCTGTCCGGCTCCTGAATTGGAGAAGTTGTTGGACTTACCCACAGTGGATGCTCCAGTGGCAAGCCTTACTTCTCAATCGATGGTTTCGTCTGATCCACTTGAGGGTCTCAAGTCAGAGGACAGGCGTACGGAACTGGCCTTCCGGAGGTCCCACCAGGCAGGGGCCTGGGCTGTCAAAACTGCCACGGCCACTTCCTTCTTCAATTGCGCTTCGTTAATCTGGTTGCGTCAGCTTCAGGAGCGTCTGCCTCCGGAAGAAACCAGGTTGCGCTACGATGTCAACAAGATCATCGCAGCCACCGAATATTCGGCTGATGCGTCGCTGAATTCTGTCAAATTTGCATCGAGAGCGCTGGCGGCTACCATCACGTCGAGGTGCCTTTTCTGGCTGCGTCTGTGGAAAGCCGATGTTAAGGCAAAATGGAAGCTGGCGGCAGCACCATATAAAGCGTCTAACTTGTTTGGTGAGGCCCTAGATCCGATGTTGGTGGAGGATAAAGATAAGAGGAAAGTTTTGCCTTCTTCCTTTCGCAAGCAGGACAGACGTTACGTGCCGTACGCACAACGCCAGCCCTTTCGGCCTTATTTGGGGTCGAGTGGATCCTCCTCCTACAGACAATCCTTTCAGCTGTCTGACCGTTTCACGGACCGTCAATGTTTCCAAGACCGCAGCAGACCTCAGACCACGTCGAAACAGCCATTTCGTGGGGCCAGCTCCAGGCCTTTCTGTAGAGGCAAATGACTCACCGATGCCGGGTCCTGTGGGCGGTCGTCTTCAAGCATTTCATCGCCGGTGGGAGATGTCCACGCAGGACGTTTGGGTGCGGCACACGATCTCAGAGGGCCTCTCGATCGAATTCACCGAATCCCCTCCTTGCCGTTTCATCAGGTGTCCAGTTCCGTTGGCAGCCGACCTTCGCTGTCTCATGGCGGCGGAGATTTCACATTTGCTCGAGATCAGAGCAATAGAACCGGTTCCGCTAAATCAACAAGGGACTGGCTTCTACTCGATCCTATTTCTGGTGCCAAAAAGTTCGGGAGGCGTCAGGGGGATTCTCAATCTCAAGCTATCGTCGTTTCAAGATGCACTCCCTTCATTCAATTCTGGCTTCGGTCCGCAAAGGGGACTTCTTACAGTCGGTGGACTTACGAGAAACCTACCTTCATGTTCCGGTTCTTCCCTCTCATCGACAATTTCTACGCTTCGAATATGCGGGCAAGCATTACCAGTACTGTGCAATGCCGTTCGGACTTTCTTCGGCTCCCAGGACATTCACCAAGCTGGTGGCAGTGGTGGCTGCAACGCTCAGTGCGGTTCCGGTGAGAGTTTTATGTTACCTGGACGATGTTCTAGTCCTCTCGTCGTCCCAGGCGCGTGCAGCACGCGACATGGAGCATGTGCTTTCCATCTTCCGAGAGCACAACTTCACGGTAAATCTGGAAAAGAGTCAACTCGTCCCTTCTACTTCGATTCTGCACCTCGGCACCCTGATAGATTCCATGAAAGGGCAGGTGTTCCTGTCTTCAGAGAGGGTGAGCAGCATCCGGAGATTGCTGGACCAGGTCCTAAGCCGGAGGTCGGTGTCTCTGCTGACTCTGTCACAGTTGCTGGGGAAGCTAGTTTCCTGTTTCCGGGTGGTGCCGTGGGCTCGCAGACACTCTCGCCAGTTGCAGTGGCTTCTCCTTCCTTTCCAACGGAAGGGTTGTTCCAACTCTACGAGGAGGGTACTTGTGCCCCCCCAGGTCCGATTGTCACTCCGTTGGTGGAAGTCGCCTGCGCTCCTGAAGGGCTGCAGTTTTCTGGAGCCAAACCGGATCATAGTGACCACCGATGCCAGTCTCCACGGGTGGGGGGCCCATCTGGGTGTTCAGGTGACCCAGGGGCAGTGGACCCCACAGGAACGGTCACTCAGCATCAATCTTCTCGAGCTTCATGCGATTCGTCTTGCCCTGCTCCACTTCGGACAGCTGATCCGGGGTCACCACGTCCTAGTCCTCACGGACAACACGTCCGCCAAGGCACACGTGAACCGAGAAGGGGGGACGAAGTCACGGGTGTTGATGCTGGAGTCGGAGAGACTGTTCAACTGGGCGGAGCATCACCTGTTGTCGATTCGAGCGGACCACATTTCGGGCATGGCCAACACGCGAGCGGACTGGCTCAGCAGAGAGGTGATCGATCAAGCCGAGTGGCAGCTGCTTCCGAGGCTGTTCCAGGAGGCCTCTCTTCATTTCGGAGAGCCGGTGGTGGATCTTTTCGCCAATCCCGCCAACGCCCAACTGCCCCGGTTCATCTCCCGCTACCCGACTCCGTTGGCAGAAGACGTGGACGCGCTGAGGTGTCGGTGGCCGGCCGGGCTGCTGTACGCCTTCCCACATATCACGTTGATCCAGCAGGTGATCAGGAAGATGATTGTGGAGAGGGCGGAAGTGTTGCTTGTGGCGCCCCATTGGCCGCGCAGACCATGGTTCGCGGACCTGGTGGAGTTTTCCGTAACCGATCCGTGGGTGATCCCCCCTCATCGAGTTGTTCTGTGCCAAGGGGCCATTCGCCACCCAGAGCCCCAGTGGCTCCAGTTGGCCGTTTGGCATTTGAACGTGTCATCTTGAAGAAAGGCCGCCTTCCGGATCCAGTGATTGGTACGATGCAGGCGGCCCGCAGACCATCCACGACTAGGATCTATGAAGCCTCGTGGAGAGCCTTTTGTCGCTGGTGTGCCGGGGCTCATGTGGACCCGACGTCTGCAACTATCCAGGATGTCCTAGGCTTTCTCCAATCAGGATTGGACAAAGGGCTGGCGTCGGCCACCTTGAGGCGTCAGGTGGCGGCTTTGGCCACGGTTCTCTCCTTTCCTCCTTACACTTCTTTATCTCATCACCCTTGGGTGAAGGATTTCCTTCATGGCACCACGAATCTGAGACCTCCCACTGTTCATCGCTATCCTTCTTGGGATTTGTCACTGGTTCTTCAAGCTCTTACTGTGGCTCCGTTTGAGCCCCTTGGTTCGATTTCCCTCAAGTTTCTGTCGTTCAAAGTTGCTTTTCTGGTGGCAATAACTTCAGCCAGGCGGATTTCCAAATTGGCTGCTTTGTCCGTCAGGGAGGATTTGTGCATTTTTCGTCCTAACACCATGGTGCTTCGTCTGGATCCGGCGTTTACACCCAAAGTGAATTCTTGGTTTCATCGCTCGCAAGAGCTGGTTCTACCGGATTTCTGTCCTTCGCCCAGTCATCATAGGGAGGTTCTTTGGCACACTCTGGACGTTCGCCGGGCTTTGAGGCGTTATATCCGCAGAACTGCTTCGTTTCGGAGGTCGGAGGCACTTTTCGTGTTGTTTCATCCTGCCACAATGGGACAGAAGGTGTCATCGGCCACGATTGGTCGTTGGATTAAGGCCTGCATTTCTTCTGCCTATGAGAGGCAGTCTAGAACTGTTCCTGTGGGTATTCAGCCTCATTCAACTCGGAGTGCGGCTACTTCGGCGGCTTGGGCGACGCAGGCCTGTTCTGGACATTTGTAGGGCGGCCACTTGGACTTCCTTGTCGCCTTTTGTTAGACATTATCGTATTGACGCTTATGCGTCGGCTGAGGCGTCTTTTGGACGCATGGTTCTGCAGGGTGTTGTTTCTGGGGCCTCTGTGGGGGGAGTTCAATTGCCCGACCCTGATGGTTAGCCTTGGGTATGTCCCAATGCTGGAGTGTAGTAGCAGCGTTCTGGAAAATGGACATTGACTTACCTGAATGTCCCTTTTCAGAACGCTGCGGATACACTCCATTTCCCTCCCTGTTTTTTTGTTGTTGATAGATTTGGTTGTCGTTAATAAAGTTTTTCTTTTTGCATTTTCTTTGTTGGTCCTTCGTTCAAGACTGGGGATCTGAGTGCAAAAGGGGGCGTGGTAGGAGCACAGAGTGGGTGATTAATTTAAATATTAGTCCTCTCAGTTGCTGTCAGAAATGAGGATTTTCCCAGTGCTGGAGTGTATCCGCAGCGTTCTGAAAAGGGACATTCAGGTAAGTCAATGTCCATTTTTCTGCCTTAACACAGTTTGCAAAGCACTGCAGAAGGTTGCTGCAGCTTTCAGAAGTTTGCTGCAGCACTATGCAGTTTCATTAAGTGAAAGAATTACAAGTGGTGTAATTCAGGAAGAGGGAGAGATACCAGAATGCAATTCGGGCACAGGTAACATGGTGGCTGCTTCTGGAATCATGCCATGCAGCCGAGGGACAAAGTGATCCATTCTGCTTTCCTAATGCAACCTGCACAACCATTCAGGGCCTGGAGGTTTCCAGTCAGATCAAGAGGATTTATCTAAAAATGACTAAGAGCATTTCTACAAAATTGGATGGAAGCATGAAGAGGATTTTAATTGATCAAAATGTGGAGTAAAATGTGTTTGTAGTAGTAGTTTATCTGAATGTGGCCAAATTCTACTGTGCTGTATGTAAAATTAGGCAAACTTATTTTTATTTTTTACTATTATTATTGTTTTAATGTTTTTGTTTGCTGGTCTGTAATAGTAATAAAAAAATTATTCGTGTTTGGAATTATTCACCCTACCCATCCATCTTCCTACTCACACATGTTCAGTATGGTAAGAACTCCAGCTGGAGCAATGTAATGGTGGGGAAAATAGTTATCTTGTCAGGACAAATAGCATCCCTAGTAACTTCTGTCCCATTCACTTTATTTCTGAAAACCCTGTGAACTGTTTTGGTCCATATCAAAAATATTCATACTGCTGTAATAGATATTTTCCTTTCTCAAACCCTGTGAGAAAAAGGAGCTCTCAGTATCATCACTAGATTATCAGGATTCTGTACAAGAAGCTGTTGCCAGTTGAATTGATATATAACCACTGGAAGCATGCAGCTACCGATTATTACTAAACTGCAGTTTCAAACCATTTTTTGAGTTCTTTGAGAAAATATTCTAGTGCATTTGTACAGACATTTTATCCCTTGGGGTTATTGGGGCTGTGCATGCTTGAAAAATGACTCAAAACAACTGCTTTGAACCTCAAGTAGCCACAGTAGAGCCTCTGTTATTCATTATAGGTTTCCCAACAAAACGGAGAAAAAATGATACTGCTTTAAGAGCTACATTAACTTTAATGAATGGATTCCTGAAAGCAGCAGGTACCTTTATTCAGGCTCCTGCAGAAGCCTGAAATAAGTCAATCTGTTTTAATAATTGGAAGAGAGATGTTATGTTCATACTCATGGCAGGAACCAAAATACAACTCCCAAATCATTTCCAAAGTATGCACAACATTAGTTTGTACATCTGGATCAACTGAAATATTGTTATAACCCCACCTTTAATTGGTACACATTGAAGAACAATGGCCATAGCAACAGTGTGCTTTGTAAACACCTAGAGTCTCATGGGACTGAAGCAATCAATAAATGTAGTAAATTAAATGAATAAACAGCTTCTAGATGGACAAAGTCAGTAGAACGTCATTAGTGAATCAAGACATACCAGAGATCAACAAACAGGAAAGATTTGGCAGAATTACAACATAAGGGCTCCCCTCCATTGTTGTTCACCCTTGTTGAGAACATTTTAGTGTTTTTGACATTAGTTATCTTAATCATTCTTATGCAAACTCTATAGAGTACAATCAGTACACCCACATTGAGGATCAAAATCCTGAAGCTGACAAAGTACAACTCACCTTATGCCATCTGGTGAGCTGATAGCCAGAATTTTCCACCAGCCATTCACATCGGTGAAGATGTATTTGAATGATGCCTTTTCGGAATCAGGTAATTTGCAGCTTCTCAACCAACAACTCAACAACATTACCAATAACAGATGGATAGATGGATGCTAATATTTACTGATCTTAAACAACTATGGGCAAGTGGCCATCCAGTTTAGATCTAGTATAAAACATGATTTTTTCCTAAATGATTAAATTATTTTTTAAGTCTGATAAGGATGGGGTGCCCCTTGTAGATGGGCATTTCAAACACATGAGGGCAACATGATTTGCAGTGCTGGCTCTTTTGGAGCTGGAGAGTGGAGAATTGTCCCTCCTGATCATCTCTATTATTAGACCACACTATATTGCAAACACTCTGGACTCCTCCTTGCATCAGAAGCAGTCAATTGCTTTGTGTCTTCAGTGAAATGTCTTAATATTTATCAGGCTGCTGTTGATGGCAGGAGTGCAGTTAATTGTGGGAAGTTACTGATGTCATTGAAGATTGCAAAGAATGAAGTGTTTCTTCTTTAGGTTCTTTTCACTCTTTTCCCTTTAAAATATAGTTGCTTTTTTAGGTTATTGTTATTAGACCTATACTAAGGAGATTGGCCTGCCCTAACAAAATGACCCGATACAGCTTGAATTTCCACCACTCAGGAGAGACTTCATCATCCAATCAGTAGCTGTTGGAACTTCCAAAGGAGTGAGGCAAAGCAACTCACTGCTTCACTTCTCTCCTTAGAAGCAGGAGTCTGTTGTTTCATAAAACAGCTTTGAAGGAGAACCTTGTTAAACTACTTCAAAATGAACCCCCCCTTCAAAGATCTGTCTAGGCATGATATATTTCTTTTTAGAATCACAAGCAGCTCCCAAAACAGTACCGGTCAATTAACCATCTCATTTCTTCAGAAGTTGAAGTGCATTAATATTCACATGAAACCAGATATTTTTCTTATGGAGAATCAACCAAAACAAGCTAATGGATGATCGTTTTTATACAGTATATGATAAATGCAATGAGCTTATTATATGCAGGAAGATGGAAGAATGCAGAAATGCCCATAATGGAGGAATGGAACATGAAGATGGCAGCACTTGCAAAAATGGCTATAATTGACTTGTTTGATTAGGGAGGGAGCAACAATTACTTTTATAAAACACTGGAAACCCATTATGGACTTTTTACTGAAAATGGATAAAATGATTTTGGGATTTATTTATTTAAAATATTTGTTTATGGGAAGAAGAAACAAACAATATTCAGTTTGGGAGGGTGGAAATGGTAATTACTATGTAACTGTTGCAAAGAAAATTGGAAGTAGCTTCTTTAGATTTCCTTTTCTCTTTTTTTGTTATCTTTCACTTTTTCTTTTATTCTTTCATATTTCTTTCTTTTTTGCTACTTTTCTTTTTATGTTTCTATTATGTCTATATTAAAAATAGAAATGCATAAGTCTCCAAGTTTTGCAACACTGGGCTTTTATTTATTCATGTTATTTTTCTGAAAGATTTCTAGTTTCAGTCTTAAAATGAGGTGGACGTTTTCTGAAATGAATTTACTACCCTTCCAGCCATAACCTTAGAACACATTGGGTGATTATTGGAAAGAGGAAAAACAAAAATGTTCTTTTGATATGAGAATGATCAAAATATAGCATCGGGTGTTCAAATGGAGTCATGGAAATATTGGTCAATAAATAAAAGTCCTCCTGACCACAGGCCAGATGAGTTTAGGGGCAGATGGATTGTCAGAAGTATGATGGCATTTCCTCCAAATGTGCAAATGTGTGCCTCAACTTTGATGTGAACATGATTAGCTAGACAAAGATGCTTTGTTCCTTTGGTTTCACATGGTTTCCATATCAGTAGTTCTTACTTGTATTTTTAAAATAAAGTATTAGGCTTTCTCTGGTATATGTGCCATATCCAAAAAGAACTTCCTTCTTGAACCTTCAAACAAAAACAAAATAACTAACCAGTGTTTTGAATTCGATTTCAAATTCTGAAAATAAGTAATTCTTCTCTCCGGCTCCCTTCCTTGGTTCTTAATCTCCACATTTATATTATTGCTAGGTTTTGTTTTTAAATTGTAGCGCATAGATCAGTGGTGAAATCCAGTTTTTTTTACTACTGGTTCTGTGGGCGTGACTTGGTGGGCATGGTGTTGCTTGGTGGGTGTGGCTTGGTGGGTGTGGCAGGAGAAGGATAGTGCAAAATCTCCATTCCCTCCCCACTCCAGTGGGAAGGATACTGCAAAATCTCCATTCCCACCCCCCTCTGGGGTCAGCCAGAGGTGGCATTTGCCGTTTCTCTGAACTACTCAAAATTTCTACTACCGGTTCTCCGAACTACTCAAAATTTCCACTACCGGTTCTCCAGAACCTGCTGGATTTCACCCATAGATGGCTTAACATTAGCTACTTTCTTGCACCCACTCACACACAAATACTGAAAATGGCACTTTGTTACAAAAGGACTGCAAATTTATTGAACAGTATTATTGACAAGAATATTATCAATATAATATTAATATATCACATTATTCCTGAAAGCTTCTTAAAAGCCTGCCTATGAAATGAAATCTACATAAAATCATTGTTTCCACAGACAGAATCAAATAGAAATAATATCAAGTAGTTCAAAATTACTCCTTTCCCTTTAAAGTAACTAATACTTTTTTTAAAAAAAAACTTTTCCTGAATTGTGACTGTGCATATCGTCTACATACACATATATCTGGGCATATCATTCCTTTCAGTGATTGGCTCAGGTGTCCTAATGTCTCATTGGGCAAAAAGTCCTTGGCTCTGTTTGCTACACTGGTCAGCTCCCAGCGGGCATCCAGTCTTTCAGGTAATCTGGTTGCAAACTCTAATGGACTCAAAATATGAAAATTCTTTGAACCAAGAGTTGGATTGGCAACCAACTCTGTTGTTAAACTTCTGTTACTGAGTTGGAATAAAATGGGGATACTCACTGTAGCATCATGATCCCATTAAGGATTTCCACTAATAGGATACACAGTGAATCTTTTCCAGTCCCCATTCTTCCCACAACCATTTTGCCATTTCAAGACATTCCAGGATGTTCCAATACTCTGCAGTAACTGAGGAGGCAATCCACCCTGTTGCTCTGGATCCAAGTCACTGCTTCTTCTCTCTTTTGTTGCCCAGTCATAATTTGTTTAGCACTGATGAAGTAATAAATTGAATCCAAGAGTGCCTGCTCAAGTTTCAGTAAGTGTTCCATGGAACTTTTACAGGAAAACTGGTTGGTGGACTGTAAGTAGATGAGTCATCCCTCCACATTCTAGATGGAAATGTTTTATTCATATTCAGGGCAGAATTAAACGATGCCATTGGATTAATGAATTTGCTTTAAGAAAATGTCTGTTACAGCCAGAGGTTAGAGAAATAAAGAAGAATAACACAAAATAGAAAACAGGCTCTTTGGCTTCAGTGAATCTTAGATTCTTCCAAATGCAGTCAAGGAAGCTCACTATAAACCAGAAGTTTGACTGTGGTTCTCTTAACCTCTGGTGACGTAAACTGGTTCTAGCATATTTCTCCACAATTGTGGAACTTGAGTCTGGTTTGAAAAATAAATATTAATCACAGGCAATTCAGTGACACTTTGCATGCATGAATGTCATCACAGACACAGATCACCTTCACATCATTTACATTAAAAATTGTATGATTCATGTATTACACTTTTCATTGCTGAGTATGTGATTTACATTCATGCATAATCTGCCTTGTATGCCTGGCAGAACTGACTGTGAGGACTAAAAGTGCACCGTCTCCAATGAGTTGACTTCATGGTGACTTCTGCAATATCACCGTATAAGTTTCTTGAAAAAAATATGGAAGGGTTTTGCTCCTGCATTCTTCAAGGATTTCCTAAGGTGTTTTCTGGTGCTCTCTCAAAACTAACTCCACAGAAAATCAGTGTTTTGTGGTAGTCTGGATATTTACATATAAGATGATGATTCAAAATGAAAGCTTGCAGCTCTGAGACAGGTATCTGATTGTGGACAATCCTATTATTTATTCCTATTGTAGATAAAGTGAAAAATGAAGGCAGTTCAAATCTTACTATGGGCAGTAGAAACCTTATCTAAACCTTCTTTCATAAATGAAGTGAGGCAGGGAAAATTACAACCACAAGATGGAGTTGAAGAGCACTGAAGGAGATCAACACCACCAAACTTTAAATAATAATAAAATATTTATTTAAAACAAAAATACATTATTGTAAGCAATGTAAAAAATAACAATGTGTACAGCTGTTGAAGTAGAGCTTCTGTTACCTATTACAGAATGCATGTGATAAGCATTATGGAAGTCATAATCCAACATGTCTGGAGGTGAGTCAGTTGGGCTTGTTGTCTTAGACAAATCACTTTAAGTGGGTTTTTATGCTTGTTTACATTTGTTTTTCACCATCCAGAATTGTATGTCAAGTTAGATATTTTAGAAATTTAATAAATAGCTAAATAAACAAAAAATGTATGCACATTGAGCTGATCTCTATTGAAAATGAGATTCTTTGCATCCTTTTGGTAGTAAAATGATGGTTTTCAGTAATAGGATTTGGCATGTCTTTTTTTTAAGCAGCTAAAGGGTAAAATACTTGCATTAAAACTCCACTAGACTTAACACAAGAACTTACCTTGGGGAAAAAAATACCCAATTTCTTCCCCCAAGACTCCTTGACACTCTCCAACACCATATTAAAATAAATAAATAAATAAATAAATAAGCAAAAGGGTGTTCTCTCCCCTGATGAGGCGAATCTCTGGAACCACCATGACATATGGGAAGCTGAGGGGAGGTGTGCTGGAAGCTGAAGGAGGCCTCAAAGCTGAATTGAGAACTGAGAAGATTTTGACATAAAGGCTCTATGCATAATTGCTCCATCAGTTTAATATGTCCAATACCAGAGGAAGAAAATCTAGATGCTCTTTTGAGATCTTCTTCAGGCAGGCATGATATAGACAGAATGGCAGTGGCAAGGATATGTTGGAGAGGGGCCATAATTTTGTAATGTGAATCAGTAAAGGCATAAATACAAGTAGTGTAACAGCTATGAGGATGTAATTTATTAAAGGGTTTGTATAAAAGAACATTTAATTTTAATGATTTCTAAAGTGCCAAGTGTTTAAGGACTTGTCAGTCATACCACGGCTTTTGCTCTCCATTTTAGCTGGAATGCTTAAAAGCCAGAAACCAATTGACTTCTTCCAGGAAAATCAGGGCCAATACTCTCTGGCTATTTCTCCCCCCCCCCCCCATCCCATTTCTGTAATAAAAAGGACCGGATGCTCTGTTTTTCTTGTAAATGAAAGTAAAGCCTGGAGAAAAGTGACAATCACAACATGGCAAGATGAACCCACATTAACTAAAGTCAGAAGGGAATGCCAGATATACTGGAAGGCTTACCAAAGTTCAGGCCTGGCCCCTGGTTTGAATGCCAAGATCCAGCCCCCAGCCCGTTTGTGTGCTCAGAGGTTAAACTGCCTTTCCCTCCCATCCTTACAGTCCTGTCTCAAAATTCATTCTCAGTACTTCTCTGCTTTTCCTGGAGCTGGATTTGAGGTGAGAATCCCAGCAGCTTGCGGTTAATTCACCCAGGACAGCCTTCCTGGCTCACGAGCATCTGCCAAGGAGGGGGCCAAGAAACTGTCAGTAAGCAAACATCGCCAATCCAAGGAATTGATTAAGGCAACTTCTCCTGACTCTTTGCTTATGGTTGTGAAAGCAGAAATTGTTTCAGCGTTACTGTTTCCAAAAGATTAATAAAGATGTTCAGGAGGCTGAAGTGCTGGGAGATTTGTTTAATTATTCCCCACAGTCCTGCCCCAGCAATCTGCTGACATTTCGCCCCGACCTTGCAAATCCTCAGCAAATATTAATATATCAACTCAAACAGGGGCTCTTGTTTTATTGGTTCATGGAGCTCAGAAAAATTCGCCACAGCAGTGAAAAAATAATGTGCAGAACTGAGGGGAAACGGCTCCTTTGATATCACCTTCTGCTACACACATGTGCTCGGAGCATCAACAAAATGGAAATACCGCTCCTTTGCCACAGCTGTGGAGTGACACTTCAGATGCCTTGGCTTTCTTTTGTGCAGCCCATTGGAATAGACCCAAAAACTGTGATGGCAAGAGAATAGAAAACACATAGACACAGAGAGACAGGAAGAAATTACATTTGATTATCAGACATGGCAGAATTTTTTTTTTAACAATGGAGAAGTTCTCGACTTGCAGCTTATGGCCTAGAATACGGTAATCAGAAAAACTAAGGGCTGGGTTCACAGACATGTACCTTCATCACTGACATCAAGGGGTGACTTGTAAGTGTGAAGGAGGCATCGCAGATGAATAGCTACGGAGAATGTTTTCCCATCGCCCAATGTCACTATCAATTCATTACAGAGCCATTAACAGATTACACACCTCAGATAGCATCTTCATACCAGCTGAAATTGGCTCTGCAAACACCCTGTGTTTCAGCTCAGACTTCATCCATTTAGTTGAAAACTATCCAGTATATTCACTGCATTTTGATTCAAGAATACAAGTGATGATTTACATGTTGGTGAACCATCATGAGTTAAGAACAAAACAACTGCTTTGTTACATCAGACTAAGCATTCATTTACCTCAGCATTCTGGATTCAGAATCAGCACGCATGCTGGTGTCTATAAGAAGGCACAGGACATAATCATCCCATTTATCTCCATTTATTATTACAAAGAGAAATGCTTTTATACACAGGAGTTAATTTAATGACTAATGCCTGAACACAGCCCTTTCTTCCTAATTCCTAATATTAAAATAGGCAAAGTTCTCTTAACGACTTGAAGCTGAATGTGAAACTTTGGAGCCAATGTGGTGTGGTGGTTAAATTGTTGGCACTGGGAGAAAGAATCTACCATCAATCACTGAAGCTCATGGAGTGACATTCCTTCACCTATTTTCTTCACAGAGTTTTGTGATGGGGAAAATAGTAAGCACGGATGTTAGATATACCACATTGAGCTTCTATGTAAAAGGTAGGATATAAATCTAATAAACAAAAATAGCAGCTCTTGCTGCTTTCCCCTTCATTTATCTATACAGCTTTAACTGAATTATTGCTTGCTTAAAAGCTTACATTTTTTGCCCTGCACCTTGAATAAGCTTAGGAGAGTCATTGCCTCCATAATAATTAGTGATGGGCACTATCACTAGTGGTGGTGGGCAACCATATGGAATAATGAGGGTGGGACAGTGAGTAGAATACCCCAATTACAGCTTCTTTGTTGTCCTAAGTCATCAAAGAGAAAACAAATGATATACATCTTAGCAATTTAATAGGTAAGATGTTGAACTAAATGCCCAAGTTCAAACCCTCAGTCATGGAAACTCACTCATGAAGGGCTTATTACTTTCTCTCAGGCCAATCTACCTCACAGAATTGTAATGTGGTAAAATGTTGGAGGTGGGAAAGCTCTTTTTACCATCTTATGGTTGTGCAGAAACTATGATACAAAATCTTTTTAAAGAAATAAACTCTTCCCAACTATTAATTTGATCAAATGAAATTTACTTTAGATATTTCAGGATGATGTTTCTTCCTTCCTCTCTGACCTGTGTTTTTCCCCCCTCTCCAGAAATATCTCCTTCTCCTTCTCTTTCAGCCTTCACCCCTTTGATGGAGCTTCTAATTTTTATGTCAAGCAACTTTCAAGACCCAGGCACAAAAAATGAAAACAAACCAAACCTGGTGGGGACAGCAGTGTCTTCATTCACTTTCACTCTCCCCACCCCCAGAAAAATGTAAGCCTAACCATTAACCTACATCAAACCATGTTGTTTAGAGTGTCAGAGGGAGAAAATGCCTGCCTGCCTTCCATTCCTGGCATTCACTTGCACTGAGCCAGAGAGTTAATGTGTGATTAATTTGATTCATAAACATGTTAATCACTTCACTGTGTGAACTGGTTAACATGCCCCACAGCTAGCACCTTTATTTAAAATGCTTCTGTTTTTCTCTTTCACATAACCGCCCCCCTCCACACACACACTGCTCAAATGTATTTAATGTTTTAAGCCTGTTTCTGAGAACAAGCCTTTAAGCCTGGGCTTTAGCTGTGCTGCTGCTCCTGAAGGCTGAGCCTTGGAATTGAGTTTCAGGGCTAGCCGCCTCACCCTGTAGTCTGCTTAGTGTTTATATTACATCACTAGGAATATGGTGCTTTACAGAGTTAAATGGGAAGCCCCATCAGGTCCTTGCTTGCAAACAGCTTACAATCTAAGTCAGAGGGCCTTAGGAAAATGGCAGCCGGAAAGATAGGAGGGAAGAAAAACATGTGAACCAATACATACTTTACACTGGGGAAATGAATAAATGCAGGGAAGGGTGGGGTTTTTTTTTTTTTTTTTTTGGCCATGTACTCATGTTTTCATCTCATCCCCAACTGATATCTGAGGCAGCTTGTCCTTAGCTATTCTAAATTAAAGTGGTGTTTTGCCCCTAAAACTTATGGGACTTTGGCTGTGGGTGAATTCTGACATGGTTCACCAACCAATCTGTTCAGCATTGTAGTCAGGTGACTCAAAGTCTGGCACCTATTGGCCACTTCAGGCTAATGTGGGCACACACCCTCCTCTCTCAGCCTTGAGCACTCTCTTCCAAAGCTCTTGTGTTTTGAACAGTGGGAAAGTCCAGGGTTTTGTTTTGTTTTTTAAATTGGCTTATCCATGCATACCTGCTAATCCCTGAAATAAATTAGCTGGAACAGTAGCTATAGCATTGGGGATAGGTATGAAGGTGAAGTGAGCAAGCCAGAACTCCCTCTGCTTATGGACTCAATAACTTGTTAGCTCAGGACAATTTTGGACACAGGTTTAGAACTTTTTGGAATAGCACTAAACCATGTGCAAAGAAGCCCAATTATCAATTCTGTTCTGCCCATGTGTTCTGTAGGGATGAGTTATAAAAGATACTGATGACTGACTGAAATCAGTTAGTCATCACACTAATTTTGGATATGGGTTTAGCACTATTGCAGAAGAGTGTAAAAACTCAAGTTCAGAATGCACCTGTGCAAAAACAACCCAGCCACTTGCATCAAATTTAAGCCAGAACTTTTCAAAGATTTGACAAAATTTGCTGCTCTGATAGCCCTAGCCCGCCTAGGAGGAAAATAAAGCCATGGAGCCACCAATCAATATGATCATATGACTGCTGGCTTATGAGATCAGTGGAAGCAGCAAAGTTTATATGGTACAGTATTTTGGCACCTCAGAAGAGTCCCCTGTCAATGTAATGCTAATTTGCAGTACAAAACATTGATACAATTCAGGGTGGATTTGATTTAAATCGAATTGATTTAAATCACAATTTAAATCATGATTTAAATCACTAGTAAAAAGGCTTGATTTAAATCAACTCGATTTAAATCATAATTTTTAAAGAGCAACTGTCATCTCTGCTACTCCTGACCCACTGTTGACTCACCGATAGTCCCAGTGTTGCAGAATATACAGCCTCCTGCTACATAACTAAGCTCCATTTCATGCTGAATAAACTAAATTATTTATGTATCTTAAATAGAAAACTATCTTACGATAGATTTTTACCCCAAAAGTTTTTTATTAAAATAAATTCGATAAAAATCAAAAAAATCCGATTTAAATAAAAAAAATCTGATTTTTTTTATTTTTTAAAAAAAATCATTGATTTTTATCCACCCTGATACAATTATAATTGACTCTGTATTAAAAGCAGGGCTAACACTTCCAGTATGTAGAATAAGGCAACGGTAGCCTCACACACACTCCTGGTTCTTCTACTGGAGAGCTGTTGTGGCTTCTGATATGGTGGAGGAGGAGGATGCTCCATTACTGGTGTCAAAGTTAAGATTCAGCTTCCAATAAGATGGGCTTCTACAGATGGGAAAATAATGCCATTTTTTCTCCAGTTCAGGAAGCAGAATATCCAGGGTCCGTGATTTCAAACAAACAGGTTTAATTCCCTGCAGAAGAGCCAATATAAGGAAAATTTGATAGATGGTTATGGAATGACCATCCACCTCATTACCAATTCCTTATCATTATTTTTAATGTATCATATCTACCCTGAGAAGTTTAGTCTGTGTATCACTTTGCTCAATTAAATGTCCCTTCGATATCAGGCATATCTCTAATCTTCTTGATCAATAAGACATACAAGGATTTTACTTAGCATGGGTCCTGCTAAAATTTGGGAGTAGAACCAAGAATGGAACAGAAGGAAGCTGTATTTTGGCTTGATACTTTACTTGATAAAATCCAATTATACAAAATGTCTACTCAAAAGTAAATCATCGGGACTTTTTAAAAAAATAAGATTACAGAATTTTCACCCCCAAAATACTCCTCATAAAAATAGGCTGAATTTGGCGCTTCTAAAGGGTTCTTAAAAATAAAAAACACACAGTTTGGATTTTGTTTTGTTTTAAAAGAAGGCACAGTTGAACTGGTAGTTTTAAAAGAAGGCACTTTCTACTGGTAGGTAGAAAAATATGTTTAGTTTCAGAGTTATTTTGCTGATTTCTGTGTTCATAACAGAATTAATGGAATCACTAGGAGTGGTCAAGGGTCAATTTTGATTATGGCAGTATATAAATAAAATAATCAAAAGTGGACAGAAAGCAGTGAAGCAGTCAAAACCCACTTCAGACATATTGAACCCAAACAGTTGATTTTGGCAGTTTAGAATTAAAATCAACTTATTATTTATGTGGTCAATATTACAGTCATTATGATGTAGTTAAACATAAATCCTGCCATAATACATTGGAAATATATCAAGCAAAAAAAAAAAAAATCCAAGTTTTCTTCCATCGTGGTTGCTAAAGAGGAATTGACTTGGGTAAACTTGTGACAACTCAGCTGCCCTGAAAGGTGAAGTGTGTCTCACATTTACATGGCATTAATTAATCTGAAATCAAAACTTTCAATAAATCTTAGTCATTAACATTCATGGGAATCACTACTTCCCATGTAAGTGGCAAACAGTAAAATATTGAGCAGAGAAAATTCACCTTTTACTATTTTTATTGTGCTTTTTGAGTGCACAGAGATAGAGACACAAATGTTTATGTAAAAATAAAAGAATCAATGGAGCAGTAATCCTGTGATAGGTATGTTTAAATAAATAAGATTGTAGTTATGCATTTATTCATATTCATAGGTAGAAATAAGTCTAATTTCTCAAATGAGAAAATGGGCAATTGAGCATACAAATAGAAAAGTACAGCCTGCAAAACGATACTTTTCATCACATAGATAAGGCCCACGCGCAGAGAGAAGGAGGATTTGTAATTCAATAAATGAAGTGAGATTTGGAAGTTTAAGTGTATGTTAAATTGAATCAGATTTATTCTCATGGTTTTAAGCAAGATCTACACTAAATAAAAAGCATGATTAAGTAGGAATTATTAAAAATTATCCAACCCATCGGACTTATTTTACTCAACAAAATCAAGATTGTCAAACATTTTTCCTATAAAGTTGAAGATGTCACTGCAAATACATTTGGATACTATTATTATTAAAAAGAATCTACCTTGAGTGAAAAAAAAAGATATGTACGTTTGAGTAGCAAATCATACAGATCTCCTTTATTCTATAGGTGTGGCTGTCATCTGAAACTGAATGGGATTAATAGTCAAACTCTCTATCGTATATGAACAAAACATTCATGTAAGTGGAAAAAAAATCTAATAAACTGATACAACCTGATTGCAATCTATGCAAAGTTACTTGATGTTATCAGACTTTGGAAAAACTCTGTGAATTCTCTTCTACTATTTTACTGCTAAAAATGCAATAATAGCAGGAAGCTTCCATGCCTTTTTCAATGCTTGAGTTTGAAGGCAGAGGATAGAAAAATGTGGACTTCCATCTGTCTCTCCCTCCAAACATGCACATACACACATACACACACATTTCTCTCTTGATGCATAAAAACATGGTATCAGGAAGAGTCCTTTAATTCTTGTTTCTAACTCTCCCACTACTCTGACTATGGAAAGAACTAATTCAGAGTTGCATGTTCTTCATATGAGAACTGCAACTCCAAGTTGAGATTTGTATGTTGCAGACAAGGGCCATGTAAGAATGTCTTTTCTGTGTCCTATTTTTATATACCGGTATTTACTGTACATATACATATACATATACATATACATATACATATACATATACAGCATTAAAAATTAAAATTATTAAAGATTAAGCATGTAATAAATGTTGATTATTTATAGCATTCTTTCTGATAAAGGGATGATCACTGAGTTCAGCTTTCTATGACACAAAAAGAATGTACACCCTCCAAAACCAAAAATCCAGACTGGTCTGATAGTAACCACTTGTATAATCCTAAATAATCCTCATTTAGCTAGTGTGTCATGTAGTGACTGCTGGTAGTCGCAACAGTTAACTTTGTGACCAATCCTTGCATTTACAATCTTTGTAGCCCTGTAAAGCAAGTGAAAACTGGTAATATCAGAAGCAAAGTTGTGGTTTTTCTTAATGACTGAGTTGCCAAACGCAACTGTGGTCACTCAACAAGGACCTGTAATCTCAAAATGCAATTGTATGTGAGCTAAAATAATACTGGGGGGCAGGGGTGAAATCTAGCAGGTTCTGACAGGTTCTGGAGAACCAGTAGCGGAAATTTTGAGCAGTTCGGAGAACCGGCAAATACCACCTCTGACTGGCCCCAGTGGGGTGGGAATGGAGATTTTGCAGTATCCTTCCCCTGCCATGCCCACCAAGCCATGCCCACCAAGCCACACCATGCCCACCAAGCCATGCCCACAGAACTGGTAGTAAAAAAAATTTGGATTTCACCACTGACTGGGGAGGGGGATTTAAGCCTAGTATGGCTGGAATGAGGACAAGTAGCCTTTAGCAAAAGAAAGATGCTCCTGCTCTGGAAGTGGATGCATTTGGGAGGCTTGACATAAAAGTTAGAACCTAAATCACCCTTTCCCAAACAGATGTGCTCCAGGTGCCTTATACTATAGCCCCCAGAGTTCCCAGTCATCACTGGCAACATTACAGGAGAGAAAATTAAGCATACAGAGTAGGAAAGAAAGAACAGAATCAACTATATAGCATCAGCCCTTTAACTCAACAACTCACAAGATCAACCCTGTGGGGAGCAATCTGTGGCTCCCCAGTTGTGCAAGAACAATTCTTATAAGCCTGTATTACTGCCACCTGGTTGGGAGTCAGGTGGCATCAAAAATCAAATGAATAAATAGCAACATTAGCTAGGGAACTGGATATGAGTTCTCCAAATATTCAAATTATAAAACTAAACAAAGGTAATAAAGGACAAACATACCGTCCTTTCCCACAAGAGCCAGAGTGGTGAACTGGCTATAATGTTCAGCTTCACTTCCAAAGTGAGTTTGGAGCCATCACATTCACCTAAATCAACTCAGAAGGCTGTTTATGGAGAGAAATGACTGGACAGAATGGTATGAGGATTCCTGCACTGGGCAAGAGGTTGGACTAGAAGACTTCCAAGCATATTTCCTACCCTATGATTCTATTGTATCATGGTGGGACCCAGGAGTGGATGAAGGGGTTACTCAATGAACTTCAATGGGGACAAGAACAGGAAAAGAATTATTCACACAACATATCTTAGTAACTTACATCCAGCATATCATCCTGTCTGTGGTTCGCTGCCCCCACCCCATCTTTTCCTTAACTTTAAAATTGGGAGAGCAGAGAACTGTCATGATCCATTAGTCATCACAGCTACATCATATGGAGCCTCCATATTCAAATGCAGCATACCTTAATTGCAGGAATTGGGACAAGAGATAGCTGTATACCAACTTCTGAGAAACATTTGCTGGAAATCCAAAAGCTGGTGGATTTTAAGCTAACCAGATGGGCTTCTTTCCCTTTTCTACAGAGTGGGCAGAAACCTGCAGAGTTGGTGACTAAGGTCTCCTCCAAATGGGGAACCTCTTCTTTTTAAGAATGGAAGCCTGGAAGAACAAGGCCCATTTTTCTTTCTCTCTTCTCTTCCCTCTCCATGTCCCCCGCTTCCCTCCACCCCTTGCCCACTGTCTTTGTAGCAGTCTCTCATCCAACAAGGACGATTGAAACTTTATAGCGCATGATTCATAGGCCGGATCTGTTTCTGGAGCCAGGGGGGGTGCATATTACATTAATCAGTGTCAGCCCACTAAAAGAGAGACGTGCATATGAATTCTCCATATTGCCTGGCACTGGGGAGAGATAAATGTGCTTGGGAGCCAATGGACCGGCGCGCCATAGGAAAAAATAAAACAAATACTATTCTCTGACACAGTCACTCACACAGAGAGATTCGACTGGTTCTCCAAGCTAAAAATACTAGATCCATTTGTCCGGCAGTAAGATCGCGGAACTTAAATGGGACTCCATTCGCAACAAGCGCAGAGGCTCGAATTTCTCAGACTTGATTACTCTCCAACCCCACTCCTACCCGTGCAAAGGCAGGAGGAGGTTTGGACTCCTTTAAGGGCCAGAGAGCGGGACGAGAGCGAATTTGGGCGGATGGCGAAGGCGCGCCTGGGCCTTGTCCGAGGTAGCCGGACATCTCCCCCCCCCCACTTGAACCATAAATCAACGAAAGGCAGCAGCTGTCCCGGCAAATAAAAACGTCGCGAATAGAGGCCGAACCGGAAAAAAAGCGCCCTCCTTTTCTGGAAAGCGAGGATTAAGCGCGTCGCTCTTTTCTAACCGACAAAAACAAATGGCTTGGCGCTGGTAAAGATCGATCGCATAAAGTTCAATTAAAAGGAAAAGGGGATATTAGGAGAGCAGGGCAGCCGCGGAAGAAGAGACCCGTTTCACTGGGCTCCTCAAGCACCGCTTGCCGGCTCAACGCGTCTTCTCGACGCGACAGGCGAGGCTTCGGGTTGCCTCTTCTCTTCCCAGCCTTGCCCTTTCAGCTTCCCACCTTTCTCGCCGGCTTTCCTTTAAACAGGTACCTGCCAGAGTGAGTGGGACGAGCACTTCCCTACTTCCCTCTCAGCAAAGCCATGCTGTCCGCGACTCATGGGGTATGTAGTCTAGCATTCCTGGGGCGCCTCGGACTGAGGACTAGCGAGTTTAATCATGGCAAGAGCAAAGGGCCGCTGAGGTTGCCCAGCTTCCTTGCCTGAGGTTTTCTACAAAGCGTTGCGTACGAAATCTAAGGGCTACACTTCCTGCTACCCACATTCGGCGACGACAAGAAGGCTATTAAATCCCAAAATACTATTTCCGCTTAAATCTGCCGCAGATTTAAGATTTAGTTGTTCGTTCCTAAGTAACGTCGGCGGCAGTTTTTACTTCGAGTCAAAGCACTCTTAATAGCGCCGCGTTGTTCTGCACCAACCTTCCCCAACCCTGAGCCCTCCAGATGTCCAGGACCATCTCCCACCCCCTCTTCCCTCCCGGATTGGAAGGTGTGACCCAACAGCACTAAATGGGGCCGGCCAGGCCAGGCCAAGTAACCAGGTTCTCTCTTCAGACAGGGCCTTCCCCACTGGCTGGCTCTCCTGGCCGGGCTGAGGAGCCCTCTGTCAGGGAAGAGGGAGCTCAGGCGTGCTCCGGGAGAGGCTTCTGCCTGCGGGACTCGGGTCTGACGTTCTCCGCGGTAGAGGACGCTGCAGCCCGCTTTTTTTTCCAGTACCCGGGCGGGCCGCATTTGCTCTTCCTTTTTCCCTGCTGGCTTTTGAAAGAAAAGAGCAACTCAAAAGAAGCCGAGAACTTCTCCCGGCAGGAAGCGGGAGAGCAGGACTGCACCTATTTGAAGCAAACCGTACGGCGTTTTGCTCCGCCGCCCGATTTCAGGAGGAGGAAGCGTTAGGGGAGGGCAGCCGGGCTCCTTCCCCACTCTAGAGCTAGTGGAAGGCCGAGACGGTTCCCCGACACAGCGAGAACACTGACCGGGGCCGAGGAATCCTGGGGATTCTCCATCGCTGGGGAACACATTCCTGCGTCGGCCGCCGCCGCCGCCGCCGCTCTTGAAGACAGGAGCGCCTCGGACGAGGCCGCTGGGTTTCCCGCGCAGGCCGTTCTCGCGTTTTACGACGCCGTTGCCCAGCCCGATTGAGCGGGCTACAAATGGAGCCGGAAAATTGGGAAGTTGTTGCCCTGCCTGGGAGGGACTCGACTCCGGGGGAGCCATAATGCGCAAGCGTTGCGAGTCCCGAGATTGAGGAGAATTTTACGCACGCGCTGAAATCGTTTCCACTGGAATAACTGAGACTGTAACAGCACTTGGATTGAGAAAACACGACGGAGGGTAATGACAAACACAGCTTTGTATACGCCTCTCTTCTGCCAGGGATGATTTCATAACTAAACATTTTTTTAAAAAAAAGAACACCATAGTTTTGCATTTCCTACATTCTAAAACCCAAGGGTCTGCCTGCAATATTTTCCGATAGAAGACTCCTTCCCCAAGAGAAGGAGTGGGGGGAAGCTTGATCTTCTGCAACTCTCCATACAGTATACAGACTACCGGTAGTTGCAACCACTGTCACCCGCTTCTGACCTTATAATAACCTTGCAGAGTAATCGGAATGACTCTTGAGGTAACGTATAGACCTTCTAAACCTCAGATCGATGTATTTCAGAACTTGCGACGCAGCCCTTTGAACAGGGGCGGAGAAGGCAGCCATCCTGAACTCAGTGGGGTTTACTTCTAAGGAACCTACAAAAGATCAAACTACCTCGCTCCCTTCGCCTTTGAAATCAATGGAACATGTTTTAAAGCGTCTCCCTTTTGCAGTGCAGGCCGTTCTGTTCAGCACAGGCTCAGCCTGAACGGGAGGGGGCCTAAAAGAACCTGCTGTTGACTTGCATGTATTTCAAGGCTGAATTTGAATTTAGTGAAGCTGAGGAACCCTTCCCACATTTCATACAAAGAGATGCGAGCAGGTCTTCCCCCGGGGTCGAGAGCTCGAAAGGGGGCGAAAGTTTTTCTTTTACGGATCTGTGTCGCTTGAAGGTTGTTGGGCAAGGCGAGGGACGTTAATAATGCGAGACAACGTTTAAATTAGAGCAAGTGGCGGCTTTCCTTTTCCTATTTTCCCAGGACCTAGGGAAGGAAGAACATGATTCCGCTTCGGGTCTATAGAGGGCGCTGCGAGCTTTGCTAAGGAGATCGGCTGCTTCAGAGCTTCCTTCATGTCCCGAGTCTCGAGTACTTAGGTGAAGGAGCGCGCGCCTGTGCGCGTGCCCAGAGCTCTTGTCCGGAATGCACTTTTGCTTTCACCCGCGGAGCAAACTATCCCCCTTTCTATCTACGGCTTCGCAGCGGGACCCCAAGATCCCTGCTGCTCGGACTGCTTTCTTCGGGGAGTGAGCAATGTCCGATTTGAGACGCTAGTCGTTAAGCGAAAGAGTTGCTCGTGCTTGAGGAGAGCGAATCTCACTTGCTGAGCGAGAGGGAGGAGACCCAGCGAGCAGGCAGATTCTTCGCCGGATTCGCTCAATCCCGGGCAGACTGGAAATTTTCTCGCGGCTACCTCCCTGTTTCTTGTGTTTTAGAAATAGTTATATTTCTCCCCCGCGTTCTTTCGTAACACTCGTACTTCAAAGCCTTCAATTGCTAGAGATTTTGAGAGAGAGAAGGGAACGAAATTTAGAAATGCGTGTGAGAGAAAAGGATGGACGGGCGGACCGAGAGACAGACAAACTGTAGAGATTGCCCTTCTGTTTAACGTGAATTTAGGACGAATTTAGGACGAATCTCTCTTGCTCTTTCTCTCTCTCTCTCTCTCTGACAAAAACAGCTGCCTGCAGTTCAAGAGCAGAGGAACTTGTGTTTTGCAGACTTCCTGCCCTTAACTATCTGGAAAAATAAATGCCACCGCTTGCTGCCGGGATCGCACCCTGCTTCAAGCACACCACAGGCTGCGCTTCTTAGCCAGTTTACTAGGAAGTGCGCCTTGTTGCACGCAGGGGCTCTTACACCCAAGAAAGCAGTCCCTGTGAGGTGGGTAAACCTGCTGCACCCACACACCCTATTCAGAAGCCTGACTTCCTAAGTAAAGTACTCGGTTACGATTAGACTGTCTTGGAAATAGGGCTAATTGAAGTTCAGTTTCTGAAAAATTACGGCCACGGGAAGTTAAAAACTTCGGCTGGTTTTTAAGGACACGCACACTCGCTCCCGATCTCCAACCGCCTCCTAGGTGCAAATCCCGAACGGCAGAGAAAAAGCCCACCGTGTATTTCGTTTCTCCCGCTACAAAGATCCATCCATGCTTCCCTTCCACTCACCCACCCCTTTTTCTTTTTTGCTAGAGGGAAGGATGGAAGGAAAGAAGGGGATCCATAAACCACTAACAAATTTTCTCATAGGGAGGAAAATTTCTTTCTTTTCTTTTTTTTGCATGCAGTGCTCTCCCATGCAAGGGGAAAACGGAAGAAAACCCAGATCAATATTGTCACCCTTGATGGGGAATTTATTAATATTTGATTTCAAATCTCGTTCTGATTTCCGACAAGTCCTGCTCCGAGGATGGCACAGTTCGGATAGGCTGTCTCCAGCATGATTTTTTAATGACTTTCCCAGCTGCTTCTTTCCATTTTCCACCGTCAACAACCATCTGGTATCTGATTAGCACCTCAATGCTCATTTAGCATTCTCATTTAGGAAAAAGAGAAAACGGGGGGGGAGGGGGTCTGGAGAGAGAGAGAGGTTGGAGCTTCTGGAAAAATATTGCACCTTTTTCAAGGGCTAATCTTTGGGAGATTAGCCAAGTTTAGGGGAACTTGCTTCTTCCTCTCATTCCTTTCCTTGTTAAGAAGGCCAATGATTTACAGTCCCTTTTTTCTTTTGCTACAAAGATTGCAAGCTAAAATTCCACAAGGGGAGGGAGACTTCCAAAGACACTTCTCCATCTCAAAACTCAAACTTGACACCCCAGTTTTATTTTCTCCACCTCTTGTTTTCCTATCTCACTGCTCAACCTTGGAGTAAACTAGTTCTGCAGCCAACTCAACACAGAGAGCCACTTAATACCCGTATAGAGGCCTCTGTAGTATTGAACCTGGTGCTTGGATAAGAAAAGAATTATACAGCAGCCTTTCCCCCTATCAAGGAAGAATTAATTTATCTAGCACAAAAAAAAAAAAAAAGCAACACATTTGCAGGTTGTTTCCAAGCAAGGGCCATATGCACCCCCTCAAATAAAGCATACTTTGATTTAAGTGAGAAAGCTCACAATCATGAAAAAGTACACAATGTGAGTTACTCTGAGGTGCCATTTGCTGTGGAAATTGTCATAAGTATTTAATGTTGACCATGTAGAGTTTAAATAATTTATCCATCAACTGCCATTTTAACCCAGGATTGCAGTTCTAAATATAGCACCTGAGGGTGACATTCATTTAGTTCAATAGGATTTACGTCTGAGTAGACTAGGCAGTACAATAATTACTTATTGATTAAACTTAAATCAATTCAACTTGCATACTACTAATATTCCAGAACCAATATAATTTTGAAGTACATTTGGAAATTTAAAATAGCTAAAAATAATGTAGGTGCAAAATTTTTAGAAAGAAAAAAAACACCTTTGTTAAATATTTTTTTAGCCACGTGGCTAATTACTTAAAATGTGCCAGTTCTGTTATATTCATAATTAGTCACCCAAGCTTTAGTCAATTAATCTATCAACTAAACAGATTAATGCTTAAAGCCCTACTAATATTGGATGGAAAACAATAAAAGCCTTGAGTTTTCCATATGCAAAACCAAAAGTCACTTATGCAGGGCAAAGTCATAATTTCATTTTTGTTTATTAGGCAAAAATATATGATTTAGACAAGTTTTTGCTGTGGCGCTATTTACAATTTGAAACCACTTTATATACAGAATAACACAATCACATGAGAAACCTTTAGCAAAAACAATTTACCCAATCAAAGTTAGAATTACACTTTCTTAAAATGGAATAGTGAAAACCGGAAGAGTCCAGTTAAGGAGCTGGATTTTTTTTTTTAAATGAATTGGTACTACCTTATTGCAAAAGGAGATTGGTGGGAATCATTTAAATCATTTCCATTTTTGTTTTGTTCTTTAGACCAGTCTGTGAAATTTCCTTTTCCATCAAAAATAAAAATAAAAAATAAAAACAAAACAAAAACCCAAAAAACATTTAATCAAGCAGAAGGGAGAGTTGTTAAAATTCACGATGTTCCCTCTTGCTGAGTCAAAGAGCTGTTGGGAAGAAAAGACAGAACCATCTATCAGTGAAAGCTCAGCTACTTCTCGCCCATCTGCATTAGGGAACAGACTACATTTTTTTTTTAAAAAAAGGATGCACTCACACACACACACACAGACACACACACACACACACTAGAAATGCAATGTGACATTGGTGGTGGGGGAAGTCAGTTTTTAAACACACACACACACAACTTCCAGGCGAAAGTATATAGTTTGTAAGTTTATACCACTTTGAAAAGCTTTACTGAATTGCTTGATTGTTGCTTTGATTTATGATAATGAGGGTGTGCTTGGATTAGTCTGTATTATCCAAGCACTTTCTTTCCTTTAAGTAAATTTCACTGAACAAGAACTCACTTGTCCCGGACAGGCTGAAAGGGAGATTTTAACTGCTGAGGCGGAGAGTCGGTTCTTGCTACATTTTCTCTTTCTGTAAAAGAAAAAAAAAAGAAAAAAAGGAAAAGAAAAGAACTTTAGCAAAATTTACTTACATGGGCACATAGAGCCAAAGATAGATAAGATAGATTTCACCTTAAAAAAAAAAAGCATATAGCCTATTGTGTGAATGACTAATATTTGAATCTAAAAACCCAATTCAAATTTTGTGTCTGCCAGGAAATTTCCCAGTGACTTTAACCAAAATGTATCACTTCCCCACCAGCTGTGTGAAGAGAATAACATTGCCTTATTTTTGCAATATTACAATGAGATACAATTTTTTAAGTTAAGCTAATACTTTTATCAGTAATTTTAATACTAGAAGAGAAATGGAAAGTTTTGGTTTTTGACAGGTCTCACCATTTTCCCCCTGCAAAGCCAGCTCAATATTTTTTATCCACACTTCATGTTTTTCAGAAGTCCAAAAGACTTCATAGTCCTGTTAATACAAAATAATTTGGACTATTGCAGTTTTCTAACCCCCCCTCCCCCCTCTTTTTTAAAATCCACTTGGGCTGTGCATGGCAGCTTCCCTGTCATAGGACAATCTACAAGTTATGGCTCTATTCAAAAGTGACCATGGGGGAGAGGCCAAAAATTACAGCATGGAGGTGGCTGAATACTAGTTCAGTGGGACTTATCTCCAATGTAAATGGGCTGTGAAAATAACCTTGAGAGACAGGAAGAAGAGTTGCAGCCTGTACCAGTCTGAAAAGAGAAATCTGAGTCCAAAGCAAGAATTGGGTGGGGGGAAAGCTTCTCAAAATCGACACTCCCCAATTCTCTGGCACATAAAGGCAGGGGAGGGGGAGGAGGGTTCTGTAAACTTATAATGAAGGTAGTACTAGTATTCTTGCTTCTGGTTTCCTGGTCTGGACTACCTTGAAAGGTTCACACCAATCCACTTGCAAGAAGCCTTTTTATCTGCTTGTTTCAAACATTACCTATGTGTTTGGGGCTGGTCCTCTCAGAAGGCTTTTCAGTACTGAGTGCTGTTAACACTGAAGGTTGCTGCTGGGCTTGAAGGTGATGGTTGTGATGGGCAGCTTGGTGGTGGCTAACTCCCAAAAAGGACCTCACATTTAGCAAGGAGCTTTGGGTGAGAAATGCCCCATTTGTCCAGTTGTGAAACTTGCCAATCTGGCAGGTGTAAAGTCCATGGCTGGGAAGGAAAGCTGGATGCTGGAGCTGGGTGGAAGTGTGGTTCACTTGGGCAGGAGGTGAAGGAGGAGCTGGCTTGCTGAGGGCCCCATCTGGACTGGTTGCAGTCTCTGCCAAAGACCAGATCTTGGGCTTGTTGTGCATTGGGCCTTGCAGGGGGTTTTGTCTGCTGGGGCTCAAGATCCTAGTAGGGTTGTCTGAGGCCTCCTTGCCCAATGGCAAGGTTTCCTTGGGTTTAAGTCCTTCAGTGCTTGGTATTGGCAAGATCTTGTTTTTCTCCAAATGGACATCTTCTCTCCTTTGCCTCAAGAGCTCAACTTTCTCTTCCTCTTCCTCATTACTCTGCTCTCCATCATTCTCATCAATTTTGTCAATGTCAATACTCTCCAGGTCAATCTCTTCATCGTCTTCATTTTTCTCAGGGTCCCCCTCATTGTCACTTCCGAAGAGATTGCCATCATCTTGATCTTTGCTCCGGGATCCCCAGGTGACCTTGTTCTCCTTCTTCAGCCTCCTCCTGGCATTAGCAAACCAGGTGGAGACCTGTGTGAGGGTCATTTTAGTGATGATGGCCAACATGATCTTCTCACCCTTGGTTGGGTAGGGATTCTTGCGGTGCTCATTCAGCCAGGCTTTTAAGGTGCTGGTGCTCTCTCGGGTGGCATTCTTAGGTCTTCCTGGGTCCCCATACTGGAATTGCCCATAAGGATAATAACCAGGTGTGGTGTGAGCAGCAAAAGTAGCAGGGTGGACTCCAGGATTGTCCTTCAGTTCATACTGGGAACCCTGGAAGACATTCAGAGAAGTGGGGGGGGGAGAGAATGAGGAAGTTATTCAATTATTTCCTTTCCACAAGCTCTCCCCAGTCTCTTCAGCAAAGCTTTTCCAAATTATTTTTCTTTCAGATAAAAAGAATAGGAAAGATGTCCCATCTCTTCCTCCCTCCCTTCAGTCTCCATCAAATCAGGAAGCAATATTTATTGTGCTATTAAAAATAAGCAGACATCCTGAAAAGAGTGCCGACCCAGATCGAGAAAGATAATATCAGGGCATCATCATAGGCTGCTGGGGCATGTCCAGTGCAACAGACGGCCAGGCAGATTCTTGCTCAGCCCTGGCAGCAGTTTAAAGAGAGATAGGGAAGAGAATGGAGTTGTGCTGAATCTCCCTTTTGCTCTACCACAGAAGGACAATGATAAGGCACAAATCAATCCCGCCAGAGTTAAACACAAGGAAGTCATACTAATTTTGGCAGAGAAAAAAAATTAAGCAAGCGCATAAATCTCTCATAGGGGCTTAGCAGGATGATATGACATGCCTACTCACAAGTAATTTCCAGAGTTCAAGGGGCTTACTCACAGGAAATTGGATATAAGATTTTGGCTTACAATAGGATGTCTTTGTCCCTCCATTTCAGTCACTCCATGCCTTTAGCAGCATAAAAATAGTGCATACAGAGGGGCACTCTTTCTACATTCACATAGTTATTTCTCAGAAATTATTTCATCTACATGGAACAAAACATCCCCTCCCTCAACTTTGAACGTCTTTAGTGAAAGTGATTTATTTTCAATCAATATATTATCAGCAGTAAAGCAGGGAAATCAAATTAGCCCATCAAGCCTTTGGTATATAACATTTCATCTTCCAACAACCTCATTAGGCCTCATTATTACCACCAATTGCACATTTAAGCAAGTGCACACGAACACACATTATTTTATGACTATTCCTCAAGCTTCAGGGGGGGGAACCTGTTCAAGCCTAGGCTCTGGTTTCTAGGAATCAAGTGTACTCTGAGGAGAAACAATACTTTTTATTCCCCTTTGCTTCCTATCAGTGTCAAAGTTCTCGTCCTCCCTCTCCCCCCACCCTCTCTCTCTCTCTCTCTCTCTCTGTGTGTGTGTTTTAAATAAAAGATCAAGCTTTTAAAAATGTTTAAAAATCATCCGAGTGGAAAAGCCAAAGATTCCTTTGCAAAGACATTGATTTTTCTGAAGCAGGTTTGCAAAAGCAATTGTAAAAAGGAAATAGAGACATACACTCTATGAAAAAGCAAAATGTAATTTTTAATAATAACTCTATTCGAGCCTACTCACTATATTCCCTTATCTCACTGAGCTATTTTTGTTCTGGTTGTCGAAATGATAAATTCTGTATTCCCCTGTTGGGAATTCTTTTGAAGTAGCCACTTGAAAATCATTACTGCTTCTACTTATCATTTACTGGTGGACAGTAAGTGAAAATAGATAGTCTTTTTCAGCCGCTGCCTGCTGTATAGAGTTGAATAAAGATGCTTTTTAAAGGATTTTTTATTTTTACAAAAAATGTAGTTCATTTTTCAGTGGTTATTTTTGTCAAAGTAAGGTATGACATTACCTTGCTAAATATATTTACTTCTTTTATGCTCAATTTAAATAACCCTTAAACACCACAAGCATAATAAGGGACAACAAATCTATAAAGGACAAGGGTATACATATAATTGTTTAATATCTGTTAGCATTTAAGTGCGAATCACAAAAATGTGAAACAATAAACCTAAAAGAGAAATTCCGTTTTTTTGGAAAACATCCTAAAACAAAGAGCAAGAACAATAAGCAGCTAATTTCATTTAAATTGAATTCCAGATATATCGTCATAAATGTGCCATTTTGAACAGGGGGAGGGATTCAAAGGGATTTGTAACCCTGGTTAAATGAGGACTCGAATTAATACTGCAAGTCAATGCCTTCATTTCGAATGAAAAGCGAGAGTAATTTTATGAAATTAGGACAAGACCTGGGAAAGGCAGCGGCGCGGGAAGGGACGAAGGGAGGGGAGAGGGAAGCCCGGCCCGATTTTCTTCGGAGATGTTTAGGGGGCCCTGCGATCTCGCGGCTAGCGCGTCTCTGATTCTAGCAGCGCTTTCCCGGCCACAAATCAAGGAAATCTTCGAAGTTCCAACAGCACCGGCAAGGCGGAGAAGCCCAAGAAGGGCGCCCCGGATCGAAAGAGTTTTTGCCGTTCCGGATGGATCTGTCAAAGCGGAGCCGAAAATTGGCCCGGGGATGCTCCGAAGATCCGCCGCCAGACCAGACGAGGAAGGAAAGTGCAGGAAGGAGCCCCGACTGGACAGCGGAGGAGCGTGACCAAAGCAAACGGACGAGGGGGGGGGTGACCTTCGCTTGCCAAAGTCGCCCCAAAGAGTTGGGGGCCGCTCGCGAACTTTCCCGAGCTCCGGGTCGCGCCCCCCCCGCCCCCGCCCCCCGCTCCTCTTCAGATCGAGGCCCGACTCACCATCTGCGAGAAGAGGGTCAGGTCGGCGGTGTAGGGTAGGAAGGCGCTGTAGTTGGCCGTGCTGTAAGGTCCGGCGGCGGCGGCGGCGGCGTACATGCCCAGGACTGAGGTGACGGCGGCGGTGGAGCCGCTGCTCAGCTCAGCACCTCCTGGACGGCCTGAGGCGGCGGCGGCGGCTGCTGCGGCGGCGGCGGCGGCGGCCAGCACCCCCGGGCGGTCGCTGCCGCCGTAGACGGCCTGGCTGGCGCTCAGGTACTGCGGGTAGCCCAGCTGCGGGAAGGACATCCCGGGCGCGCGGGCAGGGAGGGACCGGACGCACCGCCGACGGGGCAAGAGCGAGCCAGGAGTCGGCGGCGGAGAGAAGCGGGCAGCAGGCGGAGAGCGGAGAGGCGGCCAGGCCGGGTTCTCCTGACTGGTTTGGGCGGCAGGCAGGGCAGGCAGAGAGAAGCCCCGTCCGAGTTCGTTTTCTTTTTGGGTCTGCGATCAGTCCCGTCTCTCCCGCTCAGACGGATCGGAGAATTTGCATGTGGAAGAGGGGAGGAGGGGGAGGAGGAGGTGGTGGTGGTGGAAGGAGGAGGAGGAGGAGGAGGAGGAAGAGGAGGCGGCGGCGGCCGCAGTGCGTGTGGGTAAACTCGGTGGGGCGTCTTCCCTCAAATCTCGGCTCGTCTGCGCTCCTAAATCCCTTAGATGTGATCTGATCAACAATTGAGCTCCGACTGATGCGCCTGCCCTAAGGTCCTCGGCTGATCTTTCAGATACAATTTGAAGTTGATGCTTTGATTGGCACCCACTTGAGCTCCAAGCACCGCCTACCCGACCTCGTTCCCCCCTCCGCGGAGCACGTGGTTTAACAATCCTGCCAGGACCACTTCGCCCTGGTGTGTGTGTGTGTGTGTGTGTGAGTGAGTGAGTGTGTATGCGTGCTTGCGCGCAGCTGCTGTGCGGTGCGGGGTGTGCGTGCGTGCGTATTTAAAGCCCCCGTTGCTGTATGACAACCTGTCTACACGATTTTACAGCTGTCCAACATTGGGGTTTCGCTGTTTTCCAGCCTTAGTGTGTCCCCTTCAGAACAAAACAAAACAAAACAAAAACGGGGTCGGGTTTTTTTTCCACCGCTTACACTGACTCCTTGCAATTCGGCTCAGAGTCGGCTGAAAGCGAATGGGCCAGTGAGGAAGTTAGACTTTTTGGAGGGTGGAGCTGCCGTTTACTTTCCACTGACTTTCATTTTTGTTTGGATAGTCTATAATCGAAGCAGTAACCGCAAACACAGAATTAAACCTCCCAGCTGCTCTTCCCAGAAACCTCTTCCCTGCAATACTAAACAAGTGACTACTGTACGGCGAAAAATGTAAGACTCTCTTCTCTCCCTCATCTGCCTTTGCAGCAAAATAAACTTTTAAAAGATCCCCGCGTTCTTGTATGGGAGTAAAGATGGAAGCCCGCCAGTTTTGAAGAGGGAATCTTTTTGTTGCTTTCTGAAATCTCCGGGGAAAAAAAAAAGGCAGGCGCGGGGAGCGCACCGTTTTCTTCGTTTTAAGAAATTGCCGCCTAGCGGTGCACAATTTGTTGCCTTTTGTACGACCGTGGCGTGGCCTTGGCATCGCTTCTCTGCTCTCCGGTTTCCATCCGTTGCCTTCTTCTAGGTCTCTGCCATTCTCGTTCGGGCCCTAAAGCCAGGCCGCGGAGGTCCTGCCCACGGGTGGAGTGGAAGGCGCCTTTGTATCTCCTGGGCAAGGTAGCAGAGACCGCAGGGGCTCCGCCCGTCCTCCTGGACAGCTCGTCATGGGGTGCCTAATTCCCGCCAACCAGCATCAAGAGAAGCGAGACCACCCCGTTTCCAAACCGAGGAAGAGATGGTGCAAGTCCCGACCGTCTGAAGGTTTTACAGCTAGTAATTCTCGCTGAATCCGATCCAGGGGGCTCGTTCCGTGTGGCTTTCCAAACTCTGCTGAAGGTAGACGGCGCACCACACAATCAGGCTTAGTAGTCTTCAAGGAAGCTTCCTTCATGGGACATCAGAAATCAGATTACTTCTCCGTGGCCTTTTGGGCTAAAAATATGTTACCAACGTGGTTGTAACCTATACAAGTTTACAACCATAAAGTAATAGCCTTTACAATACCCGCTAAAGCAGAAGTAGCCTTCCATCGGGTTTACTTCTTTGCAATTCTTGAAAGTCACTTAAATCACTTTTAGCCCCACTAACTACAGGAAGGCAAGAAACAGAAATATATGAATGTTGACTATTATCCTGCTTCTTTGGATTAATTCATATTTCAGGTGTTAGGTTTTTTTCTTCTGCTTCTACTTCAGGCCCAGATTATTTTTTTCTACTTGAATTAGAACTTGACCTCAAGTCTTCCCCATATCTTGCTTTTTAAAAAATTGAAATGACCTGGACCTGTGTATCTAAATAGTAAAGTATGAATGCAATAAACAAATCTAGGCTTAAACGTGTGCATCATGCACCTACACTGAACTGACTACACACTCAACCACGAATCTGCAGTTGTTGCATTGTGTAAAAGTCAGCAATGGTTTACCGACTTCACTGGATTCATGCTTAATACTTCTTAATTTGTTCCTCTGTTCAAGCTTTCTTCTTAGGAGTCTGGTGGCATCTTGCTTCTTATTCATCTCCCCATTGCCAAAGTCCAAGGGGGTGGGGGATAAAATAAAAGATTTGGATCACAATCCAGCCAACTATGAAGTTCTTCTAACTCAAATCACTGGAACTTGTAACTATGATTTGGAACCACTCAGGTTCCAAAGTTCCAAAAGAATTTCCTTCCTTCCTTCCTTCCTTCCTTCCTTCCTTCCTTCCTTCCTTCCTTCCTTCCTTCCTTCCTTCCTTCCTTCCCTGCAGAAATCATTCAAGTCATACAGATCGGTTTGATCCCTCGGGAAGAATTTGGCTTGATGACCCTTAAGTTAGGTGGCCACCTAATTCAGGACAGGCATCACTGGAGCCGTGGGGAGTGATCCTGTTTTAAAAAGGAAGCTTCAAGGTGGAAGAAGGGAAGGGTTCACCCTTCCCACCCAGCCACCCCCGACAACTTTTCCGAGTAACAGTCGAGTGAAGGTGAGGGACGAGCAGGAAGGGAGGGGAAGAGAGAGGAGGAAGAAAAGGCAACGGTGGCAAATAGGTATTGGATTTTCGCAAAACCTCAGACAAAAAGGGGGAAAAGAGCTAGACGCTTGCTACTTGCCTAGCTCTAAGTAGAAGTTAGCCCTCCCTTCTACTCTGTGCAGCCGCTGATGCTGAGTTCTTGTTTCATTTGTAGTTCCAAGGCCCAAGGTCTCTCTCTCTCTCTCTCTGACATTGCAACCACCCCGTTTGTTCAAGTTTTACCTGTGGATCTCAAACTGGCCTTTATATGATACTGCCCCTATGACACCTTCCTTTTTCCATTCCTTCCATTAAGTACACACACACACACACACACACACACTTTGGGGAGAAACATATCTCCCCCTCCCCCATTCAATGACACAGGCTTCCATAAGACTTTGAAGCCCTCCGTAGAAGGGTATATACCCTCTACACTTTGCAGAGCAGTTTTGCAACCTACCCATCTCTTTTATGAAGTAGCGCTTTTCTTCTAGGTAAGCAGGTATAAAAGTGCAACATGAAATCGATTTTGAGAAAGCCGCGAAAATCTGGACTTCAGCCATAAAGAAGCTGAAGCCCCCCCCCCTTCTATTCCTTCCCGAAATAGGCAGAATGTCAGAAAAAGCCACCGCCACTCTGAATTCTGGATCGTATTCAGGATTTTTCTTTTGTGGGTTTTGTGACACAAAGTTAGTTGGAGCTGCATAAAGTTTCCTTTTCTACCTTTTCTTTCAAATGGTATTCTCTCTCTCACTCTCTCTCTCTCTCTCTCCCTCCCTCCCTCCCTCTCACACAGAATATCTTTCTGAAATCGTAGAATTTAATTTCCGAATAGCCTCCTTTAAAAAGGAGAGCAAGTGGGGCTACCAACCTATTGGTTGAAACGCTTATTTATTTTATTTATTTTTAAGACAAGGCGCCCCATCAACCGACGGAGGAAGAAGGAAGGCCTGGATTAAGGTGCAAAGGAGCAGGCGAAGGCAACGAGCTGGGACAAAATTTGAAAGTGTCTGAAAGGGGTGACCCGCCTAGACGGAAGACGCCATCCAGCCGAAGAAGATCATATGCCTATTTGTTGAAAAATAAAAGCCTCCCATTGAACGGAACGGGACTTGGTCCCTTGTTAAGGACTGCAGTTCAGGGGCACTCCTCTCCCCCCCACCCACCATTTCAGAGCTTACATTTCCTCGTGAAATAAATGCGACTTCTGAATTTTTGGACTGTGACCGAAGTGTTCCCCGCTTTCACACGAAGTGGGCCCGGCAAAAGCCTGGCCGAATCCAAGGACTTTTCCAGCTGACAGGATTTCGGCAGAGGTTCTCTTGCAAAGCAGTGACAACGGCAGGCCCTACAAGCCGCTACTCGACGAGGGTTAACCATGGGTGGGCAGCTGCGAGGCTGCTTGGGAAGAATTTGGAGGCGACAAATAGGGGAAAGGGAGTTTATCGGGTTGTCTCATAAAACCACACTTGCCCAAATAAAGGCCGAGGTTCCGAACTTCTCAGACGGTTCCTCGGCTATTGCCGAGCGCAGCCGGCTGTTCTTCTCTCCAAGAGCAGCGGAAGTCCTTGGCGTGGCTGCCGAAGTGTAAGGCTGGAGGTGGCAGTGGCAAACCGTTGAGAGAGAGAGAGAGAAATTTTTTTTTTTGCTGGGGCGGAGGGGAGCAAAGATAGCCAGACGGGGACGCACCAGCGTGCTTTGCTGCTCGCCTGCCTCCCGGGGGACTTGAGGGGCAATCCGGCTCCAGGCAAGCCTTCCCAAGTCCCACCGCCGGCGAGGGAAGGCGGGGGGGGGAGAAAGACAGAGGGAGAGAGAGAGAGCAAAGCCCAACCTGCAATCATAATCAACCGAAAGGCTCCTCTCCCTTTCCCCGCGGCTCCTCGATCGCTCGGTCCCGGAGATGGTCGCCCTTTCCTTTCCTTTCCTTTTCCCCCTTCCTGTTCGGTTGAACTCCGTGAATGTACAGCTGTTTTGGTTCCTCGTTTTCCCTGCCCATCCCTGGCCTCCCACGTCTCGGGCTTTTCCTGTGAAAAGGAGTAAGGAGCGTCCAGGCAAACCATTTGGAAAGGGCTCTCGAAACCGATCTCCAGTCCATCTATGTTTTAAGTTACTGCTCATATGCACAGACTTAGGATGTCACCCACCATGTGTTTACATCCCACTGAAGCGAATTCCATAATAATACACCTATTATTACCAAGGTCCATAGGTCGGTGTCTGTCTATCAAAAGAACGATTCCTCGTGGCCCCTCCAGAAGGCTAAATCTGATCAAAGGTCGGCACTGTTACGCATCGTCCTCATTTTCACCACGGGATAAATAATCGCCGTGGGATGCCACCCGGGACAGCGGAGAGGAAAGCCTGTCCCAGTTTCTCTGTTGGGGCAGGAATCTCTACCAGGGTGTATTTGGGGAGACCTTATTTGCTATTTTGCTTGCTATCGAAGCGTGTTTCTTTATGCGGGTTATGGATTTTTCGGAGCATGGCAAGGAAGAAACTCAGTGGCAGTTAGAAGTTGGGTTTAACTAGCTTCATTTATTTTCTCTCCCCAAATTAAATTGGTAGGAACCAACCAAGCCCCTTACTTGGCTAACTAAGCCTTGCACAGGAGTTCCAGGGAATTTAACAGAACGGATTTTTGCAGTAAGCATTGAAGTGCCTCTTTTTTTAATGCGTTACAAGAACGAACCCGGCGTTTCTCAACCTGTCCCTATGGCGCTTAAATGTAAGATGGCGAGATCCAAGTTTAGAGAGTGTGGCGCATATTTAAATCTTCATCTTAAAGGTTCAGTGTAACCATTGTTTCGGCAGGGGAAACGGGGGTTCCTCTTGCGTCCGAGCCTGGAGGGGGGCGGGGGCGGGAGGGACGCTTCTCAACAAGTTCGGATTTATGAGGCTTGTTAAACACGCGTTACCGTATTACTTATCACTCTCCCCACTTCGAGGAGGCTGGGAAACAATCCCCCCTTTCCTTCAGCCCCTTCACACACGTCGGAGCAACACGGCGTGTGTCCAACAATTACCAGTGGCCGGGAGATATAGCTCCGTGCTGTCATTCCCACTTTCCCCCCATTACCCCGCCCGCCCCTATTTTTTAAGCCCCGGAGCGGGCGTCTTTCAACCCAAACCAACCCGTTTCTATTAAACTTTAGCTACAGCGCAGAAACTTTCAGAGTGTTGGATGTAGTAGGAGAACTTTGCGCCAACAAACTTAAAAGCTGCAGCAACAGCCCACCTGCGAGGGGCCTGGGTGCCGTGTGTCGTTTTGGGACAACGCGTCTAATTTGGAAAGAGGAACAACTGAATACAGACAGCGAAGATTTGATATCCTCCATTCCACCGCCAACTTGAAAAGATTGCAAGCAGGAAAAATACAGAATGTGGAGGGCGGGGGAGGGGCGGGGGATGATGGTGGTCGGGATAGCACGTGAGGAAAGAGGGGACACGATCCAGCCGAATTTGACACTTTGGACCGTACTTTATGTTTGAAACATCTCCCTTTCAGAGCCACAAGTCCGTTTAAAGGAACCTGGATCCAAAGCTGGGAATAGAGCGATCAAATCTGAATCCAAACAAACGAATATGAATCCGCCTTTTACATTATAAAGATCAATGTTCTAAACATGTATTTCTGGGCGAGGGAGTTTTTTTTTTTTTTTAATCTTTCCTTAATGCCCATGCGTTAAGTCATTGCTAATTAATTTCTTTGCTGCCGCTGGATATGCCTTGTATTTTAAGGGGCGTTATTTATTCACTGCATGCTACAAATTACTAGATTATTACGTTAATCGCGTTAAAGACACACGGGGACTCGATCTATCTATTCTCTCCAGCCACCATTATTTACAGAGCCTGCCTTAATTAACATAATCATTTCCATTCTGCCTCTGCAAAGATCTTGGATCTTGAAGTGGCGACTTTGAAGGTCCTCTCGCTCGTTTTCTGTGTCCCCGCTCCCAACCTCGTGTTGGGTCTCCGGGGAGGAGAAATGTGCGTTGGTGGGAAGGAAAGATTTTTCTCCCCCCCCCCCCGCCACTCCGGTTGCTACACTGCGGCGCTTCGGTTGGCTTTCTTCCTTCTGCTGCCTGGTTCCTGCGGGGTTGCGCTGGGCTGGGCTTTGAGCCTCATCTCGCTGCTTCCAGAAGGCCTCGCCTTGCAGCCGTCCCGTTGCAAGGCCGCCCGGTGCCGAGCCACGTCCATGCCTGCATTTCGGGACGGAGAGAGCTCCGCCCGCGGAGAACGAGAGGTCTTAGGCTAAGTTTGCGCCTAAAGACTCGCCGGAAGAGTCGTGAGCTGGGCTTGGAAAGGCAGGGGCGCGGATGGCGACTCTCTTCTGCACGGGGGGTGGGGTGGGGTGGGGTGGGGTGAGGGGGGAAGCCGGGTACGGGAAAGCTGAGCTAGGTGTGCGGGGAAGAAGGTGTCTGAGCTCCAGGGAGCTCAGGGACCGGGGAACCTTCTCCTTGCCTTCGTAGAAGCCTCCACTTAGCAAACCCAGTTCTCTGTCACGGCCAGTGGCATTTCCCCAGTTCGCTTCCAGTTCTGCTGACCTTGCTGCTCTCTTCCTCTCCTTACTGTGAAAGGAGAAACGGAAGCTCTTCGGGGCAGAGAGGGGTCTTTTGGGCCTCTAGTACAAAATAATCTGTAAGAGTTCCTTCCTTCCTTCCCTTTCCTCGATTAAAAAGAACACAGTGCTTTAACACCTATGCCTTCCAAAGCACACTCACTAGGTACAATACCTCAAAGGAACCTCCAGATCCTGTATAGCGTTAGGTTCTTTTCCTGAAAAGCAGCCCTTGGACTACACTATTGCCTTTCTTTGATAGATTCTTCACCAGGATCCGGCTGGTGAGAAGACGATGGGAAAACAAATTGCTGAGCTACACAGATTCTTAAACTCACCCAGTTTGGTATTTTAGCAGCATGAGGTTTGCAATGAGGTTTTTTAAAAAATGACATAGTGTTTAATGGAACATCAAAACCTGCCATTAAATCCCCCCTCCCTGCTGGAATTTTAGCTGCACAAGAGATATATATGAGCAGGTGGGTTTTCTATCATCCCCCAATTCAAATGGCTGTTCAGAAATGTAGTAAGATTTGGTTTTCTGTACTTGATATAATTTAGTTATACAAATAAGTTCTGCACATTCTCCATGTATGATACACCATATATGCTAAATGCATGCACATTCTCCAAGAATTATATCCCGAACTCATTGTACGAAACTATTTGTGTTCTCATGGTGTTCTTTTTTTTTTTTTTAAAGCAAAAACAGCAACAACATAGGTCTACGTGATGGGCTTCTGGGTGCACAGAAGCAGGAAATCATAGTGTATTATAACTGCAATATACTTGCACATAGGAAGACAGGCTAAAAGTAACACGACAAAAGAACTTACCTACTTTGAAAGAGGCACCCAGACTTTGCTGAATATTTCTGTCCATTATTTTTCAGGCGCATAGTCAGAGCATTATCTCTCTGGGCTTGACTACCTCTTTTGGGTAGAGTTGGGCTACTAGGACTTGTAAAACCAATCTTGTGACTGGAAGGAGATAGAGTTTCAGCCTCAAGACCCAAAACAGTTTGAGGCCTAGAAGTTGGGATGACTGCCCATGTTTAGCTGGCAATAGGGCCTGATGACAATTCACAGGAAATAATGTTTTCCCCAGGATGGTTACTGTTGCCTGAACATCAAAGAGCCTGCTTCAGCTTGAGTCAGGACATTGCAGATGCAGGGATTTCCCCAAAACGTTGGCAGTGGTCAAAAACATGTCACAGAAATGATGACATGTCCAAATTGACTTGGCATGTTGGAATTTGTTTTGAGTTTTGAGCACTTCAAAAAAAAAAAAAAAAAAAAAAAGCTCATCCACTGGCATAGCTGGATATCTTTCTATTGATCTATTGCTATAATTTCAGGGGGTCTGTCCCAGTGGTGAAATCCCTCCGGATCTATCCGGCTTGCGCGAACTGGTAGCGCTGGTGGCAGGAGGCTCCGCCCACTTGCTGGGATGTCATTACATCCCATTTTTTACCCTCTGCACATGCGCAGAAGTCTCTATGCATGCACAAAAGAGGTACACACATGCATAGTGCGCATGCTCCCGTTTCCGAACTGGTAGCAAAGGTAAGTGGATTTCACCACTGGTCTGTCCCTTGTTTGCTTCACAGAATTATTAGTTTTGAGTTTTCATCAGGGCTTCATGCAAACTATTGATTGTTGCATGTTTTTTTTTTTTCCTAGAAGAGAGCAGATACAATTTGGTCAACTATTTAACCAGAATATTTAGCTATGTTACTTTTATCTAATTCACAATGTTTGCATCAAGAAGGATGTATATAGCAGAGACTCTCCTGTCTGTGAATCAGTCTGGTAACAAATTAAGAAATTTTATTAGACAGTATAAGCTTTTATGAACTATAACTTACCTCATCAGGAACATAAAATGGTCATATTTTTGGTTCCCATAGAGTATTGTGCAGCTTCTCTTATAATGGTTATGAATAACAAACAATAACTCCTGTTGCAAAGAATTTTCATTCATCTGCCAGTTTCTGGGTTTTATATACAGTAGTGGCCAAAATTTTTGGGAAAAGTGTATTTTCTAAAACTAGCTAATAACACCATTTTTTTTTTTTGGAAGTAGTACCATAAAATTGTATATCAATGGAAAGATAATTTAATCAAAAACATAATGCAATAACTTTTATGAAGGATTTGCTATTAGAATAGCAGTTACAGTATAAAGAAGAAAAGTGAAACACTTAGAAAAAACAAGATATACAAAAATTATCACCATAGAAAAAAGGAGATATACAAAAATTATCACCATGTCAGTTAATAGTTTGGTAACCTTTAGCACGAATTACAGCCTTACAAGATCTTCCCATAGAGTGAACCAAGTCTTTTAGTTCTGCAGCTGTTATAATGTGAAACTAAGATTGAATGATTGCTTCTATTAACTGGGTTTTATTGTTGCTTCTGACTAATAAGTTTCTTTAGTCGGCTCCATAGATTTTCAATTGGGTTAAGGTCTGGGCTATTCCCAAGCCATTCCAGCAGTGGAATATGATTATCTTGAAACACCCCCCCCAAAAAAAGTGGTGTTATTAGCCATCAAACCTCAAAAATATATTTTCCCCAAAAGGTTTCCACAATTTTGTATATGGTGCAATAGCCAGCTTCCAATTACATTTCTCCAAAGTTGTTTTAGCACTGTTCATGTTTACTAGAATTATGCTAAAGTGTATGAAAAGATCCTCCATTGCTATTTCATATTCTTCTTTTGGAGTTTTATGGTAGTTGGAAATGGAAGACTTAGTAAAAGTAACTTGACTGTGTACATTCCATATCCAAAGAACAGATCTTTCTATTACAGGAATAAGTTACTACGGTACATTCCTTGGTATATTTTCAGAAATAAATCTAACTGTTTTAAGTCTGAGTAGCTGAAGAAGTAAAACTATGGCAATCTATGCTGTTGAGAACAATTTTAATCAGCAATAGCCAACAGTCTCAGGAATTATGAGTTAAAGACACCTGTTTTGGAGAGTTTAAAAATTATTTTGGGGCATTAAGACCCAGAATGAAAAATAAAACTATAAAATGTGGTCTGTTTGTTTATAAAATTCCAAATTTTTCAATATCTAATAATTCCTTAAAAAATTTTTTTTAAATCAAATCAAAATTTGTGTTTCAATATATAGTCTTCAGTTTAACTGGGTGAGATTTGCCTCCAAATAAATCGGATTTAGTTCAAGTTCAAAGTTCAAAGCCTTTATTTTCATTGTACATCATGTATACAATGAAATTGGTTTAGCCTCTACTGCTGCAGTCCATACAAGAATACAAGACAACATGAATAATATAAAGAATAATCCTTATACAAGTAGTTAGGGGAAAAAAAAACCCTAGTCATACGTTTCCATATATATGTCATATTCTGTGCAACGTGTATATTATCCTGGTGTATGATCTTATATCATGGTATATACATATTACACACTACACTGGCACCAGTGAAATTCGTCATATTAATCTGTTTGTAGTGCTCTTTTGTGTTTAGGAATCTGACAGCCCATGGATAGAAGCTGTTCTTAAATCTGTTTGTCCGGCTGGCTATACTTCTGTGTCTTCTGCCCGATGGTAAAAGTAAAAAGAGACACTGGCCAAGGTATGAATCATCCCTAAATATCTTCCTTACTCTGCTGAAACAGCGGGACCTGGCGATGTTACCCAGTGGTGTTAGGGGGGCAACCAATGGTTTCTTTAGGGATGCAATTTTAATAATTTTATTTATTAGTTAACAATGTAAGTGACTGTTCAATTAATTATTATTGAAACAGACATACATTTCCCCCCCTCACTATGAGTACTAACTTGTTTGAAATTATTTTAGGGAGAAATTAGAATAAATAGCCAACTGAATATGTCACTGGAAAGGTTACTTTGTTTATTTTAAATGTAATTGTATTAATTATTAACATAGGAAGACATTTTTGTATACACATAAACATTTATTTTCAAATAAAGCATTTTTTATCCATATGAGGCATCTTCATTCACACTTGGAGATAGCATTAGAGAGTCCATTTTCTATGACACGATTCCTTGTTCAATATGCTTATATTTATATGGCTAATTTAGGACAGTGAAAAGGCGGGGGGAAGTCCCAGGGAAAACAAGAGTGAAGAAGTAGCAGCCAAATTTTTAAAAAATGATATCAGATAAGATTGGAAAACGTTACTATTCAGTCCAAGAGCTTTTCTGGACCACCAACCCATCTGTTTTCCAAAACATTATAACATACATTTAAGTGAAATGGGAATACTTTTGAGCTGTTTTCATATGCTTTATTGTGTTATTTCTCTCTCTCTCTCTTTCAGAAGAAAATAAACCACCAGTATTCACCTTGCTGGCCAAGAGTTGAATGTCCTTTGCATCCAGCCCAGGGCATCTAAATAAATGTCCCACCATTATAGATGATAGATAGACAGTGCATCTAAATACACATCCCACCATTGCATCTAAATAAACACCCAGTGCATCCATTAGACGTCCCATAGTTATAGATGATTGATAGATAGAAATAATAATTTGCTAATACCCTATCCCCATCTGTTTACCTAGGCAATGGGAGGGGAATCAACTCAACTCTTCTTTATGAAGGAAGATAGATGGTGAAAGTATGAAAATAGAAGTTCTCTTGACCAAATGGTCAAGGTGATATCGCAATAAATCTGCATACAGAAATGAATGGTCCAGTATGAACCAGGGCAGCAAATATGCATCGGTTTGCAGACCTGGTACTATCATACTAAGTTTCAGTTACAAAAGCACTTCAGAGCTGATGGATGTGGGTGTTGGGGGCAGGGTAGAGTGGAAGAAGATGAGTTGTGAATTATTACCCCAGAAACTTCACATTAGAAGCTTCACACACAAGACCCTAAATCTCCATGGGGCGAAAAGAAATAAATAAAAATCAATGCAGATGGCCATAATGGTTTAATGTCAGATGGAGAAAAGATGCTGAAGCTGAACACGGGGGGTGGGGGGAGATCGGTATGTGGGAGGTTGATAAGAAGTCCCTCCCATTAAAAATATCTCCAGGGACTACAGAAATGCTCCTCATATTCCCCATGTATGCTGCTAACAATGCTGATTTCAAAGAGAAAATGGGCTTTTATTTAAGAAAACATGGAGAGTGGGGAGAAGAGCATCTTGTCAGAAGTGGAAGATTTCTACAACCTGTGAACTGCAGGTAGGTGGGACATTCTGAAGAAGGACTAAGAAAGAACCCCAAATTTGTCCTGAGTAATGGAAAGGATGAAGTAGAACAGAAATGCAATAATTAAGAAAATTAAAAAATGTTGATAAATGTCTATGCCTGCAGTCTAAAAATCAGAAGTTGAGAAAATGTGTTGCTGTGCTAGTTTCAGCTATTTTAATAGGATTTAGACAAGGCTTTCCTTGGGTAGATATGGACTATCCCCTCCTTCCTTTCCTCTGTTTTGTAGCATTTGGGGGGCACATTAGAATATCATTTCTTAGTAAATATGAGAAAAAAGCAGTGGTGAAATCCAAATTTTTTTACTACCAGTTCTGCGGACGTGGCTTGGTGGGCATGGCAGGGGAAGGATACTGCAAAATCTCCATTCCCACCGCACTCTGGGGCCAGCCAGAGGTGGCATTGCCGGTTCTCTGAACTACTCAAAATTTCCACTACCGGTTCTCCGAACTGCTCAAAATTTCTGCTACCAGTTTTCCAGAACCTGTCAGAACCTGCTGGATATATATATATAACAAAAAAGATATATAACAAAAAAGTCAAAACAGACGATGTCTCTTTTTTAGGGTTATAATATAATGAGAGAATAAGATGTAATTCTGCTCACAGTAACAAATTGATCATTTAAAAAGTGGAGTACAATAGAACCTCTGGTCATGACCATATTTCATTCTATAACTTTGGTCGCAACCCAATTTGGTAGTGACCCAAACCTAGTTTTGGAAATTTGGCACTTACAAAAAAAATGGTGTGAAAGGGGAAATAAGTGATTTTTTTTGTTGGAACCCAATTTGGTCATGGTCAGAAGCATTAGTGACCAGAGGTTCTACTGTATTTGTATAGTGCATTCAGTAACAGTCAAAGCCAGAGATTCCTATTTGCTGGATAAGACATGGATAGGAGACTTACAGGGAATTTTAGGGCCATACTCTGAATTGGAAAAATCAGGTTCTTGAAGAAACAATGGCAAAATACTTCCATATTGTTGCCAAGAAACCCTAAATGGACACATGGAACTCATATTCATTCATTCATTCACTCACTCACTCGTTTTCATTCATTTTTTGAATTGCCCATCTCCCTCAGAGAGGGACTCTGGGTGGTGTATAATAAAAATAAAAACTTTTAGTGCAATGTGGGGGATGCTGGACTATTTTAGAATATTTTGATTTTGAACCCCCATTTTTTCATAATGGAGATTGTAGCAAACAATTCCAGGCTGGAGGGTTATGGATTTCTTCAACTCTCACATTCTTCTTGGAATGTTCCTGGAAACTAGCAAGGTATTTAGATCAGTTAATGATCCACCCCAGATGATGTGGACAGGATTCTGGGTAGATTGAATGCGACCACATGTTTGTTGGACCCGTGTCCCTCCTGGTTAGTGCTGGCTTCCCGGGAGGTGATGCGAGGCTGGCTCCAGGGGATTATAAATGCTTCATTGGGTGAGGGAGCCTTCCCTGCCGCCTTGAAGGAAGCGGTGGTGAGGCCTCTCCTCAAGAAGCCCTCCCTGGACCCGGCAGCATTGGCTAATTATTGTCCAGTCTCCAACCTTCGCTTTGTGGTGAAGGTTGTTGAGAGTGTGGTTGCGCGACAGCTTTCCCCGTACCTGGATGAAATGTCGCATCTGGATCCGTTCCAGTCGGGTTTCAGGCCTGGGTACAGCACGGAAACGGCATTGGTCGTGTTGGTTGATGATCTCTGGAGGGCTCGGGATGGGTTGCTCCTCTGTCCTGGTCCTGTTAGATCTCTCAGCGGCTTTTGATACCATCGACCATGGTATCATGCACCAGTTGGAAGAGTTGGGGGTGGGAGGCACCATACTACGGTGGTTCTCCTCCTTTCTCTCTGACCGGTTGCAGTCTGTGTTGACAGGGAGGCAGAGGTCGACCCCGAGGCCCCTCATATGTGGGGTGCCGCAGAGATCAGTCTTCTCGCCCCTTTTGTTCAACATTTATGTAAAGCCGCTGGGCGAGATCATCCGTGGTTTTGGGGTGAAGTACCATCAATATGCTGATGACACCCAGCTGTACATCTCCACCCCGGACCACCCCAACGATGCCCTTGAAGTGATGTCCTGGTGCCTGGAGGCTGTACAGATCTGGATGGGGAGAAACAGGCTCAGGCTCAACCCATCCAAGACCGAGTGGCTGTGGTTTCTGACGTCCTGATATAGTCAGCTGGTGCCATCACTGACTATTGGGGACGAATCACTGGCCCCCACGGAAAGAGCTCGCAACTTGGGCATCCTCCTGGATTCAGGGCTGTCTTTAGAAGAGCACTTGACGGCCGTGACCAGGAGGATTTCTCATCAAGTTCGCCTGATCCACCAGTTGCGTCCCTTTCTAGATCGGGACTCTCTATACACAGTCACTCATGCCCTCGTCACCTCTCGTCTGGACTATTGTAATGCTCTCTACATGGGGCTCCCCTTGAGGTGCACTTGGTGGCTCCAACTGGCACAGAGTGTGGCCGCGCAGGTGGTTATGGGAGCGACATGGAGTTCCCATGTAACACCTCTCCTGCGTGAGCTGCACTGGCTCCCGGTGGTCTTCCGAGTGTGCTTCAAGGTTTTGGCTATCACCTTTAAAGCGCTCCATGGCTTAGGACCTGGTTATCTATGGGACCACCTGCTACCACCAATAGCCTCCCACCGGCCAGTACGCTCCCATAGAGAGGGGCCCCTTCAAGTGCCGTCAGCCAAACAATGTCAACTGGTGGCCCCTAGGGGGAGAGCCTTCTCTGTGGGGGCCTATGATCTGGAACGAGCTCCCCCCGGAGATACGGAGGATCCTGGATCTGTGCACCTTCCGTCGCATGCTTAAGACTTTTTTATTTCATCAAGCTGGCCTGGCCTAAATCTTCTCCCCTTTTTAAATGTAAATTTTAATTTGTTTTTAAATTATGGGGTATTTTAAATTTGTTCAGCCAAATTATTTAATTTGTTTTTATTCTATTTTAAATTTTTGTATTTACGTGTTTTATCCTGTGGCTGTGACTGCCCTTAGTCCTTCGGGAGTAGGGCGGTATAGAAATTTAATAAAATAAATAAATAAATAAATCTGTAAATATTGAAAAGCTTTGTTATTACTGTGATTTAATATTCTACCATCAGCAGTCCTCAAAGGCAGATTTAGGAACATCTCCTATGCAGAAATCGTTTGTGTGGGTTGAGCGTTATGGATTCCTTACTCCATGTACTGCTATATTGAAACTTAGGAAGAGTTTAGAAACTTCATTGTGTTTCTTTTCCTTAAAGCACTATTCAGGCATCCTGGTTAATTTTATGTGCCATATCCATATTCAAGCCTGGCTAGGTGGTTCAGTGGCTAAGACGCTGAGCTTGTCGATCAGAAAGGTCGGCAGTTCGGCGGTTCAAATCCCTAGTATAGGTCTCCTGTGTGAGCAGGGGGTTGGACTAGATGACCTCCAAAGTCCCTTCCAACTTTTGTACTGTTACTGTTAATATTCAATATTTTTACAAAATAAATTTATTTATTTATTTATTCAATTTATATGGCTGTCCTTGTCAAATACATGACTCTGAGTGACCACTAATGCTAATAATACTTAAAGACAAACTAATAATAAATAGTAAAAACAAAGAAATAACAAATAACAAACAGCAGCTGAGATAAAATACCAATCAAGCCACATTGTGCATTAACAGTGTGCAAAACTCACAAACAATTAGTTAACATAATATAGTTATGAGTAACTAATTTTACTGCTGCAATCTAATGATACTCATTTTTATATTGGACTGCTATTTTATATTACATTTTGGTTTAAAATTGTTGGGCTATGGTAATTAAATCATACAGAGTTAACATCTGTATACTTTTATTTTAGTTGTTATTGTTAAATTCATCAAAGTTACCATAATATAGTTTATTATTACTCTTAATCAGTGGTGGGTTTCAAAATTTTTTACTACTGGTTCTGTGGGTGTGGCTTGGTGGGCATGGCATGGCTTGGTGGGTGTGGTTTGGTGGGCGTGGCAGGGGAAGGTTACTGCAAAATCCCCATTTCCTCCTGATCAGCTGGGATTTGGGAGGCAGAGAATAGATGGGGGCGAGGCCAGTCAGAATTTTTACTACCGGTTCTCCGAACTACTCAAAATTTCCACTACCAGTTATCCAGAACTGGTCAGAACCTGCTGAAACCCACCTCTGTTCTTAATCCTATATGTATGCATTGTGTATTAAGTAATAGTATGTATGTGTGCATCTGTATCTATATTATAAATATAGATAATCAGCCTATATTAAACCACTGTACAATAGAGCCCTCTTCACTGAAAGTTATGAACTGCAATCCACCATGGTGGTTCTGGAAATATTGATAGGTAGTTAGTCATCCAGCCAGCTGCCATTCTTAAAGAAGGACTAGAGCCCAGATTTCCACTCTCCTAATCCACATCTTAACCACTAGACCACAATTGTATTATTCTATTTTGTAATTTTAATATAGATTCTAGTATTATAATGAGTTCATAACTTGTGCCAATAATTCTAATCTAGCTACTACTTCCATAGTTTATAGGTTAGACTGTTTCTATTAAGTTGAACGTTACTTTATGCTTTTTAAAGATCAAAATAAAGATTCTGTTTTGACATACTTGCTTTTGTTCCCATGTGGTGTTTTCATGTCTTTTAAACAAAACAGTTCTATTTATCTTTGGGATTAAGTAAGAATACATGCACACTTAATGTTTAACTGTTCCTGTTCAGCGTTCATGCTGGTTTGACTCTAAATTGATTTAAGAAGATCCTGTCCAGACTTTGGCAACAACTTGCAAGGTATTCAGTCCCAATTACAAACATTTTTTGCCTTCAATTGGAAAGTTCCCCTGCTACTTTGCCTGTCCATTTTTGTGTTCTGGAAAGTAATATATAATCACTTTCCATTTATATAACTGTATATATATATCTTTCTGTGTGTGTATTAATATGTTTCTGTATGTGCATTTTATGTATACAAATTTAAAGCATCAAAACACAAGCTTACAATCAGTAAGCACTGATTCAGCTTTTGCACTTTTTGAAATTAAAATATATGCAATTTAAGTATATTTAATTTATTTAAAGACCAGGAATATGTCTTTGGTTTTTGATTTTGATGAGCGCTATGAGAATTCTTAGTTCAATTGTGTCCAAGATCATTAGGATCCAGTTGTGATATTAAATTCAATATGTATCAGTGAAAATGAATCATGAAGCATTCAGTCTGGTTTTTTTTATATCTTGCAGTGCCTTTCCTTTAAAGATTTGTTTTTGTATTTCAACTTTAGGATGAAATTAAAATAACTATTTAAGGTGTACCCATATGTTGGTTGTCCAGGAAATTCTAATCACTTTTTGCTTTCAACACAGAGTTCTAAGCTGTATCCTAAATTGTTTTAGAGCTTTGTATGGTTGACATTTATCATATGGATCTATCTGAGGAACACAAATTCACTATCCCTCTTATGTGGATTAATAAATAGCTTTGTTTTTTTCCTAAGTCTAGAACTTTAAAATATACATTTCATAACAAGCATTTTAGCTATGCAAGCATTTATATTCCAAATGTTCTTTGGTGTTTTAAAAGTGATACTTATTACAATTTAATATGATGAGAGATGGACTGACTCATCTCTGCTTCCAATTGAAGCAAATATGTGGTCTTTAAAATGATAAAGCAAGTGTATACTACATTTAAGGTAAATGTAATCCCAAGTACTAAAGAACCAAAACAGTAGATTCTGAGTCTCACCCAAAATAAATTTAATTCAAAGCTATAAGGACTTCAAATTTGTTGCATTTTTAATTTTTATACTATAATCTTGAGATCCAACAAATGGACTCAGATGAAACACACACATACACACACACTTAATCAATGCAATACAACAGACTTTTTTTAAAAGTCCTATTAACTCTTTCCATAATATTAATTAGTGTAGGCAAGTCATATTGTAACTGCTTCTATTAAATAAAATCTGACCTTTACGGTAAATCACTCAGAGGTCTACTCATTGATTTTTTTCTTCTGCCCACTCCTGATTATCTACAACATTCTTTACAAGACGTTCTACAATCAGCAAATCCACTGAAAGTTGGCTAGTGATTTACCAGTTCACTACAGTACTCTTTCTAGTACGTTGTTATTGTCTACAACGTATTGTCTACTTTTGCTATTGGAAAAGTATAAGAAGAATTGCTATCTAAAGGTCACCCAGTCAACAATGTGATTAAAAATATTTCCCTGCATTATTCAAGAGATTAGATTATACTGTTCGCATTTTCAATACGATCAGGATGTATTTGACTTTCTTTAAATGGTGTCTATCATGATTTCTAAACAGCCTGAAAAGTCTAGATAAATACAGAAGGTAGCATGCTCATCCATGTCCCTTGAAATGCAGAAGGACTGTGAACTGCACTCCCCAATTTTGTTAGAAAGAGTTTCAGAAAAGTTTCTAGTTTGGGATAGAAATGAATAGTAATGAAAAAGGCGTAGTATCTGCTTCTATTTAATGACAATATTAATATATTACTCAAAAACAAATACTTTGGGGCAATTTACATAAAGTATGCCAGTAAATATACGTAATGTATACCAGTAAAAAAAAAAATTCTGGCCCAAGATACTCCAGGGATTTTTGTAATAGCAGATGAACTAAAAGCTAGGTCTCCCCACTCCATACCCATCATCTTCACTACAACATCACTCTTGTTGTGATATAGAGAAGATCACAACTTGGAATGTAAGAAGAGTGAATGATAAAGAACATAAATGGCAAACAAAATGAAAGAAAGTAAATAACCTTTTGTGTGCCAGTGAAATTAAGAGAAAAAGGAAGGATAGCATTAGATCTGTATGAAAATAGTCTGATCTTGTGGAGTGGAATTGAATGCATGCACCAAAGTAAAAGTGTTGCTTTAATTATGAATGAAAGGGTAAAAGCGTGTATCAGATAATATATTCTAAGTGGTCATTTAACTAGTTATGGGTACATATGAAAGTAGGAATCCACAGGCTGGTGATAGTAGCATGTTAGCCTTCAGTAGATGGTGTTAATAGAAAAACAGGAGGTCAGAATAACAGAGTTGAAAGAGACCTTGTAAATCATCTAATCCAACCCTCTGCTCAAGCAGGAGACCCTATACCATTTCTGAAAGTCTCTTCTTGAAAGCTTTCAGTGATGAAGCACTCACAACCTCTGAAGGCAAGCTGTTCCATTGGTTGATTATTCTCACTGTCAGAAAATTATCTCCTTATTTCAGTGGTGGCTTTCCAAAAAATTTTCTACCAGTTCGGTGGGCATGGCTAGGTGGGGGGCATGTGACTGAGTGAGTGTGGCCAACTTGACATCACTCATACCCATTGGACTTGCAAGGCAATGGGATGCATGTGCATGAAGAGCATGGCGGCAATGAAGATGGTGGGTGGGGTGAGCGAGTGGCAACTGGGGGACCAATTAAGGGGCATGGCCAGCTGGTCATCACTACTGGTTCGGCAACCTTGGCCAAATTTCTACCAACGGTTCTTGCAAACCGGTGTAAACTGGCTGAATATCACCTCTGCCTTATTTCTAGGTTGAATCTCCCCTTCATCAGTTTCCATCCATTGTTGCTTGTCTGACCTTTTTTTTTATTGCAAAAGTTTTACAATTACATTTTCACCCCTTTTTTTTTCCACCCCCCCTCCCCAAACTTCCCATCCTCCCTAACCCTCCCTAACCCTCCCCCCCCAGACTTCCCTATTATGTACTCATAACTAATGACACTGATATATAAGCTTGAACCCATCCCTCCCCCTGTATAATTTTTCCTCTTTGTCTCTTTGCATTAAAATATTTCTAATACATTATTTTCAAATAAAAGCTATTTGATACTTTCTAGTTTGGTATTTGTTCTGAACATATTCTATCCACCTTTTCCATTCCCATTCATAAGTCTCTTGTGAACAGTCTTTTAAATATGCTGAAATCTTCGCCATCTCTGCAAAACTAGCCATCTTCAAAATCCATTCCTCGATAGTGGGCAAAGCTTCATTCTTCCAGTATTTACCTATCAACAATCTTGCTGCTGTTATCATATACAATATCAATTTTGTTTCACCCCGTGTAAAACCCTTAACTATACCCAATAAAAACAACTGTGGAGAAAATTGAATTTTTTTCCTCAAAACATTCTGCATGACCCACCAAATTTTTATCCAAAAAGCCTTAACTTTCCTACAGGTCCACCAAACATGATAATACGTAGCATCCAAACATTCGCATCTCCAACATTTTGGCTGAACATTAGGGTACATACATGACAACTTTTTAGGATCTAAATGCCATCTATAAAACATTTTATAAAAATTTTCTCTCAGGTTTTGCGACTGTGTAAATTTAACATTCTGAACCCAAATTTTTTCCCAAGTTTCCAGCATCACTGGTTCTTCAAAATTCTGTGCCCACTTAATCATACAATCTTTAACTAATTCCGTTTCTGAATCTCTTTCTAACAAAACATTATAAAGCCTTTTAATATGCATTGGACCTTTCTCTCTTATATGTCTAACCAATTCTTCCTCATGCAACATAATACCAGTTTTTTGGTCCTCTTTCCATCTCAGTTGTAGTTGATTATATTGTAACCAAGTTAAATTAAACCCTTCATCCAACAGTGTCTGTAATGTCTTCAGCTGCCATCTGCCCGCATCTGTGAAAAGAACCTCTTTATATAAACCCCCCCCGAGTGACATTATATTTGTATTCCACAAAGTATGACCAAGATCCAGCCATAGCGGTATTTTGTAATCCCATTTGAGTCGGTGCTTCTTCCAAACTCTCATCAAAGAGTCTCTAAGTATATGACTTTTAAATACTTTATCTACTTTATCGTCGTAAAATAAATAAGCATGCCATCCAAATTCAAGATCAAAACTTTCTGCATTCAATATTCCAGTCTTTTTACTTCCAAACCAATCACTTGTTAAAGTTAAAGCTGCTGCATCATAATATAACTGTAGGTTTGGGAGTTTAAGGCCTCCTCTTTCTGGAACATCTTGCATAATTTTCAATTTCACTCTCGGCTTCTTCTCGTTCCAGACAAACTTATTCACACCAGACTGCCAAACTTTCAGTTGTTTATCACTTTTAAGCACCGGAATCATTTGAAACATAAACAGAAATCTTGGCAAAATGTTCATCTTAACTGCTGCTATTCTTCCAAGTAAAGACAGTTGCAGCTTTTTCCAAGTCTCCATGTCTTTCTGAACCTCTCGCCACAACACCTCATAATTATTTTGAAACAATTTCATGTTTGATTCTGCAACCTGAACTCCAAGATATTTTACCTTAGGTACAATTTCAAAACCTGCCCTCCTTTCAAACTCATGTTTACGATCTTGTGTCATATTTTTAACTATCATTTTAGTCTTTTTTGAATTCAGTCTAAAACCTGAAACTCTACCATAGTCTTGTATAATGTCCTTCATCAGGATTGTTGATTCCATTGGTTGTGATAGGGTAACAACCAGATCATCTGCAAATGCCTTTATTCTATAATCCTCTTGCCTTATCATTATGCCTTTCAAAATTTTAGAGTCCCGTATTGTATTTAGCAAGACTTCCAATGTTAAAATAAATAAAAGTGGGGACAACGGACATCCCTGTCTTGTTCCTTTTTCAATTTTAAACTCTGTCGTCAGACTTCCATTAATAATAATCTGTGCCTTTTGCTCTTGATAAATTGCTGAAATCGCCTGTATAAATTGGTCCCCAAAGTCCATCTTTTTTAAAGTCTTTAGTAGAAAATTCCAATCCACTCTATCAAAGGCCTTCTCTGCATCCAAAAAAACCAGCACTGCAGGAATCTGTTTATTCTTATCAAGATATTCCAATAAATCTATTACTTGCCTTACATTGTCCTTCATATATCTGTCCTCAATAAATCCCGCTTGATCCTCATGAATCACCTTTTGGATTACTGGCATCAACCTGTTGGCTAATACTTTCGCATAGATTTTATAGTCTGTATTCAAAAGAGATATTGGTCTATAATTCTCTGGTTTTTTAGGACCAACTTGTTCTTTTGGTATCAAAGATATATAAGCAGTTGTCCATGATGGGGGTATTTTACCCCCTTGTTGAATATTGCAAAATAAATCTCTAAGTTGTCCCACCATTTCAGCTTGTAAAGTTTTGTAATACACTGCGGTCAAACCATCCGTACCAGGAGCTTTAGCTGTTTTTAACTGTTTAATTGCTGCTATTATCTCCTCCTCTGTTATAGGGTAATTCATTCTTTTCTTTTGTTGATCAGTAATTTTTGTAACTCTCTTGTCATTTAAATATTTTTCTATAAATCCATTCTGCACCTCCTCTTTGGCATATAGTTTGGTATAATAGTCCACAAAAGCTTCTTTAATTAATTTTTGTTGAAAAATTTCTTTCCCTCCAATATCAATACTATCAATAGTCCGTATACTTTGTTTTTTCCTCAATGTGTAAGCCAACCATCTGCCCGGTTTGTTAGCGTTGCAAAATGTATTATGCTTCGCATATTGTAAGTTTGTTGCAACTTGTTCCGCCATAAGCATTTGAAATTGGTCTTTCAAAAGTTTTATAGCACTTCGTATTCTTTCATCTGTTGGGTTTTTAATAAGTAACTGTTCTTTGTTCTTTATTTCCGTTTCCAGTTCAGATCTTTTCTTTTGTCGGAACAGTCTATGTTTAGAGTTCATGTAGATAAGTACCCCTCTCATATAAGCTTTACTTGCGTCCCAAACAATTTCAATTGGGGTACCTTTATTCAAATTTGTTTCAAAAAATTCTTTCAAATGCTTTTTAAGTTCTATTGTATTTTTTTCATATCTAAACAAGTTCTCATTTAATCTCCAAGAACGTCTCTCAACCTTATCCATCTCAATTTCTATCCATACAGGGCTATGGTCAGTCAAAGTTCTTGGAAAAATCTTTGTTCTTTTTGTCTTAACAAGTAGATCATTTGACAACAGGATAAAATCAATCCTAGAAAAGGATCTATGTCTATCAGAAAAGAAAGTGTAATCCAATTCTTTTGGGTTATGTATTCTCCAAACATCTTTTAGTTCCATATCTTCTTTCATATCAAAAAAAGTCTGTGGTAGTCTAATTCTAGACTTTGCCAAACTCTTTTTATCTAGTTTAGAATCAATTACTCCGTTCCAGTCTCCCATAATTAAAATAGATCTATAGTCCCATTGCAATATTTTAGTATGTAACATCTTATAAAAATGGTCCTGTTGTTGATTGGGAGCATAAATTCCAATCAAAAGAATTTGGCCATTTGCTGTAAACAATTCAATTGCTACAAACCTACCATCTTGATCTGCTTCTATAACTTTAGCTGTTAACTTTTTATTTACATAAATAACCACACCATTCTTTTTCTGCGAAGTTGAAGATATAAAATGTGCTCCTAGTTTTGAGTTTATCAAATATTTTTGATCTTGAGTTGTAATATGCGTTTCTTGTAAACATATTATATCATTATTAAATTGTTTCAAATATGTAAATAGTTTCTTCCTTTTCTGTGCTGAATTCAGCCCATTGACATTCCAAGATAAACACTTAAAGGTCATCAGCCTCTTTCTGGAGCACAGAGCAAAATGCTTGAAGATCATCCGAAAGCTTCGATCTCGCTCCTCCCATAGCTCCACTCTCTTGTACAGTACTCTTAACTGCCTTCTTGTCTTGTCTTTCCTGTTGTTGTTGTTGCTTTTGTTTAAGTAGCTTAGATTGAGCTCTAGTTATACGTTGATCTTTAACTTCAGTCAACTGAATCAAGTCCAAAATTGGAGAAGAATCAAACAAGGGCTCACTCAGAAAACCTCCTTCTGCACCTTGCACTACTTCTAATTCCTGCTTGGACTGTTCTTGCAATTGCCTCTCTTCACTCTCTTTAATCTCCAAAACTGTGGATGTACGTGGAGATGGTGTTCTTTCCTTAAGAATAGTAGTGTAAAAGTGTTGTGCCTTCTCCACGGTATTCAACCGATATCCTTCTCCCTTATATCTAAAAATTATCCCAGCCGGTGCGTCCCACCGGAAGGGTATCTGTAAATTTCTCAGTTCCTTAACAAGAAAACCAAATTCTTTTCTGGCTTTCAGCATTTTAGGAGGTAATTCTTTAAAGATTTCAAGTCGTGAACCCCCCACTTGTACAGAAGTATGAAAAGATTTTTGCAGGATATCATTTCTAATTCCTCTATCTGTAAAGTATATGACCACATCTCTAGGCAATTGTCTTTGTCTGGCCACCCAAGAGTTCACTCTATAGATTTTATCTATTTTGTGAAATACCACATCAGGATTAACTTGTAGAATCTTGGCCAAGGCTTCAGAACAAACTTGTCTCAAATCCTGTCTCTCCCCCTCTCGAATTCCCCGAAGCCGTATGGCGAATTCCATCGCCCGGAATTGTATCATAACAATCTCATCTTCAATTCTCTGCATTTTATTGTCAACTTCATCAATTTTATAATCATTGTCTTTCATCTTGACATTAACTTCTGATTTAAATTCTTCAACTTTAAAATCAACTTTCCCAATAAATTCTGCCAGGCCAGACGCCACTTCTGATATTTTTTTGGTCACCTTATTTTGATTCTGTTTCACCATATCTTTAACTTCATTAATTTCCTGCATAAATTCCTGATGTGATTTTTGAAGTTTATCATCTATCTCCTGTTGAGATTTTAGAAATTTATCATCCAGAGTTTTAGAAATAAATTGTTTTAAATCTCCCACATCAAATTCTTTTTTCTGGGTCTGTAACTGCTGTGCAGAGGGAAGCTGCGTTTCTTGTTTATGTGTGGGGGATTCCCCCCCCTGCTGCCTTCCCTTCCTGCTTCTTTGAAGCCATCCTGCCACGTAGTCTGGATTTTCTAAAAAGGGAAGTTCCTTTTCCTTTCCCTCCTGCACAAAGACTTCTAAAAAAGTCCCCCAGATTTGATCAATTAAAAGCTAAAGTAAAACAAAGTCCAATATTAAAAAGGGAGAAATTTTCCACTTGCTTCTCTTATAGCAAACAAGGCAACTTTGCAACCACTTGGAAACTTGTAACACAAAATAACTTCACCAATCCACACTCATTGGCTCGTTAACTTTAAGGCTAAGCGCCATGTTTTTTTCAAAGCACTTTCACTCACTCAAATTTGTCTCAGTTTGAAAAGTCAACAAAGCGCTGATACTTGCGTTTCCAAATTTCAGGGTTCAGATAGGTTCGCTGTTTGTTAAAGCTGATTCTTTTCAAATTACGTTTCCTGCAGCCGGCTTGTTTTGCGGAGGCAAAATCGTCCCACGTCGCCCGGAGTTTCCGCAGGTTGGGAGGGAGCCACACCCGTTCTCTCCCCAGAAACAATTCCCTGGGGGACAACGGGGGCTCAACCTGTGCCCTGCGATCTCTACTTCTTCAATCCTTAGGATTTTGAAGCTTTCAAGCCGCTTCTGAGTAACGAAGCGGCTCTATGGGCAGCGGGGCTGGCGGAGCTCCGAAAGGCACCGCCGTCGCCGAAGGCAGAGAAACCGGAAGTCTCTACTAGATCATATTATTGAATAGGAACAAAATGATAAAATACAATATAAAAAGGGAAAGAGCCATTTAAAGACTCAAGAATTAATGGGGACAATGACTATTTGGTAAAGAATCTACTTAGAAAAAATATTATTGGCTTTGAATATGTTGCTTAAGTTTATTCATGTGTATACACGTCATAATTTATTAGATTCTTTATGGAGAAAAATGAGAGAATTAGAGAAGATACAAAGGTAGTGAGAGATTTTGAATGGAATATATTTATTTCTAATGTCAAAAGTGGATGTTGGGAAAAGCTGACATAGAAGAAAAGGGGAAAAAGTAAAAGAAATAAGAATAAAAATAGAATGTAGGAACCCTGTATGGAAAAGTATCAGAAGATGGATTAAACTCAAAAAGAATGAGCGGAAAATAGACATAAATATATGGAAGCTTCTTGAAACCTTAAAAAGAATTATGTCACAGAGAGTTATGGAAATTATGCTGGAACAGTAAAAAAAAAAAAAGAATGCTTTGTGGAATGATGAAGTGAAAGAGGCTGTGGTTGATAAAATGCAAATAAAAGAATAATTGCTACAAAATGAGAATGAAAGATATTTAGAGTACGAATAGAGAGGAAAAGTGTAAGGAGAGCAAGAAATGGATACAATTAAAAGAGGTAGGGAAAATGCAGAGCAATTTTGGTAGAAATAAAAATAAAATTTGGAAGCCACTGAAGAAGGCAGAAGAAGGAAAATCCAGCAGAGTGAATGGAATTAAAAGTAAAAGTAGTGAAATATTTTGGGATGAAATTGAAATAAGAAAAAAATGAAAGCAGTGTTTCAGAGATTTACCGTATTTTTTGGAGTTTAAGACGCACTGGAGTATAAGACGCACCTATCTTTTTTGGTGAGGAAAAGAAGAAAGAGAAATCTCCCCCTGCCTCTGAGCAATTTTGCCTCCTTGCAGCAAACAGCCTGCTTTACTTTCATTTTCGTTTTCAGCATAGCTTGATTAGCACAAGGGAAAAAAAAAATCTGCTCCAGCAATTTACCTCTTTGCAGCAAGCAGCAGCCCTCTGTAAAAGAGCTGAGAGTTGGGAGGCCGATCCAATCAATTTGTGGTAATTAGGCTGTGCTGAAGCTGAAAGGAGCTGTTTTTTATTGCTGTTTGCTTGCAAGGAGGTAACTGCTGCGAGGCAGAGGCCAAAGGGTGGGGGCCAGTGGGTGGGCAGGGCTACATTTGGTGTATAAAATGCACCTAAATTTTCATCCCCTTTTAGGGGGTGGGGGAAAGGTGCATCTTATACTCCGAAAAATATGGTATATAGAAATGTTACTTGGAATAGTGAAATTGAAAAAAAATATCTATAAATATTATGTCAAAGACCAAATAAAAAACCAATCATACATGCTGTGGGAATATTGAAAAGTAACATGACTGCAAGTGTTACAACTGGAGAAATACTAAAACACGGAAGCAGTTTGATGAAGGAGTGGCTGTGCAACTTATTTAGTGTATGAAGACAGCAGGTATCCTTGAAAGCTGAAAGAATGCTGATACTGTTCTTCTCTAGAAATGAAAAAGAAGCAAGAGTGAATGCACGCAACAATTATGAGGGATTCATTTGCTAAATTCCTATGGAAAGCTTTTGGCACAATGCTGCTTAAATAGGTATATGAAGTGAGAATGAATAACATTTGAGAAGTGCGATATGGTTTTATGCCTGGCAGGGGGGATGCAGATTGTGTTCTTCTACAGGTCACAGAAAAATGAATAGATGTGATAAAGAAGGTTTATTGAACATCTCCTCATTGAGGGAAAGTGTACAATAAAATAAATACTCTTGAATTATGGGCTATTTTATGTTAACATGCTTGCTCAATGTGATAAGAACGATATATAAGGAAAGTAAAGCATATACGAGAATAAATGGGATGCTTAGTGAACAGCTCAATATTGAGCAGGGAGTAAGATTAAGATGTGTAATGTCCCCTTAGTTGTTTAATGTATTTATAGACAAATGTTTAAAGAATATTTCTGGTGTCATTAGAGACCTAGTGGTTTGGAACATAAATAAAGGGTATTCTTTTGTTGCAGAAGATTCTGTAATTATTGGCAGAAAAAAATATTCACAACTGTTAGATATCTTATATGATGCAATAAGGTATATAGATCTGAAAACTCATATATTAAACTCCATGGTAGGAAATGGAGTTAACAATGATAGGATATTCATAACTGGCAAAAACTAAACCAAGCAGATAAATTTGTATACCTTAGCAGAAAGGGATGGAGATTTTTGTGGAAGGTAATTTGTAATTGGTATCATGTGGTTTATATTGCAAGGAATTAATGTTTGTTAAAAGAAAAGCAAAAATGTCTGCTTTTGCCTACTTTGTTATAGAAAAAAAAGAGTCGAGTATGTCAGAAGGAAGAAAAAGTAGGTTAAAATAATCTTAAAAGATAAGGTCAAGCATGAACAAGCCCTGAACTGAACACCAAAACGAGTGATTGGTATAAAAGATATATGATGAGGTGTTTGGTCATATGCAGATTATTAGTGAGGATTACATTGCAAAACAAACCCATGAAGAAAGAATGACTGAGTTGAGATAAAGGAGAAGATCCAGAAAGATATAGTGGGGTGGGATTAAAAGAGAGAAATGAAAATAAGAGAAAATATTGTGGGAAGTGATATCTGGCTATTGGTGGAAACGAATGTTTTACAAGAATAGAAACGTTTAAAGTGGTATTATGAATGGTACTGGGGTGAGCTAATTTTAGCTATGCTCTCATTTTTTTTTCTTATTTCAGGCCTTTAATTACTTTCTTAGTATTTCTTTAACTTTTTTTTTTGGAGCACTGCCTAATGGTATTTATCCCAAAAGGGAATAGTGTGATGGGCATGTATGTATATATTAAGCAGCTAAAATTATTTAATCCATGAATACTCTTATAGCTGTTTACCTATAAATATTTTATAGATCTGATCTTAACTCACAAAGTAATTTTCATCCTGTCTCTAAAGTGATCATCTGATATGTTTAGGCTGCTTTACATTTTGTTTTAAAATTCAAGTGATGTCCCCAAAGAATTTGTCTTGTTTGTGCCAGAAATATACAACAGCCACAAATTGCAGTGAATTTTTTGCTTGGTTGCTCTTTTTTCTCTCTCCTATTTTTGACTGGATTTTCGTGATTCTCTCTCTCTCTGTCTCCCTCCCTCTCTCTCCCTCCCTCTGTCTCCCCCGCTCTCTGTAATTAGTTTGCACTACCATTGCAGTCTCCCAAATCAATGCCTTCTAGAAGCAATGTGACACAGATTTCTGCAGTACAGGTGTAGCTTCTAGGAAGCTGCCAAACACTACAAGGCTCATGTCTTACACATGGATGGGAGAATGCCATTCAGCCAATCTGTCATCTTGAAACAGCCAAGAGGAAGGAGATCAAAGCCTAGAGCTGAACTTTTTCTCTCCTGATTAAAGTCTTTATGGTTTGAACTCCTAATGCTATTAAAGGGAACAGGGACATAGAGCGCATCGCAGGCTCCAAAATTCTAATTTTGTTAAAAGTCCTGGTGTATTTTGGCTAATATAAGCTTTCCAAACATTTCCAGATGTGCTGTTTTCTCTAAGGCCTAGTTAGCTATTCCTTGGAAATTATGCAGAACTAATACCTTCAGAGATGCATTTCTGTTTGTGAGCTTATTTATTTAACTTATCAGCTCTAGAGAGATAATTTTGATTTTCACAAGGTCTTTTAATGGGGGAGAGAGAGAGAGAGAGAGAGAGAGAGAGAGAGAGAATAAAAATAAAACCACACAAGAAACCTGAAATTCTAGTATCTCCAGACATGAAAAGTCTCTTTATGTTACGTTTGGTGTGTCTCCTTTCTTGTAGTGACCTCTGCACATTGGTGTATAAATCTATTATTCCAGTCACTGGGGAATTCTTTTAAAGCTTTCTTTCTTTCTCTCTCTCTCTCTCGCTCTCTCACTCTCTTTTTTGTCAGGAATAAGAGATTGTTCATCTTTAACTAGGCCACATATAAATTATGATTCTGCTGCAGTGTATATTTAATTAGAGTAATCTCACTTGAATTTAATTACCTAATGAATTATTTGTTTAAAAGGTAGAAAGGCTTGTTTGCCAAGTACAGTGCAACGCACAGATAAGAACTTCTACCACAAGAATATTATTGTTCAAAAATATAATTTTATGGTTCCATATTTTTAACTCTTTGGTTATCTTTACGTATGAGGCCTGCAGTTATTCAGGTTTGATTTTTTTCCCAGTGTCAGTAATGGAACACAAATAACTTCAGAACTATTCTTGATTATCCAGATTATTTTCAAGAAAGTCTCATTGAAACCATCAAGGATGGAGTCCAATCGTCCTGATGATATTGGAATGGTTAGAGTCCAAGCCCACCTTTTCTTACCTTGTAACCATCAGGTGCATTTTATTTTTACGGGAGTCATACAGGTAGTCCTCACTTAATAATCATTGCTTAGTGACCATTATGACGAACTCTTCCCCAAAAGGTACTTACAACGTAGAGTTTTGATGGCAGCACATCCCCCGCTGTCACGTAACTTATTTTGGGCGCTTGGAAGCCAGCTCACTTTTATGGCTGGTTGTCATGTGACCACAATTTATGAACTTCCTTGTTGTTTTTTTCGGCCATCTCAGCCCGCTGAGCCTCTAGGCGCTGGTACTTGGCCTTGCACTCCTGCAGGTCTTCCTTCTGCTTGGAAAGCCTATAATGATAGTCCTCAGTGAGGTGCTTCTGCTGAGCCTCCTTCTCGGTCAGATCCAATTTGAACTCAGCCAGCTGTTTTGCCAACTCTTTCTCATGGTGGCTGCTTAGCTCCAACAAACTGCTTCCTGCCACACCTACCCAGCCGGTCATTAGGCAGATCATCTTAGTGGTCCGTGGGATTTAAAATTATGAAGTTAGTGGTCCCTGAGGTCCGAAAGGTTGGGGACCCCGTCCTAGAATGCCATTTTTTTTGGCAAACTCTAGGAACATAAAGCCCTCTGAGAATAGAGATTGAAGTATGAGACTGTTGTTTGTTGTGCCCTCCAGAATTAGAGCCAGGGGGAAAAAATCTACAATGCCAATGGTGAGCCATAAAGAGGCAAGCAAGTAGATCATTTCCAAAGGTCTGGATCAAATGCTCTGAAAATCTTCAGCCAGATACCAATTATATGCCGATTCCTAAAGCATACGGTACTAGCCAGGGATCTAAAAAGGGTATTATAGTCTGTCTTTATATGACTCAATTTAGTAAGTTCAGTTTAACTATTTATTTGCTTTTAATTTATTTGGAATACCCCTTTTTTCCCTCTTTTTCTATTCTCAACATAATGTTGCTTAGCCTAAAAAGGGTACATATATACGCATGCCTGTATGCATATACATGACAGGCAGGGATATGTGTATACATACAATTCCTCAATGATATTTTTTTCTTTAAAAATAGGTAATTCTAGGTATGGAATATGTGTAGAAGCTTTCCATATGGAAATCTAGGTATTCAGTCTCTTCAGCAATACTCTCTTTTGAAGGTTCTAAATATCCTCAGTTACTGAGCTCTTGGCTATTCTCAACGCATAAGAAGCCAACAAGTTTGACCAGATTAAAAAAAAGAATACCATATAAGTCCGGACTAGTTTTATTATAACAGCTATAACAACAGAATATTGAAGTCTGAATCTGCTTCTTCCTCCCTCATTTTAATTTCATGTGAACTAAGGAAGGACCTGTCTGAAACATTTTTTTTTCAAATTAGTTTCTTCAGCAGGACTATCCCTTCCTGCCTCTGCCCCCCTCACTCCCGATATTCCGTGGTCACTCTTACATTCCATTACAACAATGTGCCAAGGCTAAAACTGACATAAAGCAACATATTAAACAATGACATTCTGAATATGATATCCAGCATTCACTGGTCATTCAATCTGATATTCTTGTTACCTCTTTAAAATTCATTTCAGTATTTGGTATTTGATTTCATTATCTGAACATTGTCTTGTAATGATATTTAGTACAGATGCCCTCAATCTTTCTGGGCCTTTGGAATACTTGACATTTTGAGAAAGTGTCATCAACCCCTTTATTAAATGATTTGCTTACACAATGTTAGATATTCTTTCTCTTCTTCTCTCTTTGCATGTTCTCTCTTTAGCTTTTGCTGGAGTTTTATCCCTGGGCATGGGTGCACTACTTCTGTCTCTCTTTCCTAGTAGTGACTTCTTCCACTTTTGACCTTGGTGATGCTTTGTTTTCTTCCTGCAGGAACCCTAGTTTATTAGCTTGTCTTTCTTGAGACCTGAAGATGACAGATGATATGCCCAACTGTCCTTTTCTTTTAACAGTTTACATTAATTTTCTTAAGCCTACAAATCATTGTACATAAACATTTGTGGAAGGGAAGTGGTCAGGTAGTCTACATCTAAAGCTCCTTATATGTGTACACATTTCTGATTTTATATAGTTTATCTGAATCACAATTTAACAACATATTAATATTTTTAAAAGAAAACTTCATCCCAATAATCTGATTCATCAGGATAAGGACATGTGATTAAAAAGAACTATCAGTGGTCATAAAAATGAAATAAATATATTTTCAAATTAATTATAACTGCAACATAAGGACAGCCAACTTGCCACGGGACAACTTGATGTGGGACAAGAGTTACACTAATATTGAAGAAATGGTGGAATAGAATCATTAAAGGAAGGATGCAAAAGTAGGGACAAAATGAAATGTGAATGACAAAAAATAAAATATCTTTAAAATTATTTTAAATTACTTAATTGAATTGTTAAATTGTCTTGCGATGAGTTGTTCAAATTGGCTGTGGTGAGTTGTCCTGCAACAAGTTAGCCATAGTGAGTTGTCCATGGTGAGTTGTCCATGGTGAGTTGTCCATGGTGAGTTGTCCCATTCTGACTGTAAACATCCATTGGAGAGTGCAACAGACTTGATATTTTTTAAAGTCAAATTGAATTTTGAATCATAAGACATACAAATAATGTGAGACCACTGGTTTTATAAAATAAGAAATGTCAATTGTTTTCCATATAATCTGAACTTGGAAATATTGACTTGTTGCTTCAATGTCTATAATATCTATTCCAATACATTCAAAACTACAGTATCAGCTTCAGCAGTTTGTAAGGAGTTGAACCAAATAAGAAATATAACAAATGCTTTAACTATATAAATTACTGTTCAGCTGGTAGGATTTTGCTTGTTTTGTGGGGGCAGAGGCTGGTAATTTTTCAAAACTTTAATATTAGTAAACTTTAGTATTAAACTTTAGTATTAATAATTAATTGATTAATTATCCTAATTTCCACTCTGTTTTCATTTTTTTAAAATGAAAGCCTCTTAAAGTCAACTGTAAATTTCTTATTCAATGATAAGCAATGTTTTAATTGCCTTAAGTTCCAGAAATACCTAAGAATTTCTACTATGCACTTGTAGGATTTCTAGGTGCCGAATAATAATACTTCTTGTAGGCCCATAATGGCACATATTCAGTATCAATGTATTTTCTTTTCAAAACATACGTGAAGTTAATAAATGAGCTCTATAGAAAAATTTAAAATCAGAAAAATTAAAACTGCCATTAGAACCTGAAAGCCTTAGCTTTAAAAGAGAAATCTTTGGTGTTTGACCAATTCAATTTTCCATAAGAAATTAATCATTAATGCATTGTTGCTGATTCTCCCAATACATACATCAATCTTGAAACCATTTCACTACATTTATGATTTCATCCAGGCATGTGGGTGTTTTCATCTGCTTCGTAATATTGCCCCTTAATTGTGCTGTATGGCTTGAGATATCACTCATATCATTCTCCTAGGAAAAATTACTCTCAGGTACCTAATAATCTGAACAAAACTCAAACCCCACTTCTTACATACTACATTGATATAGTATTATCAATTGATAAAATAATAGTTTTATTCCAGTTTAGTATATATACAGTTTACTATATTTATACCAATCTGGAAAAATAACTTTGATAATTATTTTTTAAAATGCAAGATGATATCATTTTAATAATAATTTATATTCAGTATTCATTTCCTACTACTAAACACCCTGAATTTCACCCAGTTGTGTTATTAAACATGCCAAAGGTTCCAACTCCAAATTAAATATTAAAAGGAGATAAGGGACATTCTTGATGAGTTTCATACTGCATTTTAATTACAGGGGATATAATCCCATTGGCAATTACCTGAGCAGAAAGATTATAATAATACATTTTTATCCATGATATACAATTTGATGGAAGTTCATTTTTTTCATAACTTGTTCCAGAAACATAATTTGCCCCCTATCAAAAGCTTTCTCCACATCTGAAGAGGCCATTATGCCTATGTTATTCCAATATAGTGTTTGAGAATAATGCTAAAATGCCCACCAATAATTTAATATTGTCAAAGGCTTGATGTCCATTCATGAAACCAGATTGAGCTGGATGAATTATTGACACTAATACCTTCTGTAATCTTTGTGCCAAGGTAGCTGTCAAAAACTTGGCATCTATATTCAGCAAGGATGACAATCATTTGCACAATTGATGGGGTCCTTAGCTTTTTCCAGAATAACTGTTATGTAACCCTCATATTGCCATAAGTGTAGACCTATTACAGACATGTTTTGAACATTTAGTCCATTTAGAAAACCATCCATCTGCTCAATATATTTGGAATATATAAATAGTAAAAGTCCATAAATGTTGAATTAATTTTAATTTTTAATAAACCCTAAATTCTCATTTCTCAGCTAATTGTAGGTTGATGCATTAAAAATAGACTACCTGAGAACATGTGCCACATCAGATTGATTAAAAAAACTTTCTTATTTAGTTAGTTTCATTTCATTGCCACAAAATATCTGAATAAATTGAATTTTTAAATCTATTATTTATCTAAGATTGAAATAAAATCTCCCACAACAGAAATTGTGCCTATTTGTGAACTGAAAAGATTTGCAAATTAGTTGTATCCAGAATAATAAATCTTTATCCAAACCATGCAGCTACTACTTCTATTATTAGAATAAAATACTTCATTGGCCAAGTGTGATTGGACACAAAGAATTTATCTCTGGTGTATAAGCTCTTAGTGTACATAAAAACACTAATAATATAATAAGTGTGCATATGAACATAAAAACAACATGTACATAAAAACAACATACATGCAAACAACAAGATAATATAATGATAAAATACCAATAGGAGGAGGTAGTAGAAAAGATGAGAAGGATAATAATTTTAAAAAAGATGAGAAGGATAATAATATTAACCATTAGGTTTAATAATATCTATCTATGTGTTGCTTAACTAAACCTTCATGATTCCCTAATTAACATTGCTATTCCTCTAGCCATTTTTGAATTTCCAATCATATGAGTATTAGTGTCAGTTAGAGTTGGGTGGCATTCACATTTAAAAAATAAATAAATATCCATACATTTATAAAAGCATTCATCCTCTTTGATAAACTTCCTAACCCTTCAATAAATAACATTCTAAACAAGAAAAGAAGGCAAAAAAAGACATCTATCTATCTATCTATCTATCTATCTATCTATCTATCTATCTATCTATCTATCTATCATCTATCTATCTATCTATCTATCATCTATATCGTCTCCTTATACAGAAAAAAACATAACTCCTGGATCATTGTCAAACAACCAACATTTAAAGATTAAAAAAAAAAAGTAATTTTAGCTAACAAATTAATTTCTGTGAGAGGAGGGATCAATTAATAACAAACAAGCTCCATATTGAAGTGGGGCTGAATGGAAATGGCAGCTCTAACACTGAGCAGCCATAGCTGGCTGGGCCCAGAAGTAGCTCATGGAGCAAGCAAAATGGGAAAATGGCAACTTCTCTCTAATAATAGAAACTGAAAAAAATATAGCCATTTAAAACTCCCAATAATGGAAACAGTAATTTGTGTATTGGTACCCTGTTTCCCCCAAAATAAGACATCCCCTGATAATAAGCCCAATTGGGCTTTTAAGCGAATGGCAATAAGGCCAAGCACTTATTTCAGGGTTCAAAATAATATAAGACAGGGTCTTATTTTCAGGGAAACACGGTAATAGAATCAGCTACATATGGGCCAGAGGTGAAATCTAAAATTTGTTATTACCAGTTCTGTGGGCGTGGCTTGGGGGGGGGTAATGTGACTGGGTGGGCGTGGCCAATTTTTTTTTTTATTTTTAAAACCATTTTTTCTACAACCTCTTCGGTGAAGAGGCAGAGGCTTTTTTTCTTTTAACTCAGCTGGGATTGTCAGAGGCTTTTAAAAGCATTTTTTCTACATTTTTTCTACAATCTCTTGCCAAACTTTCTGCCAAAGAGGTTGTAGAAAAAATGCTTTTAAAAATAAAAAAAAAAGCCTCTGATGATCACGCGGCTCAGCTGGGCATGGGGGTGGGGGGTGGGGGACAGGGATTTTTGCTACTGGTTTTCCGAACCACCCGCCTCCATCGCTACTGGATCAGGCGATCTGGTCTGAACCGGGAGCATTTCACCCCTGATATGGGCTGTAACAAAGCTCCGGTATCTTTCCCAGTTTAAATAAACCTTCTCTGCAGCACAGGACTCCCTGCTTAATGCCAGTAATTGGAACTGGCAACTTCTTTGTGATCTTCTGCTGTCTTCCCCAATGAGTTTGCTTGAAATCCATATTGTTTTAAGAGTTGAAAAATATTCTTACCTACAATTTTAAATACTTAAATACTTAAATATAACGGCTTAGGTAGGCCATAATTATTTTTTTCTCCTCTTACTAGATAAGAAACCAAATATCCTAAACTCTTCAACTTCATGATGAAAACAAGGCCAAACTTTAGAGCAAGTTATTAATACCTCTGGAATTTAAAAGTATTTTCTTCTGAAACTTTAGATTCTTCTGACTCAGATTCTCAGTTGCATGTGTACAATGAGTTTATTTCCTTTCCACAAAGTGTACTTTTCTTTTTGTAAAAATGCTTATTTAGGCTCCAAGAACCAGAAGGACAGATCTTTTGCCATCACAGAGGGCAGGGTTTTTTTAAAAAAAAAACAAAAAACATGAAAGGCCTACCTTTTGGAGAGAAGTTTAAGAGTTTTTTCAGGGGCAAAACAGGCATCTTAGAAAATCAGAAAATCATACCAATTTTATCTTTGTTAAAATAAACAACAACAAATAATGCCTTTGTAAATTAGCATTTTTGTCTGTTTCAGTGGTGAGATCTCTGGAAGCTTTAGGAGTTACAAACTGGGAACTGGAGGGGCCCACAAATTTTTTTTATTGCAGATCAATTAACATGTATTTGGCAAATCGATTAACTCATTGATTTATTACAGGTCCCTCAAACTTCAGACAATCCCATGGTATTTGTCACCACCAACCCATTCTCTGCCTGGCTTTCCCAATTTATAATATCCTGATTATCCTCAGGTAGTGTCTTAATTCCATTCTCCAAATCATGGTGCAGTCTAATGCAATCTCCATTTCTGACTAACAGCATATTTGAGAGTTGCATGTAAATTTTATGTGAATGCAAAGGTGCAAATTTATATAACTATGGGATTATGCAAATTAGACATCTACCTGAAGCTTGGCATATAATACCTTGTTTCCCTAAAAATAAGACATCCCTTGATAATAAGCCCAATCGGGCTTTTGAGCACAGGCGCTAAAATAAGCCTCCACCCGAAAATAAGCCCTGGGAAATACAGAACTGGGAATCAGGTAAGATGGCAAGAGGAGCCCCATCTTGCTCCATGCATCCCAAAATAATAAGACCTCTCCAAAAATAAGCCCAAGCGCCTATTTCAGGGTTCAAAAAAATATAAAACAGGGTCTTATTTTCAGGGAAACACGGTACTTGTGGTCCTTGGACCATTACTAGCTATTTTAGGTATAATTTTTAATCGCTGAAATCAAGGAGAACATTTTGTATTAACTTCAGCACCTTATTGACCCTAAACAGATTGATTATGTGGGATATAATCTACTCTTTGAAATAGAAATATGGAATACAGTTTGATTTTTACTCAGTCTAAGATCACTTGATAGTGCTTCCCCATATAACAGTTAAGATCTGAATCACAGACTTTCCTGAAATATTAAAATACAGATATGCACCTGAACACCATCTTTCAGCAATGTGTGCACTAGCTGTTTTTTTGTTTCCTGAGAATAATTTATGACACAAGTTAAAATCTTTGGAACTTTAAAGATATAACTACGGACCTACAGAGGACAAGGCAATCTTAGGGGTTCCTGAAGGCACATCTATCTTTGCTTTTTAAATTACACACACACACACACACACACACACACACACACACCTATATGTATGTATGTATGTATAAATATAAAGCAAGATTGGGGAGTGCAGACAAGAAAAAAAAAGCTATAAAAAATAACTTTCAATTGCCTTTGGTAAAGATAGAAGCATAACATACAATGTTCCTTTGAGTTAGAATAAACCATGCACACAGTACTTCTATAATCATACACAAATCTAATCATCATTTCCCAAGATTAAGAGTTCATTTCTTTATTTCCAAGTAGAAATAAAGTTCATTATTTCCAAGTGGAAATAAAATTAGTCAAAAAAATTTCTTTAATCAAAGCAGTCAATTTTACCATTTCCACAAACTTCATCCACTCCTCCATTGTAGAAATTTGTGAGTCCTTCCACCATTGTGTAGTGCATAAAGAAGCCTTGTTGCCATTGTCATATAAAAGAACAAGGTTCCATATTTTTAAAATCTATTTATCCAGCAAACCTAAAAGAAAAGCCTCTTGGGAATTCTCTGAATTAAAATACTTATCTGATTCCAGTATTTCTTAGTTTCTTACATGTCCCCCAGAAATGACAAAAGTGCCTCGCGTCATATTCCAACAAACATTAGGCACAGCCTTGTTTGTTGTCTCTGACAATTTATCAGGTGTTAAACACCAATGATATATTATCTTATAAAAATTATCTTTTAAACTGTAACTTAATGTAAACTTCAATCTTTTATTCCACATATTCTCCCATTGACAAACAGGAAGTCCAGGCAGTTCAAATGAATATAAAGATTTATTTGCAAGCTTATGCTCTCTACAAGAATCTGAACTACTAATTGTCAAAGCAAATTGGTGGTAGATGAGTCAACAGAACTAAAGGTGGGCTGGACTTAGATCTCTTGTGGGCATGAAGGGACTTGAAATTGATGATGTGTTGACTCCCTCCTCTGGTTCAGCTTGGTCATCTCCTACAATATCTAATATACTGTATAATCTTTAACATATTCATATTCATTTTCTGTATTAATTTTCAATAATAATTTATATCTTATCTTCGAGACCGTCTTCTGCCGCATAGCTCCCAGAGACTGGTAAGATCCCACAGAGTTTGTCTCCTCCGGGTCCTGTCAGCTAAACAGTGTCGGCTGGTGGGCCCGCGGGGGAAGGCCTTCTCTGTGGCTGCCTCAGCTCTCTGGAACCAGTTACCTCCTGAGGTCCGGACCATTCCCACCCTATTGGCCTTCTGAAAAGCGGTGAAAACCTGGCTTTTCCAGCAGGCCTGGGGCCGTTGATCTCACTCATGTGATCTGGCGAGATCCGGCCATGAAAGAAAGTCAATAAATTAGCATACGTTAACTGCATACGTTAGCATATGATGAAAAAGCAACTTTATGATCAAGTCCCACATTTGTGACATTTGCAAGACTGTTGAGCAAAGGAAAGCTGAAGTAAGATCATAAGAACAGGTGTTACGTGTTACATAAGGTGTTACATCCGGACGGCAAGCACGAGCGGCCAAGAGAGCAGCCGATTGGTCTAAACGCCGGCAGGCAGCCGGCGGGAAATTGGCAGCTCCTGATTGGCCCAGCCTCTGACAGCTGAAGTATAAAAGAGCTGTCCGTGCCTCAAAACCTTGCTCGCTCTCCAAGGTAGTTAGCTAATCAGAGTGAGTCACTGTTAGCTGTTATTGTTAGCCAATAAACATGTTGTGAAGTGTTTATCCTGCCTCGCCTCCCTTCTTTAGCCTTTGTTCCATGAACAGAACAACTGGCGACGAAGGATTGGGATTACTCTGAGGCGGCAGGTCGAGCGAAGCCTCTACAAGAGCTGAAGCACTGAGCTGAGCCACAGGAAAGAGACGTCGCAAATTCTAAGGTCTGACGCTGTTCTTCAGGAAGATGTCCACCCTATCTACATTCGCCCCTTTCAACCAGGCAGTGGAGACCTGGGATTCCTTCTTCGACCGTTTTAACTGTTTCCTGGTCGCAAATGACTATAAAAGTCTGCCAGGGGATAGGAAGTTAGCTGTTTTCCTCAGTGTCTGTGGGCATGATATGTTTGAGACAGTTAGGGCACCATTAGCACCTCAGACAGTCCATAATGTGCCATGGGAGACATTGCTAGCCATTTTAAAAGGCCACTATGCCCCTCTACCCTCAAGAGTTGCTAGATGTTTTGCATTTCGGCACCGTTTTCAGGCAGAAGGGGAAACTATTAATCAATACATGGTAGCCTTAAGGGCAGCTGCTTTGTATTGTGACTTTAGAGATTACTTAGAAGAAATCCTTTTGGACCAGTTAATATGTGGGGTCAGGGATATCCGCTTACAGCGTCGCTTATTAGCTAGAACGGATATTACATTGCAAACAGCTATAGATGAGGCTAGAGCCTCCGAATTATCAGTTAAATCAGCTACCGAGATAAGGCAGAACCTCAGCCCGCAAGTTGCCCAGAAAACTACCATGGTTCACCATGAGGAAACTGAGGTCGAGTCTGACCAGCTGTCAGAGGGCGAGGAAGATGTAAGTCGCTTACAAACGACCCGAAAGAAAAGTGGGAATTCTGAGGGATTGAGGACTCAAGCCCCATGTGCAGGGTGCGGAGGGAATCATTCCCGTTCCTCATGCAGATTCAAAAACGCTGACTGCAGACGATGTGGTAAAAAAGGCCACCTTGCTAGGGTTTGTAAAGCTAGCCAACCGGCTAATAACAGTAATAATAATAATAATAATTATAACAGTCTTCCTAGACCTAGCCGAAATTACCAACCCCAAAACAGGCAGAGTAGGAGGGAAGAAGAATGTTTTAATATTTACAAGGGTGCCTGCCACCCTGAGACAGTTATAGGCCAGTCAAAATCGGACTTGAGGAAAAATTTTTTCCTCACAGTTCTCTTAGAGGGTAAACCTTGTAGAATGGAAGTCAACACTGGCTCTTCTGTGTCAATAATTTCGTGGAGCACTCTTAAACGACTGGTGCCCTCGATGTCTAGGAAGCGTTTATCCTTTTGTACATTTAGGCTTTGTGACTACCAAGGTAATCACATTCCGGTTTTGGGATCCGGGAGATTTGGAATCAAGTACAAGGGTTTCAGTGGCCACCTTAATTTAATTGTTGTTGATGGCGCACTTCCAAGTTTATTAGGATTAGAATGGTTTGACACTTTAGGGTTAGCTATTACAGGTATTCATGCAACTTCCTCTATTGCATTTTCTGATTTGTTCATGGAGTTCTCTGATGTATTTAGTGAGGGTCTTGGCAAATATACAGGTACACCCATATCCTTTAATTTGGATCCCAAAATCGCCCCCATTCGCCTTAAGCCACGGAGAGTGCCTTTGGCACTCCGTGCTCAAGTCGATAAGGAGATTGATAGACTTATAGCGCAGGGAATATTAGAGAAGGTAGATCACGCTCGGTGGAAGACGCCTATCGTCACCCCGATAAAATCTGATGGTTCTGTCCGCATCTGCGTGGACTACAAGGCGACAATAAATAAGGCTTTACAGGCTCACCCCTACCCTGTTCCAGTGGTACATCACCTCCTCCATTCGTTGGGCCATGGCTCAATTTTCGCTAAATTGGATATGGTGCAAGCCTATCAACAACTGGAAGTGGATGCAGCTACCGCAGAGGCCCAGACGATTGTCACTCACAGGGGTGCCTTCCGTTGTAGAGGACTGCAATTTGGGGTCTGTGTCGCCCCAGGCATTTTTCAATGCCTCATGGAAAGGCTGCTGCACGGATTGCCAGGAGTAATTCCTTACTTCGATGACGTTTTCGTCTCTGCCATGTCAGAAGCTGACCTTGCCAGCCGACTCCATGCCGTGTTATGCCGTTTCCGGCAAGCAGGACTCAAACTCAAGCCCAACAAATGCAAAATGGGAGTGCCTCAGGTAGAGTTCTTGGGCTACCTCGTTGATGCCGCCGGGTTGCATCCTATGCCTGCAAAGGTGCAAGCTATCCAGAGTGCCCCACCGCCTACCGGCAGAGCCGAATTACAAGCCTTCCTGGGGCTTTTAAACTTTTATAATATGTTCTTGCAGCACAAAGCAACTGTCGCAGAGCCCCTTCACCACCTTCTTGATAAATCAACACCATGGACCTGGGGACGCAAGGAGGCTGACGCTTTCCAGGCTGTGAAACGACTCCTCACTTCGGATTCTGTATTGGTGCAGTATGACAGCGAACTCCCATTGACTCTGACTTGTGATGCGTCACCTTACGGGGTGGGGGCCGTTTTGAGCCATCAGCTACCTAATGGGACTGAAGCCCCCATCGCTTATTACTCCAGAACTCTCTCTGTCGCTGAATGTAATTACGGGCACATTGACAAGGAGGCGTTGGCCATCGTGGCTGGCGTTAAACGTTTCCATGATTATTTATATGGCCGTTTTTTTCACATTTTCACAGATCACAAGCCATTGTTGGGAATTCTGGCCAGCGATCGTCAGTCTCCACAGATCCTGTCCCCCCGGATGACCAGGTGGGTCGTATTCCTGGCAGCCTACAATTAGAGCCTGGCCCACCGCCCGGGTAAGGACTTAGGTAATGCTGATGCCCTCAGCAGATGCCCCCTTCCTGCTCCTGTCCACGACCCTGCTCTAGCCTCATCTATTCTACAGATTGATGACCAACAGAGTCCGGTGTCTGCCGCTGACGTCGCTTAGTACACCACCAAAGACAAAATCTTATACCAAGTTCTGGACTGGGTGAGAAGGGGGTGGCCCCTAGGGCAAATCAACTCTGAGTTTCTCCCATACAAAACTCGGCAACATGAGCTTTCCACGTTGCGGGGCTGCCTGTTGTGGGGCATCAGGGTGGTTGTTCCTGTAGAGCTAAGGCGGCAAGTCCTGGACACTTTGCATAATGGCCATCCATTATGGCTTTAGGCCGCAGTTACCTATGGTGGCCCAAGTTAGATGAAGCGATCGCGAACTGGGTCGCCGACTGCCAGCAGTGCCAGCGTACTAGCTCAGCCCCTCCGAAGGCTCCAGTTAGGGAATGGGAGTTACCAAGGGCCCCCTGGTCCTGGGTCCACTTGGATTTTGCGAGCCCCTTCCAAGGCCATACCATTATGATCATAGTTGACGCCTATTCTAAGTGGGTTGAGTTGGTGGCAATGGCCTCAACCACAGCGGAGGCAGTAGTCAGGGCACTCAGGAGGGTATTCGCTACCCATGGCCTACCAGATTTGATTGTAACGGACAATGGGCCGTTACTAATGTCAGCCACATTCCAAACTTATTTAGCAAGACATGGCATTAGGCATGTCACAGTAGCTCCGTTCCGGCCGGCTGGAAATGGCCTTGCTGAGAGGGCTGTGCGATCAGCTAAGGAGGCTCTAGCTAAATTGGGGCCTGGGGATTGGTATACTAAGTTAGCTACCTATTTGTTAGCGCAGCATGTGACCCCATGCCCGACGACAAACCGCAGCCCAGCTGAGTTGTTAATGGGCTGCCGGTTGAGGACTGACTTGGACCGTTTACACCCTGACTATGTTCCTGAAAAGCCCCTGGATTCAAGTGGCGGAGCCCGTTCCTTCCAAAAGGGGGAGTGAGTGTATGCCCAAAATTATGGGGGGGATCCCCCGTTGGGTGCCGGGCCAGATTATAGAGGTTACGGGGCCACGGTCATACAGAGTTCAGCTAGGAGATGGCTGTACCTGGCGGAGGCACGTGGACCAGCGGCGCCGCCGCCGGTTGCCCCCACAAGGGACGATCATGGACGAAGCCCTATCCGGGTTAGTCATACCGAGTTCTGCCAGAGCCTTATCTCCTGAAAGCAAGTCACCTCCTGAGGCTCAAACCGACAACGAGGGGTCCGCAGACTTACCCGTTGTTACTGCACCCACGTTGCCGTTTGAAGCGCCATCCGAAGCTGAACTGCAGTCTCCAGGAGTTCCAGAGGCGCCAGGCATGGGTCCTTCTACCGCAGCCGTCTCCAAGGGGCCACGCAGATCAGGGAGGACCAGAAGATGCCCGGCTTACCTCGCTGAGTACGTTTGTGCCATCCAGGAAGAAAGGGGTGTTACGTCCGGACGGCAAGCACAAGCGACCAAGAGAGCAGCCGATTGGTCTAAACACCGGCAGGCAGCCGGAGGGAAATTGGCAGCTCCTGATTGGCCCAGCCTCTGACAGCTGAAGTATAAAAGAGCTGTCCGTGCCTCAAAACCTTGCTCGCTCTCCAAGGTAGTTAGCTAATCAGAGCGAGTCACTGTTAGCTGTTATTGTTAGCCAATAAACATGTTGTGAAGTGTTTATCCTGCCTTGCCTCCCTTCTTTAGCCTTTGTTCCATGAACAGAACAGTTTTGGTTTCACTTAGCCACTGCTTCATTTAACAACCACATTGCTGGTCCCAATTATGATTGATAAACAAGGACTACTGCATTTTGTCAGCACCTAGGCATCATCATGGTAGAGCTTCTCACCAGGAGCAAAAGTGAAATATGGATTCAATGGCAACTGAATGGACATTTGGTAGGATTAGAAAATGTGAAGCCATATTTATCTGGAGGGATGGCTGTGCAAACATATTGGGATTATTAGGCCAAATAAGACTATTAAGTTTGGGATTACTATCAAGCAGCTGTGGAAATGCTTTGACTAAGAAAATGTTGAAAATTTCAAGTTTTGGATTCTAAATGGCTTTTTAATTCCACTGTAGGAGCCATATCATGTATCACTTTATGGTTTGGAAAGTTGGGATAATATTTGTAGACATCATTCTAAGTGAATGAAAACATCAATTTCAGATAACTAAGTGGATAAATTTTATACTATAGTTTTTATATCTAATACATACAGTACCTACAATGTCTGTCTGTATATTAAGAACTTTTATTTTTAATTTCTTGGCAAAATTGCGTAGAATTGTCACGTACCTATTGGTTCTTTGGAGAGAATGTAAATTTCAAATGCAAATGTCAGAAGGTTGACAGAGATGTACAGAGAGCATAAATTAAATTAGTAGGATAAAAAAAAATGTGTGAAGAACATTGGTCTCTTGCATCAAGGCCATTGCAAGGCAAAGAAAGGTGTTAGGGAAGAAGGAAACAAGTCTGTTGATGTCAGTAGAGATGCAGTTTGGAATCATTAGGGGTTGTGCTTGGAATCTGTTGCTGCTACCATTGCCAGCAATTTACTATGCAGCAGCTGCTAAATGCCAAAGCTGTTCAAAGAAATTTTGATGGGAGATAGAGAATCTGGCGCATGTGAATGCAATTGAAATCACTTTGCCTCCATCCAGGAGTATATCCAGCAAAAAGAGTTTATTGGAAAGTTGGAGACATATGAGCAGTGAATTAGAATTGAGTTTAGAGTGTGCTCAACATCTGAAAAAGTAGATTTGTTTGTGGGGAGTAGAAAGTAAAAGTGAAGAATTGAAGGTGAACTACCTGAAATGAAACAGCTGGTGGTAGGTTGGACAGCAGTAAATTGGGATTAGGCTGCTGTTGATGGTATGAACTTCCTTCAGGTAAGAGTAGGAGTCAAGTGTTTATTCCTGAAACTGAGAATTCTGGGAAATCAACTCTTCCTTGATGTGAGTGAGAGTCAGGGGATGGATAAGGTTAAAAGATTGCTCAGCCAAGACAAGTTGAATCCCAAGTTGTTCTGAATTGAGAACGGCAGATAAGAGACCAAGATAAGCAACACGGTTTATTCACAGCAACAAGCACAAGGGTTAAAATGTAACCTGACATCAGTCGTGCGCAGCTGCTATTTATATTGCAGCTGGGCTCGCACGGCCAATAAAACACTTTAAAACATTCACACCTCCCGCCGGCCGAGCTATCAGCTCAGCCGATCAGGAAGCCTCCCATTGCTGGGCGGCCACTCATCAGATCGTAACACTCCTCCCTCTTTAGATAGTACAATAATTGTTCAGATAACCCGGGCGCCTACATATACGCCCGGACCGGCGCAAATCACCGTATAAGCGATCAGGGATAACGCCGTCTCCGGTACTTCCTGAGATGTCATAGACGGAGGTAGCTGGTCTGAAGATGGTGGAATATTTGATGATCGTGCAAGAACATCTACGGGTACCTCTGGCAATGAAGGAGCTGTAATTACAACAGGTGAATGTGAAGACCCCAACGACGGAGCCTCTAGAGTACTATCGTCCACCGGATCAGCCGTCGGAAGTGCACCAAACATATCCGGCTCCTCGTTACCCCGGGTCCGAGCCGTAATGCGACTCCTTAGCTGGTCTATATGGCGCCGCCAGGTCTGGCCATCCTCAAGTTCGACCCTGTAAGAACGGGGTCCCGTGACTAAAATAATACATCCAGGAAGCCACAAAGGATCACCCCCATAATTCCTGGCATAAACGCCATCACCAACCCCGAACACCCGGGGCCGGCTAGAGGAATCCACGGGTGCCTCAGGTGTATAGTCCGGATGTAGCCTATCTAACACAGTCCTTAGTCGCCGGCCCATAAGAAGTTCGGCCGGGCTATGATTGGATACTGGGCACGGGGTCGAGTGCTGCGCCAAAAGGTACCACTCCACCTTCTCTTGCCAATCACCGGGGCCGAAACGGGCCAAAGCGTCCTTGGCCGAGCGGACGGCTCTCTCCGCCCGGCTGTTACTGGACGGATGATAAGGTGCCACTAAGGCGTGACGAATACCCAACCCCATCAAAAACATCTGAAATGCTGCCAAAACAAATTGGGGTCCATTGTCCAAGACAATTACATCGGGAAGTCCATGTGTGGCAAATATGTTACGGAGAGCCTTGCTCACGGCGTCCGACGTGGTTGATGAACAACCTCCACCCATTTAGAATACGCATCAACCACGATTAGAAAAGTCTGGCCCTGAACCGGCCCTGCTAGATCTATATGCAGCCTGGACCATGGATTCCTGGGTATCTCCCATTCCCTAGGTGTGGCAGCCGGGGGCTCTGGCCGGGATGACTGACAAACTTGACACCTTGCTACCCAATCTATGATGGCCTGATCAAGCTTAGGCCACCAAACATAACTACGGCCTAAGGCCTTCATTCTCTCGATACCGGGATGGCTATCCTGCAGCCATTTCAGAATAGTTGGCCGCAATACAGGGGGAACCACCACTCGGCAGCCTCACAAAAGGCACCCCCGGGAAATAGAAAGCTCGTGTTGGCAGATGGAATATGGCTTAACCTCCGTGGGTAAAGGCCCACGCGACCATCCCCTAGGCACCCAATCCATGACCTGTACAAGGATAGGGTCCTTAGCAGAGTGTTTAGCTACATCCACAGCCGTCACAAGGGAAGGAACATCATCTATCAAGAGAACCAGCTGGTCCGGAACGGGATCCTCTACGGCCAAAGGAAGGGGGCAGCGGCTAAGGCCGTCCGCATTTCCCAAGGCGCTCCTGGGGCGATAAATTAACTGATAGTTATAGGCGGCCAAGAAAACAGACCACCGCGCCAAACGCAGGGAGATAATCTGGGGAGTAGGCTTATCTCCAGCCAGCAAGCCCAAAAGTGGCTTGTGGTCCGTAACTAATTGAAAGGAACGGCCGTAAATATAATCGTGGAACCGCTTTACGGCGGCCACAAGTGCCAACGCTTCTTTATCCAGTTGACTATAATTCCTCTCTGTCATCGACAGAGTTCTGGAATAATAGGCAACTGGAGCTTCGGACCCATTGGGTAAAACATGATTCAGCACAGCGCCAATGCCATATGGGGAGGCATCGCAAACCACGGTGAGGGGTATATGGTCGCTATACTGGACCAACACGGCATCAGAAGTAAGTAAATCTTTAACAGCCCTGAAAGCAGTAGCTTGGGCTTGCCCCCACTTCCAGGGGGCCATTCTGTCCAATAGCCGATGGAGTGGTTCTGCCACAGACGCCTTATGCGGCAAAAATATGCTATAGAAATTAAGCAGGCCCAGAAAAGCCTGAAGCTCAGCCCTACATGATGGCGTTGGAGCATTCTTTATGGCATCGACCTTAGAAGGTGTAGGATGAATGCCAAACTTATCAACAAGGAACCCTAAAAATTCAACCTGGGGAATGCCAAACTTACACTTAGATTTTTTAAGTTTCAGGCCCTTTTGTTGAAATCTGCATAGCACCTGGCGAACACATTCGACGAGGTCGTGTTTGGTGGTAGCCGAGATCAAAACATCATCGAAATAAGGAACGACACCAGGGATTCCCTGGAACAACCGCTCCATAAGGCTCTGAAAAATGCCGGGAGCTACGCAGACCCCAAATTGTAATCGGCAGCACTTAAAAGCACCCCGATGCGTGACAATTGTTTGGGCAGCGGCTGTGGCGTCATCAACAGGAAGCTGTTGATATGCCTAGGACATATCCAATTTAGCAAAATTAGACCCTTGACCCAAAGAATGTAAGAGGTGTTGAACTACCGGGACCAGATACGGGTGGGCCTGCAAGGCCCGATTAAGGGTACACTTAAAGTCACCACAAATACAGATGGAACCATCCACCTTAGTGGGGATAACAATAGGGGTCTCCCATCGAGAATGATCCATAGGCTCAAGTACACCCTAAGCCAGCAACTTATCTATCGCAACATCCACCTTAGGGTGAAGGGCAAAAGGGACCCATCGGGGCTTAAGGCGTATAGGTGGCACCTTGGGTAAATATAAGGGTACCCCCATATCTCTAAATTAAGAGATATGGGGGTACCCTTATATTTACCCAAGGTGCCGTTGAAAACCTCAGCGAACTCTGTCGTCAAGGTTTTGAAATCATCACTAGACGTGGTATGGATGCCGGCAATGGAAAGCCCCAACGCCCCAAACCAGTCTAAACCCAAAAGGCTAGGGAGCCTGCCCTTGACTACCAAAAGTGGGAGGGGACCTGCAAACTCCCCCCACTCCACCATAAACTGGCTGCAACCCAAAATGGGAATGCCATTTCCTTGGTAGTCGTGGAGACGAGTAGAACAGGGTTGCAAACGGTCACAAGCGAAGGACGGCACCAACTCTTTAAGGGTATGCCAGGCGATGATGGACTTAGATGAACCAGTATCCACTTCCATCCTGCATGGTTTTCCTTCGATACGAACAGTCAGAAAGATCTTCTTGTGACCCGAGACAGCATGGCTGCCAGACGAGAGAAGATCACAGCGGGAAATAGCGAAACAAGAGTCCTGAGGACCGTTGAACCCTTCCCGGCCTAATTTAATGGAAGATGGTATGCCCGTGATGTCCGCGGAGGATCTCGAACGGCAAACCTTTGCCAGGTGACCTTTCTTTCCACAGTGGCGGCAAACGGCATTTCGAAAATGGCAAAAAGCACGAGGATGTGAATCCCCACAACCCAAACAAAATGCTGGAGCCCGTCCTTTGGAGGGTGGGCGTCGATTGAAGACCAATGCCTTGAGGTGGTCCACCTCCTCTTCGCTATCAGCAACGGTATCAGAGCGTTCGTAAGACTCCCCTAGCTGTATGGCTGCACAACGAGAGGCCGGTGGAACATGCGGGAAGTTTCAAATTTCCACCGCAGACCGGTCAGACATCTCAAACGCAGCCGCTTCCTCAACAGCAGTCTCCAAATTGATGACAGATTTGGCCAAAAGGCGGCGCTGCAACCACAAATCGCGCACGCCGCAAACTAGTTGCTCGAGGAGGGAGTCATCAAGGTTTTCAAACTCACAATTTATCGCCTCAGTCTGAAGGGCAGTGAGATAGTCATTAATGGACTCCCCTTCCTTTTGCACCCGTTGTCGAAACATGAAACGGCGAAAAATGCGGGAAGGTGCGGGTGCATAATGGCCCTTCAATTTAGCCAGCAAAGAAGGCCAAGAAATGGTGGACAGCTGTTGGGGCGCTACAAGTGCCCGCGCCGTTGCAAAGATCTGCGGCCCACACGCGTTGAGAAAATGGGCTCGCTTCCGGTCATTGGAAAAGTCAGTATAGTCATTTGCCTGCAAAAAACACTCGAAACGCTCAATATAAGCGTCCCAAGTTTCTGCGCTGGGCACAAAAGGAGTAAAGATAGCCAAATTACTCATTAGAAAGAGTTGCAGGCCCACAAGGAACGAGAGAGAAGAGAAAAAAAAAAATGTTTGCCTCACGTAGTTACCTTCCGAAATGCCAACAACAAAACAATTCTTCTCTCATGCCGTACTCAGTGGGAGTCATCCCATCCTCGTCGCCAATGTTCTGAATTGAGAACGGCGGATAAGAGACCAAGATAAGCAACACGGTTTATTCACAGCAACAAGCACAAGGGTTAAAATGTAACCTGACATCGGTCGTGCGCAGCCGCTATTTATATTGCAGCTGGGCTCGCACGGCCAATAAAACACTTTAAAACATTCACACCTCTTAACATTCTGGATCAGGAAGAGTTGGCGCAAAAAATCAAGAGAACAAAACACTACCACTTCGAGAACGCCAACAAGTCGGGAAGATGGCTGGCATACAGATTAAAAAAAGAACAGGAAAAAAATCAAATTCTTATACTAGAAGACTCCAATGGAGATATCTTGACAAAAGAAGTGGACAAGTTAGAAAGAGCGAGATAATTTTACGAAGCTTTATATAAAGAGGAAGCGATTGATCCAGATAAAACTGTACAATACCTGATGGAAGCTAACTTGCCACAGATAACGGAAGAAGAGAGAGAAATGCTAAATAACAAAATCACAGTGGAAGAACTCAAATTGGCTCTTGCCAAAATCAAGAAAAACAAAACACCAGGCCCAGATGGTCTCCCGGCGGAAATTTATGCAAAATTCGAGGAAGAATTACAATTAGAACTGTTAGATATATTTAATGAGGTATTAGTTGGTACAAGAATCCCAGATTCCTGGAAAGAAACTTATATTACACTCATATTGAAAGAAGGTGCTGATTCAAAACAGATAGCAAATTATAGGCCGATTTCTTTGTTAAATTCAGATTACAAATTATTTACAAGTATAATTGCGGAGAGACTTAAAAAAATTCTAAATGGCTGGATTCACAGTGATCAGAAAGGATTCCTCCCAGGGAGGCAAATGAGGGATAACGTGAGGACTGTAATAAATGTCATAGAATATTATGAACAGCACCCGGAAAAACAGCTGGCGTTAGTGTTCTTGGACGCCCAAAAGGCGTTCGACAACTTAAATTGGAAATTTATGATCAACCAAATTGATTTAATGGGATTTGGGACAAATTTTAGAAAGATGATCGAAAATATTTACCATAAACAGAGGGCAAGCATTTTAATAAATGGGGACAAGACACGGACATTTTGGATACAAAAGGGAGTTAGACAGGGATGCCCCCTGTCCCCTCTACTCTTTCTAATGGCGCTGGAAATCCTACTCAGAAAGATCAGAGATAACAAAGAAATCAAAGGACTACAAATTAAGAAAGAAAATTTTAAAACACAAGCCTTCGCAGATGACGTGGTCTTAATAATGGAAGATCCCTTGAAATCTGGTCCCAAATTACTCCAGGAAGTACAACAGTATGGAGAAGTCGCTGGCTTTAAGCTTAACAAAACCAAAACTAAAATTTTAGCAAGAAATATGACAGAGACAAACAAGAAAGAGCTAGAAAAGTCCTTAGAACTTCAGATAGCAAAGAAAATAAAATATTTGGGAATATGGATTACTGAAAGGTATTCCTCTTTAAAAGAGGATAACTACAGTCCATTACTACAAAAAATAAAGCAGGATATAGACAGATGGAAGAAGTTAAAACTGTCTTTTACAGGTAAGATCTCAGCAATCAAAATGAATATTCTCCCCAAGATTATATTTTTATTTCAAACTATTCCAGTGAACATTGATAAAAAATATTTCCTAGATCTGGAAAGGAAGGTGTGAGAATTTTTGTGGGAAGGGAAGAAGGCAAGGATTGCATATAAAACACTGCAAGGGAAAAGAAGCATGGGTGGCTTCGGATTACCCGATTGGGAAGTTTATCAGAAGGCGGCCAAATTAGTATGGATCAAAGAATGGGTTTCATTACAAAATAAGAGAATCCTGATGTTAGAAGGCCACGATCTACAGGCAGGCTGGCACGCTTATTTATGGGGCCCAAAGAATAAAAAGAACTCATATTTCCACAAACACAAATTAAGGGAGACCCTGATTCAAACATGGGAAGAAATTAGACAAAGATTTTATACGAAAGTATCAATTTGGCTCTCAATTATGGAGGCTTTGACTACCTCTAATAAAAGGGATATTTTGAAATTTGGCACGTACAAAGATATATTAGATGAAAATGGTATTCTTAAATCACGAGAAATACTAAGTAATCAAGGTTTCAATTTAGACTGGTGGAGCTATCTGCAGATAAGCTCTAGATATCAAAAAGATAGGGATCAATTTGGTATAGAGACGAAGTACAACAATTTGGATAAAATTATGTTGGGGATTGAAAAGAAAATGCTAGCGAGATTTTACAACTTCTTATTAGGCGAGGACAGAGCAGAAGGAATAGCTAGGAATCAACTAAGCATTTGGGAAAAAAATATTGGCTATAGACTAAATTTCAATGACTGGGAGGAGGCTTGGAATAGAAATTATAATCTCACTAAATCAGCAACTTACAGGGAGAACCACTATAAAATATTTCATAGATGGTATCTAGCCCCAGCTAGACTAGCAAAAATATTTCCCAGTGCCTCAGCAATATGTTGGAAGTGTGGAAAGGAGGTTGGCACCTTCTTTCATATGTGGTGGTCCTGCCCGGAGACAAAAAAGTTTTGGACAAAAATACGAATCTGGCTACGAGAAATAGTGGAAGAAGATATAAAATTTCCCCCCGAAATCTTTTTATTAGGAATGATGGGAGATGGACTCTCTAAGGACAAGATACAATTAATTATACATGTTATAACAGTGGCCAGATTAACCTTTGCAAAATACTGGAAGGACAAACAAACCCCTCCAGAGATGACAATAATAAATAAAATCCTAGAATGTGCAGAAATGGCAAAATTAACTAGTGTTCTTAAAGATGATGAGAATTCAAAATTTAAGGCAGTATGGGAAAGGTGGTACAAATGGTGGAATAATAGAACAAGACTATAAGGATATGTCTATTTCTAATAATGGTAGCTTTGAAGATACTTGATATGTACATAATGTAAATATGTAACCTCACGACACCTCAGATGTTAACCGAGATTTGATGTTTTCTTTTTAAAATTTTTTTAAAATCAATAAAGTATTATTATAAAAAAAAAAAACATTCACACCTCCCGCCGGCCGAGCTATCAGCTCAGCCGATCAGGAAGCCTCCCGTTGCTGGGCGGCCACTCATCAGATCGTAACACAAGTAGTGCAGTGTTCCAGAGGTTTAGATGCAATTATGAAAAAGAGACAATCCCCAGTTGATGGGAATGGGAGCATGTTCCTAACTGGACAGATAGAAATATTGGGAGTAAGGTGGTTCCTCTGATTTAGAAATGTATCATGTGGTCCTTCATGAAAAAAAAAATGATCTGTGAAATGAAGTATAGTTGCCTCAGTCTTTGAATCAAAACTTTGATGTTGGGGGTACTCATCCTTAGATTACTTGTTAAAAGGGTATTCCAGAATTGATCCTGACACAAAGTGGCCATGCACAAGAAGCTGATCAAGAAGAAGTGATTTTTGCCACATTATGAGGCATCAGTGTTTCATTCTGTAGGCTGACACCATTTTCTAGGCCTCAGTGTCAGTCAAAATCAATATAAGACAGACCATGCAGCTCAGGGACAGATAACTTTAAGGCAGATGTCCCTGGAAGAATGATAGTATCTGATTGTCATGAGGAAAGATCCTCTGTCTGTTTCAAGTGTAGAGAGAAATAGAAGTCAGAGGAAAGGTCAGGTTTTGCTCTGCTTATGGCCGCATAGATGGTAATTAGAGAGTTTGGAGGTAGGCATGAACAAAATATTGAGAGTTTTTCATTGCTTTCAACATATTCTGACACAGTTTATTCAGTAGAAAACTCTTTAACTGCAGTGCTCCAGTTCCAGGACCAGAAAATTAGATTAAATAGGGAAATTGTGTTAAGCAGCATCATAAAATTTAAGAGCATTAACATATATTAGTAACATATGCCTGCCTACATGTCCTTAATTTTTATTTTTCCTGATGTTTGTTTTTCCCCCTCATCTAGCTTTCTCTGTACTTTTATACAAACCTCAATGAAAACAACAAATATACTGCTATTTGTATTTTGGTTATCCATTTTAGTTGGTGCAGGGTCAAAATAGTGCATCATTAGTGACAAATCAGTGGTCTAGACATTATTTAAAGTTTCATTCAGTATTCCTATTCACATGCTCCTCACATGATTCCATTTCTGACTGATTTTTTTAATCTTGTTTCATGCTATGCAAGCCTCAAGGCAGTTTAAAAAAATGACAATACCAATAAATATGATAACATACAATAAAACAATTATTCTTTTACAATTAATTTGGCCATCCGATTTATAGTATATGTATGTAGTTATATGCATGTTTGGTGTGTATGAGAGAGAGAGAAGAGGGAGAAAAGAATTTGGGTTGCATTTTTACGTGAAATCACTTAATTTTCACATTCAGAACCAATAGGCAAACTAAAACCTTAAAAAAGGATTTAGAGATTCAAATTTCCTCCTACTCCTCTCAAATCTGTATATTCTATGTAATATATAAAGAATCATGTCCTTTGAACTTAATTTATAGTGTTAAACTATAAAATATATGATATGCATAGGTCTTTTTGAGATCATGATTAATTAATGTGTGTTTTATTCTTTGAAATGAAGAACATGTATTAAATGACAAAAACCTCAAATCTACCCCTCCTTACCCTTAATTTAATTGAACTCAGTTAAGCTGTATATTGGGCAGCAGAAGGAGAGAACAACCAGGAAACTATCGTAAATGGCTGCCATTTCCTGTTAGAACCTAAATCATTGTAAAAGTTGTGAAAAAGCAACCTTTCCTGTACCCTCTTAGAAATTTTGTCAGATATGGAACTTGTAGAAGGTGCCAGTCCCTCCCTCCCAGGTAGATCCACTGCTTTCTTTGCCTGCTTGCCAGCCAGCTGATGAAAAGAGCTCTTTCAGAAAGAAGCTGAGGTGAGGTGAAAGCTCTTGCTGGAGCTGGCCTAGGCATGTATGTCGTGTTTCACCAGAAAGAAGACAAAAAGAAGAACCAAGGGCTAGGTAGATGGGGGAAAGCATAGTTGATAGGAGTAGCTGAAGGATTGAGAGAAAGAAGACAAGCAGAGGCAGCCAAGAGGGAGGGAGAAACTGATTTGCAACCAGGAAAGGTGAAGGAGCTACGATCTGGAAAAGAGCAAAGCAAAACAGTGGCCAAGAGCTACTTTAAAAAAAAAAATGGGGAAGAAGGACTGAAAGTGAAAGCTAATAGAATGACTGAAGTGATTGCTTAAAGATGCAGTGGGGAAATTTAAAAGAGAGTCTGTATCAGCTTGCTTCTATTTCTAAACTGAAAGCGTGGAAGTTGAAAATAGTTATGTTTGAGATTTTGTCAATAAAGCCATGTCCTCAAGGGACCAGAATGCCAGAAACACACATAGTGGCATTGTGACGCAAGCCCCACCGCTTTCCTACATGTGATGTGATATAACACATCACATGGTGGTATGATACCAGAACATTGCTTTTATGATTCTGATGAAAGCAACCAGCGCCTAAAATTCTATAGGTAAAACAGTGACATAATAAATAAACCTCTGTGAAAATAAGACACATTCCTGCTTGCTGTCTTGTTCCTGTCCTGTGACAAAGAAAAGAAAAGATTGGAAAAAGAATGGACAGAGATAGAAGAAATATCAAAGTGGTTTGAGGAATTCAGCCTTTGAAAACTCTGGATACGAAACAAACTGACCCACATCACCAAATTTGTTTGGACTACAATATTGCAAACTGCAGAGGCCTTTGCCTTTCCAACAGATATTTGTTAAAAATGCTCAGAGATACAAATGCTGAGGGAAAATATTCAGAGAACTGTATTTTGCAGAAGTATATTCAAAAGGCATATTTCAAGGCAAATCTTATGCAGTTTTTTTTCCTTGTTAATTGCAGGTTATTGCAAATAAGGGATATAAGAGACTTGTGAATGTACTCATATGCAAGACATATGCAGTGGAAACTGTTTTTGTATCACTAGCAGGAACACAATCTTTTTCTTTTGACCCTTTAATATACTTCTACTCCACTTTTCAGACTTTGCTGCCTCCTTTCTCAATCTTCTCTCCATCTTTTCAGTATATTAGTCCTGTAATCAGTGGTGGGATTCAAGTAATTTAACAACTGGTTCTCTGCCCTAATGATTCCTTCCAACAACCAGTTTGCCAAACTGCTCAGAAAGTTAACAACTGGTTCTCCTGAAGTGGTGAGAACTGGCTGAATCCCACCACTGCCTGTAATACATGACACTAGAAGTGGCTTTGAAAAGTATACAGCCAATGAATTGTCTATCTTCTGATCATGTGACATCTTTATACGTTCCTAATAAATTTCTAATCTCAGTTCAAAATGCTGGCACTAATTTAGGAAGACCTGTATAAATTCCATATGAAGCTATGCTTCATGTTTTCCCTCCATAAATGATGTAACAATTGGAATTCAACTGTCTATGTGCCAGCTTTCTTCACCTATAAACCCATTGATCATTAGGGGCAATAAATGTAGAGGTACTGCAGCTTATCTTTCCTAAAAGACTTGCTCTGACTATCTCTGTTGCATGCTTCCTGTTGATTGGATTGATGCTTTCAGGTCTTTAATCACTTCCTTTCCCTCTCAATTCATTTCTCTTTACTCTTAAGTCTCTGTCCTGCATGGTTTGGCTACATACTTAACTCACTCATAATGCAATGCAGATTTGTCTTAATTCAGATTTCCTTATCACCATGTTATTTTCCCAGTGAAGTTTATCTTTATTTTTGTTTCGCACAAATACCAGCTCAAAAATACTTGCTTTTAAAAGTTATAATCCTAAATTTAGTATTTCTTTCTCCACACATTCTTTCATCCATATGAAGTTATTTATTATCCAACATTTTTTAGTATTGAAAACTACTTTAGTTTGTGTAGAAACACATTGCTAGAGAAATCTAATTGATCTCTTTCTCTGATGCACAGACACATTCAGAAAAAGAGATCATATAATAGTTGCTCCTGGATTTTTCCTTTTTTTTTTTTTTTTGGTACTTTGCTTTATGGATTTTGTTCTTCTAAAATTGATTTTATTATACCGGTAATCTACATGTTCCCCTGTTGTGTCTTTGCTTATGTATTGTGGTGCACCATTTTCAGCTCAGGTGGTATGGGATATTTTAATTCCAGGCATTTTTCTTTAAGTGGTATATGGATCCAGCACTCTCATTTTGAGAACCCTCTAGGCACAGGCAAGAGGAGTATTTTTAATCAAAAATCTAGATGAAACTAAGCAGCAGCTACATCATTAATTGTGTAGTCTAAACCATAATTATAGGGCCGAAAAGAACATTTCATGATTGAGATAATTAGCCGGAAATGTTTGTATTTAATTAATGGAATTTACTGCAATTTCTTTTATTTTGTTTTGACTTCTTAGTAATTGTCTTTTAACATTTCTAATAGGTAGAAAGCAACCCTCAGTTGAACAAACCTCTGCACAAGTGTTTAAGAAATGCTTCTGTTTGTCTCTGCTTTTCAATAGGAACCCAAAACATAGTTAATCTGATCAACAGGGATCAATAGAAAAAGTGAGTGAAGATTCTCATTTCTTTGAAGCCAGTAAAAGCAGTGAGCTAATCCTCCTAAACAATGAGGTCCTTTAAAGCAGAGTCTTGAACACTGAAAGGCATTGTGAAGTAGGATTTGCAATGTTTGGGTTTTAATTTAAACTGTACAAGCAGGTGTAGTAATGGGAGGTGAATCACTCATTACATTTTTGTTACTTAACCTAACAACAAAAATAAACAGTTCTTTCTGGTTTTGTTAAAGAAAACCCTACTTTTATCTTTTCAACAGAGTACAGTTCTCACTACTTATTAATTCATTTCCTTCCCCCTTCCTCTATCCTATTTATTTATCAATTAATTCATACAATACAGCCAAAGTGATTTTTTTTATATATCTCACCAATTTCAATAGGAAAGTTACACTATAAATTGATAAATACTCATCGGGGAGTAAGCCCCACAAAGGTCAATGGGAGTTATTTCTAGGAAGACAGGAATAAGCTCCATGATGTGGAATCTCTCCCATTAATTAAAGAGACTGCAAAGACTGCCACTGAAGTAATTCAGGATGATTAAAAATAAATGTCAAATATTAAATCGGTGCTAAAGGATCTTTCTAAAAATCCTTTCAAGTAAAATCTGGAAGAGTGATATACCAACCAGGCTAATTAATTCTAAATGGCTTGTAGCTCAAACATATTTACAGAATCATTGAGCTAAAATGTGTGGGAGTTGATATGGCTACACACCCCATTGGGGAGAGTTTCAGAAGATGCATTCCACAGGAGGAAAAGTTCCTGAACCTTGTAGTGTTCTTGTAGAGTGAAATTGGCCTACACAGTTTAAAGCTAAATTCTACAGATATTCAATCCAGAGTTCTCCCTAGAGGCACAAATGACCAGGCTCAAATTATCCTTTTTTGGATCCACTATGCAAAGATCTAGTTCTCTAGAAAAGGCTGAGAAAGGTGGGGTGGGGGAAGAGAAGAAGAGAATAATCAACAGCAAGTGGATGGACTGTTATAGTGGTGATAGGTGCGCCATCAGAAGACCTGAAAAACCAAGTTATGGGCAGATTTTCATGCAGAAGATCTATCTATGTGGTCACTAGGAATTGAAATAACTTGGTGGCACATAATCAATCAAACAACATGTACATTTGGGGGAATTCAGGGATAATTCAGAGGCTAGGGGGGCATTATTCTCCAATATATTTATAAAGTACTATAAAATTTTGTATATATTTGTCTGCTTATTTTATGGATTTCTATATAGCACTAGCATTTAGATTTATATACTGCTTCACAGTGTTTTTACAGCCTTCTCTAAGCAGTTTACAGAGTCAGCATATTGCTCCCAACAATCTGGGTCCTCATTTGACACTTTACTATATATATTTGCAGAATAATTAATAAAACGATCCAAGAAAACAAGAAACAATAAATATACTGCACCAATATCGCTCGTAATAATGGGTGAGCATTATTATAACTTGTTCTCAGACATGCAAAGCCTGGAAGAGTAAAACATTAATTACCTCATCCCCTATCCCTCAATATCAGGGGTCCTAGAGTCTCTATGGATCAAGAATGCTGCCAACATCATTACAGATTGGATAAACATACTGTACCCACAAACTTTCTTGACAGCTTTCTGTCCTCAAGGAGGCACCTGAGGATTTTTTTTAAAAAAACATAGTCAAGTTCTGGTAGCAGAAATTCATTGAGGCTATTGATCCTAAACTCAGTATGGCTCTGTCACTCTGAATGGATAAGAATTTATGGATTCCTTTGTCAGCAGTCAGGAAAGCCATCTTATTATGGGAACATAATCTAGAGGTTACAAGACGATCTCTATTCCAGTAGGGCTTAATGACCTACCAACCTGAAATGAAGAAAGCTACTCTATGCCACAGATGCTACTTTGGCTGTCAGTTATGGTGCTGGACCCATATCTTTCCCAGACTGCAATCTTGATAATTTAAGGGGAGCTGACTATCATTTCCCTGAAGAAAGGAACAACGTCCTGCTAACAGTGCTATCTTGTCAGGATTAACTTTCAATTTATTGTTGTACATCATCCTGTGTAATAGTGCCCCAGCCAGCAATCTAGTACATCTGGCCCTGAATATAAAATGTCCTCCTATCAAAAATTAAAAACAAAAAATCTCATTGAACAAATTTCTAGCTGCTCTCCAATGATCCTCTCATGTAAAAAAGAAACTGAGAAAGAGAACTTTCAACATTTTCAAATAAATGTAATAATAACCAGCACATAATTAAGTCTACTAGGCAAGAGACAGCCCACTGGAAGGGAATATGTCCCACAGTGATCCAGACAAGGCTAGGTGGTGGGTGGCGATATGTCTGTGTTGGTCCATTATTTGATCTGAAAAAAATATGTCATCCAAGAAGGTCTGCTAAAATGAGAAAAGAAATGTATCCTGCAAGAGAGCTTTGGATTGGTATGCATTCTCAAGATGCTTTAATATGAAACAGGATAGGACAATTAGCATTCAATTGCAGTCACAAATCTATCAGGTATATAAGCTGAAGAAACATCTCAGAATTCAAGTTATAGAGCTTTTCCTCATAGCTAAATTGCAGATGTTTTCCACCAGGAATTGAACCAGCAGACAGATATTCCAGCATAAGATTTGTTGAACCTGGTGATGATTTTGATACTGCTGTAGGTATGGGGCAGGCAAATGATCCTGTTTTAATGTATAACTTATAAGGAATATTAAGTTCATGGTACATTCCAGTTTTTTTTAAAAAAAACTTTTCCTTCCATCTAATGTCATAATTCAGTAGGAAAGTATCTGTCAATCACTAATCCTTAATGTGGGCCAGGGCAGGAGGAAATGCAAGGGGTTGCAGACTAGTTAGCTGTACTGGGGGTTTAGTCATAAACTTGCTCTGGTTTTGTGCTAAATACCAATTGATAACCATGCTCTTTTTAAACATAGATTTAGTGCTATTCCATCTTAAAAAGCACCTTGAACAAAAATCGCTGAGTAGTTCAGGTAGAATATATAACTGTTCTCCTATGGTCAGCTGCTCTTTAGGGTCTCTGAGCCTGGGTTCAGTCTTAGACCTGGTGGATACAGGGGGTGGTGGTGGAATGTGGCTTGAAAGAACTGGATGTTTGATATTGCTCAATGCCCAGAGACCAGAGAGGAAAAGGGTGCTCTCACTCTGACCTAAGCATCCAATAGCTTCTAAGCTGAGCCCAACACCAAAGGTTTAAAAAGGTTCACCTGCATGGAGCCATGGTGGCACAGTGGTTAGAATACAGTACTGCAGGGTGACTTTGTCCACTGCCAGGATTTTGATCCTGACCAGTTCAAGTTTGACTCAGTCTTCCAACTTCCAAGGTCGGTAAAATGAGGGCAATATGCAGACTCTGTAAATCTCTTAGAGAGTGCTATGAAGTGGTATATTAGTCTATGTGTTATTGCTGTTACTGCTATGGTCCATGACAGAATGTCTCAAGAAGAGTCAGTATCCACAGCAATCATCCTTACCATAATCATAACCCAGCAAAACCTGTGAGAAATGTGAGTAAAAGTACTACTTTAGCATGGGTTCATGTAGGGATGACATTAGATATGGGCCAGACATCAGATAAAAGCAATGTCATGACAACTAAGTACAAAAAGAGAAGCTGCTGGGATATGAGGATGTTGCAATGAAATGCAAGCAAGGAAAGGCTCATAGGAAGAATTCTGCTGGGTCAAGCCAAGATCCATCGTATCCAATATCGTGTTCCTATGAAGATATTGTGTTCCTATAAAATATTGTGTTCCTAGACACAAGAGCAGTTTTTTCCCAAACACCATCACTCTGCTAAACAAATAATTCCCTCAATGCTGTCAAACTATTTACTAAGTCTGCATTACTATTAATCTTCTCATCATTCCCATCACCCATCTCCTTCCACTTATGACTGTATGACTGTATGGCTTGTATCCTTACAATTTATATTGATATTGTTTCCTGATTGCTTATTTGTACCCTATGACTATCATTAAGTGTTGTACCTTATGATTCTTGATGAACCTATCTTTTCCTTTATGTACACTGAGAGCATATGCACCAAGACAAATTCCTTGTGTGTCCAATCACACTTGGCCAATAAAAAAAAATTCTATTCTATTCTATGTTGGCCAGAGGGCCAGTGAACAGCTTACCAGGTGGATGCCAGGACACTGTGACCTTCCTGCTCATATTTCCTGGAATTAGTCTTAGGAACCATCCTGGTGGAGTTAATAATAATAGCAAGTCATATTATTCACTATGCATGTTTTTAATGCTCATTTAAGTTTGTGTGAGTTAGTGATCACTGTTGCAAGGTAGCATTTAGTAGTAGAAAAGGAGCCTCAAGCTTAGCTCAGTATGGATACTCGTTTAATCTAGATGGATGACTGTTATTATAATGTTATCTGCTTTGGTAACAGGAAGATCAAAGGATTTTTATTCACTGTGACTGAAGGGTATAGAAAAATAATTCTACTGGAGATTTACCAATTGCCGAAATGCTGTCTCACTGGAAGATGCTTTTCTTTATGTCCTCCTGTCTTTAAAAGGAGGTGGCTAAGACAGAGGCGTTCTTAACTTTGGCTTCTTTCTACTGGCATTTTTCAGAAGTAAGTCCTTGACTTACTCATTTATTTTCCAGTAAGTCCTTGACTTACTCATTCATTTTCCAGTATTAACATTTTTTTTTTATTAATTAGAAAGCTTCTCAGATGTTCTTTGCAGTGGTGGGATTCAAATAATTTAACAACCGGTTCTCTGCCCTAATGATTTCTTCCAACAACCAGTTCACCAAACTGCTCGGAAACTTAACAACCGGTTCTCCCAAAGTGGTGCGAACTGGCTGAATCCCACCACTGGTTCTTTTGTTGAAATATATGACTAGTACCTGCTACTACTATTTAGAAGTTTGAGAGTGAAGTCTGGGTCTTCTGTCCTAAAAATATGTTTGTTTGTTTTCCCGTTGTATTTGTCTTCCCTTGTATATATTTGATTTTAAAGTCACACTCCTTCATGGCAAGATTCCAGCCACATCCTTCTTGTTCTCACAGGTAGTGGTGTACCTTCTCATCTACAGTACACAATAGCATAACATATTTTTCTGACATAAGACTCATCTAACTCCAGCATTTCTACTTCAGTAACACCAGTAGTTGAAGACTTAATTGGCATCCACTTGCTTTAACACTGTCCATATTTTATTATATGTGTTTTTAAGATGCCATAGAGTTTTTATCATCATAATAAAATTGTTTAGGAAGACTAGAATTGTATAAATTTCTTACCCACCCTCTTCCTCTCTCACTCCCACACCTGAGTTACTATGGATCAGAAATTCTATAGATCTAATTTATCCCTAAACTTAGATAGTTATCAAATTGGAAACTGGAACCCACTTCTAGTCTAGTGAAAAATCACCAGTATACCTCAATGTACCTTCTATCTATCCTAAGACAGAATGCTGTATATATTGAAAATAAATATGCATTCCAGATTTGTTTAAATTACTGCACAGTTTAAAAAGCAAATGTACTACTGACTCTTTAAAAAAATTATATCCTTTTTCATTAAATAAATCCGGTTTACCACATGTGAGCTTAATCTGCCTTGCATTTGACAATCTACCTGTTTTTACAAGTAAAACCTGAGATTCACTTAGTCATAGTGAGCTGTGTTGAGCCTGACAAGTTGCAATTTGTGCAGGCTGATTTCAACAATTAAACCCCTACAACGCACATGGTACATGTAGTCCAAACAGTGTTAAACACTTTTAAAGTCCTATTTATTTTAATGGGAAATTAAGCATATGTTTAGCTCTCTGTGTATCTTAAATCAATAGGGCTTAAAGTGTTTAGTATTGGCTAAACTGTGTCAATAATATAATATAATTGTGTGTATGTGTGTATAATATATATGCACCACATATCTTACAACCAAAAATTAATTTTCTTTTTGACAGAGTCTAAACTATTACAGGAAATTCTATTTTGGTTATAGTCTTTATATTTTGACAAAAATGGAAAATAAGTTTAATTATGTAAATAAGTCTGTGAGAAGAAAATGTATGTCAGTAAGATAAAATCAATGATAGCCAAAAGCCTCTGTATATTGTAATGTTGAGACAGTACTAGGTTATAGATCTTGGGATTTTGCAAAGAATTAAATAAACATATTGACCACTGAATGCTAGGAGTGTATAGACAAGCACTCAATACTCACAAATTACTAAATAGTTGTTGGACACAGTAAATTGCATTGATTTCTGAAGTGTACTAATGGTCAGTTTACTTGTTTGATGAAGAAATAGCTGAGAAGCAAAAAAAAAAAAAAAAAAAGAACATCTTATACCATCTGGCAAAGTAATGTAAATCAAGTATCTTTCAGTGCAAGATACTTCCAGCCAGTTATTACTTCACTGGAGAAAGAGTTCAAGTTCACTGTGCCAAAAGGTCTATAATAGAAATTCTCCCAGCTATAATTCTGTATAAAAAAAGAGAAAGCAATGAGGATAGAACTAAATTCGTAGCCCACCAGAGCAACTCCAAAGTCTAATTCCCTTTCACTTCCTGAGTAAACTAGGAGTTCTTAGAACTAGGGTTGCCATCACCATGGCTGATGACTTCTCGTCTCATGCCCTCCCCTTTTTAGATGATAGCTAGCAGAAAAGGACTGTTGAATCTGGGGAATTGGTCAGAAGATGTGATTTTTGGTGACAATCAGTGGTGGGCTTCAAAAATTTTTACTACCGGTTCTGTGGGTGTGGCTTGGTGGGTGTGGCATGGCTTGGTGGGTGTGGCTTGGTGGGCGTGGCAAGGGAAGGATACTGTAAAATCTCCATTCCGTCCCCAATCCAAGGGAAGGTTACTGCAAAATCCCTATTTACTCCCAATCACCTGGGACTTGGGAGGCAGAGAATAGATGGGGGCAGGACCAGTCAGAATTTTTACTACTGGTTCTCTGAACTACTCAAAATTTCCGCTACCGGTTCTCCAGAACTGGTCAGAACCTGCTGAAACCCACCTCTGGTGACAACCCTAAAAAGCCTAAGAAGTAAGATTACTAATGATGCTGTTCATAGGCCATATATAGGAAGAATTACTGTGGTGTTAGTAAGAAAATCAAGCTCTGGATAAAAATTCCAAGGACTTTAAATCACAACAAAGGCTCCAAAGAGCACAAGGGAAATTACTAGCTGATCTTTTCTGCATCTGTTTTCAATTCAGTTAAAAAATAACCACAGACAATGACACTCATAAAAATCATTTGACATTCTACACTAATGTGTATTTGTTGATCTTAGATCACAAATCATTCTGGATTTTTAAACTTTTAATTGCCTCCATGGCTGGCTTTGAACTCAATTAATCCAGTACCATTCCTAATGAAACTGAAGTAAATCAAGATTGATGCCCTTATAGGTGATGAAGGGATTACACCCCAGTTCAAACCCTGCATGTAAAACTAATGAGACTCTGAAATGTAGCAACAGATATGATTTTCAACACGGTTGTGAAGGGTTGTGAAAATAATAAACTGTAAAAAGAAAGCAGTGGTTTCCAGTCTTTTCTTTCCCCTTACATAAACTCCAGGAGAGCCGTGTTTTGGTTTTTCATCTTGCCAAGTGCTATAAGCCTCACAGAAGTCATCTCAAACAGACAGCTTAACCAAAGCGGGCATTGCTATGTAGCCTAGGGCTCATTTGCAGCGATCCCCGCATGTCCCAATTAGAAGAAATCAAATTGCCTCAGAGAAAATGGAAGAATAAATATGACCTCCCTTGTCTTGCCTTAATGCATCTTAATATGAAGCCATTCACTATTGCAGTAAATCAATGCGGAATTCCTTCATAACACTTGTAAAATTAAACTGTTATGCAGAAATGTGACTCCAGTGGTACCATCAATAGTTAAAATTCATGTGGCCCATGAAGGTTTACCTGAAGGCTGGTTTGTACATGAATATCCTTCCCTTGATTTCTTTACATAAGATTGCTGTATATTTGGTGATCAATATACTGTGCTTTTTTGGGGAGAAGATGAAAGTTCAGCTTATGGAATCACATCATGTCATCAGACAAAAATGATCCATTGAGAAAAAGTAAGTGAGCGGCAACGGGGAGACAGCTGAGAATAGGCAAAACCTGTAAATACTGAAGTCAAAACTAGATGGGATATTAAATGCATTGTTTACATTTACTTGCATACTTTACAGTACAATAAATACAGTATATATGAAATGGGAACTTCAGGGAAGAAAGTGATCAATTGTATAATTACAGCAAAATTATTCCATCAGGACTTCAACGACAAAGAAGGAAAAAGTCAAATTCCTTCTCTTACCGTGATTTTGACAAATATCAGCATCCAGCCTGCCCTGGATCACAGAAGCCGAAGACAGATATAGATCACACCTCAATAATACTCTACCACCTGACTTTACTTCTTATTAATGAATAGCTGCTATTATTTTCTTCTGAGTGAAAGTGAGGTGGAAGAAGTACTGTGGAAGCAGCTATACCTGTCATTCAAAGTGACTAAGTCATTCTCAGCAAGAACGCTATGAGTAAGTAAAGTTTCTTTTCTCTTTGCTAAAGATTAGCACCAAATGTACAGGAAAGTGATAATGTATTTCATTCTTCATACCAAAATCTGGATTCAACTGGAAACAGTTATTACTGTATATCTGAATGTTTCCATGAACATCAGGATTATGGGAATTCTCAGAAGGAAAGTAAATATTGGGGAAGATTACCTATGCAGCTCAAGACTTTGTACTTTATTCACCCTCTTTTCCTTCTAAAGAATTTATCTGGGCATACTAACAATACAATGGATTTCCGAGTTGTTATTGTCTTGGTTGCAAAGACCTCAATACTACTGTAGCTAAAACTACTGCTGTACTATTCTGTTCCTATCATATTTTAACTTCTTAATACAATGCTAGTAGAACAGAATCTCATTTGCCTAGGTACATTCAACTATTAAGGCAAAAATCCAGTCCTTCCCCAAATTGTTATTTTCTAGCACTTGCTCTCTTCTTCAGTATTCTTTCCTTCTCACTCACTAATGTCTCTCTCTCTGTGTGTGTATATATGTGTGTGTGTGTGTTTGTGACAGAAAAGCAATAACAGACAACTGTCTTTCTGCAAAATATAGTGAAGTTATTTGGTACAAGTGGAGGGAATCTTTTTTTTTCTCATTTCAGATCAAAGTGGAAATCTTTTGAAGTGTAGTTATTTGATAAAAAGGGCTTTATAACAAGCAGATAGAGAAGTTAGTAGGACATAGAGATATGTTATTAAACTGCAAACCATTATTAATACAGCAATTCTGACTTGAAAGAAATATGTGAAATGACACCGGAAATTAATTAGATTATTTCATCATTCTTTTACATTAAAAACTTTGATACAGTTGCATAGATATATAGGTACATTGATAAAAAGGCACAAAGACAAACAGAATTTTAATGAGTGGAGAGCTTTTATCTACTATCACTTTGCGACTTAATTTTTTCTGTTTATACTGCCTATTGATTCCAGTTGAAACCTGCTGTTTTAATGTTGTTATTGATATTCTCTCTGGGTTTTCTTCTAATTCTGGCATTGATATTACCTTGATCGGATTTAGTTTATTGGAATTGCCTGTAGGTTTCAGTCTCTGGAGTTTTTCCCTGCTTATAGACATGGAAAGATAAAACCTTTCTTTTTATCTGAAAATCCTTGAGAGACTGAAAGATATAGTCATTTTCTGAGAACATTAAAAAACAACAACCAAGAGACAAGAATCAAAAGGAATATACTTTTCACTGAGTCTATTTAAAAGATTTTTATACCTCGCATATTCTTTTACACAAACACATACATACACAAATGCACACATACAAAAACACATAAACACACAAACACAAACACACACATATACACACACATACATAAACACAGAGAGAGAGGGAGAAGGAGAGGGAGGGAGGGAGAGGGAGGAGGGGAGATTTCTAGTTTAGTTTGAAAATTGAGGAACAATGTGGAAAGACTTTATGTCTTGTCATAAAGTCACATGAACTCTATGCTGCAGGCTTTGTAGTCAATGGAAGCTTGAACACTTCATTAACTAGGGATAGATATCATCCCTTATTAATTGTCTTAAATTGTTGAATTGTTGAATTTTGTTTTAAGTAGCCTGGAAAAAAAAAGCCAATCCTAAACATCAGATTAATAATATAGTTGCTGTTAAAAGGGTGAAGCAATAAGCAAGCAGGGAAATTAGCATACTCAGGTCTTCAGTAACTAACTCATCAGCCAAATGCAGCCACTCATTAGATGAATATAATTGCCTAATTTATTTATTTATTTATTTTATTAGATTTCTATACCGCCCTACTCCCGAAGGACTCAGGGCGGTGCACAGCCAAACAATAAAAACACATACATACAAAATTTAAAAATAGAATAAAATCAAATTAGATAATTTTGGCCCCGACAAATTTAAAACCCCAAACTTTTAAAACCAATTTAAAATTGAATATATAAAATACTAAAAGATATTTAAAATTTTAAAAATCTAATAAAAGAAAAACCAGGCGGATGGCCTGGTATCAGTCAGCCACAGAATGGCTGGTGGTTATGCTTAGTGAATGCTAGTTTGGGCAATGTGGTTTGGAAAAAAAGCACACCAAGTACTCTTAAGGCCCTACATATCACTGCATTTGGGAGTCTATCTTTTAACAGTGGTCAAATATATTTTCTCAACTAAAATAACAGTCTCCAAAGCACTGACAGGGAGTGTCATGGACAAAGGCTGTGATCTAGATATCAGGTAGCTGGGAATGCATGGACCCATGTCTTGTTTTTTTCATGCCAGAAGAAAAGGATGTATTATTTCAGCAACACTCAACGGGCAAGCAGTCTGGTGTTTCTGGATTGATGAGGCCTAGTATAAAAACCAAGAATCTGTTCTGCCTTTTCTGTTCAACAGAACAATTCCTCTTGGCTGCTAGACTCATGATCCATCTTTTCACACCAGCAGAGTCCGTCCTTGCTGACAGCTGCTCATGTCCCAAGGCTCATTTCCTGTGATGAGACTATAATGACAGACCACATAAAAAGTACTCTCTAGGAAAATCCAGTTTTATGCTCCATGGAGAAACATGGTCAATACGAGGGCCCAGCCCAGGCCTAACTACAGTTCATTTATGTACATCTTTCCATAAAGGGCAGCTTATTATAAAAGTGAAATTTGAGTGATTTGCTATCACTTTGCCAAAACAGTTACCTTTAGTAGATGACATCTTTGCACATCTTCTGCAACGAAGTTTGAAGATGTATTCCTTTATAATTCTGTTGTTTAGTTCATGGCTTCTATCTCCAGTGCTTGACTATCATGGGACATATAAGGAATTTAAAATTTGAACTATTAACTCTGGTTGGATACTGATTTAACTGAAATAATAAACGAACAGTACTGCGCACCCAGAACACTGAAAATGTGAAGAAAATTGTGCACTCATTTACAGCACTAATAAACTGTACTTCTTTCTGTCCATACATTTGGCTCCAGATTACATGGTAAAATAAAATCATATGCATATCCTACTTGACAATATACTTAGAGTAGCAAAACAACTGCACATTGTTTCTTACATGGAATAAAAGAATGAATTTTCTTTTTCTGTACACTGAGCTATACCTCATACTGGCTGTTTTTCTGAATGTCAAATCTGTCGGCCAAGTACACATTGGCTCCTTAACCTGTTCCCTGGAGAAACTGTTCAAGAACTGCTTATCCATGTGGAAAGATTATTCCAGTATCAGTGAGACTTATCTGCTCTGTAAGTGCCAGTTCAGTTGTAAAGCTTCTCGGGGGGCATTTTGTAAGGAGCACTGACTCAGCATCAATGAATTGCAGGAAAATGGTATATAAAAACAACCTCTGTCTTTCTGTTAAGCCATTAAAAATCATAGTATTACATGCAATATAATTTCAGGTAGTTTTTTTAAAAAATAACCTTTTTACTCATTTTCTCACTGTAGTCAATGTTCCTTGCAGTTTGATCTCATATGCTTAATAAGAGAAACTCATGAGTCAACAAAAAGGATGCTGAATATTTCAAATAATTTAGGGGTACAATCTATCCAGGTTTAAGCATGCCATCTCCTATTATTATTATTATTATTATTATTATTATTATTATTATTATTATTATTATTATTATTAAATCTTTGGTGAGATTCACAGCCTTTGAGGCTGATTAATAGCTCAGCAGCTCGAGTCCTAACCAAGGACCTAGGAACTGTTAAGGTATCGTCGGAGGATGTAAGCTGTTCCAAGTAAGGTGGTTTTTTGTAGAGTCAAAATGTTCAAGTCTGGCAAATTTAGAATTTCTAAATAGCGGGGTAGCCCTTTGGGTATTGCTCCAAGGTCTCCAATTACAATTGGGACAACACACGATTTCTTTTTCCACAGTCGCTCAACTTCAATTTGCAAGTCCCGGTACTTTGTGATTTTTTCTTGCTGCTTATCTTCAATCCGTGCATCACCAGGTATTGCAATGTCGGCTCAGGACAGGGGTTGCTCCTCTGTCTTGGTCCTGTTAGATCTCTCAGCGGCTTTTGATACCATCGACCATGGTATTATGCTGCACCGGTTGGAAGAGTTGGGGGTGGGAGGCACCGTACTACGGTGGTTCTCCTCCTTTCTCTCTGACTGGTCGCAGTCTGTGTTGACAGGGGGGCAGAGGTCGACCCCGAGGCCCCTCATATGTGGGGTGCCGCAGGGATCGGTCCTCTCGCCCCTTTTGTTCAACATTTATGTAAAGCCGCTGGGTGAGATCATCCGTGGTTTCGGGGTGAAGTACCATCAGTACGCTGACGACACCCAGCTGTACATCTCCACCCCAGACCACCCCAACGATGCCCTTGAAGTGATGTCCCAGTGCCTGGAGGCGGTACGGGTCTGGATGGGGAGGAACAGGCTCAGGCTTAACCCATCCAAGACTGAGTGGCTGTGGTTTCCGACGTCCCGATATAGTCAGCTGGTGCCATCGCTGACTATTGGGGGAGAATCATTGCCCCCCATGGAAAGGGCTTGCAACTTGGGCATCCTCCTGGATTCACGGCTGTCTTTAGAAGAGCACTTGACGGCCGTGACCGGGAGGATTTTTCATCAGGTCCGCCTGATCCGCCAGTTGCGTCCCTTTCTAGATCGGGACTCCCTACACACAGTCACTCATGCCCTCGTCACCTCTCGTCTGGACTATTGTAACGCTCTCTACATGGGGCTCCCCTTGAAGTGCACTCGGAGGCTCCAACTGGCGCAGAGTGCGGCCGCGCGGGTGGTTATGGGAGCAACGTGGAGCTCCCATGTAACATCTCTCCTGTGCGAGCTGCACTGGCTCCCGGTGGTCTTCCGAGTGCGCTTCAAGATTCTGGTTATCACCTTTAAAGCGTTCCATGGCTTAGGACCTGGTTATCTATGGGACCGCCTGCTACCACCAATAGCCTCCCACTGGCCAGTACGCTCCCATAGAGAGGGGCTCCTCCGGGTGCCGTCGGCCAAACAATGTCGACTGGCGGCCCCTAGGGGGAGAGCCTTCTCTGTGGGGGCACCTATGATCTGGAACAAGCTCCCCCTGGAGATACGGAGGATCCCGGATCTGCGCACCTTCCGTCGCGCGGTTAAAATTTTTTTATTTCATCAAGCTGGCCTGGCCTAAATCTTCTCCCCTTTTAAATATAAATTTTAAATACAAATTTTAATCTGTTTAAATTATGGGGTATTTTAAATTCAGCCAAATTATTTAATTCATTTTTAATCTATTTTAAATTTTTGTAATTCTGTGTTTTATCTTCTGGCTGTTCACCGCCCTGAGTCCTTCGGGAGAAGGGCGGTATAGAAATTTAATAAAATAAAATAAATAAATAAATAAATAAATGTCAATGAACCATACTTTTTTCTTTTCAACTATTGTTATGTCAGGTGTGTTGTGGACCAAGTGCCTGTCAGTCTGAATCCTAAAGTCCCACAAGATCTTGAGTTTCTCAAGATGATGATGATGATGATGATGATGATGATGATTAATTTTGTATACTGCCCTTCTCCCAAAGGACTCGGGGCGGTGAACAGCCAGCAGATAAAATACAGAAAATGCAAAAATTAAAACAATATTAAAAACCAATTAAATTAATTTGGCCCACAGTTAAAACACCCCCATATTTAAAAACCCATAATTTAGCAATTTAAAATTAAAACAATTTAAAAAATATGGTCAGGTCAGCCCAGCTTGATGAAACAAAAACGTCTTTAAGGCACGGCAGAAAGTGCGCAGATCCGGGATCCACCGTATCTCTGGGGGCAACTCGTTCCAGAGGGTCACTGCCCCCACAGATTTGATTTGGAGGTTGTGAATGATCCAAATCAAGTCAAATTGAACTGAAGGTACTACTCATCAATACTTATTTCTTCAGAAAGTGAAGAATTATGCTCTCTCACACTTTAACTGACTACAGTTATCAGAGTGTAGACAATATCTTTGTGGAGAGAGAATGTTTCAGAATGAAGGCTTTCCAATAAATGAGCAAAAGTTTTCTTGCAAATAATTGAGTATACGACTTAATTAAGACAATGCCATTTTAGACTTCTATGATGAATCTACCGTTAAGATCAAACCAGCTTTCAGAGCTATGATAGTTTCTGTACATCTTTTTCTAAGAATTAATATGTATTGTTAATTGTGCACAATAAGTTAAATAGCACATTATTGGTTTTCTGATTTTTGTTTTTGATAGCATAAGTCTCTAGAAGCTCAGTTTTGATCAAGATTATCACATCCAAATGAGGCTTAAAAAACCTACCCCCAAGTTGTTTTGCAGAATTTTCTCTCTTATATCTTTATATTTATGATTTTACAACCTTTAATTAAAATTAGAATGACACTCATATGCTTAACATCTTGTGTAGCTTAGTACTCAGTTTCCTCAGGGTCCAGTTTTATGGACCCTGATCTGGACCTGTGTGTAAGAGTACCAACAAAGCCTTATTGTTCTCAGATTTTAAATATTTTGTAGCTGTGGCTATCATAGCAATCTACAGTTTTGCATAGTGTACATTTTTTATAGTTGGACTAATGATTTTAAAGGCAGCAAATTGTAACACAGTAGCTGGAATTTATTTATATTGCCATGAAAATCCTTACCCCTCTCTGTCTAATTAACAGCAAAGTGCTGTCTCATTGATCTCTTGATTAGGGTATCAGATCAGCTTGTTACTGGGGAGAGAACATTATTTAGTGTAAGCCTTTTTGCTTACAATCCCTCAAGTAGGTATAATCAGTTACAAGATAAGGAGAATCAAGAAAAGTTGAGTCTAGAGGTTAGAACCATGGGCCAAGAGAAAACAACTGAAGACAAACTAATTATAGGCTAGAAAACTTGTAAAGCTTAACCTGGCTGATTGACAGGAACAAGGGAGCACCTAAACCTTTTAAGAAGATTTAAGATTAGCAGGAAGGTAAATACAATTTAAAAAATACTCATACTCTTAATTTCAGACCGCCTATGATGATTATTTATTCAGGAAAGCCATTTTTTTTTTGGTTAAGATCCTGTACAATCCATTGAACAAGGGGCATGATTCCAAGACAAATCTGGACAATCAAGCTTGGGTATAGTAGGGGATACTCTTTTGAGAATGGAAAAACAGGGTACCAATAAAATAAAATAAAAAGTATTTTATGAACTAGGCTTTTTCTTGACTGTGGATATCTATTTTCCCACTGCTACGATACTCATATAAGATCAAGTTACCTAAATTACTCCAGGTAACGATGGAAAAGCAATTGAATGGTTTAAGCATTCCTGCTAATCCTTTTAAAAAAAAAACCTCCACTCTTTTGTTTTTCCCAAAATGACAAAGTTGATCTCAAGCTCCTACTGTCTGTTCCTGACTTCTTCTCTTTAGAAACCTACATTGTGAGGACTTGGAGAAGGGAAAAGCATATCATGATCAATTCAAAAGAATGAACTGTCTTTTTCAGGAAAGGTGACCCATTTACAATGGCAGCCACATTTACACTGACATTCTTTTATTCCTGAGTCTATCTGGGGAAATGATGAGCAGAAAAAACCATTTTGTGAGAGTTACTTTTTATTTTTCTGGACAACTTGGACTTCACAATTATTATGGGATATCACCATCCTACAGCTGCTATGGGACTTTTGAATCTATAATGCTAAAGTAACTGCTCGTATCATCATCATATATATATTCCATTTTTCTTTGCATTTCATCTCTGCGCAAATGCCTGTTTTTGCTTACAAATGATGGTTTATTAGTCATTCAATAGTTAAATATGGACTTTAACCTCTGTGCCTCAATTCCAGTTCATCACGTTAACCACTACAAAAGCTATTTTGTGCCAAAACAATTAAGTATTTCTTTCATACAGATGTTATATAATTTGATCTTGATCTTCATTTTTATAAAAGCAAATTACTAAACATCCTGCATGATATTTGAAAGCTTCCAGGTAATCATATTTCTCATTTCTTGTTTCACCTAAATTAGATATTTATCCTTTTTGAAAATTTCCTTTCCAAAAGTTCCTGATAATGCATATGATTGTATTGTCTTGTAGTTTGCAGTTTCCAATGCATTATAAACAAACATTATTAATATGCCACTCACTTACTTTCTGCTTACGGCTAATGGCTATTTTGGCAACAGTTAACACAAAGAAATCCTATTTTTTAGTTCCAACAGATATGATTAGTGTCTGCTCCTGTATCCTCACATCTTCAACAAGTATGATTAATTCCGGAATACTTTTGGCTTCATCTCTTAAATACTACCTGATAAAAGATCTTTTTCAAACCCTAAAGTTTCATAAAATCAGCATTTTTCAATACAAACATAGATATATAGATAATACATGCATACCCTTTGCAAATGAAAACTTCTTACCAAAACTTCAGTAAATACAGTACCTGTCAAATCAACTTTTATTAACAAATATTTATTAATGAAATCTGGGAAATTTGAATTTCTTAAATAGTAAACATTCTATTACCTTGGGTTCCCCAAAATAAGACATAGAATAGAATAGAATAGAATAGAATAGAATAGAATAGAATAGAATAGAATAGAATAGAATAATTTTATTTCTATACCGCCCTTCTCCTGAAGGACTCAGTGCGGTGTACAGCCTATTAAAAACATAAGACAACATCAGTTAAAATAATTTAAAATTATTAAATGAATTCAGCTCAATTTAAAACCCCAAGAATTTAAAACCCAATTTAAAATTGTTATGTTGATAGCCCAGCCTGGCGGAACAACAGGGTCTTGAGTGCACAACGAAATACCCAGAGGTCGCAAATCTTACGCATTTCCAGGGGCAGTTCATTCCACAGGGCTGGGGCTCCCACAGAAAAGGCCCTCCCCCTGGGTGTCACCAGCTGACACAACTTGGCCAATGGCACCCTGAGGAGACCCTCTCTGTGGGAGTGAACTGGCCAGTGGGAGGCTATTGGTGGCAGAAGTCAGTCTCGAAGGTACCTGGGTCCCATGCCATGGAGCGCTTTAAAGGTGGTGACCAACACCTTGAATCGCACCTGGAAGACCACTGGGAGCCAGTGCAGCTCGCGCAGGAGGGGTGTCACATGGGCACAATGAGTTGCGCCCATAACCACCCGCGCGGCCACATTCTGGACCAGCTGGAGCCTCCGAGTGCTCTTCAAGGGGAGTCCCATGTAGAGAGCATTACAATAGTCCAGCCAGGAGGTGACAAGGGCGTGAGTGACCGTGCGCAAATCGTCCCGGTCCAGAAAGGGCTGCAACTGGCGAATCAGGCGAACCTGATAAAAGGCCCCCCTGGCCACGTCCGTCATATGCTCTTCTAAAGACAGACGTGCATCCAGGAGGACACCCAGATTGCGAGCCCTCACTGTGGGGGGCAAAGATTCACCCCAATAGTCAGCGATGGCACCTGCTGACTATATCGGGACGCCGGGAGCCATCCCCTGATAATAAGTCCAGTCAGGCTTTTGAGCACATGGCAATAAGGCCAAGCGCTTATTTCAGGGTTCAAAAAAAATATAAGACAGGGTGTTATTTTTGGGGAAACACGGTAGAATTTAGTCACATTATTTCCAGTGAAAGCCTGAATCAATTTTCAAACATTAATCACCAAAATCAGAACTTCTTTACTGGTCTAGGATACACAGACAGACAGGCATATAGGCATGCACAACATAAACCCACACATTGAAGCCTTCAGAGCCTACCTGCTCATTCATGTTTTTATTAGGGCCTTTTCCTCCAGATGAGTTTAAATGTGATTTAAGGTGATTTATCTTCATTGGAACTGTAGAATGCTTTGTAAAGAACATTCTACTGACAAATACTTGGTTAGTTGTTTTTTAAATGCCAGACAAAGATCAGTTTCCTTTTACAAGGTTTTAATACTTACTACTTTTAATATCTCACTTGCTACTTTGTTGTGGAATTATGTCCACATTATATTTCATTACACAGCTTTGTTGTCAGTTACCCAGAAAGTGCTTGCTGAAATGTAAAATATGTTTTGTACTAATCTGGGTGCATAGAAAAACTAGATAAGGAGTCTGCAACCTTAAACACTCAAAGAGCCATTTGGACCCATTTCCCACAGAAAAGAAAACACCGGGAGCCACAAAACCCTTCCCGTGCCTGACTATTTCTTGAGTGGTCACAAAGCTAGCATATGTAGTTGAATTAAATGTTCTGTTTTCTTCTTAAACTTTTCTTTTCTTGGTTTTATCCATGGTTGGCCTACCGGGGGTTGAAAAGCTCAATAAATCGCGTGCCAGCGGGTATCGCACATTGGTGGTTGTGACACATATTTTGAGTGACAGGGAGCCACAGCAGAGAGGTGAAGAGCCACATGCAGCTCCAGAGCCACAGGTTGCTGACCCCTGAACTAAATGAACAAAATTCATGTTCTCTTCTGGTCCAAGTCATGAGGAGGATATAGGGGTCCAAAGAGACTTGCCAAAATTAGCAACTATTTTGGAGAAAGTTCCACATCCTTTTTGCTTGTGGTTTAACCTTTTTTGGCCAAGAAAAAAAAATCTCTAAACCTATTGATCTGGCTCCTGGAGAATGCCTCTCTTTGCCATATTCCATTGGCTTTTACTGCTGCTTCTTGAAATTATGAAGGCTGTTTAAAAATGAAATCTTTGATGATAATTAATTCCAGTTCTAAGACAATACTACAATTGTATCATCAAACATTTTCCTCATAAAATTCTAGTCAGGTGGAAAAAAAATTGGAAGAACATCTGTCATCCCACAGAGAATTTGAGGGCAGGCAAAATTGGATGACCTCTGTATCCTTGGGGAAGGAAAAATTGTCGTGGAATGGGTGGCCTTAGAAATTAGTTACATAAAAAGAAGTACCGGTACATAATACATATTTTGAAAATAAGGAGTGATTACTACACCCAAATTCATGTCTTGTCTTTAACAGATGGTTTCCCTAACTTCCTACATTTGCAAAGTCTGTAGGACTTCATGTAACTGTTTCCATCCTCATATGCTAAGCAAAACTGAATGTTTGTCTGAATGTTTGTCAGGTAGACAAGTAGTAACATCCTGAACACTCTGCTTCTTATAAGAAGTAAAGTTACCTGCATTTTATTTGTGTGCATGGAAGTTCAGAGGGAACTATGGATAAATAATTATTTAAAATCAAATCATTTACATAATTTTACTTGTCATGATTCCTGCATGGAGTAGTTATTCTATTTGAATAGGAAAAAAAATAGTTTTTTTTTTAATTTTGGATTTAATTTTCCTCCAAAGAGAACCCTTGCAAGACACTGTTTCATCAGATGTGCTTATACTGTGGGCAATTGTAGAATCTAATTTTTGGAAGTCTAATCTTTTTTTCTGTAAATCATCTTACCAAATAGAGTTTCAGAGCTTTTTGTTCGTATTATAAAATGCTATACCCAGTTGTACTAAAATTTTATTTTCTTTTTATTATAATTATGCAGAACTAATGTGAAGCATTTCAAATGTTATCCTAGATGAAAGAGAAAGGGTAAGGTTGCTTTTCACCCCATTCTAGTTGACAAAATGGCATAAGATTTTATGGACTCTGAGACTTTTGGCCCGTGCTAACGCTTTGCGACTACAAATGCTATTAATTTGACCAATATTATGCTCTGTGATCCCACATATCTGGATGGACCAAGTTGAGGAAGTTCAGCTGATTCAGAATGTGGACATTGATGTGTATTTGTAATATTTGTAGCCCCCCCACTCCTTTAAAGTATAAGATCATAATAGCACAATATTTCTAAAACCAGCACACACCAGTTATTAAAATGTTTAGCCAAAGTACTTAAAGCAGACACAGCTATAGCTAAAGAACAAAAACACCCATTGAGAAGAGGACTTGAGAGTTTAAATATAGCTACCAATTAAAAAATGGTAGTGAGATCCACTGTAGAGGAACATTCACCTTAAACATTTCAGCCATTGTAGAAAACCCTTTTTTATGGAACTAATTTAGTATCTCTCAAATGAAGGGCAAAAGAAGGACACTCACCTCCTGTTTTGAAATGCAGAAGAATGTAGTTCTTCAAGTTTAAAGATTAGAACTAGAACTTCAACTTGTACTTGAAATACACTTATAACCAGTATAGATATCATCTGTTCCAAATATCTTCATTTTATGAACATTCAGGTGTCCACATTCAGAACCAGATGAATTTTCCAATAATCTGTAAAGGAAGCTCTTTGTAGAGAACATTACATTAATCTACCTGAAATCATTATTACTTAGATTACATTAGGAAATCTAGATACGACCATAATTAACATATTCACCAACTACTATCTCAATTACTAAATATCTACTGAGGGAATATGATTGGGAAAGACTTCTAAATTGCTACTAATATTTTAAGGATGACAAAATCAACCATAAATTTCCATCTAGTGAACTCCTATTGTTCATATTTTTCTGTCTTTCTTATTTGGATTAACAATCAGTTCATTCTCATTTGCCCCATACAGGCCCAGATTCTAGTTAAAGTAGTTAACAGAAAGAGCAGATGAAAATAAGGAATAACTATGTTTTTCTGCGTAAGGGATGCAGTGGCTTAGTGGCTAAGATGCTGAGCTTGTTGATTGAAAGGTCAGCAGTTCACTGGTTCGAATCCTTAGTGCCACGTAACGGGGTGAGCTCCTGTTACTTGTCCCAGCTTCTGCCAACCTAGCAGTTTGAAAGCACGTAAAAAATGCAAGTAGAAAAATAGGGACCATCTTTGGTGGGAAGGTAACAGTGTTCCGCGTGCCTTTGGCATTTAGTCATGCTGG